>NC_086194.1:110214269-110864269 GCF_035770615.1 Melospiza melodia melodia | reverse complement strand
CACTGTTTTTATTTGATGTTTATTTAATGACTAAGCAAAAGGTTTTGAAGACTAACTTGGACTCACGTCTGAAAGCCTTGGGCAGAATCCTGTCAGAAGGGGGAAAGGAACATGAATGGTGGACTCTGGACTTGGCTTCTGGACTCCTCTGCTCATGGGTAGAGTGGGAACAATATGCACAGCAACAACAACAACAACAAAACTAATCTTTAACAACTGTTTCAATTTAATCAAACTTCTTTTTTAGCTAATTATGTCCATCTCATGCCTTTCCTTTTCTAGTTCACTTTGCCTTCTATAGAAAGGCACCACGTTGCTAGAGATTCACAGAATGGAGCTTCAGATTCTCTAGATTTATCAGACTCCTGAAGACTCATCCTTTCAAGTTATCTAAGTTCTGAGCACATTCTTTGATATCTGTTCTTTCCTAATACTCAAGCTACAGCAAGGCATCTACCTTTGAGTTAAAAGATCTCAAGAGTGCCACAACACTCTTCCTCCAGGCCTACTTTAATACTTAGTATTAACTCTTTCTCTCACACAGAATTTGCCTGATTCCAGTGGCGAGCAATTGATTCTTGTACCAATTAAGCTCAAAAAATTATTTCCTTTCTACTTCATGAACATAAAATAATCTAATCAAGCCATCTCTCAAATAATTTTTGACTGAGACTTCCAAGCCTTTTACTGAAACATCTTCCATTATTTCAGTGTCCCTTTTGTTTTTTGGCACTCTGTCACAGAATTACAGCATGGTTGAGGTTGGAAGTGGCCTCTGGAAGTCATCTGGTCTAAATTCCCTGCTCACCTAGCTCCCCAGGACCACATCCAGATGGTCTTTGAATATCTCCAAGAATGGAGACTGTACAACCTCCCCGGGCAAATCACGCTAGTAGTTGATCACCCCCACAGTGAAAAAGGCTTTTCCATAAGTGCAAACATCATCTCCTCTTTTGCCTTTTCTTCTTTCACTGGGACAGCTATAACAGGTCCCATTACAGAAAGAAGCTGTACATCAGTTTGTAATATTACTCTATAAAATTATCTTGGTTTTGGCCAGGATAGAGGTGTATTTTTTTTTTTCCTTTTTTTTTTTTTTTTTTTTTTTCCCATGAGGGGGTGGAGCCTGGAGCTGGGTGGGCTTGTCTAGGTTGTTATCCAATAAAATCATCACCAGGGGTAGAAGTAAGGGACTCTCCAGGAGGAAGGATGTGGCCTCAGTGGGAAAGTGTGTCAGGAGAGGTAAATGTGTCTGCTTTTGTTCATTGCTGCACAGGGGCCCTTTGTGAGCATTTGGAATGTAAATCACCCTTTTTTGGTATGCTTTTGCATATTAATATTGTTTCTGTTACTGTTGATCTTTCATTGCCATTTCCAATAAATTATTTTTATCTCAGCCTATGAGGTCTACCTGATCACCCTCCTCTCTCACCAGAATGGGAGGGGAATGGCTCATGGTTTTCATTTTAGCGGGAGTACTAAGCTGGGGAATTCCATTTCTAAGCCATGACAACAATACATAACAGGAAAAAAAGTCACAGAAAATTCTCCTCTGCTTTTGTTCAGTACTCCCTGTATCTATAGCATGAAGTCATCCTAACTGGCCCTGTCTGCAAATCTGATACTGGGGGCTCATCTTCATTTGGTTATTTGTTGTAGTGTCCTGGATCCTTGAAATTTTTTTTTCCATTTTCACCACTGAAAACTCCTGGAGGAAACAAACATAGTAGACTCTTGACTTTTTTGTGCTTCTTGATAGGTCAGTAGGTTGAAAAACTATTGGTAACATGAAAATTTGCTGTTTCTTTTTCTCTTCAAATGAAAACATTTCATCCACATTCCTGATTTACTGGTCGTTTGATCTCATATTATTCATACTATGCTGAAGAAAACCTATGCTTGAGTGTAGGAAATATGCTAATGGTTCCTTTAAAGATCACGTACAGCTCTTTCAGTAATGGTCACCAAGTTTACAGAAATGTCTTCTGTTGCAGTGAACTGGTCATATGCCAAGCTTGATATTCTTGGAATTATGCCAAGCATGATATTCTTGGAAATGCTTCTACTCTGTCATCACAGCCTAACTGATTGAGCTGGGACGTGCTAAGGTTGTGAATGGGCTTGAGTTTTCTGCCTCCAGTGAGCACCACAGCCTGGGCAATTCTTATGATAGGCAGGTTTGGTTCAGAGACACAGGTCAAACTTATGCTAACTTTACAGTATATATAAAGATGCAGTGCTGCACACTGGTAAAATAACATGAATTTTGAAGTCTTACAGGGGTTCCCAAATGATACAGTTTTCTTTCAGAAAGAAGTTAGTTCCTGGAGGATTTGAGTGCTCAGAACATCAAAACTCGATTTATTTTTCTTTCTATGTATCAATACATGGCCAACATGAAACTTACCCCCAGTGAGGAAAACTGCTAGACAGTCAGAAATTCAAGGTCAGGGTGTGCCCCAAATGTACAAAGTAGTTTTATTAAAACTTTTCTAGTACTTTGGCTTTTGTGTATTTTGCTTATTTACTTGATGTTGCAATAGTAAGTTTGATGTTTATTCACACACTGGACATGAGCATACAGGGGAAAAAAAGCCCAAACCCTATGCACTAAATCCACAGGATTTAAAGTAAGGAAAATAATCCAAAGTAAGAGCATCAGCTAATGCTTTCACTTCAGGCTTAGATCATACTCTTGTATTCGACATTACAGAAGTTTGAGATTGATGTTACATGCCACATGGGCTACAATAAGTGCAATGGAAAGAGATAAGGATGGCAGTCTCAGCTACATATTTCCATTATTTTGTGGATTAGAAATGCCTGATTTTTGGTGGGACAAGACACCAAGGTACTGATCAGCATATGTATATATACACACACAAATACACTATTTCTCACATATTTGTATTAGCAGTTACTAAGGTTTGTTCAATAAAGTGTGGCCTACTAGAAGCTAGAATCTACAAGAATCTTTGACTATATGAAAACATTTTGACCTAAAGTATTTGAAAATGACTATCCATATTTGAAAAGATTTACGACTTTTTAAATTTTGCTTTTAATGATGTTTTCACAGCTGCAGGTTTTCTGTTGTGGGCTTTGGTTTTCTTTTTATTTGTTGTTAGTTCATTTTGATTTTCTCCCCCTTGGCTTTCATTTTAATTTGGATAAAGGAACTTTTTCTCTAATTGACGGGGTCTCCTGTAATTTGCTTGTCACTAATGCAACAAAATTCTCTAGACTGACAATTTTGTTGGGACTCAGTGACTGACTCCTACAGTATTCTGTGTCAAAACATTATTAAGCTCTGTTGTGATGATTAGTGGTATGGCAGTGTTTCTTCACAAGCAACAAATGTGTGTGTGTATCTGAAATAAGAGGATTTAACTCTGTTTTTGATGTGGACCCTGGTCTTTGGGCACTGCTAGAATTTCAGTCTATAATAGTTCTGAACATAACTTAGTTATTATTGTTATGCTTTGTATATAAACAGCACATCAGAAATCTACACAAGCATTTAAGCCCTGAACTTCTGTTAATTCTGCTGAAAATAAGGCTACTAAAAAGACTTTGTGGTGCTGCCCTTATGGAGGCACAGTAAGAATCCCCAGGCAAAGAGCAGTTGCCCTGGAGACATACTTAAATCCTTATATCATATATCAATCCAATTGCAAATAATCTGTCTTCATATGTCAGTTATTAATTCACTTTTTTTTTTAATAATCAGAGAAGAAAAGCCGTCTGGAGAAATGTCTTTAATAAAAAAATTGACTGTATTTTATTTATTCCCAAGGTGGTCATTTTAATAGGAGGTAGTCCAGGAAGTCTGAGGAGGTTTTTAGAAAGGTTATCAAACAAGAGCTGCTATGAATTTAATTCATACTTCACACAAGCCTTGAGAGAAATCCACTGTGCTAGTGGAGAGTGAATAATTAACAGTTTTGATGTGTGGCTGAATGAGACTACCTCTTCTAGTCAGTCTGTGCTGGGTGAAGCTGTTACAGCAAACTGATTGCCGATAGAGTGAGTGCTGTAATGCCACATCCAGATCCCGGTGACAGGGCCATGAAGCCAAGAAGCTGCTGGTAAAGGGGAATGCCAAGAGAGGAGGGAAGACTGACACACATCCCAGAAAGCTGCGTAGTGGTGGCATCTCTCCTCATTCACACAGACATCTTAGATCTGCACAAGTGGGCAGGACTTTTCCAACTCATGGCATGTCGTTCATCTCAAAGAACAGTCCTTGAAAGTCTTGAAGTTAATTCTTAATCTTCTTGCCAGTTTAATGGTAGGCATGTATTTTCATCAAAGTTGAACACTTTTTTTCAACTAAAAGTCTAAAAGCATTCGGTAAGCACATAGGAGACAAAATGCCTGAGAAAAGGCTAAAACACTCTGCATCATAAACACCATCCTCATCATGATTTTATTCTTACTGTCTGTGTTGGGATCAGCCATTAGTATTCCATAGAAAATCCTAATTGTCTTTTCTCCATTTTTGGTAAGACTAGGAAGAGGTAAGACTAATCTGATGAATCAGACGGATTTAGAGAAGACATAAAGCTCCTTTTTACATTTTAAAAGAATACAAATATCAGAATAAAAAGTTCTAAAAATGAACTGGTACTTGAAGACAGAATCTTGTGAAGTAGTGTCTGTAAAATTTTTTGCAGTTATAATGAAAATTCTACAATCTCAAAATACCCTCTTTCAGAACTTACCTTACAATTGATCTTAAACACATTTTGAGCCTGAAAAAAGGGGAACATTAAAGTTAAAACATTCTCCAGAACAATATCTCTTTCAAATAATTTTTCTTGATACTTCTTGTGACTTAGTTTTGGGTAAGACCTGCTTTCTGGATAAAAGAAGCAGAACACTTTCATTCATACCATTTCATGCTCTTTTTGTTCTACAAATGATTTATATTGTGTGCACGTGCATGTAGTGCACAGCAGATACTGTGGCCATAGTGTCCCATTACCTGTGCTGCCCAGGAGCACAGGCTTCACAGCAAAGTAGGGGTGGCATGACACAACGTGACAATACCTTCCACAGCAAAGCACAGCAGGCTTTGCTTTACAGGCTATATCACAAAGTGAGGTTTGCAGCAGAAGTTGTGAAGCACAGTGTGCCTTAGCTGGTAGATCACTGCTGGTTGAATAGAAGAGCCTAACAAAGGAACACAAGCTGTGTTCACTGTGTAAGGAAAGAGTGACCATTGAAAATGTGGCAAGCTACTGCTTCTACCATAGAGCTTGGATGGTAAAGCCTGGACAGCTGTAGTTGTGCAGAGTAGCATGAAAACGACAGAATCCCAGCAACTGCATGGTCTGGTTTGTTGTACTGATGATATGACTACCCAGTAATGCTGCTCCTTTCCTTGCCATAATGCAGCACTGACTGCATGATGCAGCAGGACACGGCAGTGACTGCGCTTCACGGCAGTGCAGACATTGCAGTGCACTGATTCTTTTTGGTTTTCTTTGCGTTCTGTAAACTGACACTACTTCTCTTTCATGAATTTTCTCATTTACAACTTGGTTCAGTGATTTCACGTAGCCCATGCGCATGCTTTATAGATAGAAAAACAAAAGGGAAATGTTATTTAGAAAGAGAAGCTATCATGCTGAAGAGTGATTCTGTATTAATTTCACAACCTCATCACTTGCTGTCTAAATTGCACTGCCACCTCCCATTCACAAAAGAAGGGCAGAGACAGCCTTCTGTTTTATTTCCCCAAGCTGTTATTTGAAGGCCTGTGGCACTGTATTCAGAAGTTTTACTTGTAGATTTTGGGTTCACTTTTGTTGTGTTTTCAATAGTCGCTCCTCTTTGGTTTGGTTTGTTTTTGTGGGGTTTTGTGGTTTTTTGTTCTTTTTCTCTCTAAGACTGAGGAGCAGTTTGGTAGTATTTATCAGAAATTTCACTGAAAGCCTCAGTGTCCCCAGGCTAGCACACTGACGATTTAATGCGAAGGAGAAAAGTTGAATAATTTGATTTTTTAAATATAAACTAGATTATCACCAGTTTAGATTAGATGCACAATAGGAAAGCATGCTGTAGTTTAGGAACAACACAAATCAAGCAAACCACTTCTGTATTAATCTTGCCATCTACAAATACTTAAAATAAAATATTAATCTCTGTGCATAGGTGAATGCCATCTTATAATAAGTGCAGAATGAGTGTTCTGGAAGAAAAAACAAAAAAATTTAACAAATTCAAAAATTTAATTGCTACGGGTTTGCAATCTGAGATTTCCATGAGCACCATGTGACTCAGAGATGTAAAACTGCACATTTGCAGTTCTCCTCTTATATCCACTGCTTTTGGACAACTATCAGTCAATGGAGAGGATACAATCTTAGTCCTCCACACCTGTACAAGGCTTAGTGTCACCTTGAGTGCCATGGCCACACCAGAGAGAAAGCTACCAATGCCTGTATTGAACATTATGTTATGTATTTCATGGGTGAAAGGACCAAGTATCACTTGCAGTCTAGGGTCGGGTTTTTTTTTCTGTTAATCATAGTACATATAACAATTCATAGGATAAAACACTGCTGATTTTTATTTTTGTAACCCTCTTAACCAGCCTTATATCTTGTCCCCATTTTACAGATGGATAACTTGAACAACTAGAGTACTTGCCATTGAAGTCTGAATCAGAGCTGGGAAATAGATACAGTCACTCCCAAATTAGGGCTTGAGCATTCAAAAGGCATTTTGGTTTGACAGACATTAAGAACAAAAGTACATTGGGCCACTTGTATCATGAAAGCTTTTTCTTCCAAATGCAACCTAGTAGTGTGGACTTACATTTTATTCCAGGGCTTGCTGTAGTTCCTGGTGCTCATACAGAATAAAAATGGAAAAGTTGCAATGGCCCTCATCTCTCAGAGACAGACTGTATGATGTGAGGTAGGCAATGCAGTTTCTACTGTATGTTAAAGAAAATACTCATAAAGCTTTAGGTAGACTACCTTTAAACTGGAAAAGCTTTGTATTGCAGTAAGTGATGATTGGATATACAGCTCAAAGGACAAAAAATAATTATCATACAAACTCTTAATATTTTTCATCTTAATAAAGAACATGCTTTTCTAGCATTATCAGTATATAATTTTAATAAGTAGAGCTACATTTTCAAAATTTGTGGGAAAAAAATCCCCTATTAAGCATTTGTCCAGACACAACATAAACCACAGCATGTGCTTTTCCTCTTTTCAGAGTCTGTAGGCAACTGGTTAAAAATTTTTGCTACTTAATAAGTACAAAACAAACCACCTGTGCATGAGATATGTGGAAAACAAATGAATTAATTTTACTGCAAGCATATGAATAACTGTGGTTCTGAGCAAAATCTCTTTTGGTCAGAATAATTCCACTGCTCTGTGCTTGCCAATGTCGCTGCCACGCACTTGGGTTTCCTGGAATGAGGCCATCAATTTCAACAGTGTAGAATGAAAAGCTGAAGCAAGAAGTGCAAATAAGCATACTGTGCTTTTGAAGAGGTGATCCAAAAAGCCTGGGAAATGGAAAATAGTTGTTATTATGTACTCCTTGTAGATAAAGCAATATATGTTACAGTGTCCTAGAGAGTTAACCCATGTGTGAAACCAGGAAGGGAAACTACTTTCAGATAAAGGGTCCCTTTCTAAGCTCTGTGAAGTTCTACCCCTGCATTTTTATATGTTCCTGTGTTTATCCACACAAGTAACCAGCAGGAATGACTTCTGAGTGATGTGGAACCACCCTTGTGCAGCTACAGAATCAGGTCCTCTGGCTTTGATCCTGGAAACTGACGTAAAATAATGGGGTCTATACATTGGAAAAGCAGGTGGAACTAAGTTCTTCTGCAACAGAAGGATTCACTTTTCTTGACTAAATCTACTAATTTCAATAGAGAAAGTCTATTGTGGAAGGTGATGGAATTAAAAAAAAATAGACATTGGTAACAAAACTGCATATTAATTTAGATGACAGCATCATACAAGGGAACTGAAAGAAAACAGTGTGAAATAACAGGAAGTATTTTGCTTATTCACTTTAAGCCAGATATTTACACTGGCTTATTCATTATCATATTCATTATTGTATTTATTTTGCATCGATTATTCATAATGATCAACTATGAATGTATTCCTGTTTAGATTTTATGAATGGTTGGTTTATCCCCTACAATCCTCTCTCATCCATATTTTTTCTTTTTGGAGCATAATGATAATGCTCCTTATAAAATAAGAAACAAGTATAGGACTTATTCTTTAGGATGCATCAAGAAAATAAAATGTCTTTGAATGAAAATATACAAATAAATGTATCTCATTTCAATTACTTTGGAAAGTGGTCTTTACAGCTCTACCAAAAGTAAATTTTTGGTATTTCAGACCAAAATAATAATCTCAGAAGTTTTGGTGTGAGAGCGATTAAGTTCATTTTTATACTTATGGTTTTTTTTATATCTAGAATTGAATCACTGAAATGATAACTAGAGAATATTATAATTAAAAGAAAGCCTAATAAAGCTAAGATGGGAATGACAGGGCTCAGATATCAGGAAGGACTCAGATATAAAAAGTAAACATTTATACATCTGTTTCCCACAGGCTGACAAAAGTCCCTCTTTGATGTTGGATTGGTGCTCTATCTTTCAGAAATCTATCAAATATATTTAACCAGAGTCACCAGTACACTAACCATAATTTTGGGGATGGAAGAAGTTATGCTCTAAAAAAAACAAAGACAGAAAACCCAAAAAAAAACCCAAAAAAACCAAAACAAGTGGAAAGTGAGTCAGATAATAAACAAATTATTTCAGATTGCTCACAAAGCAGCCTTTCATAGCACCATTGGCAAGAAGCTGTTTAACTTAGCTCATTAAACAACACAGAACACTTCAAGAATCTTCAGTACTCAAGGATCTCGCCTAAAATAATAGATTTACAATCAGTTTATGACCTTCCCAGCTTTCACGTCCTCTGTTTGTCTTGCTTGTGTTCTGTTAAACAAGAAAAGTGTTGTGACCCATAATTGCAGGCAGATTCACAGCAGGTTTTGAGGAGCTTTTTTTGCCACGGTGTCCGAGCTGTCTCCATCTGCTGCTGTCTTGTGTGCTCCCCACAGGGGGACCTGGCTAATTTTTCAGTCAATTAGCAGAAGGGTTGCTTTTTGTTCTCCAAGTGCACCCCCCTGGGCTCCTCTTACACCCTGGACACACTGTTCAGATGTTGAGAGTTTTCAAAAAGCATATCATATTATTTTTTTTTTCTACTGACCTTTGTGACATTGTTGAGCAAATGCTGTCTCTTGTAATCATATACACTTACATTAAACTGTGTAGACTAACTTTGGAATGGTTTTAATATGAATATTAATATATATGCAGTAATGGCTTTTCCTAAATAATCTCTGAAATCTTGTATCAAAGCATAGTCATACCATTTAATTCAGAAAGAATCAGTTGACGTACTAATATCTGCATCATGATCATTACTTACTGTATATTTTACTCTTTTAATTGAAAATAAAGTTCCTTAGCAATTGCTTCTGCTACTAACCTTCTAGCGAGGCACATTTAAATGTTGGACAGACACTTCAGATTATGAACACAACTGCAGTTTCAGTGAAAAATCCTTATATATCACATGAAAAAAAAAGAGCCTGAAAGAGTAGGTTTAATTGGGCACATGTATGCTTATATCTTTAAATAACTAGCAGAGAGGTGATGCAAACATTTTATAGTGGTTGAATAATAACCTGATATTCAGGCTTCTTGTGTATTCTTTGTGGTGCTTTCTATGAATTTTAATCAGGACTTGGCTAATATACACTCCTTGCAAGAGAGAAAATGTTGTTATTTCAGTATAACAAAATATTACTACATTTCTGGAAAAAAAGTCAGTGTTTTCTTCTGAAAGAGTATAGTTGAGCTAACAGAAAGCAATATGGTTTAAGCCCCCAATTTATGCACATTCCATTTGGAATGCTATCTTGCTGAGGTGTCCCTGAGCCTAATCGGCTTCAAGAAATTTTGAACATCAGTTTACGGTTTACATATAGTATTCTCCATGTGCTATAGCTACCATTGTATGCAGTGGGAGGATATAGAATCCTTCTCTTTAATTTCACTGTCATGTCTTTTATTTGTGATTTCTACCTTGGATGCAAATGCAGATCAGTGAGGGTATTTTTTCTTCTCCTTAGCTCCATGATCACGCTGCTACTTTTTACAGCAGGATATCAAGTGAGTTCGTTTTTCTGTAACCTTTCATCTGCCCAGGCTCTCGGCTATATCTTTCTATAGTTAATAAATATACTTTTTCTCAGTGTTAAGCAATAAAATATTCACTGGGTCTGAGCTGGGGTTAACAGATTTCTGAAAATTTTATTGCGTGACAGCCTGTCCTGAATAATCCCCTCAGCTGTCTCATGTTCTGGGGCAGAAATGATCTTATGTGTCACTCTAATAGTCTAGAATTACACTTGTATCACTGTCACCAGCATATGGGGCTGTGTATACCCCTAGGCCCAGCTCCCTCTCTTTCACGGCATTTAAAATGATAACATTTGGCAAAGCCAGTTTTGACAGAAAGTGAACTCTCCTTTCCGCGCCGGTGACAAAGCCAGCCACCGGAGGCCTGACACCGAGCAGCCAGTCATCATGCTCTTTGCTGGGTAATGATCGTGGGCTTCCCTCCTCTTAATAACCACCTCTCTGCAAGGGCAGGCTGCAGTGCAGCTCTCCACTTAATTATACAGTCTCCTCTTAAGTGCTTTATTCATGGGAGGCCTTCAGCTGCTCAGGCGTTATCGGGGCTTTTCTTTTATTTCCATGCTGCCAAAATGTGCTGATTGCTGGGCAGGCAATGGGAGGAGGAAGGACTTTGGGAAAATAGCAGGCAGGAAAACATAATGGCTTGGGTATGCTCACAAGCAAAAAAAAATTAGGAACTGCACTTTTTACCGTCATGATGAGTATATGAATGTATTGCGGTGCTAATGGTGGTACCTAAAGATGGTATACAGCCTGAGAGGAGAAAAACAAAAAAAGAGAAAGATCCAGAATGAAAGAATAGATAAGTAATTAGAAAAAAAATTACCCTCTAAAAGCGAAGTTAGAGACTTAAAAGTCGTTTTTAAATACAAACAAAATAAAATGTGGCAGCTCAGGAACTTGATGCTGGTGTGAACCTTTTATGTAGGGTTGCTAAGCTAACCAGCAGAAATTTATGAAATGCAGAAGGTTCTGCTAGCAGCTGTTCCTGGGAGTCTAGGAAGAACATAAGACATTATTTACTGTTGCCACTATATAAACTGTATTCATATTTTCTTCCCATATCCCCAATTTTATTTTAGAGTTTGAATTTGAAGAATATTCTCTTCTTCCACTTTACTTTCACCATTCTAACGGTGTGCTTGTAAAGGAAAACCTGACTCATTTCCCCATTTCCCACTGCCTTCTCCATAATGCATCTTGTCTGAAGCTCTAATAATTCCCAGTAGATATCTTTACTGACATATGGTTTTGTCTGCTCTTAGGTGGTACACATTTCAGGATGACTATTAAAAAAAAGAGTAAATAAACATTTTTTCTTCCCTCTCCCCTCACCCAGCTATATTAACACAATGTTGTCTACAAATATTTTCAGTACTTTGATACATGGATGACTTTGTCCACACCCTGGAAATGCCCCCTATCGTTGTGCTGATATCCAGATGTTGATTTCAGAAATATCTGGGGAGGCTCCTCAGTTTCCTTGAACTCCTGTTTCAGAAAAGAAGAGCTGTCTTGAACTGTCTTTCATTACCATTGCACAGTGAAATGTGCTCCATAATATGGAGAAATGAGCAATAGTCTGGACTGGAGCAGTTTCACAGAGATCTGGAGAATTGATTCATCTCAAAAAGGGAAGGATTAAAAAAAATATTGTCCCAGAAAACTAACTTGTGAGAGTGTTGGATAATAATGTGAACTATTTGAAATTTGATTTCAACTAAATTCCAGATCTTTTGTGTTTCAGTCAATTCTCTTTCTACAATGGCAATCTCTTAGGGCGTACCGCTGCACAACCTGAAACCCAATGATATGGCTGCATGAAGCGTAATGCTCAATGACCTCTTTTGTAGGACTATAGAGATCTCATTAACATTAATACCATTTGTGGAGAACCTTAGGACAATGGGAAGCAGAGCTTTAAAAAACATGCATTCACCCACAGATGTGCATTGAAATTTAAAGACATGTGCTGGATTGTTAGGAATATGCACACTGACTGAATTTTAAGCAAATCCCTGAAGTTTCTAGTGCCACTGTTTAAGCACTTCATTCTCTGTTATGTGCAGTGACTTTCATGATCAGTTTAAAGCAGTGATATGAACTATTTGCCTGAAACAGCCCTGCACTCATACTATGGATCTCCTGACAGCTCTGTCATGATTCCACCCACTGAGACACAAGCAATCCCTCTCCACATACACACTAGTTCTCATTATTGTGATTAATAACCCTCAGGTAACTGGTAGGCACGGAGTTAGCATGTGCATGACTTTGAACTTGGATCCACACATCTCTGTCCAGGTGCTTGATCAAGCCCAGTACAATGTCTACTACTAAAAGCCATATAATGACTGTAGGTATGACTCCTTGTGATCAATGTAAGCATTTCTTCTCTGTCCCATACAGAAAGTGTTAACTTCAGGTTAAAATTATATATCCCTGACTTGTTATTTCTGTTAACTTCTGGCTGCGTATTATTGTTTTTGTGTGTGTGCATCTAAACATACATATGGATTTATTTATATGTGAATGCTTATATATAGAGATGCACACACCCACAGACACATGTGCAAAAATATATGTATTTACAGAATTATATGCTGGGTTCACTAATTTCAACTTGAAATTAGTTCTACTTGAACTCTTTTTATGTGTCTTAATTTGGCTGTGCCCGGTAGCATTTTCAAATAATTTGGTAGTTGATTTGTCAACTACTACAATGTCAAGTCAGAAATTTGTTGGCAATGCTGATGTTCAGTGGTGGGCAGAAAGGAAAACAACAGTGAGGAAGAGAAACTTGGTCAGTTTACAAGTTACTGATAATGACTTTAAAGAAAAAGAGCCCCATCTGACAAGTATATTACACATGTGCCCAGATAAATGGAGCTTTATACTACTACATGGAGACAGTGACTGTAACAGGTTCAGTGTAAGTGGTTAGTTGGGATCATTTTTCTTCATGAGGGAGATCTCATGTCTAAAGCAAGATGGTATCGTTTCACGATGGATGCCTATAGACACAGAGAAGTTCATTACTCACCCTGTAACGTGATGATGAAGGAGCCAAAGCAAAGTTAAAAAGATGTAGTGGCTTGGTTCTGCCTATATGGCTGGTCCAAGGAGAGTTAACAGTCCTTCACTGTGAGATTTGGTCCTGGTGTTGTTAGCTTTTCTGTGAAAACAGAAACTCTTGGGTTTTGTCTTCAGGATTCAAACCATGGCATTTTCAGCTGGATTGCTTAAGGCAGCAAAAAAGTTCTATTAAGTGTGTACAAAGTACAAGAAAGTAGCAGGGGAAAAAACAGAAAACCGGAACTGCGAACCATGTAACAAGCTGCATTTCCACAGTTCTGATGAAATGCACATTCCTGTCACTTTTTGCACATTCTGATGTTCATCTGTTAAAATCTGCGCAGTATTTCAGAATTCAGTTACATGAAAAAAGAATGCTTACAAATTATTTCTAAGCTTTATGGAAATTTTATCTTCTTATCAACTGTTGCATCACCCAAAACTCTTAGAAAACAATCAAACCAAGCTCCTAGATGCCTTGCTTACCTGCTACCCATTATTCCCTCCAAGCAAATATCCTATTGGAGAATCTCTTACCACATCAGGTAGAAATGGCCATACCCGTGTAATTCTGACAATCTAGCTATCATCCATGGTTATGGGTATCATCCAAGCCAGGCTGCTTTTTAAAGATTTCTGCATCCAGTTCAGAGTATAAGCACAGCTGAGCATATGGACCACACCGTGTGCCACTCTCTGTCTCACATTCATATGCTCAGTGTCCAAGACATTTTTACTTGCAAAATGTAGAAAATCAACCACTTAACCAAACAGACTTTTATTTATATTTGTTCTGATAAACCATTTTTCTAATGGGATGACCTCATAATCTCAAATTTTAGAGGAGAAAATTTGAATAGTCACATGGATGAGTTCAATAGGATTTCTCAGAAGATTTTATCAATGTGTATGTCAGATTGCTTTACTCAGAAAATCTCATTAGGCCTGTGGCATGCCAAAAGAGTTATTTTACCCAGCAGAGTTAAGAAGTTGTAATAACAAAAGATGAAAATATACCCCATTCTCCTCTCTTCTCCCAGATAATTTTTAGTTTAAGGTACAAAACAGGTACTTTAGAAAATTTGAGTTCTATACTTGGCACAATAATTGGCATTCTGAAGAACCTCAACTACATGGTTTCACTTCTGTACCTTTTTCAGAAGCAAATTTAAGAGTGTTTTCTCTTTTTCTTCATTTGTTTAGACTGTGTTTATTTGGATATTGTTGCTTACCATGTGAATGCATAGTATCTGGCAATATTTTAGAGCAGTAAAGAGTGAGAGAAAAGTGTGGAACAATTACAATGAATCTTAATTTTGTCTTCTATTTTGTCTTGTTATTTAACATGGGAGAAAAAAAAATTGTCTAGGAAGAAGCTGTCTGGTTTGGTTGGCATGTACTCAGAACTCAGAAGTCATATTATTCTATGCATAGTGAGGATGATGCACTTGGATTAGAATAAATTACTGTATCAGAAAAACAATTTTTTTTTTAAATTAATGAGTTATCAAAAAAGGGCAAGGACGTAATCTTTAGAGACAAGAAACGAGAGTGTACACTCTCTACATGCTAATTTTTGACTGGAATGCAGATAGCAAGGGTAGAAAGTTGTCATAGGGTGAATACTGAATTCTGTGACAGTATCACATACGGAGAATTTGCTTTGGCCATGTGCATATTGAGTTGAACTGTATAAAATGCAAGCTTGTTGTAAATTCTTGTAAATATCATTGTGCCAGCCTCATCTGTGCCAGATCCTCCATATGCTGGAATTAAGAAAACTTAACAGTTTTATACTAAATTATAAATTTAGTATAATGTAATTTATATTCACATTTGTGTATGAGTTTAATCCTTGTCCCTTAATGGATGAACCTCAGAAGCTTTTTTCCAGCTATCTAATATACTTAAATATCCATTAATTTGTAACATGGAATTATAGTAAGAGAAGTTGGACAGACAAATAGCAAATGGTTACACAACAGTAGGGGGAAATTGCATTTTGATTTTCAAGGTTCATTGTATCTGACTGGTTCAGAATATGTCACAGTTTCTCTATACCTGATGGGAATTCCTTATGTTGGTATGTCATATCTCTACTTGAACCAAAGCAATTATCCAAGCCATAATAGGAATGGTACTGGAGGAGAACTACAGTGTTGGGACCACTTCAGACTGGGTGAAGTCATACTCAGTCAGAATCAAGTGTATGAGGTGTAATGGTGACTATGAAGCTGATGAATGAATGGCCATTTAAAAGTGTTCTATTTAAAAGGAAGAGAAAGGTATGTGTAGAAAACAAAAATAGAAATGCTTTCTGTGGCTGGAGATTGGACCAACAACTATGAGAAACAACTTTAAATATGACTAGAAATAGCTATTTGGCTTTTTTCACAATCATATGAAGTTTTACTTCAGACACTACTGTGAGAATGATGAGAGCATTGTTTCATTATACTATGGGCACTAAGGAAAGAGAAAGAACAATAAGCCTGATTCTGTATCAGGAAATAGAAGTGCTACAAAATATATCAGACAGATCATTGAAAAAAAAGAGTTCTAGCTTATGGGTACTAATATTTGTCCATAGAAAGCAAAAAGAAAACTACATAAATATTTTAGGAAGTAGTAGATGCAAAAGTTATTTTCTATTTAAATTATACTGGGCAGAGTAAGGTTACAATTTATTTGTGCACATGTTAGCATATACACAAAACATCAGGCTTTAACCATCAGGTGTAGAGTAAGCTGGTAAAGACTGAAGGAGCTTAGAAAGATGACGATAATATTCATACTATTGTTTTCTTTTAATTATGTTCAATTTATTGTTACCTGGAAAAACTTTCAGAAAAGGTCAAAAAAGCATCTGGAGATCAATATTGCTAAAGGCTGCCACTGAGACTTCACTCATATTACGGTGTTCCCATAAAACCAGTCTTCAACATAATTTTTACTGTTTTAAAAAAGTATGTAGATAAGTAAAAATATGACTCATTATGAAATTTAGGATTAATCTCCATAACTGTTTTTGTGAGCATTTGACACCCATTTTCTACTTGGTAAAGATGCTTAGCAATGTAATTCAATACCTGTTCTTACTATTCTATTGTCTCTTGCCAGATCATGTCAATGGCAAATTGGACCTCAATAAGGAAAAAACCAAAAAACACCTTGAAGAGAGAGGTCATAAAAAATTATAGACAACGGTGGAGTTAAATAAGGCCCAAACACTTCAATGCCTTAATGGAAGAAAATCATCTGAATCTATCAGAGTATGACTTACAGATGCTTTCATGAGTCACTGGATCTGAGCTAATATGCTCTGCTGAAAGACGAGGCGTATGGCTTAGACTGCTCCGTGCTAATGCCTCTGTTCTGGATCAGGGTGAACTTTAGCCTGGCCAGGCTGGCAACAGACAGATTGAGGCTGGTTCTGTTTTTATCCATCCATGCAAACATACCTTTCAAGAACTGGACTTCATGTCTGTTATATGATGAGAAAAAGTGTCACAGTCCAAGTCAACCTTTATCTGGTAGTGTATTTGATGTAGAACCATTTTATTTTAAATGGTCCATGAATATGACAAAAAATGTTATATTTTCTTCTAAGTAAAATAAAATTAGCAAGGTTCAGGCTATACCAGGAAAGAAACCAAAGCATTGTAAAAAACAACTGAAAAATGTTCTCTATGTTAACATTACTCTCACACATCTGGGAGATGCTTGATGAAGCCAACTGTCTTTGGCTTTCTGCTGTCACAGGCACTTTTAGCAAGTAAGATAAGCAAAGGCTCAGCATCAGGATGAGAGATAGGAGAGGTTTCTATTACATTCTACAGGCATTCAAATCTGAATTGGATGTCTTTAACCTGTGTTATTTATGATCAAAAAACTGTCTTTCGCTTCCTGGCAAAAAGCATCACAGTAAGTCTCTTAGTGGGTGTTTGCAAGTTTTCCCAAGATCATCTCTTCAGGATATTTACAATATTTTTTACTAAAGTCTTCAGGACACTGCTGCTGCTGTGGCTGAACTTCCAGTGCTACTTTGATACAATCTTTCCTCTGATCTTGTTTAGGGAAGTTAGCTCTTCATGACCAGGTGGCTTCTTTTCCTGTTCCTGACATTAGAGGAACAGGAGGTTTTAAGGTTTTTAACATTAGAGGACATAGAGGTTTTAAGAATCATAGCAATTTCTTAATTTCCTCTGCTGCTTCTGTCAATGGTTTTTATCTATTCTGTGGTTGAGAGAGACATGGGAGTGTTGTGCAACAATATGAAACTATTTCAGGCATTCAAAGCACCTCAATTGAATGGTTTGGTTTCTCATTTATTCAGAATGCAATGTGAAAGCTAGAGGTCTTGAAAAGTACAAACCAAGCACCAGTAATTTTCACCTGAACTCATTCAAACTGAAGCCAGCAGGTCTCAAAGAGCTCTAATAATTACTGAGAGACTTAGCAAAGGCTTGTCTGATCCTATATTTGTGACTTAGTACAGCGTTCTAACCTGCTTTCGCACTCTCCGTAGCTAAATTAAGAGCTCTTAGACAATGATGGATGGCAAGTCTGCCACACTCTGACTTTAAAGAAGTTGAAATAAAGTACCAGCTGGAAAGAAATAATGGAAATGTGGATGGGCTGTTCAGTACACATGTAAATGCAAATAACACATATGAGGGACCAGTGGAACTGAAAAGAAAGGCTTTAAGATATGTTTCCACACCTTCCAAATAGGTCCTGAAATTCCAGGTTATAGACCAATAAATATCATTATAAGAAAAAAAAGTATTTCTAACATGTAAAGAGAATCAGTAAATATCCATAATAGAAAGAGGTATAATAGATATGCTCTCTGTCTGTATTTAAATACAGATATTTAAATACTGATGTGGCAAAAATGTGAAGTGACTCCTTTGAAGACAATAATGTTGTTTTCATACACAATGGGTCAATCTGATAAGAGCAAGAAAATGTGAACCACAGGAGGCACTTGTGCCTTTCCCTTTTTCTGTCCTCTGTAAAGGTGATTATACTTCATACAGTCCTGCAGAAAACAGCTGAGTCAGGCTTTAGATTTTAGCCAAGTGTTGGTATACATTTGCCCAGAAAGACTGACTAGCAGGCAATATGTTGGACTCCTGTGTCTGCTACCTAGCCTGAATACATCTTGTAATCATCATCTTTCATTGTGCCTGCACTTTTGTTGTGAGTTCTTGTGGCGTTATAGGTACTGCACTCCTATTCCATGGCTGTCCTGTTGCCAGAAACCTTCACTCTGGGACTTGCAAATGGAAATCAGTAATTGTTCTGGATTAGTATCATTGAAGTTACTTCAGATTTTCAGTATGTGAAAAATATGCTGAAAATATATTTGTAAGTATGCAAATGTTGCTACTAATTGTAATAACTGGCATGTTAGAAAACCAAGGATCCTACCCTGCCCTCAGATTTTTGGAGGAGTGACTTGAAATGCCATAACTAAGCCTGAACTGCTCTGCAAGACTGTATATGTCTTCCCAAAAATAGTCTTGGACATAATATTTGGTCACAGCTGAAAAGAAGTAAAGAACAGAGAGTTGGGAAAATGTGACAACTTTCTGCGTTACTTTAAGTTCTCTATAAATAAGGTACTGAAAGAAAAATTCACTCTTTAATTAATTTTACTGGATCCAGACAAGTACCATATGGATTGAATTTATAGAGAAAGTGACAGACAAACCGAAAGACAGAGACAGACAACAGAAAAGACTCGTAATAGGGTCAATGGTGTTTAAAACTAGACATCCTTTCAGTTATGGAAATATATATGAAAGGTTCTACAATGTCTTTAAAATTTAGCTCTGAGGCAAAAACCATTTGGAATACCTTTTTTTTTTTTTTTTTTTTTACATCAGCAAACAAACAAATGTTCAAATTGCTTTAAAAAATGAATTGTCACAGACATCTAACCTTGAACAAGAGCTGATGGATTAGATCTGAATCCAGTGGATAACACTACCTTGCTCATACATACCCAATTCTTTTTTTTTTATTCATAGGCTACATCAGTTTGTAAAATATGACTTTTAAGGACACATCACCACTGGAAAAAAAAATCCAGCATGTTTTAGAGTTCAAGGAGCATTACTAGAGAATTATTTTGTATGTCTATTGAACTAAAATGTTATGTTTTCAAAGAAAGTCAAAATAGAAACTGAATTCCTTTAAGAAATACAGCGATCTGTCATAGAGACTCAGTAAAATGTGATAAGGGAAGATTTATTTTGCATTCTGTATTTAAATAATGTACTTTTTTGAACATATAAATCTAATGCCAGTTTTCTGCCTTCTGTGCAAGAGACTGTGATCAATTTCTCTCTGCTTGGGTTCTGGACAGACAGTATGCATCTGTTGCAAATTTATTTGAATACCTGGATGCACGTATGTCCTGATTAAACACTAACAGACACAGTGTAGCCATACTACACACTAATATGTTTGCTAAGCTGATCAATAGCAAGATTGATCAGTCTTTCACTCAGCCAAGTTAATCATGGTATTGATCAGCTTAGCAAACACATTGCTTTCCTTGTGCAGCATTACTGTAGCAGGCCTCCTCTCCACCCCCAGTAACTGGACATCTGGAGGTTTCAGAAAATGAAATATAACCACATTTCCTACAGTAAGTGCTCCCACTCCTTCAAGCTCATCTTCTACAGATAACTGTAGCATTTCATGATTAAGGTGTTTAGATTCCTTAGCCCTGTCTTGCAAGTCTGAGCACTGTTTTTAAAAACCTGAGAAATTTCATAAGAATTTTTTTCTAAGACATAAGACACACAGCCCCAGGCTCTGGCTATAATAAGACCCTCTTTCTGGCATTAAATATTTGAGATTCCCTCATCCTATATGAATCCTTTAAAAGCATCTCTCATGTTAGAGGATCCAGGCTTTCTTAAAGGAAATTACTGCAGAGAAAACCTCAATACAATCAGAAAGTATAGATCTTGGGGTACATATTAGCACAATATTTGAATTTTTAACTCTGGACAATATAACAAGACATTAAGTAGTTTCAAATTAACATCAAAAGAAATTTCACAGTTATTTCCCTATGTGTAGTGGCAAAAAAGGCACTCAACTATGAAAACAGGCCTATTTTATTTAAACTATACCTCTCAAACTTATTTTAAATAGAATTTAAAAATAATTTTAAAATTAATTCCCTGCTGCAACTACAAAACAGTGTTGAAATGGTTGCTGATTTCTGGTATCATATAAACATATATACAAATGGCTACAAGAACTCATGAGTACCACTTGTTTAGGATGTGCATCAAGGGCAGATGTAACTGGATTCAAGATCATCTCAGAGCAGATATTCAGCAAATGGAAACTGGATTTACTCAACTGAATTTTTTCTTGTAAATTTCTTCTTAGCTCATACCAAAACACCATTCTACACCATTCTTTGGGACATAAGAAATCGTAATGGGAAATTGCTGTTCTAAGGTATAAGTATACTGGTGAGAAGTTAGCATTACTGGGGACAGAAGCTATGGTACAGACCATATTGCTAGTTTGAGGGTAGCTAGAATTTAAACCTTATAAACTGCGCACTGCATGACATTAAGAGATAGGAATCTCATGCCAAAGTTCTCAAACCCTAAGTAGGCTTAATATGAGTTGAGAATTTTTGAAAACACCCAAGAAATTCATATTGTATATATTGTACTTGCTTCAGTCTCCATTGTGTGGGTAATTTCTTAAAGAGCTAGTGGACCTATCTGGCTGTAAAATATTCAGTGTTGTGTCAATTTACATTTTGCAGAGCTCACTTTCATAACCATATAATTAGAAATGGAAGCAGAATTTTTCAAAAGTGTTGTCACGTTTTTAAAATTTGAAAACATTGGTGCAAGACTGAATTTGAAAGTTGGAAAGATCTACATCCCCCATTAATGCCAGCTCAAATCCTACCTGCTTGACACTGTAGGCAATTTGGTTTCCTTGTCTTTGGCTGACAAACAAAAAGAAGGACCCCAAAGCCACTAGCAATTATAAAATGCCAGCCAAATTAAAATAAAATAGTCCAAGCCTGACTTCTAATTTAGTAGATATCACTAGGCTATTATGAGTAAATTTTGCCTATGCGAAGGTAGTCACTAAATCTTGATGATTAAGGAGTTTTCTTAGGGGTAGGTCTGATTTTTTCATCAGATAGAGAAAGGTGCAAGACTAAAAGCCCTAGAAACGCAGCCTTGTATCCAGTCTTTGGAAAATACAGAATTCTCTCATTGTCCTGTTTATGCATCTAAAATTTAACTCACAAGAGGAAAGAGGAGCTTCATCCATATTTAAACAACAGAGATGCTGACGAATGAACAGCAGCTAAAATGAGTATTTTCACAGAAAAAAAGGGATTTTTAAAAATAACATTAAAGAAAATAAATTGCTAGTCTTAAGTCTTTCTTTTTAATATTTTCCTACTATTTTAAACTGGAAGCTTTTGGGGTAAGCTGCTCAGGTTGTATATGGGTTGGGCACAGAACAAGAAATGTCTGCTTTACTCTGACTGACATGTAGGGGTGACTTTTAAATATACCTTCTGCAAATGTGGTGTATTCTTCTTTATTGCTTTCACTGTGCAGCTGGCAGTGTGGCACCTCTGTCAAAAACATGGAGGGCCCAGGACTACAAAGAAGGTCATTTGTAATGAGGAGAGAAGGTGGAGTCTAAGCTGTGGGTCTCATACTGGCACTGCCAATAACTACAGCCTAGAGAGAGAAGGTCACAGTGCTGCAGGGCCCTGACTGTAAATGGTGCTTCTATCGCTTTAAAGACTACATAATTTCATTCCACTTAAGTCAGCAGACTGGGAATATGTGTAATGATCTTCTCTTCACCCTCCAGGGTCTGAGTAAGAATGGTTCCAAGACCAAGTTTTCTGGCTTCCATAAAGATTTCAAACGAAGAGTTTAAATCTGTGTGCAAGAATATTGAAGGTGTTATTAACGCTTGTTTGAGCTTTAGGAATGCCCTTTGACATCCTCCATTACTATTCCAAGCAAGTGGTATAGGTATTTCAACTTAAATAACTGAAACCAATTCTTGCTTTTACAGGAAGTCTGAAGAGATACTTTTAACACTACCTTGACCAAATTAAGGAAAGTTAAGTGGCTCCTTTAAAGAATACCTCACCACTATATTGCTGCCTTTTTTTTTTTTTTTTGAGTGACAGAAATGTCTTTTCCCTTTTTTTTTTCATTTTTGTAAACTTGATGATTTTTTGCCCCCATTTATATTTAAGAAAAAAAATCCTTACCTTACGTTTTAGCATTCTGAGACTTATTCTCCACAACATCTTTGATAGAAATTTTAAGGATTATGACTTTTTACTTCTCTTTTGTAAAATATCAATACTTTATGCTGAATCTAAGATATCCCTGGAGGACAAGGGAAAGGTTACTGAGAGAAAGAGAATTCTGAACATTTTCTGGGCAGAGGCTGAATTTTCATCTACCTTATTCAACCTTTGGAAACATGTTCATTTAAAAGAACTGTATTCCATCTTTGAAATTTGATGATGCATAGGAATCTGTTTTGAAAAAATATGTTTTATTTTCTGGATAAACCCAGCAGAAACAGTTTTCCACTATGGAGTCTGAAAGCCTTCTGGATCATTTAAAAATACACAACTTATTTTGTGCAGCTTGCAGATCTTTATTGTCCACAAAAAGACAAACTTCACCTCCAGGTCCAAAAACCAGGAGTACCTCTGTGCAGTGGCAAGTGACAGGTACATAAACTCAAGAAATTAAACTGAGAATAAAATCTGAAGCATTATAATGATGCTTATCCACTGTATATCGTATACCAATAACTCCTATATCCAGGGGCACATACAGTAGGATGAATTAACCAAACAGGGCTGGATTAGACAGGCCATTGCCCAGTGCTGCACCCCTGGATTTATGCTACTTTCTGATTTGAAAAAAAATTAAATATAGAGGCAACTAATCATTTATATTTTTATATATATATATATATTATATATTTAAAATAATATATATTAAAAATGCTCAAAACAACAACTTTCTAAGTCAGACAATTTAGTTAGAAGCCGTGCATTTCTTCCCCTACAAAAAAAAGTCTGGAGAAGTTCATTATGCTTGATCTAAGCTTCAGCTTCTGAAACACAATATGGTGAGGTGCACAAGATGACTGTCCACTTTCTGAGTTAAGCTGTAATGTAAATATGCACCAGAAAGCCCTGGTGGAGGGAAAGATGAGCGCGAGTCAGCAGTGCCCTGGCAGCCAGGAAGGCCAACCCTGTCCTGGGGGCATCAGGCAGAGCATCACCAGCCAGGCCAAGGGAGGGAATTGTCCTGCTCTGCTCTGCACTGGAGCAGCCTCACCTTGAACATTGTGTGCAGTTTTGAGTGCCACAATATAAGGACATAAAGCTGTTGGAGAGTATCCAAAGGAGAGCAATGAAGATTGTGAAGGGCCTTGAGGGGAAGCTGAATGAGGGCCTGAGGTCCCTTAGTCTGTTCTGCCTGGAGAAGAGGGGATTGAGGGGAGACCTCACGGTGGTCTTCGACATCCTCATGAGGGAAAGCGGAGGGGTGGGTACCAATCTTCACTCTCATGGCTAGTGGCAGGACCCAAGGGAATGGCACGGAGCTGTGTCAGGGGAGGTTTAGATTGGATATCAGGAAAAGGTTCTTCACCCAGAGGATGGCTGGGCACTGGAACAGGCTCCCCAGAGAAGAAGCATCAACCTTACAGAGTTCAAGAAGTATTTGGAGAATATTCTCAGGCACATAGTGTGACCCTTGGGATGTTCTGTGCAGGGCCAGGACTTGGACTGGATGATCCTGATGGGTCCCTTCCAGCTCAGCATATCCTATAATTCTCAAAAAATTTGTCTCTGATCTCAGTGGCTCTTAATTGCTCCTGAAACATAAAGATGACAATTAAAATCTGTGTCTCAGCTAATGAAAAAGAAGAACATTCCAGCAAATAGCATGCCTATGTAATGAGTTTATGCATAATTTCTGGATTCTGTGCGGCGTGCAGCAGCGCAGTTAATAGCATAGACTAATTAAAAAACATCACACCTTCCTTTCTTAAATTCCATGGTCCTCCCTTCAAAATGGGGAAGCAATGTGGAAGAAGTAGAAAGAAAAAAAATACCCCCTTTAATAAATTATCTCCCTGAACTAAAGAGTGCTTCGGGTTCTGTTTTGAGGCTTCTGGTAGAAAGAAGTAGAGAAATGTCAAAAGCTTCTGCTAGTTTCAGGGAATTCAAGTTACCTAAAATAAGTTGCTATGCAATTGCTATCTTTCGTTGCTGTTCAATTAGATACTTCCCCATGTGTTTTCCTTGCATACCAGCCAATGACACCCTCAACTCCTGAAAAAAGCAGCAGCATAATAAAGAATATTTCTTTCATTCAGTGTGGTTGTCTTATATAATTATTTCATGGCTCTCCTATTCATTAATAGGATAATTATCTCAACTGCATATTAATAACATCATAGTCTGCCACATTTTATCTATTTGTGAATATAAGCTTCAAATAATTTAGTTTAAATAGAAATAGGTTGACAGGAAGAATAAAATCCATTGCATAGTGGATTTTTTTTTGAAAAGAGAAAATAACTAGAAAGCAGTTTAATCATTGAATAAATAAGTTTGAATTTAACCCAAAATATATATAAAAAAAAAATCTATGTGTGGTTAGTTGTCACAGTCCCCAGAAATATTCCAGACAATATGGGGAAGTAATTCAGGGAATGACTGCCAAGAGTTGTTCAAATGCCAGTAAGTTATAAATTTAAGAAAATTATATGGTTATAGAGTTCCTGGATTTTTATATTATGCTAAATAGTCAACAATTTTTCATAAATATCACTGAGAAAAATCATGACAAAAATCTAAGCATCACTTCCATAATAGTAATGAAAATTCAAGAATCTTGCTAAAACATGGGAACAATGATTTAATGAAAAAAAAGTTATTCTACTTCAATGTATAAAAAATAATTAATGGAAAAAATATATGGATAGGTTTCTTAAATTAACATGTAAAAATAATTGTATTTCATAAAAGTTTTAAATGCACAAAGCTGATGAGTTCAGGAAATAATTATGGACACAGTAAAAGATGAACAGAGTTTGTAACCTTTGTGTTTGTTCTAAAGAGAAAAATGTCATGCATTTTTCACAAATTTTTGCTATCTGTTTGCAAATATATTTATATTTTTTAGTGTTTGATTTATTACTACATTGAGGAAATCCATTAAAACCTTTAAATATCTTTATGCTTTCTTTTGCTGGACATAAACAATGGTTTTTTATTAAACCAAGTATTTCAGCTCCATATAATTAAAGGTCTTCAGACAGGAGTAGCTGTAAATCACACTCAATAAACTCAGAATACTTAAAAAAGTTTTTAAAATTGGTCTAATCAATTATACTACCAGAAAATTAGATAAATATTTTGTGGGAATAGTACAAACTAGTTTATGGTTTTTCATTTCTTCTAACTTATGTAGGTATTTATGGTGATGAAAGAGTCATTCACTTTGGATCATGAGACTTGACTTCATAGCTTTGCCTGGGTTGTCTTCTGGGCAGCTGCAGAAGTGAATCCAGAGCATTACATTTTCAGAAGCTTTGGGAGAAGTATTGAAAACTATGCCATGAATTGTTTTTGTCACATGCAATACATTATGCTCTAAATGACCAGAAACAAACTTTTCAAGAAGTTATCATATAGAGGGTACACTGTAATAACCAATTGGTGTGGCCTGAAACTTGATAAGGAGCTATGGACAACACGTTGTAAATATATTTATCACAAACTGCCACAAATGATAAAGTCAGTAATTTGCTACTCCCTTGCTGATTGGTAACAATGCTGAGCTGTGTTTTCACGTAGATAAGAAAGGTACTCTCCCAGTTAAATTTTTTTTTTTTTACTTTTAGATGAAAGTATAATATATCCATGCTTCCCAGGTTATTTACATGGCATAAATTAGTCTAATATATTGTCTAATACTAGGAGTATCCAGAAAACATTTTCAAATCTGTTAAAAGAGGGCAGTCAGTATGTAGCTTCCACTCTTTTAGTTTACTCTGCTCTTCTGGGGGTCTTAGTTTAACAAGGTGTTCATACGCCACTTACAGCAAATTTCTTCTTGGACATTCATTAATATGATTAATATGCAGTCTTTTTTTTTTTTTTTTAACTGCTTTCCTTCCTCTTAGAAAAAGCTGGATCTTGAAGTAGTCGAGGTTCATCCCCCAGCCTTTCCCTCCAGTCTCTCTCAGTCTAGGCAATTCTGCAAGTATTTGTGCCTAACTGGAGTAACCTGTAGAGATTTCTTCCCAGTTTACTCTGTCACAGTTCACTATGCAAAAATTCCCAGGAACAGTCATATGGGATGTGTGAGTAGCACTTGTAGTCTTCTGCAAAATTGCCCATAAATTATCCTCTTCACTTACTCTGTTTTTCAATAAAGCAACAACCAAAGGGACAGTTGAGAGATTGAGGTGGTTCTGCCTCCTCCCAGAGTCACACATGTAGCTCCCAATCGGACAGTCATCTTCACCTTCCCCTTGCTTCTTCCATGAAAAGCATTTCCACCTTGCTGAGGGATTCTTCCTCAGAGTATGATGTAGTCTGAGCCCTGTAGGGGGAAGAAAGTTACATCTGGCTGAAGAACATTTGACCTTCTCCATGTTAAAGCCCTGGTAAGATAAGAGATAAAGGCCACATGCGTATCTGACTCCTCTTGTTCTTGCCTGTGAAGAAGACCTCTTTGTTCACCTTCTTATCTCCTGTTAGATGAATACAGCTGCAAATGAGAATTCAAAAATCGGAAATTAGTGTATTTACACTGACATATGGGTACTGTTATTCTAAAGGGACTTTACTCAAGTTTCACAGAGACATATTAAAAACTGTTACGCCTAATTTATTTTTATCAAGCTCTTCTTCTGCAGGTGCATTTATTAGTCTATAAATACCTTCTAGCAAGAAAATACAAGACTTCGGTGGCCTTCCATGTTCCAGTAGAAAGTGGTGAATATGACTAGGAGGATCCATAGGAGATACTTGCTGTTTATAGAAATAGGCTAAATTCCTTCCACATGGGTCATAAGAAAACAATCAGTCTCATAACATCAAACTTAAAGCCCAATAGAGACCATTAAATCATCTGACTTCTCATATATCACATCCCTTTAAACTTTTTTTCAGTTACACCTATAATGAATCCAATCATGCTTAACACAGCATCTACAAGAGACACCTGAAGATACATGTTGGGTGGATCACTCTCCACTTGTGTTAGTGCAAGCTAGGAGGACAGCTGGACTTTGAAGTGCAGGCAGCCAGCTGGGATGGAGAGGGAAACCAGGAACACCACCAATGGCTGCCTCTGATTGGGATTTTTTTGTTATTGCTCTCACCAAAGCCATTGCAGTACTACCATATAATTTTACAGTTAGTTAACCTCCATGTTAAAATTTCCTGCCAAAGTTCGCATGTAAACTATTTTTGAATTCAACTCATATCCAGTCGTTCTTTTTTTTCTCTTCAGTGTAACAGTGCAACGAGGTGTAACTGTCCTTCTAGGTCAGAGTCCGGCTAGCCGAGGTTAAGGCCGACACCCAGCTGCATCCTGCCAGCACCCCTCGGCGGCATAAGGCCTTGGGCTGTGCTGGTTGTGGACTGGATCGCTGCTAAATGACGAGAAGGAAGGAGCTGGACACTCGCTGGGGGCGAAACAGGTTTATCAGAAAGCCCATGACGCCCACCAGGGAGTGACAACAAAATGGAGTCGGGAGTGGGGTTATAAAGGGAAGGGGCGGATAAGGGAGGGGTTCACAAAAGACCAGTAGGGGGAGGAGAGGGGATGAGCTTAACACAAATGACACAGTGGAGAGCCCAATAGGTACCAGGTATGGGAGGGGCCCTGGGACCACAGCCAACCACAACTCCCAAAGAGGAGAAGCTTCTGGAATACTAGGTGGAGTGGGGGGGGTGATTGACTTGGCCCAGGGAGGAGAAAAAGCATACATATAAGGGAAAAAGGGGAAGAGGAATTACATAACCTAAAAGATTGACAATATACGTCAGGGCTATGGCGGGAAAACTGAGGAGGGCAGAACCATTTTGCACAAAATGGGGGGGAGCAAATACATAAAATGAGGGAGGAATTAAATGAACTTAACGAACACACTACAACATAACAGTCTTCCAGATCTGTGAAGTTTTCCTGATATTCCAAGATTAATTACAAATTAATATAATTGGACTATGAGTGCAGTAAGATAGCATTAAAAAATACCCAAAGATATGCCTCTGTGCTCATGTCATTTAAGTCAGATTATTTAAAATGTTTATTCCTGCTAGAATATTTCTTCATTTGCTGATGGATTAGGAAGCACAGAATAAAATAGTATTTATTGAACATTTGTTTGATTTTTTTTTCCTGCATCACTACTGACTTCACTTCAAGGAAATGCTGACAATTCACAAACTAGGGCTCCTGCTAGGAGTAGTGTAGTTCTTGTACCATATTTACTCGTTATGGCAGCTTGGTACAAACTACAAATTTGAGGTTGTCTTGCAAAGAAATTATCTAAAAGCACAGATGAATAACTTGAATCAATAGTCAGAAGTATTCTGCTATTCAAATGTCACATGCAAAAGGCAGATTTCCTTGACCCTTGATATTTGATTAGTCTGTCAGTGCTCCAGGATAGCTGAGACCCTTGTGACTGATCATCTGTCAGTGTCCTGTTGTGGGGATCCTTCACGGAGCAGCCCCCGGATCCAACAGTGGTTCAACTGACTTGTTTGGGGACACACTCCACAGTATAACAGAGACCCCTCAGTGGGTCTTCTCACTTTATTTGGATATGTTGCCCACTGCTGATATGGGCATGCCCTTCACGGGCAGCTGATAATGCCCATGAAGGACTTGCACTAACAGTTTATGGAGTAACACTCTTTGTTAACATAAAAATGTGACAGGTTAAGGTTTAAGGATTCCTGTTGATAGTATCTGACTGCAAAAATCTATTCAAAGCAATGCACAGACAAGCCCCAAACCCAAATAAAAGTATTCAGTGTGCATAGAGTGGTTCTTACTGAATAGGCAAGAATATATTTTTATAATATGTTCTATTATATTTCCAATAGAAAAATTAGTATTTTCTGTGGAGGAGAAAAGACGTTCAGCCCATTGAGTGATCCCAGTAGTTACAATGGAGTCTTCCCCAACTTTTCCCCATTATCAACTTCCTTTAATGCTATTTATTTGTGTTTAGATGGAGCCTGAGGGACTCTAGTCATATCTGCCTTTATTACTGATTGGTGTAAAATCCTCATGTTTCTCTCTTAAATATACAGTCAATAAAATATACAGAACATGCTCAGTGAAGGTGGTTTTAACTTGGAAATGGGTAACTTTGGGATGGTAATTAATATTACAGTTAGGTTTGTAATTCCATCCAGGGAGTGGTACCTGTATTTTACCCTATAATCCCTGTACCACTATGACTTCTACTGGGATATGAATACAACATCTCAGTTTCCTCTGATTTTACTCCTAGTCATCTCTCCACATCAATTTTAGAATAATACAAGATATGACAGTTCAGCTCCTTTGAAAAATAATACCTACATGCAGGTTTGTCTTATCTCACCACTTTGAATGGTCATTTTTCCTACTTACTGGAGTGGCAAGGTCATAACCAAACAATAAATAGGACTGGTTCAAAATCTAGAACATAATTTAATAATGGAAATAATGCACTTTTTGGATAATTACATTTACCAATCAATACGCATACAACTTTGTTTTCCTATTAGTTATCAAAAATAATGTGTGAAGACAATTTTGTGTAGTGGTTTCACATTGTGTGAATTTGGTGAACCAGGTGATTCACAAATCTGTGTCAGGTTTTAGGCCTTAGAATTATTTCAGTGTTTAAAGTTACTAATATTAAACATCTTGCTGAATGCATCAATTCACATCCTTCATCAGAGCTATTCACCACATAGGATGATGACAAAAAGACAACAGAATGAAAACTATTAGCTCAGTAAGAGGAACCAAGTATGTGCTTATCCTTAAAAAGAGGAATAGCAGTAGCTAATGTGTTATGAGAACCGATAAAAGCAATTGGTGATCAGAGTGGTCTCATGTGAGAAATTTGCACTGATGTCAGGATAGTCAGAGAAATAAGGGGACAAAGGTAATCTTTTTGCCCTCAACAAAGAAAAGACAGCATAACAAAGTGTTATTACACTCATAACATCTTCCAGATTCTGCCTAAGAACAAAGTCCTTGTCCAGATGATGAAGGATCACATGAAGTTAAAGGGCGGATTCAGAGAGAAGAAAGGCGCGTATGACCTAATCACAACCATGTGTAACATCGCTGATAAAAGGAGGATAGTGCAATCCTACATTGATCATGTGTTCAGCTTCTCAATAATTTTGACACCATCTGATGTGACCAGCTCTAGATTTCCAGATGTAGGAACTCTAACCCATCTCATTGAACTCTTCACAAGTTTCTGTCAGCAGGCAGAGAGAAGAGTGTGAGTAGCCACACGCTGCAGCAACTGGTTTTCTCTTAGCCAGAGGGTGAGACGAGGATTTAGTATGTAGGCAATAGTTGCAGGAAAAGGGTGGGAAATATTTGGAACAGCTGAAATGCCTGAGCCTGGTATTGTTTGACAGATCTAAAACAAATTCAGGTGCACGAAATGACTTTGCTCATACTACTTCTCCAATATAATGAATTTGAAGGAAGTAAAAAATACACTAGTGGGGAATGCAGCTTACCTCGAAGTCATGGAAGTGAAGTGAAATTAAATGGGTAAGTTTGTTGGTTTGTCAAAAATAGGAGACAGGCAAAAATCCTTGTTAATGGTCTAGTTGTACACAGAGTGAATGACTGTAATTATTAAGGATCAGAAACATTTTGTCAGTTTAGAATATTTCATTTTGTTGTGGACTCCATTGTAAATCATGTGAAAGATTTCAGCATCTTTGATTGCTTATACCTTTGACTTCTGAAAACTTGAAGGTGTAAGCTTTGTTTCCTAATCTGGCAATGTATATCAATAATGAGAGGTTAACTGCTGCTGACAGGACAGCTGCAGCATTTGGAATGTCAAATTGCTGTTGGGACTTCAAATGTAGTTTACAAAATTTCTGCCATAGTGTCATAGAGAATAAATTGCTTTCTCTTATTTTGTTCTCCCATGCATTTTTAAAATTTAACAGCACTTTTCATTGTAGTGGTTAAGGACTACAATGAAGAAAAAAGGATAGAATAAAGAGGGATAATTAGTGCATTTAGCATGAGGCACAATTCCACTTCGCCGGGTTCTCTGTCCTTCTTGGTGAGAATTCAATTTGATGTAAGATGTCTTCAGTGGGTTCTCCTTACAGAACCCTATGCTCCAGAGTGCTGCCCATTCTCTGAGGCAGGGCTGGGTGGATTTTTCTGTGCATATCAGCAGGTGTTTTCCCACTGCTTTACACAGCACAGCTTGTTCTTGGAAGGGCTGGCTCTTGCAAGCATTGGCAAACAATAAAAAACTCCCTTCCATTTGGCAAACCACGACCTTTTTCACACAAGTTGGTAGAGGCTGTAGAGGAAAGAATATTACCCATGTACAGCCTAAAATGTAAGATAGAGTTATGAGTTCAAATTTGCTCTCTTCTGGTTCTCTTGTCCTTCACACACAAGTCTGAGGAGATGGTGCTACCACTTTGTGACTGTGGAACTTTGCCAATGGTTCAGAGATTTTCTGAGAATACAGAATATATGAAATCATTCACTTTGTTCTCCTACCTGAGGTGGGAAATTTTGCTGCTTACCCATTTGTATTCTTGAAATATGGGAGCTGAAATGCTGGGGGAGTGGGGTATAATTGAAAGTGCCTGAGGCCTCAGTTGAAAAAATTACAGTATCAATCACAGAATGCAGTAAGGTTTTTTTTTATCATTTTGCTTTGATTGTTGTTGTTAACTGTACTGCATTTTGTATTGGCTTTGATGATTTACAATTCTAAGAATTCAGTGTAAAAATGAGATTATCTATTATGAAATGTATCTAAAATCAGGGAACTAATTAATGAAGTATTTCAATGCATTCTAAATCAAAATGATTTGTGGGTATGAAGTAAATATGAATAAAATATGAGGTTTGAAAACTTCATTAAACAACTTTTTCTTTATTTCTGTTCCCAAATCAAGAATAATTTTCCTCTAGTTACATTTGAGGACTCATGGGATGACAGGAATGTCACTGGTGTAATGTGAAAATTCACAGGAGTTATATTAAAACCTTTCATTATTTAATTGACTAAACAATAAAAAGACACAGCATTGTGGAGGGTATTTTCTACTTGAGGGACTATAATTTCCCATGAAAAAGACATGGTATATTTTCCTGCTGTAGTGGCACAGTTAACTACCATGAATCCTATGAGGCAGAGAAGAAATACTTTAAATTATATTCACCCTTCTCAGATATGATATCTTATACTAGTAAATCCTATTGATCCAGCATTATCATAGGCTCATAGAATGATAGAATGGTTTGGGTTGGAAGGGAGCTATAAAGGTCATATAGTCCAACTTCCCTGTAGTGAGAAGGGACGTCTTTGATGAGATCATATTGGTCAGAGCGTTGTCCAGCCTGACCTTGAAGGTTTCCAGGGATGGGATATCTACCACCACTTTGGGCAAACAGTTCCAGTGTTTCTCTACGTCAATTTCAAAATTGAAATTCAAAAAATTTCTTCCTTAAATCTAGTCTAATTACACCCTCTTTTACTTTAAAAATATCATCCCTTTTCCTACAGCAACAGGCCTGGCTAAAAAGTTTGTCCTCATTTTTCTTATAAGCCCTCTTTAAATATTCAAAGGACACAATCTGGTCTCTCCAGAGCCTTCTTTTCTCCAGGCTGAGCAACCCCAATTCCCCCAGCCTGTGTTCATAGGGGAGTTGTTTCAGTTCTCTGACCCTCATTGCGATGCTCCTTGCTCCAACAGGTCCAGGTCCTTTCTGTGTTGGTATCCCCAGAAGTGGATGCAGTACTCCAGGTGGGATCCCACTAGAGTGGACTACAAGGAGTGAATCACCTCTCTTGCCCTGCTGACCACACTTCTTTTAGTGCAGCCCAGGATGCAGTTGTTCCTCTGGGCCGGGAGTGCCCATTGCCAGCTCCTGTGCAGCCTCTCGCCCACCAGCACCCCCAAGTCCTTCTTGGCAGGGCTGCTCTTGATCTTGGATAGTTCTGGGTGTTAACCCGACTCAGGTGTAGACCTTGCACTCAGTCTGGTCGAACCTCATGATGTTCTCATGACCCAGTAACATTTTAAAGTTATTCTTAAACTTCATTCTCTTAATCTTTAAATTATCCATGAACCTTTGTTTGGAAAACAATTGCCTCAAAAGAAGACTCTTATCCGAGATAAAACTTGTACGTCTTTTCACAATGGGTGAAATCAGATTCCTATTTCTTGTAGTTTAACTAAGTTACATGATGTTTTCCTTTCTCTCATGCATTTTGAACTCTCTGGGTTTTGAATGTCAGTAGGTAGGTGAACAAATAAGTTTTCTCAAATATTGCCTAATTTGTAAAAACTCGAGTAGAATTGCTAAACTGATGACCTGATATTTTTATTCAGTGTCTTGTTTTTCTGTGCTGTTTAGATGAGGTGAATTTAAATAGCTATAATAACAATATATACATATATTCTTTTTTTTTTTTTCCCCTCTGCACCATTAGGTCCTCCAGACAACATCCATTTTTATTCTTTGAGTCTAAAACAAAAATGCTATTTAAAGTCTCTTAACATCTCTACAATCCCCCAAAATCTTAAAAAGGCCAAATTTCATTGTGATTTAGTTTCATTCATAGATCTAAAAAGTTTTATAGTGCAGCATATAAGTAAAAATAAGTAAAAAGCAGAGCAAAATTGTTCTTTAGCTCAATAGAAGAATGCAGAGACTCACTTCTGTATGTTTTGTTACTTGGTCCAATTCTGTATATTGTTAAAAAATAAGGGCATTTGCTCTTTTTAAGAGAATATGGATGAAATCCACCTGTCCATCCTTGGACAACTAAAAATTAGTTGCCTGTTTCTGAATTAGTCACTTGAGTCTCTTTCCATAGGCAATAGAAAGAATTAAATAATTTTGAAGCGAGTGTTTTTAAAGAAAATTTAGATGAACTGACCTCTGATACAAAATAAGAAAAATAAAAGAAAAAAATTAAATTTAAAAATTGATATATTCTTTCCATTTTAAGTATTATTTTACTCTTGGCATGCATTTCCTGTTTATAGCTCAGCTATCAGTATTTTCCCACTGGACATCTTACTTCAGAAAGAAGACTGCACTTATCTCCTTGGATATAAATTTCAGAAAGTTTTATTTCAAGATATTACTTCAAATAAGAATTATCTTCCCAAATGCATATCTTCCTTCAGACTCTTTGTCTAGTTAAATAGGGCTCTAAAAATCATAAAACCCACTTCACTGAAAGTAGAAACAGATTGGGTTTCTTAGACATGTCTGGGGTTGGTTGGATGAATGATACATCTTATGCCATACATTTGATTCAAACTTGCTAGTCTTTGGCTAGCAAAAAAAAATGAGACAAGCTATGACAAACACATAAGTGCTTCTGAGCATGAAACTCTTTTAGGTCAGACTTAGGAGTAGAACGAGGAGAAAATGAAACCAAGAAATTACAAGTACACATTCCCTACTAATAATATGGCTGTCAGTTTTCAGCACCTAATTAGTGGTGTGAGATCCAATAAATTTTTTCAACAATACTTTCTCTAGTCCCTGCACGGTAAAAACTATCACTTTATAAGAGCATGTTATTGTCAAAAAACTTCAGCTGTTCATGTACTTCAAAAGATTTTTTTTGTCTACTTGCCTCAAAATACTGACAGCAACAGCTTTCCAGGACTAACAAAGCATAGGATTAGGCTCAGCTGTTTAATCAGAAAATTATAAAGATTGTTCTTGTGAAAAAGTGACTTGCTCCAGGTTCACATGAATTTTTGGAGCAGCTACCTCTTGCATAATCCTGTGAAAAACCTGCTTGAGATACACAGCAAAACTGAATGGCCAGAACACAAGAGAAGGGGGAAATGGCCATTCTTACCACACTTGTTGCCTTCAAGAAATCTTGAATGCCAGCAACAGAAGAGCATTGTTCTACCCTTGTTTTATACTTGCTTTGTTTAAGGAATGCCATCCTTTCAGGTTTTGAACAAATCTAACCATATTTTTCACATGACCAGTCATAAGTTTAATGCTAAACATAAGTCTTTACATTTAACCAATTGAGTGATTTCCTTTTCCACTAATAATGTGAAATTAAAATAAAAAGAAATGAATACTTGTGAACATATGTTGAAGTTTGTGTTCATGTCAATGTTTAAAAATCTTTCATAAAATTTATGTTTTGAGACCTGATAATATTTCTTATTTTCCATACTCAATCTGAAAATACAGTTTTATACTAATCTAAAATTATTCTCATTATTATTGAAATTCCATTGTTAAAAATGTCAATCATTCTGATCATTCTTTTGGTGTCAACTAATCCATGTTTATTACAGGGAAAGATTAAAAAAACCCCCCAACTATTCTGTAGTATTTCCAACTTGGATTAGATTAACTATAAATTCTCTAATTAACATTTCAAGCTTGTGTTTATTTTGCTATTTTGAAACTTTAAGTTTATTTCAAATTTTCAATATGACAAATGAGTACCAAGGACTTTAAATGCAAACTATATTATCCACACATGTAGCTCATCAGATTCAAAATTAAACATTTTACACTACTGAAACTGTCAACAAAGATGCAGTGCCTTTGAATTCTACCGTGATTCCTCTTGATGTCATCAGTGTTGCAAGAAGGTGAGTTTCTGAAAAACAAAAACTAAATCATAACAAAACAGAATTACCTGTTTATAAACTCATATATATTTGTCTCTAGGCAGAATGACAATGCAAAGCATCACACATAATGTTAATAAAAATGACAGTTTTATATGTAACAAAAGTAGCAAACTTTAGCAATACCGAGTTTAGTTAACTCACAGAGAGTTTAGATGGCAACATTTTTGTTCCTTTATCATTTTGCTCCCTCCAAATGACAATTAAACTTATTGAGCCTCTGAATATTTTCTTCACAATTCAGGAGATAGTCACAACCTAAATATGCAGTGCCAGTAGAAGCAAGTGTAGACAGCATTTTTCTCAAAGTAGAAATATTTTATACAGTGTCAGGGTCTCCATGTAAAAATATTTTTTTTAAATGTTTGCAGTTATGCTTATCAATTATCCTGAATTCTTTCCCATACCTTTCTTTAAAACAAGGTTTGGAGTTGCATCTCAGCAGCTTGTCAAGTTTCTGGACTATCAAAGGTTTTTCAATTTTGCCTGCGTGGGCATCAGCCCCACTGACCTCTGAAGGGCTAAACATCATGCAAAAGAAAAGCCCTTTGCATAAATATCCTTTTTTCTTTCTCTTACCTGTTGTTTCCACAGAGAATTGCTCTGGCTACTAAACCACTTTCTGTGATTCAAAAGGGTGAGAAAGTGGAACACGATTAGGAAATATAGGAAATAGTAGAAGAAAGGAGAGACAGGTTAAAAAAATGATTGTAGGAAAAAAAAAGGAGTAAGGAAGAGAAAAAGAAAATAATAAAATGAAACTAAGATTCAGTAAATCAAGAAAAAGAGGATCAGGGAAAGGGTGCATCTGATATTGACAGAAGAATAAAAAGCAAAATCTTACACTATGATGCAAACTCTTTTTCAAGTCTTGGAGATGACTGTGACTAACAGCCATACATGAAACACACCAAACATGAAAAATATTTGCAAAACTAAAAAGTAGATTTCATCCTCAGAAAAATTGTAATGAAAATGTAGAATTCAATAGAATTCATTAATATTATAGTAAAAATACTTTTATAATTTTGATGTCTTTTTTGTTGGCACAAAAGAATAAAATAAAACTATTTTATCCACAAAGGCATCGCTACTTGGCAGCACACTACATCAATTCTATAGCAACCCTCTGGTTTATGTTACAAAGTAGTTCTGAATTCTGAAGACATTGACATATCTGTAAGAAGTGGATTCTAAAACAGAGGGGTTTTGTTGAATTAAATATGAAAAGGAATAATGCAATCAGTACAGAACTCCTTGTCTTATTTATTTTATATGGAGTTCAATACAAATCTCAACTAATATGTGCTTCACTTATCAGCATGATCAAGTTTTCAACTTTTGTTGTGTTGCAGAATATTCCAGTGACATCATATGACTGTGAGTTGTACTATCAAATCCAGAAGTACTGCACAAGGAATCAGGAAATTTGTGCTGAGGGACTACATACTTGTTTCCTGCTTGTCATCTTTAGAGTTTTCTGGGGAACAGTAGTACCTGATAGGGTAGCTGCTCCTGCTGGTTTCACATCAGTCAGAATGCAGAATTGTAATTTTATCATCTAGTGGCAAGGGAGTAAACAAAATGATTTAAAGCAAGTATTGCCTCATTCAAAATATTCTGTCCCTTTTTCCCTTATTTCCAGTCCAGTAACTGTTGCTTGATTCCCAGCCTTTCACTGGTCATACAGTACCTTGTGGTACTGCTAAAAAAGTCTCATAGATTTCCATCATACTTCAGAGATCACAGCATCATTTAGGCTGTAAAACCCCTCCAAGTTCATGGAGTCCAACATTTGACCAAACACTACCATGTCAACTATACCTTAGCAGTAAATCCAACCATTTCTTGACCACCTCCAGGGACAATGACTCCATCACTTCCCTGGGCAGTCCCTTCCAAAGCTTAACAGCCCTTTGCACAAAGAAAGGCTTCATGATGAACAACATGAACCTCCCCTGGTTCAGCTTCAGACCATTTCCCCTCGTCCTGTCTCTGGCTGCCTGGGGAAAGAGATGAACCCCCACCTGGCTGTGGCCTCCTTTCAGGGAGTTGTGGAGTGCGATAAGGTCTCCCCAGGCTCCCTTTCTCTCAGCTAAACAACCCCAGCTCTCTCAGCTGCCTTTCATATGAATTACTCTCTAGACCTTTCACTGCTCTGTTCCCTTTTTCTGGACATGCTCCAGCACATCAATGTCTTTCTTGAAGTGAGGGGTCCATATGAGAAAGTTTGTTTCAGTTAGATATTTTTTTGTGTGTTTTGTTTCTTTTACTTTTTTTTTCCCCCCTTTTTTTTCCTTTTTTGGGGTGTGGCATGTGTGTTTGTGTCTGTTTGTCTGCCTTGTTAGTTTGTGTTACCCAAGTATGAAATAAGATTAATGCCAACTGGAAGAATAACTACACAATTATTTTCATCAGCAGCCTGATAACTGCATTATTATAATAGAAGTCTTCAGTTATCCTTATTTTTCCTGTCTTTTATAATTAGTATAGTCTAGTATAGTACCACACACGAGGACAAGGCATAAGATTTTACTTTATTGTTCTCTAGCCAATCACAATAGGACTGCAACAGGACTATCAAAAATTTAGAAGACCATTCTGAAACTCACTCTAGAATTGACTGGCAGTCAAGACAAGTACAATTTCCACTTCATCCAGAGGTACTCCCCTCTGTAGAAGGAAGGATAATTTTTCCTATTGGAGAATTCCCATGGTTCTCCTTGGGATGCATTGAAAAACTGAGTTTTGTGGTCACTAGGGACTGCATGCATACTGTTAGGCCAAAAGCAATAAATATAGGAAAGGGAGGGTGTATTGTAAAGAGCTGTGTCTTGTAAAGAGTTATGTCATGCAAAGGGAGTAAAAAAAAATGTTAAAGGATGCAAACATTCTGTAGTTAGATTCTTGCCCACAGTAATCATAGGAGATTAATCCAAATACCATTAATATTTAAGTCAAACAAACTATCACAGATGATGGTCATGTTTCTTTCTTTTTTTCTGAAATCAGTAAAAACACACAATTATCATAATCTTTCTCATTCAGAGGCAGTCAAATAAGGACACTCAACTGTTCCTAGTCAAAATGAAATTCAAAGATGGAGATTTCAATATTAGTTCAAAATGTATTTGATCACAGTCAGTGGTTCAGAAATCAACAGCTTGATAAACCATGACACATTAGTGGCAATGAGATTATCATAGCAGTTAACATCAAATCTATATTCTGCTTCTAGAGAGACAGTGCTAGTAGCTAAAACTGAAAAAAAAGAATGTCTGCATATTTTTATAGTCAGAATAAGTCCCACAAATAAGGGTGGAATTAGAACTAGTGGTTACATATAGGAGGACCAGAGGGGAAAATTTATAGAAGAAATGAGGCAAGTGACAACACTTTCTAAAAAAAGAGTATTCATTTTTTTCTGTGGATTGATACACTAATCTTAATTTCAGAGAAAATAAAGAATGGAAAGAGATCATGATCCTTCTTCATAGCTCTCCTCTCTTGTGCTACCTTTACACACACATGCAAATACACTTGTGCTACCTATGTACCCATATGCATCAGTACTGAGAGAGATGAGGTGCTGTCATTACTGCTTTTCAGGCTGCTAGTTATAGTTAGTACTGTTTTGTTTTCAATCTCCTTTGTAATGCTATAATTTTCTTCTATTTACACTGAAGGCCTTTGGGACACAAACTATTCTGTTGTTGGAATATGCATGTAGTTCATGTATGCCATAAATACTGTTACAATTTGTATGTAATTTGTATGTATATACATTAAGCTTCCCTATATCACATATCCTCACTGCAGCTATTTCCATTACATCAACATATAACATCTCTTTAACTGGATCCTTCTTCTATGAATAAGGATTTAAGAGCTTTCAATTATGCATCTAATAGGCACAGAAAAAATGGGAGAGGAGAGACAAAAAAACATGTTGCATACAGTAGCTGTCAAATTTCAGAGATACACAATAGCATTTTTATCCATATACAATAAACGATAGTTTAGGATAGTTATGAAATATGAAAACATTTTGTGGTCATACTCTTTGTATAAAGGCCTGTCTGGAATCTTCTGGAGGACAATGATTGAGCTTTTTCAGCAAACAGAAGAAGGATTCACCTTTTTTTTATGTTTAATATGTAACAGAAAAAAAACCCCAAAAAACAAACAACCTGGTGGTACAGACTTTTAATGAAACAACCTGCTTTGTACAAAAGTGACATCGGAAAATTATTTGTTAAACTGAAAACTTCTAGAGCTGCTTCATACAGGCAATGAAAAGAGTCACTAGTGCAGCTCAACATTTAGGAAGCTCCAGAGATCTAAATGCACTGTAACCCAAATCAGTGATGAAACAGTTGAGTGAAGAGCAAAAACTGAGTAAGGAGCAAAAAATCTCACCTGTTGTTCTGTTGGTTGCACAGTGACATTGAACTGAAGGCTGCGAACAAAAGCTTCAATCTCTGAACGTGAAACAGAGCTCCAAGGTCAGCTAACCTGCACATTGGGTCATCCTACCAGAATACCCTCCTCTCTCATGTCCAGTGAACCTGGAGAGCCATTTAAGGATTAGGAGGTTATGGTCAGAAGAAATTGTGACCTTTGGGTACATAAAAGGCATAAACTCCCTGCCTTTGCAGCACTGGGAGATCTGTTCTCAGTTACTGATAACCAGCTAAATCTGTGTATTGATGGAAAGCTACCAGCCCTAACAAGGCAATATAGCTTCTCCCCCTTAGCTAGGATCAGATTAGGTAATTCTGTTATTGTTAGTTCCTAAAACAAGATTTCTGTAACATGGCAGAGAGATGAACTCTAGAGAATCAAGGATCAGTTTATAAATCTGCTAAGACAAACTTCTTCAGCCAATGAACCCAACATGAAGCCTTTGGTGGGGTAGTCCCCCTAACAGAAGATAGAGAGAAAGTATTACTTTGAATTTTCTCCAAGCATCTTCTGTTCAACACTCATGAAGAAAACATAATGTGTCATATGGGTTTAGGGTCTCAAAAGGACATTGACAGTCTTATCTCTTTAATAACTTTGTTATCTTGCTCTACAGTAGCATAGCATAAATGATTATCTTTTAAAAATCGAACTTATCTTGAAGTGCATACGTATATTTTGGGAAAAGCATAAACTTTGAGGCAGCAAGAACTGTTTCTGCAAATCATGTGGCATATTTCATGGGTCTTAAGATTGGCTGATTCAATAATTGACCTGGAAGAATTTGGATGCAGTAAAAGAGAAATGAGAGAAAGGTGAGGTAAAAGGACAGAAGAGGAGTATGCAAAGAGAACTCCTGAGGAGTGGTGGAGAAAGACAAGAAGCTAGACTAGGAAAGGAGCTTGCTTAGGAAGAAAAAGGGGCTAGAAGAACTTAACATAAGTGAAACATCTGCTTAAATGAGAGAAGTTATAAACTAGAGAGTAATAAAAACGCTTTTATAGTGAGGTGGAGACAGTCAAAGACACGTGAAGTGGAGGAGCAAAGAAACTTGAAGGCAAGTTAAGCAGGTGGTCTGAAGGAGTAAAACTTAGTTGAGTAGAGAAAAGGATGAGAACAAAGAAAGCAGATTTTCTCAAAGGAGTTTGAGTAAGAAATTCCTCTTGCTGTGAGTTTTAGATGATATTTTGTGTGAATGTTTGGTTTGAGAAGCAGAATATCAGTGTGAAATAGAATCCAAGGGAAATTTCTTGTGTTGAGTGTTTATCAGTTGTGAAGATGAAAAGCAGTACTGTGGGAATTAGTAATAGAATAATTAACACATTTTTAAAAGAATAAGACAATATGCACTTTGGGTTCAGAAATCTGCTGAAGAACAGTCTTGTCTAGTAATCCTTCCTCTATATAAATATAGTGAGGCTTTTTCTTTGTTTTGTCTTTGTTCCTTGCAGATTTTTTTAATGTATAAAAAAAATTCCTTCTTTCAGTTCTTTACAGCTTCTTTTTCTTAAATTGTTTCTTTCTTGTGATTGCACTCAGGATGACTGATTAAGATAAACTGCATATGATCCAAGACATCCCTATCACCTACTGGTGTCTCTGAAAAGTACCTGCTTGTGCTTTCCTCCATCTTGTCACCCTTCCAGGATGCACATGTCCATCCCTAGGACTTTGGGGATATGACAACGTACACTACCCCCAGATATCTGAGATATTTATGAGCTTTTATGCTGCTGGAATACAGGAGACCACCTACCCGTAGTGCAAGTGTTAACTTTTGAAATAAACAAGATGTTCCCCACTAGCGATTAATTCTTTTGTGATTCTAATGTTTTCAACATCTATTTTCTGAATCACGGTTATATGAATCTCAGGGAAGGTGCAAGTATTGAATAATTCCCAAGGACACTTAAGTCAAAATAAATCCCAAGACTATTCTACAACAGAGCAAAGTTTTCTTCTATATTGTTTTGAAGTTCTGGAGGCACTTCCTTTGTGTGCTTAGATGCACTTCAGACTGAATAACCAGACAGATGCTCAGGCACCTTAAGTCTTTTGTGATGTAATGATAGCAAGGGAGTGGGCAGTCTTCAAATCTTCCTAAGAACCCTAGTTACCCAGGAAGTTTAGTAATAACAAATGATTGCCCAGTCTGACAGATTATATTGAGGTCTTTTATGAAGACCGGAAGAGTAATTAAACTAACACACAAATTTCTGGTCCCTGTTAGCTGGATTTAGTTCTGTTCCTGTCTGTTGCCTATATAATTTATTAATGAATAAATAATCTGATCAATAATGACAAGAACTCTCTTCTTCTTCCCACTTGAGTTTCTTTCCACTGTGTTTCCTCATGGCTGCTTATGACACCAAGGCTCTTGTGTTCGTGGTGCTTAGTGACCCATTTACAATTAAAAACAGGGATATGCTCTCCCGGAACTGGTGGCAAATCTCACCAGTCGTGGGATCAAGTTGGGAAATTGGATCTGTGACATTGAGTGCTTTCATGCCAGGGATATAACAACCCACATCTCTCTGATGGTGCATAGTTTAGAATTCAGTAAGGATCATTAAGAGCAGCTTTGAGGGGTGAAACAGTGATGAGTGTTCCATGTTAGTCTGGTCCATGGACTTAATGCCATTTTTTGTCTGAAGTGGAATCAACATTTGTGTCACAATATCACTGCTTCTTCAGTGATTTCCTCAGTGCTTGATTCAACTCATTCTCTATGTGGTATTTCCTAAATTCTATAGATTCAAGTTTTTGGACTCTTTTTATCTACAAAACCTGTGGTCTGTCAATGAATCCTTTTCCTTAAGACATTCCCCAAATGTAGTAAACTGCTATCTGGTATTTTTTCCCATTATGTTACTTAATTATCAAAATTAGATTTTCTATTTTTCCCCTAATTTCTATTATATTACAGAGTATTTGCCAGCTAAAGAAAAAGAAAGTTTTCCAGGATTTTCTGAATTTGTTTTGCCCACATGTCCAGTTTATCAGTCATTTAATGAAGATTCAGACTTCTGGGTTTGTTTTTTGCTTTTTTTCTTACCCTATAAAGTAGGATCATAAAATTATTGTCTTGCAAAAAGATTCCTCTTGCTTTATTCACCAAGATTAAGTGTTCTTAACTGTTTATGGTGTCAAACATTGAATAAAATACCAGATAACGCTGATCCAACTACATTAGTAATGATTGATCATACATAAATGTACCCATCTTTTATGGTAAAGTAAAAGAAATCCTAATTGCAAAAGTTTTTGTAAAGTTTAGAATAGATTTAATACCTTCTCTACATTCTTGATATTTTCCCTTTTCACCAGTCTTGCTCTCAGGCCTACTGAAAAATTATAACTTCCCCCAGTTTCATACCAGATCCTGTAAATTTATCTGTAAAGTGGTTAAGAAACTAGATGTCTGTAGCAAACCATAAATGTTGTCTCTAATATTTTATTAAATCTTCCTTGTTTAATAACATCAGTCCCTTTATCACTTGTCATCCAAATCACCAAGAGTTACAAATGTTTAGACCAAGGAGTCTCAAGGGTTACAGAAATATAAACATTCATTTACCATGCCATCCCTTGGGAGAATACTCTGTCTATAAGCCTGGTAAAGTAATAGGGAAAGAGATGCTATGCTCTGAGAATTTCAGTTTGCCAGTGAATATTTTCCAATCTTGAGCTACAGAACCAGAAATGCATTCCTATGAAAACTGGAAGTGACAATAAAAAATCCTTCTAATAATACAATTTAAAAGTGCTGGTCAGATTATTTACTTAGTTCTTAAAGTTCATTGAAACTTACTCTCTACAATGTATTGTAGCATCCAAGAAATCTTGAATGTCATTGCTTATCTTGCTTTAATTAATGTAACCTAAAATGTTTAATTAATCTGGAGATTTATTAGAAACAGCGCAACTGAAAATTAAGTTTTGAGAACAAAAGGAGAAACCAGGAGTAGGAGGAATTAAGAAAACTAAAATTAATCTTGTTCTGTAGATGAATTGATTTTTATTCCATTATTTATTTTTCTATGATCCTTGCCAGCAACCTTGATTTTATTTGTAGAGAAGAAACATTTTACCAGATATGTGGCTTGTTTACATGACAATGTTAAAATAAAAAATAAATCCACTTTTATCACTTTCCACTATAAGATCCCAAAGCAATTAATAAATATTTATTAATTAATCTTCATTACCAAACCTGTTAAAATAAACACACTATAGATTATTGTTTATGGATGAGAAAACTGAGACATAGCATGCTGAAGTCAGTTGGCTACTTCCACAAGAAAGGTGCCAGCCTGAGACAGTGAGAGGAACCCAGGGCCTGGTTCTTCATTGGTTTTGGGTTCTGTGTCTAATTGGTGACAGCTTTGCTGGGTGTGCATAAGGAACTGCTGGTTTGGAAAGTCAGCTCTGCGAAATGTTTAATTCATTTCAGGTTGGTCTAAGCAATTACACCAAAACACACAATGTTATGTGGTAATGACATTCCAATCACTGGTGCATTATCTACTAAAAACCAGTTCCTCCCTGTTTTGACCCCCTCTCATTAGGTGCCACAGGGCTATGTTCACTCCTTAGAAGGCTTTTGCCTTATAAAAGTGGGAAATACTTTTAAAGAAGTACCACTGTGTAGCTCTGTTTGCATTTCGGCATTGATTTTTTTCACTCATTTGAATTTCTTCTCAATCTGAAATTTTTCACTGCACAGAGAATGAAAGAAACCCTCTTTGCAGCAGTTTTTAGATTTTAAAAATCTTCAAGCAATATTAAAATATTTTTAGGGTTTTTTCTTTCTTTAGAAATAAGAGATTTAAAAATTGTCATTAGGACACAATAAAGCAGTTTAACTCAATTTAGCAGCAAAGTCAGTGTTTTTCCAAGCTATCAAGTTAGTGCCTTATTAAAATCCCAGTGGCACTGAAGTATCTGAGGTAGGGAAAAAAGGTTAAACTGCATATCAACTACTGAAGGGAGCTGAAAGGATGTAGAGCCCAATTAAACCTTCAGCACTGCTCTCTCTCATAAACACTTGCTACTTTATTCCCTCTGGAACACATTTTGAGGCAGCTAAAGTGGGAACCCAGCAAGAACCTTTTCATGAGATTTCTGTTATTGAGCCTCAGGTCCAGCCCAGTCCTTCTGGGTGAAAGGCTTCATACTCCCTCTCTATTAATCATCATCTGGCCTTCTAACACCTGGGACTGACTCCAACTCCCACTGTTGCTATATTGACAATATTCCCTGTTGATTTCCTCATTTTCTCAGCCAAGGCTAGAATGACCTCTTTAAAATTCTTTATAAACGTCCGTAATTGCCGCATCAAACTTCAATTCATTACTTTCCCAGGCCTCATGTATTTTGATGATATGAAAGTTGACCGCATTTACATGCAAATTGAAGTTTTATATTAATAAGGGCCAGTAAAGAGAGATTGCATGGTAATACTCCATTATGACTTTTAAATACATTTGCCCATGTCTCGACTTGGCATTAGCATGGTCAGACCATGAGGAAATCATGTTGGTCTGATTGCAATTTTGTTTTCCAATTGAAAGTACAATTTCATCAGGTTTCCCTGTCATTTCTAATAATGACTTAAGTTTGCTTGCTAAATTGAAGAATTTCTTCGGGCCTCTAGATGAACTGGGAAACAGGTGAGGAGACAGCTGCTTCTATACGAAATGCTTCATTATGAACTACCACTATATTCAACCCCATAAGGCTGGTTTGATGATAGAAACAAAACTACTGAAGGTCTAGTGCAGCTGAGATTGATTATCTTAAGCGTATTAACTTTTAACATAAAACTTTGGAAGCCCAATGGTTCATCTGTGAACAAGTCTATTTTTAATACACTGATCAAGGGGGCCTTAACCTTTTTGACTGCTATTTCATTGTTTGGCCACAGATTTTATATGCCGTTATATTCCAGCAGGAAAAGAAATAAAACAACATTCTGCAGAAAAGGGATGGTGTATATTAATACAAAAATTCAAGAAATCACTTTTCTACATGCATCCTATTAGGAATCCTGAAGATGATGTAATCAAAATATCAAATCAAATCCATGACCCTATGAAATAACATTCATGTTACCGATTATAAAAATCTGATTGCATTTCTCATTGGACAATCATAAAATTAAAAAGCTTGTGTATCAATGGCAGGTTACAGTAGAATTAAAAACTAAATGAATGATCCTTGTTGTTCTAATACCACAGATATTCCTAAATACTGTTAAATACACCTTTTGAAGATGGTTCTGTAAATGTTGCCAAGGAGTAATAGCAAATTACTTTCATAAAACGTGCTTATGTAAAAGTATAGATGATATTATGTTAGAAAGTCAAATAGAAACACAGCTAGTTTATTCATGTAGAGGCTTTTTGCACTCCAAGACCCCTCAGGATCAGTGGGATTAGCAGCAAAACACATTAATAGGTGCTTGTTTGTGCAGACTCTTGCTTTCCAAGATAATCTTCTAAAGTAGCAATAGGTGACAGGCCTTGAATGTGTCCAAAATGTAATAATTTTGGAAATAGCTGATGTGGTTGGATTGTACACTAGCTACTTAAAAATTAAGCTATGGGACCATTTGCTTAGGAAGGTTTTGCCTTTTTCTGCAAAGTCCCAAGGACTTCTGTCAACTCAAAGAAGGGTTCAGGCTCCTCTGAGATGAATCTTTACATGAATATTGTAGTTGGAATTGATAGTTTATATTATTTATAAAAATTTATATCTTCCCAGAAGTGTGCCTTGCTCAGGTCAAGCAGTTGGATGATACAGCTCAATTTTATTAAAACATTTCTTCATTGTTCTCTTTTATATCAGATCAGTTTTCAACAGCAGCTTGAACAGAGAGAGGTCAATGAGCATATGATAATACCATAACATTTCTTATCAGTGTTTATAATAAATGTTGAGGCTGGGAATTGTTTCACTTCTCAAACCATGGTCTCAGTTGTCCCCATGAGCTATCAAAATATAGTATTATGAATTTATTTGGTAGTCCTGGCTTCCAAACAAAAGCAACAACAAGTAAATTCCTTGCCCTAATAAAAAGTCTAGTCATTAGGATTATCATATGGCTGAAGCAATGATCAGCTCTTTTAGCTCAGTGCACAAGACATCAGTGCATATTTCACAAGTTCCAATCCCCTTGTTAGTAGCTTAAGTTTAATAGTCAAGACTGGATTGTCAGCAGCTTGAGTGTAAGAGCCAGGGACAGAACAAATCTAAACCTCTCTTCCACTTTGGAAGTACCCTTTGCCCTGCCTAAGTCAGCCTGAAAATTCAGGATGAGGAATCTTTACATTCAGTGATGCTAAACTCCTTTCATAGCCAAGTACTGCATGCAGCTGCTTCGTCTGCCTGGGAGCAGCTGAGGAGTAAATTTCTTGCCTCTGGAAAATCAGTTCTTCAGATCTTTGAGAGGTGTTTTGCTTGTCTTGTTAGTCTCTGTTATGGTAACTTGAAAGAACAGAACTGATAATGAGGATATGGGTGCAAGTGTTTTTCTTTGGGAAAGTGTGGAGAACATAATTATGCTTGATTTCTACTCAAAATGGTCCTGTTGCCTAAAAAGAAAATAATTTATCTTCAAATTCCTGAATAAGTCACTGAGTATAAATATATGTGTTTATAAAATGGCTAAAACATTCTGCAAATCATAGAATCATGGAATCATAAAATTGTTTAGGTTGGAAACGACCTTTTAAGCCATTGAATCCAACTGCTAAATATTCTGACTGAAGGAATTAAGCTTGTAGATAACCTTACCTTTAAAAAGAAAGAACACCAAGAAATGAATTGGTAATAGGGAATGTCTACTGATGATCATGGTGAATTTCAGGAAATCAGAATGGTTTTACAGTTAAGATATATTAAAAAAATAAGATTATACAACTGCAAAAGAAGTTAATGAAGATGATGAGTAAAACTCCTTATTAATTTCTCTCATCTGTTCTCTTTCCTCACCTACCACATAAGACCATCAACAGGAAATTCACAAAGTACATGTAGTCTGTGTAAGACCTGATTCTGAAGAAAATTTAACAAGATCAGGTAAATGTTTCAGAGCCTAAATAGAGGAAGACTTAGCTTATCTGTGCAAATGCAGACAGCTATTAAAAGCGTAAGAATATCCAGACATCATGAGTGAAGCCATAGTTAATATGATACAGAAAACTTTAATTCCTTTTTCTTGAAACTGTAGGGAGTGAAAGGCAGCAAGACCTGCTCAAACCTTTTTTTCAAAGCTGTTAATTCTCAAGGGAGTTCACACAAGGTAACTCCAAAATTTTTTACCTTGGACATATATTTAATTTGTGAGTTTTTTCATGGAGATGCAAAAAATTTATACAAAAAGTCAATAGCACCTTGAAACCAAACAAGCATAGAAAGAACACTTAAATATGCAAAATAATTAAAGGAAAATAGCAAAAAGAATACAAAGATGTGTATTAGAAATTGGAGCTGATGGAAGAATACATATCATGAAGCTCCCATATCAAAAAAGGTAGTGAAATTCAATGTGTAGTTGCTGGTTGCTAGTAGATATTGCTGTTCTAGACTAAAGGTGACCAGATTTTTCTCATTTCATCCAACATCAGTAACACTCTCTCCCATAGAATCATATTATTCTTATATACTTCTTGTAATACTCAAGCTCCTCAAGAGATCACTTCCAGAGGTCTGGTTCCTCATAAATTCAGTCCTAACCCAGAATCTGGAATAACACCATTAGAGAGGAGTCCAGATTCTCTGTCCGGTTTCTAATGTCAAATGATTGAAGTACTGATATTATGCTCAAACTCTGAAGACTGACAGAGAAGTAGACTGTGTGTATTAGCTGTGCTCTAGTAATCCAGAAATGTAAATTAAAAAGAGGTTAAGGGTTTATGCATGTGTTACTCTACAGCTATGCATAGCTTAGCAGCTTGTGTGTAACTGACCCATGAGTTGGTCCAAGCGAGATTTACTTGGGAAGAATTACTTGGGAAGAATTAAGAAAAGGGTGCTGAATCAAGAAAGACATAGGAATAAGATCTTCCTGGAGGTGGCAGGAGGAGCTGCTATTCTTCAGGCTGAGAAACAGAGACTGTTTTACAGGGCTGTCTTCAGCTATATTAAAATAACAGTAAAGTAGAAATAAATTATTCCTAATGTTCATCTATCATGAGAGAAGTAAGGTATTAATCTGTAATAAGAAAAATGAAAGTTGGAGATTGGAAAGGAAACACAGGTAGTGAAAGGCAAATGTTGGAATAGACTGCTTGGAGAGCCTGCAGAACTTTCACTGCTGGACCTGTTGAAATACACATTAGAAAACATTTGTCAGAAAATATTTACCTACAATTGTTTTTGCCCATGAGACTCTATTGCATAGTTCCACAAATGCTATCCAGCCCCTTTTGCTAAAAGGAGTCCATAAACTTTTAGGCTAAAATAATGAAGACCACAAGTATTTCTACTCTCTAACTTTTATTAAAATAGTTTATAGTACCTCAAAGATTTCTTATTATTGTTTGCAATACTTACTATGACTTGTGTTTAATTTAGTATTTGTGTTACCTCAAAATTATATGATAGTATTTCTTTTTAATGTGAACTAGGAACTGTGAAATATAACTTGACAAACAAGTATTAGATTTTAGAATTAACTTTGTAATGGTTTCTGTAGCAAAAGCTGAAGATATCAGGAGGGTGATATCTGCTGCTTTTGTTTGCAGTCTAGAGTAGATTTATTTTTCTTTTTTTGGGATGGGAGACATTGAAAGTGGGGGAGTTCAAGGGATATGAGGAAAAACAGCAGCATGTGTATGTAGAGTAGTTAAGTAGAAGAATCATGAGAAAGTCTTGGATGGCCACAGTTGACTATGCTATCGGTCTCAGTTCTCCAGAATATTAACTTTCATTTCAGTATATTTATGTATTAAAATGTTCTGTGTGTGGGAGGTGTTGGTGTGTTTCTGGGGTTGGGTTTTTTGGGTTTTTTGTGGGGGCGTTATGTGGAGCAATAAGAATATTTGTTCCTTTGTGGAGAAAGGGAAATGAAAGGCTTTTCCATTCTCTGGCCTCCCTTATGTTTAAAAAGACAGCACCAGTCCCTCAGTATGGGAGCAAGGAAGTATAGACAGGTCATATTCTCTTGAACAGAACAGAAGTAGTTGGTGAGGGCCATGATAGCCACTCATTTACATTTATCAAGCCTTCTTCTATCTTATAAGAGCTATGGTGAGTCAAACTCTACTACAACATCCCATGTTCTCTTTCTCTGTTAATTCTTGGTTTTTTAGACTTACTGGGCTCTACATACATCAGTCTGGAGTGTGGAGTAGTTCTGATGTGGAATTTCTCCTAACAAAGTAATAGAAGTCATACTATTGCAACCAGCATTTCTCTCCCTCTTGTGATGTGGAGAAAGATCAAATGTGTAGCTGCCCTTTGGTGTTTTTTCCTAGACTTTTTTTTTAATTTGCATGAACCTTTATTCTCTATAGAAAGTTAAAATAGGACAAGAAGAAGCTTGTAGATATCATATTTACCTATTAAACAAGACAGAAATGTCTTATCTGCTTTATGACAAATGCAGTTTTATTTTAAAGTATTTTTGAAGGCCATGATTATGATTCATCACCTGATTATCAGCTGTAAAGGCTTTTATTAAATACCATCCTCATTCAACCATTCATTGTTTTCATATGAAAATAGTAAACAATGACTATTGCATGCATAACTCGTCAGTACTGCAAGGCAAGGGGCTGAAATATGTTCCCCTTCCAATATTTCAATTTAAACATGGCTGCATAGCAGTAATGTCACATCTTGTTTGCACTCTGGGCTTGGTGGCAGACAGGGATCATTACAGGGGGAACAGTGAGAAAAATACATTACACACTAGTCATAACCATAAAAGAAACTAAAGAGAAAGAGACATACCAATGCATGTGCAGCTTCTGTAATAGCACAGAAGAATAGGATTGTACTGAGAAATATACAAAAGCAGTTAAGTTTAGAGAAGAGTTACCACTGCACTAAACTGTCGAGTCTGAGTCAAATGATATTACTTCTGACACCTCTGGCTACAATACATTGCTTTTGGATTCACTTTCTCTACCTTTTTTTTCAGTTGTTCCAGTTAAGGCAATTCCCTGGTGCTTTGATTGTTGAGATTATCCTGTTTTATATAACTTCCCCTCTCTCTTCCTCTCTGTTCTCTATTCTGTACTAGCATTTTGGGTGTGAGTAAAGATAAGCAGAACTGCTGTATTTTTTAAAATCAGCCATTGGTTAGGACAGACAGTCAAAATCAAATGGAGGACTGTACTGTTGACTTTTTTGGGTAAAAATAAACATTTTTAGTTAAGGACATTCACACATAGAAAATCTAAGTTCAGTAGACATCTCATTTTTATGTGCTTATGTCACAGAATCACAAAATCAATTAGGTTGGAAAAATCCTCTGAGCTCATCAAGTCCAACCTGCAGCTTTGTCAACTAGACCATGGCACTTAGTGCCAAATCCAGTCTTTCCTTAAGCACCTCCACGGATGGTGACTCCACCAACCCCATGGACAGCCCGTTCTCATGTCTAATCGCTCTTGGGAAGAAATCTTTTAATGTCCAACCTGAAGGTCCCGTGGTGTAGCTTAAGACTGTGTCCTTTCATCCTGTTGCTCGTTGCCTAGGAGAAGAGGCTGACCTCCACCTGGCTACACCTTGTAGAGAGCAGTAAAGGTCTCCCCTGAGCCTCCTTTTCTCCAGGTTAAATATCTCCAGCTTCCTCAGCTGCGTCTCAATGGATTTGTGCTCCAGACCCTTCACCAGCTTCATAGCCCTTCTATTGACCTTTCTCAGCAGCTCCATATCCTTCCTGAACTGAGAGTCCCAGAACTGGACACAGGACTCGAGGTGTGGCCTCACCAGTGCCAAGTACAAGAGAAGAAGCACCTCCCTAGCTCTGCCAGCCACAGTAGTCCTGATACAGGCCAGGATTCCTTGGGCACACTGCTGGCTCATGTTCAGCCGCTGCTGACCAGAATCCCCCACATCCTTTCCCCCTCAGCCACTTTCCAGCCACTGTTCCCCTCACCGGGGGTGAGAAATCAGGATTTTTATGGCCAAAGTGTGGGACCTGGTATTTGGTTGAACCTCATGCCATTTTTCTCTGCCCATCTGTCCAACCTGTTCAAGTCCCTGTGCAGGGCCTTCCTAACCTCCAGCAATTTGGCACTCTGACCCAACTTGGTGTCATCTGCAAATATGCAAATGATGGACTCAGTCCCTCATCCACATCATAGTAAAGATATTAAGATGGACTGCATCCAACACTGATCCCTGGGGGACACCACAAGTGACTGAATGACAACTGGATGGAGCATCATTCCCCACCACTCTCTGGGCCTGTTCCTGACACAGCCAGTTCCTAACCCAGCAAAGGTCCAACCTCTCCAAGCCGTGGGTCGCCAGCTTTTCCAGGAGAGTGCTGTGGGAAATGGCGTTGAAGGAGTTGATGAAGTCCAGGTAGACACATCCACAGCCTGTCCCTCACCCACCAGGTGGGTCATCTGGTCATAAAAGGAGATCAAGTCAGTCAGGAGACGTTTTTCCTGAACCTGGGATGGTTGGATCTCATCCCTTGGTTGCCCTGTATGTCCCGTGTCATCACACTCAAGGTGATTTATTCCATAACTTTGCTGGGCACCAAGGTCATCTTAAAAGTAGTGCATTCTAACTCTAACTGCTTGTGACTTTCCTGATGGTTACTGGTAAAACTAAATTCCAGAAGAAATTTACTCCTCATGGTTTAAAATAATCTGTGTTTTTCTGTCATCCTCATTCTTATTCTTTAGCATAAGCAGTTCTTCTTCCTTTCTTTATTACAAGCATTTATTTTCTCTTTTTGAAGGTCACTGTGCCGTCTTATTTTTGGTGGACCTAATAAACTGAACTCCAGTTTATTGGACAATGGATGAAGAAGCCTAGCTCTCCAAGATACCTCTGCATAGTGCTCTTGTTTTCAAATGTGTACATAGAACAGAATTGGAAGAATAGTCCCAAAGTGTAAATAATTTAGTTTATAAGCAGCTTTGTTTTCATCTTGATTGTGTTTTCTCCTAGTTTGATAAAGTTAACAAAACACATTCTGTGTCAATTTTGGGTTTCATTTTTTGTTTTGGGACACATAGATTATCCCCTCAAGTAATATTCAAGCCCTACCATATTCATTGATGTTTGTTCTGTAAATGATCTGTAGTACATACAATCAGTGAAAAAGTCTTGACAAGTTTGATTACTCAGAATGAATTTCAAGGGTGCTTATACTGTTACAAAATATCAGCAGTTTTCTGGAGTAATGGACCTGTAGGGGCAAGTAGTGAATAAAACTTAAAGGACAAAGAAAGTATCTACTAAGACAGACACATAGCTATTAGTCACAGCCTGCTTCTGCCTTTAACTCTCTTTCTCAAAACTTGTGGAGTGGTTGTTCCTCTGTCCTTTACTCAGCTTCCATTTTCACCCTCCCATTTACATTACCTCTTACATGTGTATGTGTATCCCTTCAGTTACATTTTTCTTGTATCTGCTCTGACAGACTTTAAGTTCAGCATACTCCAAGCTGTTTAAGCTGTTTGTTTGTGTAATACTGCAATGGGTAAAGGAAAACATATATATATATATATATAATTTTCATAGGGCAAAGCCATTAAAGTCCTCTTAACAGCTGTTAACATGGAATTGAAGTGTCTAACTTCATGAGAAAAACTTATTGAATCAGCCTCATAGTTAATGGGTCTTTTCTCTGGATTGTTTGCATTTCTCATGCCCACTAACTTGGCAACTTCGGTGTAATATCATTCAGTGACTCTGTTCTTCCCATTCCAAGACCAAGAGAATATAGTTCCTTTCTGGTACTGCAATACATAGAACAGTATTCTAAAGGTATATATCGCAACCACACTCTCATCTGTTTTTAAAAGGCTAAGGAGTAATTGCTGCTTATTAAAAAAAAAAAAAAAAAACAAAACAAAACAAAATGGTTCAAATAGGTAACAAGAATCAGCTATTTCTTTGGTACCTTTTACAAGTTTGTTTGGACATCTCATATTATAAACTGCAGACTATGAGGTTCTTTATCCCCAATTTATTGCAGAGTACCTCTAGCACTTAACATTGTGAGTCCTTCTTTTGGATCAGGCAATGAATGTTTGTTAGGAGTCCGTAATAGGAAACCTTTGCTGGTACTCTGTACTGATTCTGCTGGGAAAGGAGCAGCTTGCATGGTGCTGTGTTTCCAATTTGTGGCTGAACCAGTGATTGACCCAATCAAAGAGACAGCCATACCTTGTGATGTTATGCTCAGCAATAAAAAATGAGGTGGGGAGTAATCTGGTGCTGTGAGTTGGTAAATGATTGTTGTGGTATTTTTTGTTTTGTTTTGTTTTTCCTTCATATATTCAACTTTATCTTGATCAATGAGTTTCTCTTGTGATTTCCTTCTGATTCTGGTTCCTTCTTTTGTGAGTTTCCCTTCTGATTCTTTCCCCCAGCTTTCTGTGAGTGCACGAATGGGTGTCTGGATGGGGTTTTAGCTACTGATGAGGATCAAATCTCTGCATAACTCTTCCTTTGAAGATGAACTGTCACAAATATATCATATTTCGTGTCTTCCTCATTAAGATGTGTCATAGACCCAGGACATGAAAAGTACAGCCTTGTGGCTAAAGTACAATTTTCAACCAATGAGTTATACTTTCGTGAACACCTTGATCATTCAGAATATATAAGGGTTGGGGAAAATACTCATCCTTCTAAGTTGCTATCAGTTCTAGTAATGCAGGGTTGCAACATGTTCCCCTTCAGCTATGAAGTAATTCACTGGTGTAGAAGTTAATCAAAGGAATATATGGAGTTGTGCATCTAATTTTAATTATAAATGTGGTCAGATTGGGATGGGCTACTACAATGGCAATAGGCCTACCAACAATCAGGAAGAAGGAAAATAGTTTAGCAAACCTATTTTATTTCCTGAAACATACACAATACTCTGAAAATTCTATTATTAGTAGTAGAATGACTCTTAAATTGTTGCTGGTTTTCACTTACGGTCCCAAACGCTGAGACACACACACAAAAAATTCAGAATCTTTGTTTATCCTACTTAAAATATTAACATGTATTTGTTATGTTCGGTGATTTCACCCCTTTCCAATGTGTATTCCTACCTGACAGGTGAAATATGTTGTTTGCTACTGCCAACATTATCTTCTATATTTCAAGTCCTTGGTACAACTCCATAGATGTATAAAGATAATTCAAAAACCCAAACCTCCCAAATTTTTTGCTTATGGCACTTTTAAGATACTTAGGCAAGTATTTTAATATGGCATGTAATTCTGGTACATTACTGTTGTCAAAAGTAATGCATCTCTTGATAGTCTTTGGGATCTGAAAAGAAAATTGAGCAATAGCCTTAAATGTAAGAGTGACCAATAAATTTACCCTATTTTGGACATAAATAACATGTCACTCTTTATTGTTGAAACAAGTGGAAGTCTTTTCTATCTCACCTGTCAACAGTTATGGGTGTACAAGTCCTAGGTTGCTCTTTACTCTGCACCAAATCTGGGGAAGTTTCTCCACCATCAGTTTAACCCTTTAAATTGTCTTCCTCTGTGTCTGCAGAGAAGGCCAGCATTTAGCCTTGATATTGCAGAAAAAACTTGTACAGGATTAAGAGAGTGGACATCTGGTTGTATTACTCAGTGCAGTGGTGATGGCTGTATTCTCAAGCATTCTGTGTGCTCTAGCCTACTTTGACACCTTTGCGTAGCTGGAAGGGTTTTTTAACATCATACAAATTAATCCAGCCTGGGGCTGGATTAGCTGTAATGGACAGCATATAAAGATTTTCAGGCACACAGCCATCCACACCTTGACAGGCTTGCTGTACTTCCAATAATTTAATAAATCTTTGACGAACTTTAAAAGAAACTGTCAAGATGTTTCATCATTTTTTTCTTCTTATGCCATTTTTAGTAAATTTATTGCACATGAAAAAAATACATCCCTAGGCATAGCCCAGGAGCACTAGGACAAGTTTCCTCACTCTTCTGCCAACATGTTTCTGTCGTGCCCTGGAGGTAGCACCTGGTTTGAGAGGATAGTTCTCTTCATTTCCTTGGCCTCTCAGCTGACAGTATTAAACAGCTAATTAGTGAATAGTGATTTTTTTTTCTTATGTAGAGGAATTTTACTTCAAAAATTTTGTCCTACAATTATTTATAATAGTCCTTAGTATCTTACAACTGAAACTGGTTTTTTTCTTATCAGTTCTTCACACGCACATTCCACTTTATGAGTATAGTGTAATGCTTGTAAGTGTAATGCTCCTAGCAGAAGGAGTGCATGTTGTCTGTTTTAGAGAAAAAAACATTTGAAGTGTTTGGGAACAAAAAGAGATCTGAAAAATTATACACAGGGGTGAAAAGAGCAACACAGCTGAGTTTACTGTACCATTCCTAACAACATCTCTTTTTCCTTCTAAACCGTGACTAGCTCCTGAGCATGTTCTCTTTCCCTGTGTACTTGAGGGTATTTTGCTAACAGAACTAAGAGCTGTTGCTGCTTGTGAAGCATTATTAACTTTGCTGACTTTGTAACCTTAGAACAAGTCCATGGTCTGATGCTGTTACAGGGTAGAAGTTTTGAGTTTCTTATTCAGCTTTTACTTTCTTTACCCAGAAAAGGGCTGAAAAATGGAATGATGGTAACAAGTTGCAGTCCTTCATTTGCAGTGTCCTGCTATTTTAGTTGAAAGTAAAACAGAATTGCTCACTGCTCGTTTCTCTTGGGAAACCTGGAAATTTACTTTTACCCTTATCAAAGTCAGAGAATTTGGCTATTAATAGTTTGAGGCCATTCAGATTTGTTAATGGGCTTTTAATACCCTAATAATCTGTCTGTTCCTATTCATCTAGAATTTTATTGTTTTTTGCTAAAGTGCAGTCCAGACAATAAAACATCATTGTTGAGAAAAGTAAAAAGCTATAATTATCATAAAATATTTTATACAAAGCACTGAAAGTGTAGAGAGGAGTGGGGAGTTATAACACAGTTAATGTATTTATGTATCTTTTGCTGTGTACACATAAAAAAGAGAGCACATGCTTTCCCCTAATGTTCATATAATGCCTGGAGGCTGGAAAGCAAAAGAAGGGAGATAAATGAAGAGGGAAGGAAGAATGAAAATTGGCTGCAAGGCAAGTTGGTGGTTCATGATCCTTGCTTTGACTTTGATCTAGTCTCATTAATGAGCAATTTTGTGAAGCTGCAAGGCATTCTCTGGTTGCAGGATAAATTCAGCTTAGGTTGCCCATGCAGGTGTGCATGACACAAGAAGCCTTCCAGAATGTATGCATTCTTCCAAAAAGGTGCTCATCATTTCATTTTAATAACTTAAACTGTTGTGGTTGCACATCACTTCAAGACATGAAGTATCAGATGTTAATGTAAGTAGTTTTGAAATGTACTGCTTAAATCAAAGGGGAGGAGAGAGCCTGAATCCAATCCACTGTGAAATGAACAACTTTGCTGAGATGATGTAACTACTTCCTGTTTATGATTACAGCAAATAAAGTTATAAACAGCTGGTATCACCATAATTCCTACAAGAATTTTGATCCCATTTGAGGGCGAGTTGTGTTACATGTGCAGTACTCATTAGTTGTCTGTTGGCTTCCTCTTACCTAGAAGAAAGTCTTACCAAAATCCATTCTTCAAGTTTTTGGCTTAAGTGCTGTACAGACCTTTACTAGAAAGTAGAAAATATCTCTTACTCTCTGCCCCCTAACTCTAAACAATATTATCTCCTTCATGGCATTAATTTAGAAGAAGCAAGAAAGACTCTGCATGTTTATTAGATGGCCAGGAAAAACTGAGAGAATGAATCTTTTTTTCTGGCCTATAAGATTGGCACACGACTGGAAAAGGAATCTTTGCAAAAACTTATCTGATCCAAGCAGAGGTGTAAGAAGTAGGTATCAGCATTTGCATCTATATATTTGACACAGGAATAGAGGAGTGAGTAAGTGCAGTAATGGAATTTTCTGATGTTTGCTTGGGGTTTTTTGTTCATACAAATTAGCATAGTTAAATATTGAATTAATAAAAATATGTATGCCAAAAAAGACTCATTGTCAAAATTTCCTACACACAATCCAACATCTAAAAGCAAACAAGGCCCAAATCCCACAAAAACAACTGTTTTCATTGTACTGATCTGTTTTTCTCAGGCGGCCAGTACACTGTAAAAGAAAAGCAAATTAAAAAAAAAAAAAAAGATGCTATCATCTAAAATTTTGAAGATGCTTTGTAATACAAAACTGAAGAAAAGGTGTGTGATTGCAAAATACCATCTCTGGTAGCAGTTCTAATCCTCTAATCCTGCCCTTTCTTAGCTTCCTAGTATGTGAACTTAAGAATTATACCATTTTTAAAATACTGTTCAAATTATGAATAGATACATACATAGTACCAGTGTGTCTGCTTTCACCCTTTGAAACTGGAGTACTAAACCCTGTTTCTTTCCCAGCCAGAAGGAACTGTTGAAAAAGGCCACTGAAATTATATACTTTGCACTCCCCAATAACTGATGGATTATGAAAAACCTTTAAACATTAGCTGATCACTTAAGACCTAGATAGTGGCACACCAGTATTTGGAAACAATTTTAGAGGAGATCTGCAGATTTTGTAAACAAAAAGGTTAGAAATAAAAGGCAAGTGAATTACGAGGCAGTCCCCTTGCAGTCAGTCAGGAATGCACATTATAATGTAGAAAGGTAGAACTTGAGCTTTGAAATGAGCTTGAGCTTCTAGGCCCAGGTAACAGAGGAGGAAAGCCATAAAAGCAGCAAGTCCAGTCCTGCTGCTGCTCCAGTGAACAGCAGAACTGGTATTTACACTTGCGGGGTTTTGGTCCCTTTAGCATTCCCTGCTCCTAACGCCACCTGCTAGCAAGCCTGTGAATTGTACCAGGCAAGGACAGCTGGTCGTCCAAAGGACTTTCTCTGAGGCTAATGTCAATAAGAATAATCATGGAGGCACACACAACTAGATATTTTGGATGAGAAAGATACTATATGAATCTGTGAATTTATATGGAGCTACCCAAGACAGTTGGTGAGGCCAGTGAGGTGCTGATACACGGGACCTAATGCGTGTGTTTTCTAGAACGAGTACCTGAGAATCTTCCAGAAGAATTAGGAAACACATCACACCAAATTTACTCAGCAGCTAAGGATATTATTCTCAAACTTGAATGGGCTACAGTTAACATAGATTTTTCCTTCTCTATTTGTCTCAATTTTTTTTTAATATAAAGCGTGTTGTATATGTGACGATGTATATGTAACACATTAGTTCTCCAAACCTCAGTGAGATAATGATTAACTTATTAATTTAAAAGAATTTTCACTTTTTTTCCCTTCACATTTACTGCTAAAATTCCAAACCAATTAGTTTTCCAGTCATTTTGAATGCATCTTTCTTCAGAAAGAGGTAAAGAAGAAATTGAATTTATCTCTTTCAAAGGAAGAATCATCAGACTAAACACCACCATTGTAGGTTGAAGTTTTTTTTTTAATTTAGTATTTACTAATATATCTCTTCTTAAATAGATTAAAATTACTCTTCTGAACTATTTCTATTGTATTTTCATTATAAAGAATTTCACAGAGCCAAATAGTGATACACTTATTGTGCCATAGATGTATTGCTGATATTAATCTTTTTATAGTAGCTGTCGATTTTAAATGCTGCTCTATGAAGGGTATAGATAATGTTTCTATCAGGAAAGATTGACACACATAATACTCTTTCTTAATAATATTAATAATTTATAAATTATTAATAATAAATCAATACATAAATTAAATTATATTATATTTGCATAAGATTGAATTATAAATTAATGATTCTGACCACTTTAATGACTTGTGTGGGATAGAGCTTCGTTTTGGTGGGACAATATGGGTTTGGGGGAATAAAGGGCTGGCAGAGTCAGAAAACTAGTGGGACTCTTCTTAATAGTGGTGGTAGTCTGGGGTGACAGACCCCAATATGTAACTTATTTCAGACACACACTTAGGGCTAGTTTCTCAGCCTTTTTAGGTCTCTTTAGGTTCCCACTGAAAGTATCTTAATTCAGTTAAATATGAGCAAACACCAAATGCATAGGATGATTGCACTTGGCCAAGTCCCAACATTTGTTTTTTCAGTAAATTAAAGGTTACGAAATATGAGAAACTAACTCATCTATTGAGGACAAAATACTAAAAATCTCATTATATTTTCATTTGATTTTAAATTTCATGAGTGTCCATCCTCCCTCAGATAAAAAAAAATATGTGTGTTTGGATTTTAAAGGTACTTCACCAGGTAATAAATTCTTCCAGCTTCTTGGCCAGACAGATTTGTGAGAAACAGTGATTGTGCAATAAGTTACCAGCTTACTGTTTTCCCATTCAGAAATTAGTAAAATTTTAAGGTGTATTTAGCTGTTTTTTCTTGTTCAGTAAACGTTAGGAAATACCTTAATGTTTCCTCCAGATGTCCCTTACAAATCTGTTTTAAACAGGTTGTGTTTGACACACTGGACATGGAGAGCATAGGATACTCCACAAACAGGAAGATAAATAGACCAATTTGTCAGGGGGGTTGCAGTTTCATTCTTCTAACACTATGTGGTTCAAAGGCCCAAGTTTCATTGACCAAAAGTAGTTTTTCCACAATTTTGAGTTCAAAAATATATATTTTTTTCCATTTGGATGTGGGGAGAAATGCCTTTTATTTGATAAACAGAACAAATGTGAAGGCTCACTAAGACTACTTGAATTCTTTAAATACAGCTTATTTTCTTTTGAAATATATCTACCTGATGCAATATATTCTGTGTATAGAAGAACAGCATCTCACCCTCAGCATGTGCTTACATCTCCCAAGGATTGCATTTAAACATTTATATTAAATACTTTAGTAACCAGTTACTTCAAATGTTATCAGATTTGAACAGCAATGTGAATATTTGCTTTCAGTAGTGGGTAGAAGCTACTTTTTAGAGATGATTTTGCTGATTGATAACAAGGTATATGAATCTTGCAGAATTTTTGGGTACACATGTATGTGCATGTTTGAGTACACTTGTATCCTGAAGGTTTGTTTAGGTTCTCCTAGTCCTTAGTGAAAAAATCTGGAAATATTAATTGATCAGTACCTAAAAAACAGTGTATAGAATAAACATACACCACATTGTATTTTATAAAATTACTATTTTTTCCACTGACTTATGAAATATGCACAGAATGTCCCCATGTTTACAACCTTAATTACTTTATTGTGATTAAAAATATTATGATGTTGATTAATAAATGAAAGTATAATAGCACAAAATGATGTTTCAAAATAAATTCTTACACTTGGAATTTACTCCCAAGTTTCTTTGTGTTAATTTGCTGTGTTTGAATGAAGTACAATTATTTCAAGTAGAGCAAAAAAGTATACATACCCCAATAATGCCAGTTTTACAAAAGAGAAAATGAAGGCCAGGTCACATCTTTTCCATTTGTCTGGCCCCAGGGGAAAAGAAGAGGAAGCATGATTATTCCTCATCAGTCACAAAAAGAGGCAACATCCTCTCCCCAAAGCTTGATATTTATCTTCCAGTATTAGATATAGCTGAAAAGTACTGCTATGGACTTTTACTTTTCAAGGTTTACTTTATTAATTATGATGCTTCTTACTGGTTCTCAATAGTTTCATGTGTTTATACAGTGCCTTAAAAATCATTTGGAAGCTGAAAAGTACTTCACTTCTTAATTAATTTCAATACAATTAAATTTATAGTCCTGAGTGGTTATTAATTTTTTAAAAAAACATACTTAGAAAAATTCTCTAACACAATAAAAATGTGCTTTTCATTATAAGTACCAATATTGCAAATGTTTCTGTTTCTTTCAATTACTAATGTTTGGGTTTTTTTTTAATTTTAGCATCTCATATTACTGATTTCACTTTGGATTTCAATTCACAGTTTTCCCAAATGAGTGCAAAGTAGCTTTTATTTTTTTGTCTTCACTTGGTCATTGATTAGGTTGAGACATTTCTAAACAAAAAGGAATGCTTGCTGGAAACTTTCATGGAAAAAAAAAAAGAGGTGCAGGCTTTCACATGTACTCTTTCTGCATGTATTATACAGATGGTTTTGAACATGTCCCTACATTCATCACATGAGGCGATTTAGGGTTTGTGCTGAATAGGCATCTTTCGGTGCTTCAGCTAAATATAATTGAACCTGTACCAAAGACAAAGTGCTGCACGCAGGGTTTGCATACAGTACAGCAGTTTATACAATCTGGCTTTATAAAGATTGATCTGATAAGAATAAAGGAAAATATGACTCAACTTTCATTCCATCTCAGATAGAGAGAAATGTGGAAAGTTTAATGCCGAACTGTGAAAAGATTCAGTAAATCACCACAAATCACTTCTACTAAGCCAAAACTGGGTAATTTACACAGCACTTTGTGATCTTCAAACAATTTGCAGTGTGCAATTATTCATGCCACAACATGGGGCCGCAGCGTCCAAGCTGCCTGTTTGTTCTACGGCTGAAGCAGAGGTGTTTGAAAACTGCAAGAGCCTACCAAAGGCCCAGAGATCATGGCTAATGTGACACCCCCAGGCCTAATCTTCTTAGAGCACTGGGATAAAATAAGTATCCATTACAAAATCAGCCTTCATCCTGCCCCCTTCTGTGCTCTGCCACTCTGATAGCCAACACGAAGACAATTGCATGATTCTGGGCTTAATCAGGTATTAGGAGCTAATGCAGTACGAGGAGAGGCTAATCTCCATATTTACTCCATCTGTACTTACGGACCTGACTTGCCTGCCCCCGATAGATCAAAAGGAATTGGCAAAAACCAGATTAGAGATGAAGAAAGGAGAGAGAGGTCCAAGAAGTGTAAGAGGCAAAATTCTCTGCTTTCCTCAGTTGTGTATATGTGTATTAAAGCCATGTGGTCTAATCCCATGGAAACACTTTCCATTGTATTTCTTTTTCTTCTCGTCCCTACCCCCACCCTCTGTCTCCATCTTTAAATATGGAAATTGCCATTGCAGTTAAAGTTATTGATAAGTGTACCACATCATTTCTAAGGACCAATTTTTATACAATTAAGTATACATATATTTTAGATATGTATTTTATTTCAGTTTATTATGGCATTTACTTATGACTGACACATGTGTAGAACTCTCTTCTGGGTCCATTTTGAAATCTGATGAAAATCTCATAGCTAGGCAGAACTCATTAATTCCAGGTCTTTGTAAGTGCTCTTTGTAAGTACTACATAGACAATGTACCCTTCCATGACCTTAAGTTAAAATGAGTGTGAGAAAAGAAAAGAGAGGAAAAAAGTCTCTGCAAAATTATCTGGTTTCCTTTTAGTCAGTGAGAAGTAACTGGCTATCTTCTTTCTGTATCTTATCATCTACAATGTCTTGGCATTCTCTTCTGAGGCTTTTGCTACAAGCAGATACTTATGATTCCAGAAACGTGGACAGATGGGTAAGGAAAAGAGAGCAAAGGAAATTCACACACTCACCACTGTTGGCAGTCACCTGCTGTTTGTAAACAGTGACATGTGGCCACCAATAATGACCTTCAAGCTAGGAAATGCATGTACTAAATTAACTCAAAGGCTCTGGTCACCTTGGGTTGCTGATGAACAAGTTTTATGAAGGTGGGATGCATTCCTTAGCAAGGGTGGAAGAAGCCTGTACTCAAAAGAGTGCTCAGGAAAGCTGAGGACATTTCAAAGGGTGCACTGTCGTCCTTTTTTGGAAAGCTGACAGACCCACTATTTTTTTGACTCCTTACAAACCCCAAGTGGTGCCAGAAGAGAGCTGTGTTGCTGCCGATTTTTGGCAATAGAGCTCACCTCATTAGAGTGGATTAAGTCATGATGCTGAGAAGGATAAAAGGTGAAAAGCAAAAACAGTGGATGGCGAACACAGAAAGCTCAGAGTGTCATTTGTATGCTGACGCTATTATTGACTAGAGCCCATGTGGTTCACACTTTTCAATTACCGTCTGCTAGAAAGGTGGCCCGTAATTGCAAAGGCTGATGCCAGTGCACCAAATGTCAAGGGAGCCTCCCTAACCCTCATCACCTTTTCTTGATGCTTGACTTGAGGATGTTCAAAGGCAAAAAGCCACAGCCTGCAGATCTCCCTGAGGAAGAAAAAGATGCCATTTAAAAAAAAAAAAAAGAAAAAAAAAGAAAAAAAAGATAAAGCCTCAACAACTCAACCTCCCTCATTTAAAAACCTAGAGTTAAATTCATTATCCTGTGACCTTGTCCTTTACCCTCTGTTTAGCTAGGACATCGACTGGCATTAGTGAGAATTATACCATGAAGATCCAGGGCAGGATTTTATTTTTCAGTTTTGTGGTGCTGAAGTTGCCCAGGTGCTGAACAGCATCCAGCTGACAGTGATTGCCAGAGATGTTCTTTCATAGGATTTTTAAAAGGTGGAAAATGGCCAAATTTAGTTTTCCTCTAAACTCCAACAGATATTCTCACTAACAGCACAGTGTCACTTTTAACTGAGATGCATTACTTAAGCTGGTATTATGCCATCCCTGCAGGCCCTAGAATAGCCTGTGCACTTTTGCCCCCATTTATTTAAAAGCTCAAGTGCACTTTTTTGTACATCTTTATTTCATTATACATTATTTTTTCACAGCTACAACTAAGGTAGTTATTGAATGAAAACAGTGAACTGTAGCTAAAACCTTTGACTCAAACATCCTCAGCAAACACAGAGAAGATCCAAAAATTCAGATTATTTTTTCTATTATTAAAAATCTACTGAATTTTACTGATGAGTGTCACATATTTTTTGTAATTTGAAAAATTGTTTTGATAATTACATTTCTTATCAGCAATAAATGCTGGAAAGCAATATACTGTAAACCATATTAGAAATTTATATGATACAAGTAAGGTAAATTTTTCCTGAAAAAAGATTTCTCTGTTTATAAAAAATTATTTTCCTGTGCTTCTTTTTCAAATTCTTCAAAATATAATTCTATTATATGTCTTTTATATATTCAGAATTTTTTATCATAGACAATTTTTTTCTTTTTTTTCAAAGTTACTTCATTAATTGGACCAAACCCCTGAATCAGAAGAGAGAGTTTCACATGTGAGTATTAGCATCTGGCTTTTACAAAAGTGGGATACTTTGCCTTTGCAATGGGAGAAAACATGAGAATGCACCATTAGTGATTATTAGGTAGATTAATGCCCAGTCATTATTCAAAGTTATCTTCCAATCTTTTTTTCCCTCAAATTCATCAGTAAAATTCTTCTGAAAGAATACTTTTGTTGAGTAACAACAATAACTTAAATCCTAATTTCAAACCCTAGAGATACCAAATCAATTTTTACTTCCAGTGGGAGAGGAAAATAATTGATTCATATCTTACCTGATGAAATTTTAAGTAGCTAAAATAACACAGTTTTGTTGAATTGAAATTAAATTGTATTGAAATTTTCACTGAGCTATGTGACCAACTGAAATTTTAACATATTTTCTGTCTGTAAATTAAAGATAATTTATAATATTTTCTAAGAGCATAATTCTACCACTATCAGAGTGGATAGCCATCAAAATTTTGCAACCAAACTTTGTGTGACCTATATTTCTGCCCTCATTGTCAGAAGTTTATTTTTGAGCTTTAAAACAAATTTAATTTTATTCACATGAAGAGGTTTTACTTAAACATGGTATTAGTATTGTTTTTTAGTTTGCAATACCAGATGCAGCTTGTATGTAAATTTACAAATATTTCAATCACCAAAAAGGTTTAACTGTGTTCATCCAGCCTTGAAGATTTTCATTTTACAGTCAGCTTGAAAATACTTTGTTTTAAGTTCCCTCAAAAAGGAAAAAAAATATTTTAGACTTAAAACTTCACTGAGGAACTTTCTTCAAATCTACTTGCACTGTCCAAAAATTTTGCAATTTTATGTTTTTTTCCTCTTCTTATTTCTCAGAACTTAACTGTTGCATATTTTGGGGAAATTGGAAAATCCTAGAGTGAAACTACTTGCCTTTCTCAGTCTTTGACTCCTACTATCAAGTCAATTCATGTCAAAGTTAGCATCTACTTTTTTCTCTCTGAATAAAAGTTTTGATCCTTCAGTCTCCTCTCCTTGCTCCTTTACAGTAACATCTCTGCAAACGGACTAGAAATATGAATCAGTTTTACTTCTCTTTTTTATGAGCACATTGTAAGACAATGCCTTATAAAATGCATCATTGTAATGAAACTTTGGAATGCAGGTATTTTGAATTCATGAGTGATGCTGCTGTGTTCAGATAGTAGGCTGAACTTTTTTGAGTCAACTTTGAGAGAAAAAAGTTCTGGGCAAGACAATGGAAAAAACATGAGAAATTTTATGTTCTCCCTTTGATATTTGGTGGACAATATTAAAAAATACATGCAAGTTAAATGTACACTGTGAAGTGGAACCTGGATGTAAGGTGGAAGCTGAGAAGTGTCCTGCTCTATTCTTATGTGATGCAGAGCAGTAGATGCTGCAGCCCCATGTGCTAAGAAGTCTCCATAAGAAACAGCTGAGGGGAAACTCCTAAAACTTAAGCAAATATTCAAAATTAGGAATGTATTCAAAACTATGAGTCTTGTCATCAAAATTTTATTGCCTTCCCCAGGAAAGAAAATAATCTGGATGCCAGCTCACAATCTGGGTGCTCAGCTAATGATAAAAGTTTTTTTTTTTATTTTGTTTTCAGTCTGCACGTTGAAATCCCAAAATCATCATCTCATTTCCATCTTTAAGTCTATCCCAGTTCAAATAAATGAATCTCTATTTTAATATTAGACATTTCTCTTGATTAGGAAACCAATGGAAAAACACCAAGAAATAATAAGGGCCAAATGGCTTTTATTTATGTATTTATTTCTATATTTTAAAAAAAGAATATTGCTTAAAATTTGTCTCAGAATAATTTTTGTGACTAACTCTTGGTCTGTAACAAATTAAACCAAATTTTGCTTTGAAGCTAGGCTTATTGGACATATATTTATCCTTAAATTATGATTACGGTCCCTAGGATAAAATGTTAATTTTCTTTTATACAGATTTAAAAAATACTCCTAATCTAGGCTGGAAAATTGTCACTGTTCCAAGTATTAAATCCAGTGTATGACTGTGAAGACCATAGGACCAAAAGTGACAGTTCATCTAACTTAAATGGATTCATCAAAAGTAAGTCCAGCTGCTCTTTTTAAAACAAAATTTCCTACACTCACTTGAAGCACTATGTTTTTTTAGCTTTACACAATCAACTAGCTTAATACCTTGCTCCTTCATTCTGTAAATTCTACATTTTAAACACCATGAAATTTGATACTAAGTCTAAGTTTATTTATTAAGTCGTTTTGACTATTGGAGATGCTGCCTGTATTCAGGGGCTGCTGAATACCAAGAGACAAGTATGAATTTAAAATTTCTAAGCCTGGAATGTTCAGAAGTTGAAGGGACTATACTTTCCCTATAGTCTGGAAAAGTAGCTATGCTGTTATCCTTCAAAGATGTAACTTCTGGTCTGTATAACCTTGTGAGTAAGCAGTGATTACAAAATTTTGCAGAAAAATTTCAGTGAACAGGAAAGGATCAGATTTCCTTGGAAATCTAAAACATTTTCACTTGGTGGTCCTGAAAGTGGAAATGGAGTGAAATACACACTGTGTTTAAATTCAACATTATATTCTAAATTTATCATTTAGTCCAATAGTATGGTTCAAAGGGTCTTAAAAAAGTTTATTTCATTTACAATTTTTAATGTGGAAATTATTGGAATTGAAGAGCAACCAAGTTTCACTCTCCTTTTCTCCAAGTCCCTGATTACCACTTTTGAATAATTAAAACTTCTTTTGCTTTGAGATAGATGCACTGATACTACGTGGATATGGAAAGGACATTTTCAAAGGCAAGTCATTGACAGTAAAAAAAAAGGTTTACTGTTCCCTTTATTTGCCCCTAATATTTTCCCTTTTAGTTACCAGCAGCAGTGTCATATTAAATGGCTTCCCCCTTTAAACTGTTAAGTGGTGCTAGTTCAGTTTTAGCGGTAAGTCGCCAGCAGGCTCGGGGGACAAGTGCTATCTCCTATGGCCCTGAAAATTGATATTGAACATGGAAGGAAAAATCTCACAAGCTGATAGCAATTAGCTAAAAAGGATTTGCGACTCCATGATTCATCACACTAGGGGATCAAAGTCATTTACAGAGAGTGTTTCTACAGTCCCTGCCTGCTGCTCTAAAGATATACCTCTGTTTATCTCTCACACTGCGGTGTGACATTTCCTTTTTTAAGAGCCCATTTTCTTAGAAACGTAGCACTGGGCTGCTGCAGCACACAGGCAGTCTTTGATTCTCCACTGACTGCCTAAATGACACGATGGCTCTAATGGCACAGCTTTAGCAGGAGCTTGCAAAGGGAATTGGACTTATTATTTACATAAGTGGACTAACAGGTCAGGTCTGGTACTTGCTTGTAAAAATGAGGACAAGGTCTTCTCATGGCAAGCGGTGTAAGGCAGGTCTCCTGGAGCTCTGTGGAGCTTTTATGATTTTTTTGTACATCAGGAACACTAACTTTCAAAATTAAGCCTCACTTGCTAGATATGTTTTTAGAAATATCTTACAACAGAATCCCACATAATTTTATCAGAGGATTAAAAGAGATCTAGCTCAATACCAAAGACTTTTTTAGTTTGCTTTTTTTTTTTTTGCAGAGAAGAATTATACTCCTCTACCCTCAAAAATTCACTCTAACACTTTGAAAACAGTCTCACTGGTCAAAATGTAATTTTGCTTTTATAATAGCATGATATGAAAGAAAAAAAAATTAAAAAAATAACAAATAACCAGTACATTTTGCCACTTCCAGGACCAAAGTTTCTTTTCTACCTCAGCAGTAGGAATTCAATTTGTTTCTCAGAGCCACTACCTAAAATCATGGAGATCTTATAACTTCTAAAGATTTTTTTTTTCTCTAAGGCTGGAAACACAGCTCCTTAGTGGAAGACAAAGTGGTGTTTATTCAGTGATAATATTGTTATAGCCTTTCTCAGGTTTATTTGGTCAGAGTTTTACAAAGGGGTGATACTTTCAGTAGCCTGACCCTAACTGCTGGCTGTCTGACTCCTTTGATAGTGAACACTAAATATGTATGGAAAGTTCACAATGATGTGGCAGTATTTACTCTTAAGTGACATCTCCTAATTAATACCTAATATTTGTTGTGAATCCAGCCTTAGAAACAACAAATTTCCTAAGACTTAATGGGGAGGGGATAATATCAGGCTTGTCTGTGACAAAATTTGGGAGAACGCACCAAGGTTATGGGGTGTTCTGCTAGTGAGGACCTCAGCTTGTTGTTCTGATATTTGGAGTGGCTCCAGAGGTAACAGGAGACAGCAGAGAAACAGCAGTGAAACAACTTGAAGGTGCATTTCTTAAAGAAATTAACAAGTTTTCAGAGGACAGCAAGCTGGTCAGTGTAGTTCACATGCCCTGAAGGACAGGATGCCACCCAGGGAGACCTGGACAAGCTCAAGAAATGGGCACATGGGAATGTCGTGTGGCTTAACAAGACCAAGGGCAAGGTGCTGCAGCTGGGCTGGGGCAACCCCTGGTACCAGCACAGGCTGGGGATGAACAGATGGAGAGCAGCCCTGTGAGGAGGGCTTGCACTTGGGGGTGCTGGTGGGTGAGAGGCTGGACATGAGCTGGCAATGGATACTCCTAGCCCAGAAAGCCAAATGTGTCCTGGGCTGCATCAAAAGCATTTTGACCAGCAGGGCAAGGGAGGCAATTCTGCCCCCCTGCTCTGTTCTTCTGAAACCCCACCTGGAGTGCAGCATCCAGCTCTGGGGTTCTCAGCATAGGAAGGACATGGACCTTCTGGAGCAAGTCCAGAATGGGGGGCCCACAAAAACACCTCTCCTAACAAAGATAGGCTGACAGGGCTGTGGTTGTTGAGCCTGAAAAAAAAAATATTGTGGTCTTTCAGGGCTTAAAAGAGACTTACAAGAAATATATGCACTTTTTGTGAGGGCCTATTGCAATCAAACAAGAGGTGGTGATTTTAAACTGAAAGGATGTATTTAGATTGGATACAGAGCATGAATTCTATACAATGACGGGGGTGAAACACTGGAAAAGACTACCCAAAAAAGCAGTAGATGCCCATCCCTGGCAACGTTAAGGCCAGGTTATATGGACAAGAGTCTAAACAACCTGATCTAGGGAAAGATCCAGGGGGAGTTGGACTACATGACTTTTAAAGGTCCTTTCCAACCTAAGCCTATGGTTCTATGATAATATAGCCTGGAAAATACAGCAGACCTAGAAAGTTATTTCTTGTGTTGAAACAAACCAATTTTTGTTTCATTTTTTTTTTCTGTAGCTGTGGAAACTCTCTAAGAAGTGTGTGTGATTCATATACAAGGGTGTAAATTTATTCAATTTAATTTTATTTATTTTATTTAAATTAATCTTTCTATTAATTCAGTAGCTTAAACTAGGCCTATCCTAATATTTGCCAGAACATTTTGATATTTTGTAAATAATTCTTATTAATTATTCACATGCTTTCATATGATGTGAACAAGTATACTCCAGTTCTTCCAGTAATAATTTCATTTATTCACTTTCCATTGACCCATACCTCCCCCACTGCTTTCCCAAAAAACAGCTTTGTAAGTCCACCCAAATCTCTGCAGGAACAGTACATAGTGCTTCCACCTGAAGGAACATGAATATGTAGCTGGTAAGACAAACACTGCAAGCAGAACTTCATTTCAGAGATGGAGATTTGTATTTTATTTTAGGTGTTGGTGCCAGTATCTGCTACTGTGATTATTTTTTGTGTAGGCTGCCTCTGGTAGCTTCCTGCTTTGACTATTTTTTTTCAAGTAACACCTGGAAAGTGGTTTATTATAGCATTTTGTGTGTTAAAACAAATCTGCCTCAGGATCTCTTCTTACAGAAAGGAAATGTTCCTTTGGATGCAGTGCTGTAGCTTGCAGGTATCTTGCACACTACAGCATGAAAACCTCACAGTTTTTTGGCACATACCTTGGAAGTAGATTTGGAGGACAAAAAAATCAAGACACTGGTTTGTGTGCTCAAGAAAGGCACAGGGTGAATAAACCCCGAACTCAGATCTCTTATATTACAAAGGCAGAAATGGATCCCTCATCAGCTGGGGAAATGTAGTCCCTCAAGAAGTGGCCATGTCCAGTCTCAGTCTGTTATCACATATGGTAAAACCAGCAGCACATTCCTGCAAGATGTTGATGTTGCTCCTCTTTAGAGCAGCGGCAGAGTGCTCGTGACAGTGTTCCCCCAGAGTCACCTTCCCTGCCACTGCCAGATGGTGCTCACATCGAGTGCACAGCCAGCATAACCTGCTCCTCCCCAAACTGTGCAAATCCCTTGGAAGGAGAGGCAGAGATTTTCCTTTGGGCCCTATGCAGAGGAAAGCAAGATAATTTGTCTTCTTGGTGGCTGACTGGTGTTTACAAGTGATTCCTGCAGCTGAAATGGTTGTGCAAAAAGAGTGAGAACTGGTACTTAAAACCCGGTCATCCTGACAAGATAATAGGAGGGAGAAGTGATTTTGGAGGATATTCATTGAGCACCATTCTTGTAAACCAAATGAGTATGGCCTGAGAGGGTCTGGTGGACTTACAAGATGCTGAACTCACTTCTAAAAAATTCAAGGTCTGTAGGAGTTAAAATACATTAACTTCTGTTTCTGATGCATTGGAAAGGGCATAACTATAAAATAAGTAGTTGAGCAAATAGGATATGGGTGGCAGTGAACTCATATTCAAAAGAGAACTAAGAATTCAGAATAAATTCTTTCAAAATTTGACAGAGTTTGAAGGATAAATAGAGAAATCTCAGGAAAGCTCAAAATACTCAGCTAATACATTTCTGTTAAAAAAATAATTCCTAGTTTCATTCTTGCAGAAAGAAAAATTGGTTGCTATATTTTTAGTATCATTTTTGCCACGTAGAAACAGTTTTAGAAAAAGTTACTTCAATATTTTATTTTATTTATTTTATTTTATTTTACTTAACAATTTGGCATTTGTGAGATTTATCATTGTACTGGAACCTGGTTGACTTTAACACGTTTATCTAAATTCATGAAAATATTTCCTACTACAATAAACTAGTGATAAATTGAAATAGTTTATTCTGATTGGCTAACAGTCTTGAATGTATTCTGATTTAAAAAATCCAAACCCCAAGACAAGACCAGAAAATGTTCGATGTCAGTGCTACACCCTGGGAGAAAATAAATTAATTGTCTTGAGCATGTGAACTCCTAGAATCACAGAATATTTATTTTGTTATTTATCTATACAAGGCAGAAACATTAAAACAGGTGGTTGAGAAGCTTCATGTAACTATCAAGCTACAACCATTTACCTCAACTAAAAATCTGGCCTAGTAGCAGTGTATACGAATGGCTGTATGAATTACTGAGTGATGTGACCTATATAAACAGTTCCTGTCCTGTCCAAAATTATTTCTATTCAGTCTCAAAATAAATTGCATTTCTGTATGTAACCAAAGTTCATGACATGTTTAAAAATTTGTCATCTTTGGACTCCAGTATTTTCAAATGAACATTTAAAAGACCAAAGATTTCCTCAAATAAATATGCAGTAAAGCAAAAAATAAAGAGACCCAATGCAGTTATAATATTTGTCATTACTTATCCACATATGCCTGAAGGATCTCTTTTTGCTTAGATTGCACATATGCAAAATGAATATATATATATTTCCCAGTCTTTATTTCTGGGCTTTTTGCATGTTAGAAATTATTTAACTCTGAGACCAATTTATAAATTTGTTTGTAAATTACTTGTAGTTGCTTCCTCAATTAAAATTAATTTTTATCTGTAAAATGCATTCCTCCAATTATCTGGGTTTTTTTTCTCCCTCCAGCATAAGGCAGTCCTATTTCCTATTTAGTCATTATTTCCCATCCTTGTACTACCATTTTTCCTTCTCCTGCTGTATCAGTGTGGCAATATGACTGCTTATGGGACTGCTACATAAATCAGGAAACAGCCAGCTTTGTCACCTAAGGAAATGTAACATCAAATTGCATCCAATCTGTTTTCCTTCCGTGCACACACATGCATGAATCTACTGAGGTAACAGGGAATCCTATGAAATTGTTTTTCTTCCTTGCCTTCATGTTTCATCTCAAAGTATGGCAATGGTTGTAATTATTGTGTCTTTTGTTGCATTAGATTTGTTTTTCAAGACTGTACTTTATACAATGTCAATGAAAGAAAATTAATAACACTAGTGATGCCGAAATCTAAATGCTCATTAAGAAAGAAAGTTTTCACATGAAACTTTTGTTTTATACTACCTTTTTCTGATTTTAAGATAGATTTTCATAATATTTTATTTAGAAATTTTTAAATAATAAAAATCGAGCCCAAGATGTTTTACATACAAATACAAGTGAAGGAAATCTCGGAGCTATTTTTGAAGGAAAGCTGGGTCCTGTAATTGTTGTGTGGCACATGTCATTTGTTTGTATACAAAGCTGTCCTGTCTTTCCCGATGGCAGATGTTCCTATGTCCAGGTACAGCGTATTATTTGACCACATTTTTAAACACAGTCAGTTTAAGTCACTTCAGAGCATGTTATTAGAGCTATTTCTTGCCTCTGGCTGATGTCCCAGAAGAAGATGATAAATCATCCACTTATGCTACAGAGGGGGAAAAAAAAATCAATGTTCAAAACTTCCATGGTCAGCTTTACCAGGACAACTAAGCTCTACAGTGACAAAATACTGATGATGTCATCCATAAAGTAAATTAATGCTGTGAACAACTAAGAATTGTGAACTGCCTTGCAGCATGTTGTAGAATATGAAGAAAAGTTTTTGAGAACTAAAGTTGCAAACTCTAGCTCTTTTTGGATTCTTAGAGCAAGGTGAAATACATCCTTAAAAGCCAGTGCCAGAGAATACAATTAACTTTTTTATAAGCAGAACACATGTGTAGGCAGCAACAGGATCAAGTCTTGGGATTTTGACTCTTCTGCAGCCCACTGGTAAAGAGAACTGGACAACAACCTCTATGAAAGCAATGGTTGAACATAATTATGTGTGTGTGTTATTAGTCTGAATTAACAGAGGATTTCATGTACTTATTTTAGAACTGGATTTCAGCAAAGAAATAACCCCTGAAAGATATTTAATTAGTCAGCTTCAAAAATCACATATTCTATATGAGGTCTTTACAAGAAAACAGGTTCACATACTACTCATTAGAGTGACCCATTTTACATGTAGCTCCCCTGGCAACAGGCAGGGAATGGTGGCCCAGACTGATTTCTTCTAAATATCCCCCCTGCCTTAATACAGGTACCAGGAGTCTCTGTAAATGGTCCCAATCTTCCCTGCTACTGAAAGCAAACGAGGTTTATGGATTGACATATCCACAAAACTCCTGCAGTCTGAGTTAGTCTCAGGGCTGGCTGGGAAGTGTGCTAGCTCTAAAAGGATCCCAGCTCTAGCAAGAACCAGGACAGCTGCAGCTAGTGCATATTTACTTATTGAAGTGCACTTCCTCAGCTGCAAAATTGAAGTGTGCGTAATTAACCAGGTCAATTTCATGTCATTAGTTATGCTCGCAGATTCAACGTAGAGCAAAAAAGCACTGCTTAAAAAAATCCAAAGAGTAATAATATTACCTGGGGAGATAAAGACAAGGCATGAACGTTGGGATTGCTTGTTTAAAACAAGATTAACAATCACTATATACATCTAGGGACAACTGTATCCTGCAAGGGAGAGGAACTCAGTAATATTTCCTTATCACTAGATTTTGTAATCAGGTTAGAACTCAACCTGAGAATCAAAATACAACATCCCTTGTAAGTTAATACTGAACTGAGCAACTAATCATAAACACAGTTATTTTATGCAGTACCTGAAAAACTGTGGATTATTTACCCTACAGAAAAGACAGAAAACTTAAGCCAAAAAAGCAGCTGATATACCAAGTATGAAGCATGAGGAAAGTTGCTGCTCAAAGCAAATTTTAGGCTGCCATGAACATGTGTCTTTGATTCAGGTGAAGGGCTGAAAGTACACCAGGAAATGACAAAGGTGAAATTAAAATCTGCCCTGGGTGAAGTGAAAACACAGACAGAGGTTAGAGGAGTGAGAATATGATTCTTGTAATCTGCTGTTTAGTTTTAAATGAAAGATATTTTTTGTTCAGAGTACAGAGTGCATCAGCAGAAGAGGATCACTGTTACATCCTATCCTGGCATTAATCTGACGGATATTGGGAATTTGAGTAGCAGGAGGAAAGTGGACTGCTCTGGAAAAATTCTGACAGCACATGAAAGGAAGGGAGTAAAACATCTGAAATCAGGAAGCTGGGGGATGGTCTTGATAAAGCCATGCTAAACTGCTAGTTGTTAGCTTGTGAGCTTTTCAGGTAAATTAGAATGTTGTTCTTGACGTTAAAAACATTTTAGTTCTGAACTAATTTAATATATTGGAAGGGAACTATTCAATTATTTCAAATTTAAGGGAGAAAAGGAAATCTTGTTTTGAACTTAGTTCTTAGACTATCCCAATACAGGATTTGAGATGATAAAGACATATATCAATAAATTAATAAATTCAATCTCTAGAATTTGATTGTTACTACTACCTAGATGTCGGGTGTATTCCCACAATGGCTTTCATATTTTGGATGCTGGAACATCACCTTTCAACAACTTCCAGAGATGTCTTTGAAAATTTTTGTTCTTTTTTTTCTATGTTTGTAACCCTTGAGTTTCTCATAGAATATCTTGATGGAATGAACAAGAGTTCATGGAAAAATGTGATATGATTTTTCAGAGATAAACTGAATAGGAATCAAAAGGACTGAAAAAGATTATTGTAGTTGGGACTTTTACCAGAACATAGATAAATATGTGTATGTATAATGTCAATGTCAAGGGCTATGAGTGTCTAAATTCTGGATATGATAAAGACATCATGTTTGTCAAGACATGAGAAGAAGAGGTGATATCTGAAAGAGTGAGAAAATTGTGGCCTGGTTTCAGTACTGAAGATATTTTTAGCAAATTCCTTTAGGAGTTTTAAATTTGTGTCCTTATTTCTTCATTTCTTTCATACTTTAGATACCAAAATAGGCCTTTCTGTTCTTCAGTAACTAGAGTCAGTTCTTACAAAGGTGATTCGGTCATTTGCCAAGCTCATTTTCTCTGCTTTTAATACAAATTACGTGATTTTATTAGTCACACAGTTGCATAAGGTTAATTTGAACACCAGAGTGGATTTGAACTCCAGATGATGTCCTGTCCCACTGAATAATTCTGATTTGGTTTGTCCTTCCATGTCTTCTAGTGACAGTGTTTGAACTTTGTTCTGGAGGGGTATTTTACCAGTATAGTTCTTAAGAAAGTCTCATGCAAATGAGCAGTGTAGTCTATACTTCCCTATTCATGTTACAGAACTCATTTATTTCTGTGGTTGTGTACTTCTATGGACTCAGCAAGTGTTTTTTTTTTTTTTTGTTTTTTTTTTTTTTTTTTTTTTTTTTTTTGTTTGCAAGATAGTTAAGACATATCTTGCCTTTGGTTTACACAAAGACTTTGTAGGTAAGTTTTCATTTTTAAATACCTGTTTTTCTTGGGGTACTCCACAATCAAGCATAGGGTTTCTGGTTGTATTGTAAATATTTTCAACATTACCAAAACCAGTCATTGTGTTGAACCTAGTAGAAATCTGGAAGTTCTCAGCAATATGCAAAAATGGCAAACAGAATTCCAGTGCTGGAAAAGCAGATGTGTGAGCTCTATTGAATGAACTGTCCCTAACACCTTAGAGGAGGATGTGAACTCTTCTCTGCTCCCCCAAATCAGGCTCAACACCTAGATATTCCAAAGACACTCTTTAGACCTGAGACTAATAAAAGGACACAAGCCTCCATAAGAGACTAAGTACTTTTTTTGGAGCTGTTCAAGTTGCATTGATCACAGCATCAGGAAAACACTGGAAGCTTCATCTTCAGGCTGAGGCTAAAAATATCTCTGATTGCCTTCATCTGGCTGAAACAGTTCTAATGCCATAGCAAGAGGCTTGGAAGCTCCAAAGCAGTGAAGACAGAGATTCTTCTTTGTTTGGAAGCTCCATCCTCTCCTGTCTTTTGCTCACAACATTGAGGATTTCTGGGAGCAAGACTCTTACTCCTGGACACTTGGTTACCTGCTACTACATGGGTTTCCCGTGGTATGAGAGCATGACTGTCCCAAAAGTCTTAGGGAAAAAAGTGGAAGACAGTAATGTACATACTGAATATCAGAGAAGCCTAGTAATAGAAGAAAAAGAGGTGTTTCTGGGATGGAAGTCCACTGTGTTCTATAGGGAGAGATTTTCCCTACTCTGTAATTTTTTCTCAGCAGTCTTGACTCTCCACCAGCTGCATCAAACATTTTACAAACACCTCTCTGTGAACAAACACACCTATCCTGCTAAAATTGATATTTTCAATGGTGTTAATGGCAAACTAGATGAGCTGGGTTATATCAAAAGGAGTTTATTGAAATAATTAGCTAACATGAGGTCTTACTAGGTGGTAAGCCCTCAAGCATATAGTAGTGGATTGTATTGCTTGAAACTGTCAAGTGAAACAGAGACTAGAAGCCCATGCTCCTGCAAGTGTTGTATGAGATCATATAATAATACCTCTGAGAAATAGTAATAATAATAAGAGATAATAATCATAAGAGATTTTATCTTTTTGCGGAGAATGTGCAAAAATTAATGTGGGGACTGGGCCACCAGGAATAGGTGCTGCCCCTTTCCTGTCTTGCTGAATGTCATTCCATAACTTTCATAGCCAGACCTCTGGCAAATCCAAACTAACTTTTTATGGCGTAATTGTAATACTGTATAACCTGGATTGAGCATTTGTCTTGCCCAGCCTATTTTGTCTTTTCTTAAGTGGTGGGATTTGGTTAATATTTGAGTAACATGGGAGAAGGGAGAAGAAATTACTTTGTTATTAATGTCGTCCAAAACAGATTGAAAGCAGAAAAATGTCCTGAATTCCCATAATTTTAATTTCATAGATCTATAGTTGAGCTACTTAAGACTACCCGAACATGCCCTGGCAAAACCTTTGTATTTTTCTACTATAAACTAAGCATAAATTCACTGGTAGATGACAGATTACTTCATATACCATGCAAGCAAGCCTAGACAATAGCTTTAGCCATGACTGATTGCCTTGCTGTAACCCACTTTATGTTAAATGTATTCTTGCTGTTCAATTCCACAACTGTAATTTTGTTCTTCTGCACCGCTCAGCCCTCTGTGGACTAACCAGGTTCCTTCAGTAATGATTTCTTTTCTATTGTATTGTTTTCTGCATAATCAAGTTGGTAGGTAGGGGTTTAGGTGACACAGCCATCTGTCAAGTTCATTTGCTCTGAAAATGCAAGAAATAATGGCCTCTACAACTTGGGGCTATCTGTTATAAAGGAAGAATATCAGCTTTTACCCTGCACCATCTTCTCATCTTTTCAAATTATCATTTTTTCTACTTTCTATATAAAATACATAAGGTTCTCTTGACATGACTGATTGGTGAAAAAGAAAGCTATCACATGTCCACCTTGTATTGCAATTTATGCAAGCAATCCAATTAAGGAGAAGCAGCTAACATCCAGACTAATGTGCCTGTCGTGAAACTAAAGAGAATGCTGCAGACTGCTCTGCTCAAGTGTTATCACTGCTGGTTCTCTGACATGCTAACTGCTTTCTCCTTGAAGTTTGCATAATGTGTAAATGTTAGGGAGTTTGCATGCCACAAAGGAAAAGGAAAACAGTTATTCATTTTCCCTCCTCTAAAATAAAATGCTCATAATAATTCTTATAAGGAGCCTTTATCAAATTGTATCTTTACGCCAAAATGACATGCACTTGGTAGGAAAGACATAAAAAGCTGCCTGTGCATTCTTAACCTTTTTCAGACACAGTGAAAGCCAGCTGGAATAATCCAGGAATTATTCCAGTTTTCTGTGTAAATGTATGAAGGGGGCAGAGTTGTTTATACAGGAGAACAACTTTTATCCAACGTCATGACAGCAGAGCTGGGAACATCCTCGTTGCTCTGGGTCAGAGGCACCTTTGCATTGGGCACAATTGAGATTGCCCCTCCTAAAATGCAGAATGACAATTGCTCATACTGAGCATAGACCTCAAATGGTGTGGTTAGAAACAAAACCATTTCCAGATGCCATTATATGGTGCTAATGAAACATGAAATTTTCTGCTTTTATGAAAACATAATTATTAAGTGGAATGTCACACTTTTATCACACTTTTACCAAACCAATTCCCCCATCACCTGCCTCTTAGGGCCGCTGATGTGTGATAAGACTCTCTGCTGGATGAGAGATTCCCTGACAAGGGAACAATTGCTGTTGTTCACAGCAAGTCAAACAATGAACATGAACAGCAGGTGTAAAAAGTGATAAACCCATTAATGAAATTAGTTAGCATCAGTAGCCACCTACTGAATATTTCCAAAATATCAAATCCGTCTTAAATTGTAAGCAAAACATAGAAATACTGCAAAGAAGCTACTCTGCTCTGTCCCATGGTGTAGAATTTGGTGTCCCTTGTATCAGTGCTGTGTAACACATTTAATGCAGAATTGAAAATTTTTCTTCAAGTTATCCATAGCATTCTATAAACGGTGCTCTGTCATTGTCCCAGAAGCTGGGCATGAAAAGCCATGCTCATCCCATAAAGAATTAATTGTTCTATCCAAGCTTACCTCTAATTCAAATTTCATGTGCTGCTTTGGCACAGAATAATACTTTCTGGACCATATGTTTAATATATGGGGTTTTTTCTTGGGATGTATTTTAATTCCATCTCCACCTGGGACCAGCCACGGTGCCTCAGAGGTGGTGTTGTTTTTCTGGAAATCATTACCACTGGCTGAGCAAAAAGGCAGGTACCTGACTTAGTGCCATGCTTTATTACTGTCTTCTGGATTTTGAGGTATAATCTTACAGAATATGAAGTAGTCACAAGTCAGTTCACAGGTGGAATGAATGCCCACTATTTCAGTGTTAAATGAATAAACCTGGGAATAAAAAAACATCAGCACCACATGTAAGTATCTTAAATCTCCCATGAGTTCTTTTTGTCTGTCACTTGCTTGTAAACCTTTTAAAGGTGCTTATACTATTTATATGGTAGACCATATCACATTATTCCTATTGATCAGAATTTCAGGTTGAAGATGCCTTCTCAAATTTTACAGTTTAGGCTTTAAGTATTTGGAGAAAAACAACATGTGATATAACATTGCTAAAATGAAAATGATAATTAAGTGAAAAGTGTTAGCCTCATCTTTATTTGTGCACCATGAAACACACACACACATACCAAGAGACACACAGCTCCCATGTAATAGAGTTATACTCTGTGAATTTCAAACTAGCTATAAACAAGTGCACGTCCTGTCAGAATTTCTTTGATCTTGGTTATTAAATGAATCTTAAAAATAGAGAAAATAGACCTGGACTTCAAGAGATGCAAATTACATCTGGACTAAAACTGGCACAGAAAAAATAGAACCAAGTGTTAAAATACTGCAAGGAAAATTATGATGCCTACAGAACAAATGCCATTTTCATAGAGAGTGTGCTAGGCTGCTCACACAAACATGACTGGCTTTAAAGCTTGCAGTGGGGATTTTTAAGAAGCATGAACAGCTAGTTGAAAGAGCAATAAGAGAATGACTAAGTAATTCTGGATTAGTTATCTGGGAATTGTTTTTTTGGGAATAGTTGGTAGAGTTTTATAACGCAGAAAACATAATGCCCAAGAATCAGCAAGCATCTGAGGATGAGAATTCACACCATCATCAACTTGCCTTCAGGTGCTTGGGTATATTTTTTTGCAGGGTCAGGTGAAAGAAGTAGAAATAGGACCAGCAAGTTCCACTGGTGGTGTGAAGCAGCAGGGATACAGAGCTGCACGGATGGATACAGGCTGTCCAAAAACACCAAGGCCTTTCCACTCCCAGTGAAAACAATCCTTTTCTTGGCCTCTGTGACCACAAAGCTCAGCCTGGCTGTTCAAGTTATTTGCTCTTTCACAGGTAAAATTGCATTCCTAATCTCAGACTATTTCTTTTCAGAGTGCTAAATGGGCTTTGCTGAAGACCACAGATGTGGTCTTTGACTTTTTACATTACGTAATTCAGAAATCTTTGCTCCCTGTTTTATGCAGAATTCAATTTAGGTATATATATAGTATAGTTGCACTAAAGAACCACATTCTAAAACACAGCATTCAGAATTACTTAAAATGGTTTGTTGTACTATTAATACCTCATCTGGATTTCAGTGCACCATCATTTTCTCAGTATTAATTAAGATAAATTATTGAGATAGATGGTTTATTAGATGACAAAGCTTTTACTGTGATAGATACCCCACAACTAAGAAAGTGAAATCTGCAAAATAGAAGGCTTTTTAAAGGGATGGGATTTCTGAGAAAGTGATGAGAGTCTTCCTGAAAATTTTTTTTTTTTCAGCACATCTTAGTTGAGCATGTGCAATCACTTATTCCTTCTGATACTGCTGGTTCTATGAAGTATTTATCTGCCAAACCCAGGTCTAATCTAGACAATTATTAATACTGGATGTTGTATATATCCCTAGTAGATAGAACAGATCCACAAATTCAAGTTGTGATTATTAGAATTATAATTTTAAAGAAGATTAAACCTAGAAAGAATTTAAAAGCTTATGATAACTACATTCTCTAGCCAGCAGCTGGTACCAGATTTAAGGTGCATAAGTTTTTAACATATTTTTTCTTTTTAGGTAGAATACATACCATTCCCCCACCAATATCTAAAAACTTTAAGCAAATTCATCTTCAAATATTTAATGCAAACATGACTCCTAAAGTGTATGTTAATGTTTTCCTGGGACCTCAAAAAGCAATTATAAACGTTGTAATAATTAATACCAGTATACCATTTATGCCATTTTTACTGTAACATTTATACCAGTAACCATTTATACCATCATCAGCTCTAGTCTAACAGCTGTTTTATTTTATTATCTTTTAGTAGACATAAATCTAATCTTTACTAATAACACACATTCAGTGGTATAATTACCACATGCCAGTTTGATGTCCCATTAGAATTTCTGAAGTGAAATGAAGCAACCCAAGGTAAACTGTGTTGAACAAGTCTGACCACATAAAATATATATTTTGAAATAATTAAATTCAGTTAAACCCCAATCCAGTGCTGTAAACAAAGAAAAACCTTGTTGCTCACATCTGTTCTTAGAGGGGTGCTTAGGGCCTATGGGACAAAAAAATATAGCTGGGTGAGAACTAGATCTTATGTTACAGAGAAAAATATTCTTTTCTTTCTTTCCCTATAATGAAATGGAAACATATTGTTAAATATTTTCTTTTAAAATGATTGAAATATATTGCTTCAGACTTATTTTTTTAATAATATGATATGACATAAAATAAAGGCAATGAAATAGAAATAATTTTAAAATGGCAAATTTCACTTCCAAAATAATGTATTTCAAAGTCAGTTTTAATTTTTTTTAAATGCAGTATGTCATGAAGAAAAATATTTCCATGAAACACAATCTTTTGATGAATTTGTAAATAGGACTCATAGAGTTTGCTGTTCAGAGTTTTAAATTTTCATTAAAATCTCAAAAGAGAAACTTTTGTCATTTTTTATGCATTGATACAAAAAAAAGATTTTTCTAACTACGTGTTGTGGGAAGTAATAATTTTGATCAGTTTTATTTGAAACTTAGTACCTTGTGACCCTCTGCACAGTTTTGTCCCTAGCATAAAAGTAATTTCTCAAAATGATAAGCTGTGTTTTGCATCTGTGACCCACCCTCAAAGAATTGTCTCAGTGGGTTTTAGAATTATGTTCTGAACAGCAGATATGTGGGCAAATTTTAACATTTCAAGAGTGATATTCATAGAATTGTTAGGATTGGAAGGGTTGTTAAAGGTTGGAATTCATCCAATTCCAACCCCACTGCCGTGGGAAGAGATACCTTCCATGAAACCAGGTTGCTCAAAGGCCCATCCACGCTGGCCCTGAACAATTCCAGGGATGGGGCAACCACAACTTCTCTGAGCAACACGTTTCATGGTTTTCTAAAGAGGAGATCAAGTTTATTGGCAGACCCTGAATGTATTTCAGCATGCCCTTCTGCTTGAGAGGGAAGGTGTAACTGGTCACTGGTGGCATTTTTGCTTCTGGCTCTGTTGATTTCAAAATGTAGTGAGGACCAGGAAATGGGATCTGCTGCCATTCTCAGGAAGTTGTGGCTTCCTGCCCAGTTGTGTTCAACAAAATATCTGTGTGAGATTTCTGGATCGGGTTGTGGATACAACACCTCAGGTCTGATTTCATGGTACCTCAGTTTGGAAAAGCAGAATCTGAGATTTTCCATGTTAAGTACTCTTTTCTCAGATATATGATTAGCAATGTTATAAAGCCTCTCAGATTTATAAAATGGATGACTCTGTCTCAAAGAACCAGGCCTTCAGAAACCAAATTTTTATCATGTCCAAAAATGGGTAATTTTGAAGACTGCGAATAACACTTCTCTGGCAATTGAGAATTTCAAGCCCAGCCACTCTAGGTTAAATCTAAAGAGATAGTAAAAAAAAACCAAAAAAAAAAAAAAAATCCAAAAAACCACCTGAATTAATTTTGGGGAAGAGTTGCAAAGTTTTCCTTCAATCTTTCTATGAAAATTCAGCTAATGCCAAATAAGCATGATGAAAAATAATAACACTAATTCAACAGCATCAAAAAAACCCCAAAAACACAAATGTGTTATGGAGTTTGACAGTTTCATTGCTGGTTCTATATCTATGTATATGACAGCTTAGATCCTCTAATCAACAGGTCTCAAACATATATGGTAACTTTAATATAAATTTCCCCTTTTGTCACAATTTTTTATGCCCTTTTTTAAAATTGCAACAGCTTTATATTTCTCTTCAGTATTTTATTTCCTGAAGCAGTCTTTAATTTTCCTTTCTACAAAATGGGAATTTTTGCAAGAAAGTATTGTATAGTTTACAGTTTTAAAAAAGAAAGGAGAAATAGTGAGAAAGGAAAAAGAAAAATTCTACAGACTTCCAAATAAAATTTACTCTCTGACAGTTATTAAAGATCCTGGTTGAAACTTCCACCTGTGATAATCTGATATCCTAAGGTAAGATGCTTCTTAATGTCCTGTGTGATTTATTTGTAAGAAACTTGTTTTCTGATGTTTGACTGTTAAAATGCAATGTTATTTTGGTGTCACCATTCAAAATTTTCCAGATGAAAGCTGGAACAAAACATAACATTTCAGACTGTTTGCAAAATGTCATTTCACCAAACCCATATCAAGGAAAAAAAAAGCAATTCATTCGCAATGTTCCCATTTAGACAAAATTCCCGTTTCTTTAAAGGAACACTTAACAGAATAATGAACAATATGATAAGCAAGGTTTGTTCCCTGACATTCCTTTCTAAAGTACACTTCTATCTCCTTTTAATTTGGACACAACTTCTTTGCACTGAAGTTTTCCATACCGTGTGCCTGATTTTTTCTAATCTGTTTTTATTTAAACTAGGTTTGTCAGTTTAGGTTCTTTTTTTCACTGTTAAAATTACCAGCATCCTTTCTTTCAGATGTTTTAGCAGCTTTGTGCTTTGGAAAATGGCTGGAGAGCAAATTCATCTTGAATTAAGTGAATTCAGATAGATAAGATACCATAAATAGCATATTTTAAATCTAAAATAAATTGTATTTTTCAGGTTGATGACATCTCATTTGATCAAATAATGTTCTTCCTCCTCACAACTTGGAATGCTGAGCACGTTATGCAAAAAATATCCCCACAGAAAAAACCTATAAATTTGCTACTGGTGTCTATGGGGTGAAGTGCTGTTGAAAGACAGACTGAGTTGAAGAAATCTACTTACCTCTTCTGTGAATGCTAAGGATTTACCATACTAAACCATGAGAGAGGGGAGAAGACCAAAAAGGGGAAGATTGCACACCTGTGAAGGAAAATTTGACTAATGTTGGAAGGAAACTGTCCAGGAAAATAAGAGGGAATATTGAGGGAAGAATGAGACCAAGAGTGGTGGTATGCCAGACATAACAGGAATAGAGTAGGCAAGCTGGAATTAGAAAAAAAGGGAAATTAATTGCAAGGCATTTAGTAGAGAATACTGAGATCCCATTGCTAAAGGGAACAGAAGACGACTGCTTGTTAAAGTAAGTAATGTGAGAAGGCATAAAGATGGTGGTAGTAAAGTTTAGAAAAAAATGAATGCAGGCAGTTATAATTAGAAAATCTGAAGAGTGGAAGAAACAGCATATCCAGAAGATAACAAAAAGCCAAAGCAGATAAGATATAAATACAGAGTTTCGTAAATGAGTTTTGTAATAATGACTTTCATAATAATGAATCCAAAAATTAAAGGATAGGGCAGAAGAACAGAGAAATCTGTTTTTCTGCCCTATGCTTTAATTTTTGGATTAAAGAATAAATCCAAGGATGCTACTGTGTAGATTCCTTGAAACCTTGGAAAAACATGCTTGTTCCTTCCCATCAGATAACTGGAAACCATGCAAGAGGGAGAGAGGTGTTCATAAAGTTTATCCACCTGTAAAATTTCAAAGTGTCACCATTAGTTAATCTATCAGCCCAAGATATTGCAGTCTGTGTTGGGAATTTAATCCTTCCTGCTAGCAGACCACTTTATGGCTTTTGTTGCTTTAAATCTAGGAAATTACAGGAAATATATTTAGAGAAAGGATGCATACCTAGTTCTGATAATTCCTAGTCTTGGGGTAGTTAACCTGCAAGGACTCAATAGAAATGGTGTTGTGGGCTTATCTGCATGCGACAACTATAGATACTTAGCAATAAATTTCAAGGCTTTTCATGTACTATTTATTATGGAAGGATTCTGCCAAAATATGTTATCACAGACCTCTCTTTACATCCGTCATTCCCTGCTGCTCATGCAACCCATGATTTACACTGTTTTTTCAGTACAAGATTCAAATTTCAAATTAATTTTTCTTTGCTAGAAGCTGAGACCTACATAATAGGTAAGCCTCCTAGAAGGAGGGAATAATCAACCTGTATGGCTCATGTTTGCCTTTTATATCAATTATTTAGTAAGGGAGTAATTTAAATGGAAAATTTTCATGATTCACATAGTTACATGCTTATGGAAAATATGAAAAATGCATTGTCACAAAGAGCTTTGTGAATGTTATCATAATAATGGCAGGAAGGGAACCCTAATCTAAGCCTAGAAAAGATCTAATAGATCACATCATATATTTGTGGGAGAGAAATATTTGCTGTGAACGGATTGACAAATTTTTAGTTTTTTATAGAACAGGAGGATAACACAATTCTGATTGTAGGGCCCCTGAGAATATCTATTTTTGTTCAGTGAGAAAAATCAATAACCCTTTTTTGGAAGGATTGAGACATAGAATAACATCTTTTTTTTTTGTACAACAGTGTTGTTATACCATGAAAACATGCCAAAAAGTCTTGGGGAGAGAGGCAGAATCTATTAAGAAAAGCATTCATTTCTCTTTAATATTGGCATAACTTCCATAGCAAAAGATGCAAAATTGTCAAATTATTTTATTTTCCTCACAAATTTACTTGAAGTTGGGTCATACCCAAATAACCTGGTAATCTCCCACCTGTAGAGCATTAATATAGTGTATAGAACAGCAGATTTATGACTTGTTCCAAAGACAAGCATGAAACTATATCTTTTCCTTTTACTGAGAGGGCCTCTGCATGAGATGAACTAATACATTACTGTAGCCTAACACACTTGTTAGTATTTTCCCTTCCTGAATTAAAAAATTGAATTATGTACACTCAGTCTAGTTACTGAACCTGTAAAGTTTATTAAAGTTTATCGACCATGTGTATACACTTCAGGATTTAGGTTCAATTGCTTCTTTCAAGCTGCAACATTGAATTAAGATGCAGTGCCTTGCTGTGGCTCTCATGGACTCCAACTGAGCTACAGGTAGCAAAAGTCTCCTTCAATTAGACATAATCATCACTCACAGTCAATAATTGTGCTAAAGGCTGCTTTCAAATCTGTGAGGGATTCGCATTTAATGTACTGATTCAGCTTGTCTGAGCCAAATTCACTGTGTACTGAAACCAAAGCAATTTAGTTCTTGCCTACGGCCCTTTTGGCAGTTCATCTAGTACTGAGCACTGTAAGGACTGTGAGATACAATTTAATCTGAGACATCTGTGCACAGACAGGACCTTTTCTGTAACATAGAAAGACTAAGTAATGGCTAAGCTGTAGTTTTATGTGAAGAACCAAGTCTTATCTCTCCTCTGAAAAATAAAGCATTTAAGATATAGTAGAAAGCCAAATGAAAAACGAAAAAAAAAAAAAAAAAGAAAGAAAAAAGGAATAAAAAAATCCTTGGATTTATGAAATGCACACTGAGTCTACTAACAGCTTTCCTTGCTCCTAACCACATAAAGCACTTGAGCTGTGATCCTTGGATTAACCATTTAAAGATATTATACTTATCGTCAGCTGCAGCTGACTGGAAAGATCTTTATTAAATATGAAAGAAAGGCTCACTGCTTGTGATTTTTGTAAAAATATCAAAATTTTCACTGTACGTATTTTTTACTTTTGGCTTATGATATTATTGGGGAAAGTGCTGTAATATTTATCTCTTGTATCATCCTGCTGTTAGAGGCTTGATATTTCCCAGAAAGGCTTAAAAGTCCTGTACTATATACAATATTGCATAGGAAATTTTAATGATAGTGAATCAGGTGCTGATAGTGTATGCCAAGTTTTGCTGACTTAAAATCAGGTTTTCACCTTGAGTTTGCACTCAAGTATTGTGTGATCTCTTCTTGTCATTTTTCTTCGATAATGGAAAAGTTCTTTATGATGAAAGAGCTATTCTTGGTATTTCTTCAAAACCACTAGCAAAACACTTTTGTTTATATGAAAGCAAGTCAGGGAGTGGGCTGGAAAGGTGAAGACAGCTCTGTGGTATTCACCAGTTACTGTCTTGTAGAAGGCCCTGCTTTTGTGGAGCAGGAGTCAACACCTTCCTTGATCAATATCCATTTGGCAAAAAAATGGCTAAGAAGGTGAAGTCATATCCCAGAAAATAGTGAAAACATACAGTAAAAAACCTTGGCTTGTCAAATTTAATTGTGGTAGAGGCTCTGAATTATTAGAGATGCTGCAAAATGCATCTGCAATTTCTTTAAGTGAGGTTATGTCCATCAGGTCTTCAAATCTGTTACAAAATATTATCTGAGATTTGCATTGTTGGTCAAGATATGAAGGTTTCAGTGGAATCAGAATTTCCTTTTTTGATTTCCTGCAACAAACAAAGCAGTTCATTGGCTTCTTTGCATGTTATTTGGTATATCTACATGAGTTATGAGTCATACAGTGTGAAGACTACAGTACCTGGGCATCTAACATAGATTTCTGAATATAGTAAACTGCAAGGATAGCATACTGTAACATCTGGAATCATATCTGTATGCCTACCAACATGATCCATTAAATTTGGGAAAATGTTTATCATAGATACACTATCAGCATAGATGCCATATGTAAAGAATAGACACAGAACAGAATGTCAACCCAGAATTTCTCTATTAAATGTTTCAGCTACCAACCTTCAGATTTATAATTGTTTTTCCCCTTGCCTCCATCTGGCTCTGAATTTTGCACTGCTGGCAGCTTGGATGCCAAGTAGAAGAGGAGATCATTCTGCCATTCTGTAGCTGGCTTCTGCCTTGAGGAGTCCTGAAAGGCCACAGCATGTGTGGCTGTGGATAAACATTTTACATGTCCTCCTTATTAGAGGAGTTTTGTTCGCTTAAGAGAAAGAAGAAAACCCACATTCCACAGCTACACAAAATGGTGTTTATGTTCCTTTCTTGGGTCTGAACTTTAGTGCCTTGTGGCAGGCAGTGGCTTTCTGTTCTTTATACTAGCTGATGGTGACATAATGGATACCTTATTCATGGCTAGACCTGCTGCATATTAAATACTTATATTGTTCTTGCTACTTGTTTTGATTACATTACAGATTTCTTACAAGGAGAACATGAAAGAATAAAAAAACTTACTTGTCTCCCCTGATTCAATGAAGGCTGAAAAAGATTATATTTCTCTCTGTGTTTTCATTGTCCTTGTTTATTAATCAGGGCAGAAATAAATCAGGGACAGAAGAGAGATTTTTTTTTAAAGCTAAACAATGACCAGTATTAGCTCATGAATGAATTGCCCTAAGAAAATGCAGGTTGGAATTATAAGAAAGACCATCAAGGGTGTACAATTCTAAGTCACCCTTTAAAATGGTATAAGAAAACTACCCTTAAACCCAGTTTGGAATAATCTTAAATGGACATTTGAAAGATTATATAAATGCACAACACAGAAGTCTCATCTTAAGTACAGAAAGACAGCTTTTCACTCAGAAGATCCATTCCAATCCTACGTTCCCAGAAGTTAATTCCACAAGCGCTGCCTGGCAAAGCTGAAGTTCCAGCAGATTATTTACACCCAGTAAATTAATGCAATATTACCTAGGGGCTTCTGACTTCCTAATTTTTGTTGCAAAATTCTTTTGAGTCCCCTTGCAAAGGACACAGTGACTGGTTGAAAGGTATTGCATGCACAAGATGTTTCAATGTCCATTATTAACTTCATTTTTCTTAATATGCATCTTATTAATGTAGCTGTAACGTGTAACCTTTAGGTGATTCATAGGGCAGTTAGTGACCAGGTGGACAGATTGAGTCCTTGAGGTAAAAGTAGTAATTTTTAATGTTTCAGCCAGCTGGAGATTATAAACAGTACAAGCTAATAAAACATTTGTTAAAAAAAAAGTTCCTCGTGCACAGCAACTTTCCCTTCCTTTTTATTTGCAATATTAACTAGAAATTCCATATTAAAGTAAAAAAAAATCCAAATATATCAACTAATTGTGTCAGTAGCATCTGCCATATCAGACAAGCTTCTGAACATATGAAATTTCCTGTTGCAGTTAGCTTGTATTGTCTCATTTTTGACATCTTATATTGTTTTCATTTCTAGAATCTTATTGTATTTTGAGTCTGTTATTATGACTGATATAATATTTAACAGGTAGGTTTTACATGGCTTGGCTTGGAATACCATGGCAACAATAGATATGATGCAGTCCACATTCACCTCCATGTTTTCAAATGATGAAAAAGTTTCAGTACAGAAAAGAAAATTTCAGATTCAATTATGCGAATTTTTCATGTCAGTAATTCCATTTTCAGATGTGAAAATTATAAATTATTCTTTTCCATTGTAAAAAAGAAAGGATAAAAGTGGAAAAATTCTAGGGGAAAATACTCATTGAACAGTTTATTCAGATAATATATATATTTGTAGAGTAATATGTTCAATAAATGGTATTATACCCATAATAAATCTAGTCAAATACAGAGAAGAAAAGTAATTGAATAATTTATTCAATGAAAGATGACAAAAGTCACTGAATAATGTATTCACCGAACAGTACTTAGCTCTATTTTTTTTTCTTAAAATATGTAGAGAAATATTTCAATATGTAAAGGTCTGTCTTTCATCCTGCTTTACCCTGAAAATCAACACAATTTTGAGTTTAAAAAAACTGAAGTGCTAGTGAAAAGAAATATTTCAAAGCTTCTTTGAGTTTGGCTTTCTTTTCCATGTGTTCTCCAGAAATTTTAGTGATACTTAGTTATCAAAAATGTCTGTCATCCTTCAAAATCCATTCTCAACTTTATGAAATGTTACATAACAACCTCATTAAAACCATAGTCCTGACATATATTGTTTCTAATAACAAATAAACAAAAAATGTCTTCTTAAATACTTATAAACACAAATCTCCACGTCCTGTTCATGCTGACACTGCACAAATAATCCTTATATTCCAACTACATAAAGATAATATTGCTTTCTGCAAAGGCAAATTCAAGTGCAAAATTCAGCGTGTTCAAAGAAACCCATTGGATGCTAAATGTTAATCTCTCCTATGGTCCCCAACTATTCTCATCTCCAGCAAGAGAAAACGCAATGTCAGGCAGACACTTAGAGCTTAAGGAAGGAAAGATAAACAGGGCATGCCATGGGTCAATAATGGATGCTGTTATCAGACAAGTGGGTCACAAACATTCTCTTGAAGATATTAAACTAATTCTACATGAGAAGTGACTAGTTCACTGATAATTAGCTGCATTTTTATGATGCATATAATTTCCGTGATGCCACAACATCTGTGTTAACACTATCAAAAAGATGATAAAGATGAAAGTAGCTAACCTTCAGGTTAACTCTAATTGGAATACCCTTAAATTAGGGGAAATGACATCTAACTTTAATGTGCAGTAACACACTTATCTTTTCGGTCAGCTCCTGCTAATTTGTTTGTGTACTGTAAGTATCAGTCATTTTTTAATTCTCTTGTGTGTTGCATGCTGTACCCTTTACCTTTTGGATGAAGTTTAATATCCAAACTTCACATTCTTAATGAAAAAATTATATTTTAATTGCTCACTGTTTTATCTCTGTCTGACTTTTCTCCATTGGCATCTCCAGTCAGGAACCCCAGACCTATCTGCAATATGCTTTGTATTTAATGATTCACCATGTGTATTTTATCTATTTGCATAGCAGTTAAGGATACAAGTTTTTCAGGACTTCAGTAGCAAAGATAGGCCAAACGAAATGGAGAAACGTGAAATGAGCTGACTTTTTTCTAGACAAGAGGAAAAGATCAATTCTGAAACAAGTTTCATTATCCAGTGATGCAGCAATCAGCAGTGGAGAGAGAGTGATGTGTTGTCTGCTCACACTTCTCAGGTGAAATCAGTGTTGAATCTTATTAGGATTTCTTATGGCATGATCAATTCATAAAATGAAGAAATCCCACTCAGGAGTAGAATTCATCTCAGCTAACTTTCATTGTCCATAGGTTAGAAGGCTATTTGGTCTAATTTGGTCTAAGGATTCATTATCAGCAATTAAAAGACACAGAAAAGGATCACAGGCTAGACTTAATGTTCAGCTCTCTAGTCCTTGTTGTAAAATTACAGGAATTTGACCTAAAGTTCTAACTGCTGAACAACGATTCATTGCATAAAACTCTACTATACTCCATAACTAGCACTGCTGGAAAACTTTCCTGTTACAAGAGACATCTGGAGAAGGTAAGACTTAGGTAGACCAGTTACTCTTAGGGCTGAAAAACTGGGTACTCTACTGAACAAAACAATTTTTTTTTACCCAAGGATGGCAAAAAAATCCAGGTAAATAATCCTTTTGTTGACTCAGTCTTCAAAAGAAAGACCAGCTATCCTCAGGGCAGCCTGAGCAAATAGCCTCAATTCCCTGAGCTGGTAGAGAGGGACAGGGAACAGACTAGAGCCCCTCCTATACAGTTCTGGGCTTCTCACTTCAGAGACATTGAGGTGCTGATGCATGTTCCGAGAAGATCAATGAAGCTGGGGATGGGTCTTGAGAGTAAATCATAGCAGGGGTGTCTGGGGCTTGTTTAACCTGAAGAAGAGGAGGTTCAGGAGAGGCCTTGTCACTCTCTACAACTGCCTGAAAGTGTGGTAAGGTGGGGTTTGGCTTCTCCCACACAGCTAGCAACAACAGGCCTCTGCACCAGGAGATGTTCAGATAGAATCAGAAAGAATTTTTTCACTGAAAAGGTTGTTAAGCACTGGAATCCCCAAGAAACTGGTGGAGCTGCCATCCTAGGAAGTGTTCAAGAAATTATTGGATGGGGCACTTAGTACTATGGTTTAGTCAACATGGTGGTGTTCAGTCAGAGGTTAGAATTGATGATTTGTGGGGTCTTTTCCAATCTGAATGATTCTGTGGTTCTATGAAATGGGGAAAAAGGTGCCTTATGCTGTCTCCTGTGATAAACAAAATATTTGTGTTTCACAATCGTAATCTACCATCTTTTTCTAGTGTGACATAGCTTCTCAAAATTTTGAAATTATTCCATGTGTAAGTAAAAGTAAATGTTGAAATTTCTCATATTACTCTACAGCAAGGTGATTTACATTTTCAGCTCATGCCATTATTAACATGTTGCTGGAGGGAATATAAATATTTTCCATGTAAATATATAAAAATCTCTCCCATTTCCTTTATGAAAGTCACAGAAAGATTAGCAAGTAGCTAGTTTAAGTCGTCTGGAAGACTCAGCAGGAATGGGAGTCTGTGTTATTCAGGTGGGGTCTGATGGGCAAGTGATGCTGTCTGTTATGAGAAATAGTCATGTCATGACACAATACCACTGATGTATCAGAGTTGTCATTCCAATTCACATTTCCTGAATATGCAAACTGCAACTGTTAAGTAATTTAATATTATTCTGTTGTTTAGTCCTCCTGGGACAAAAGAAAGAAATCATTAACTTAGAGTATTTATATATAGTTTTCCCTATAAGAAACATTATTGTTTCATGAATATTTATATGAATACACTTATATATATATATGCTTACATAAGATTTATTCTGAATATATATATACATATGCATGTATGTATAAATTATTCTGAATGAAAAAGACACAGGAAACTGCCCCTTAGAAAATTAAAACCAGTGTTTTCACACATTGAGTCATTGAATGTTACTTCTGTAATTACAGGCCCAAATTGCATTTTGTTAGAGGAAAAAAAACCCAAGCAATTATCTAAGTTGAACCTTGTGTTGTTAAGCCTAGACTTGGGCAAAACTGGGGTTTCTATTTTTAATTTTAAATACATCTGAGACTATGTAACATTTTTGCTATGATTTTGGAAATCCTAACAAGGTATCTGCCAATCACTTGACAAATTCCATGCTGTTGTTCTCCTAAAAAAAAAATTGAATGGAGGTCCTGCTGAGAATGGCAACTGCTTATGCATGTGTTTGAACACCCGGTGTAAACTGTGATCCTCTGTGTTCAAAGCTCCACAATGTTTGTCTAATCTGATGCTGTTCTTCCCAAAAGGAGTGTATTGTTAACATCTCATAGATACGGAAGAGATAAGATTCAAAAAAAACAAAGGATTATAGCTACACCTGCACTTCAGTTCGCTGACTCCTTGGATTACATCATATTGCAAGAAAAGGTCATCAGAACCTGGCATGCATTGTGATGCTGGGAAACTGCAAAATTGCTGACTTCATTTCATGTCTAAAAATGTGTTGCAAAAAGAAGCACTTAATATTAAGCAATGAAAGGGAAACCATTCCCAGTATATATATTCAGTTTATGTAAGCTGATAAATACATATTGGAGCCTGGTTTTCAATTTCAAAAATGAATGAGAGATTAATTCATAAATAAATATCCCCATATTTTCTATTTAAAAGGTAAAGATGTGTTAGATGTGTCCATTCAGTTGAGCTTATCAGTGCATATGGTCATAGAAATGTTCAAAGTTTTCAGAAAACATAATTGCTATGCAGTAGAAACAATTTTCCGGCACATCTACCTGCAATACTACTTTTGAAATAAAATATATTGGAAACTAAGTATTATGAATAAATGGTATCACTTGCTGAATTGTCAGTGCTTGCCCTTTATAAATCATGATGTTACTAAATGTGTCACAAGGCAGAGAATACAAGGCTGTACTTTATCACTAGCTCAATAGTGAGACAACACAGTTATTAACCATGCCTATTGTTTTCCAAGCATGAGATTCTACAGCTTTAACAAGATTTGGTTGTTTAGCCATTAACTAAGTACATTTGAAAATAAATTATTGTAATAATTGTGGACCTTTGCTATGCAGTGTGACTTATTTCTTATCTGTATTAGAACCACTTCCTCTTGTTCTCATTAAAATATTTTATTTATAGCAGTGATTATTATAAAAATTCTGAAATTATTTATTACAGTGGATAAGAAAGCAAGGCACTGAAATTTTACCAAAGATTTTTGACTGACATTGATAAATACATAAAGATAATAAATGTTGGACTTAATCTACCAAAATAGTCACTGTTATTAGCTATTGGCCTAGCTTAATATTTTTTTTCTGAAAATTACGTGTTCTTCTGGTATTATCAAGTTTTGTAAGAAAAACATGGGCACAGTATGCATTTTTTTATGTGAACCATAGTAATTACTTACTCAGTAATTAAGACTATTTGCAAAGAGTAAGACATGTTTAAAGAAGCATTTATACAGTATGTATCTCTTTATGCCACATCTCGATGGTAGTTCTTACTTGTGTAGCATCCTGATATGCTTTGCATCTTCCATGCAGGTATTTGCAAAGGTTCCATTGGAAAACAATTAATTCAATTGTAAAAAGGAGTATATTGCGTATTTTGGGTTTCTTATGAACCTACTTAATCAACACATAATAGGAACATAAGTAATGTGTTAATGTAAATCATGCCTACTCTGCTATCAATCTATGTCTAAATTAGTTTCATCATCTTAGCTTTAATAAAATCATGACTGATTAAGTTTGTTTATCAAATTTTACCTCAATGTTTGTTCATGTAATCCCTCTAAAGTTTGAATAGTTCCTTAAAACGTGTAACTTCACTGCAGAATCAGGATAGAATTAATTTATTTAAAGTGTGAGAAGTTCCTCATCTTTAAAACTGGAGGTTCAGTGAAAAGTAGCGTGGATATTTTTGATCTGTATAAAAAAATAGTTTAAGGCAGACATACTTCTGATTCTGAGCTTTCCTCCCTGTCCCTTAGTGTCTCTTGCAAAGCCAGAAGCTAGACTAGCTTGAGGTGACACTGGGAATACAGATGATATATCGTGCTCGCCTAGGGTACCACTATTTGTATTCCCTAACACAGCTGGAAATGTCTTACTTGTCAGTCAAGTTCTTAAAACATTCTTTTCTGATTTCTCACCATCAGCATCTCAGTTAAGCTTGATAATAGTAATATTAAAGATATAGAAACAGACTGAATTTCTTGTGAACAAAGATGTAATCAGAATTAAAAAACATGCCTGATAGAAAAAAAAAAGGAACTCACTATCCCATCTCATTAATAAATCAACTGGATTGTCTCATTGGTTCAGTTATTTTTTGGCTTTTTTTTTAAATTTATTTCCCTGGTAGCACTGGCTTCAGAGAGCCTATCTGCACAATAAACTAGCAGGAGAATAAAGAATGATGAGAAAAAAACCCACTACTTTATTTACATGTTGTGTAAAATTCAAGAGACAAAAATATTCTAATTTTTATACCTATCAGTACTTAGAAAGCATAATATACCAATAATTGTCACAGCAGTGGTATCTCAAGAAGTTGAAAGGTTATTGCTTTTGCCTACAGTTAATATATCTGGTATTTATGCCACAAATTGCAGCTGCTTGAATTTGAATCTCCAAAGTACTCTGGCCTAGATAATAGCAATTTTATATGCATTTATAGCAATATAAATGAGTACTTTCTTGGTGTTCTATAAGAGGATCAAAACTTCATGTGCAAACCATTATTAATACTCTTACTTTTCTTTCTTATACTAATCCAGATCACAACTATAAGAATATGATTTGAATATGATTACAACTATAAGATTTTCTTTTAGATATTTCATCTTGTAGATATGGGCTTATTGTGAAATAAGTTGAAAGCCTTAATTGGCAAATCAAGACATTTCACCATGTACATCCAATTATTCATGTTTAGCTTCTGATTAAATCTCTGTGATAGGCTTTACCCAATGTGTAGAATGATGTTCAGTTGAATTTTATTGTTGTGTCCTGCTTCACACAGGATAGCTTCATACGTAGCTATAAATGTAACCATCACATTTACCTGGCTTCCTAGGATTCTTTTAAGATTACCAAAGACATGTTTAGTCCAAATTTTGGGCAGACTGGACAATATCAGATAGCTATCTCTGAATTCAGAATTTCAGGAATGAACATGAACACGTTTTAGCATATATGAAATATAACAACAACAGCAATGATAGCAATCAGCAGAAGAAGTTCAAACATAATTTCCTTCAGGCATCCTTTTCATGCTTAAATGGCCAGTAAATATAAGATCAATCATATGTTTCATAGTTCTAGTAGTCCCAATAAATAAGTTAGTATCATATAATTTCTACCTTGTGATGATCTTGAAAAAACACTAGCAGAAAAATGTCATAATTTCTACTTGTTTTGTAGTACATATCTTAATTTCTAACATTTCAGTAACATCATATCTTTATAAGATGATCCCTAGAATTTAGTTACTCTGTGTTTCTAGTCTGTTTTTTATTGAGCTGATAAAACAAACAAACAAACAAACAAAAAAACCACAAAGTCCAGCTATCATCAATTTAGGAAGGGATATGACTTCATGCTGGGATTCATTCGACATAATAACAGGCCTTTTATTAAAGGAACATCCTGGAACACTAAGTAAACCGCAATGTACAAAAATGCCACAAGGTAAAGAATTCTCTGAAGGTTCCTCTGCAAGCAATTGAGTTGTGGAACTGGCTATCTTTATCCTTGAGACAACATTTATTGCTTTTTGAAACCCTCCAGGAATTGTCACTGGCTGTTCACTAGGTATTCCTAACTTGTAAACATGGTCAGTCTCCTCTGAAAGGTTTTGTTTCCTTGCAAAAACCCAAATAGGTTGAATATACCCAAGCTTGATCAAATTTTTGTGTGAAAACATAATTTGTACTAGTCTTTGCACAAAGTAATATATCCAGGTATCTTAATTACATAGAAGGGGGAAGGGATCTGGAAAGTTGAAGGCAGAAGGATTCTTGCCTTAAATATATTTAGCTGTGTTAGTATATAAGATCCAACCCTTCACTCTTTTTGTAATATTTTGCAAAATATTACAAAATTTTTTTAAGTTAGTCTTAACTTGTATAAGACCTTACAACCACTCAATTTCAGCATCTGTCCTTGGTAAGGATTTACAAGCTGATGCTTTTGCTTTTCTTGTGGGGAGTTTTTTATAGCCATGTAATATTCATACTTTAATTACTAAAGGAATGTAAGGCTGTTAGTTGAATGAACAAGAATCTTAATCACAGAAGTATAGAATCATAGAATGGCTTGTTGAAAGAGACCTTAAAAATCATCTAGTTTCAACATCTCTGCCATGGGCAGGGACACTTTCCACTAGCCCAGGTTGCTCAAAACCCCATCCAACGTAGCCTTGAACATTTTCAGGGATAGGACATCCACAACTTCTCTGGGCAACGTGTTCCTGTGTTTCACCACCCTCACAGTAAAGAATTTCTTTCAAATTTCAAATCTAAACCTACTCTCTTCCAGTTTGAAACCATTTCCACTTTTCCTGTCACACTTTATATCCTAGCAAAAAGTCTCTCTGCATCGTTCTTGTAGTTTCCCTTAAGGTACCAAAAGGATACAAATAGGTCACCCCAGAGCATTGTCTTTTTCAGGCTGAATAACCTCAATTCTCTTAGCCTTTCCTCCTAGGAGAGGTGCCCCATCTCTAATTATCTGGGTGGCCTCCTCTGGACTCACTCCAACAGGTCAGTGTCCTTCCTGTGCTGGGACCCCAGAGCTGGATGCAGTATTCCAGGTAGAGTCTGACCAAACAGGAGCAGAACGGCAGAATCACCTCTCTCAATCTGCCGGCCCTGCTGCTTTGGATGCAACCCAGATACAGCTGGATTTATGGTCTGCAAGTGCACATTGGCAGCTCATGTCCAGCCTCTCATCCCCCAGCATCCCCAAATCTTTCTCAGAAGGGCAGCTCTTGATCTTTTCATCCCCCAGCCTCTATTGATAGTAAGGGTTGCCCCAATCCAGGTACAGCACCTTGCACTTGGTCTAGGTAAAACATCATGAGATTCTCATGGGCCCACTTAAGCTTGTCCAGGTCCCTCTGGATGGCATCCTGTCCTCCAGGACACATCCGCTGGACCACTCATTTCAATGTCATCTGCAAATTTGCTGAAGGTACACTGGGTCTCTTTATCTATGTCATTAATGGAGATATGAAATAGCACCTGTCCCAGTATGAAGAACACCACTTGTCACTGATGTCCCGTGGGACTCGGAGAGTTGACCACTACCTTCTAGATGCAACTGTGAAACCAATTCCTTGTCTATCTAACAGTCCACCCACTGAATCCATTTCTCTCCAATTTAGAGAGAAGCAAGTTGTGAGAGACCACATCAAATGCTTTACAGCAGTCCAGATGAGTTACATCTGTAGCCCTTTCCTTGTTCACTGATGTATTCACTCCATCATAGAAGTCTACCAGGCTGATCAGGCAGGACTTGTCCTTGGTGAAGCAGTGCTGGCTGCCTCCAATTGCCCCCCTGTCCTCTATGTGCCTCAGTATAGCTTCCATGGGTCTGTTCTGTGACCTTCCTGGGCACAGAGGTAAGGCTGACAGGTTGGTAGTTCCCAGGGTCCCACTTTACACCTTTTTTAAAGATAGGCCCAATCTTTCCCTTTTTCCAGTCATCTGGGACTTCATCTGATTGTGATGACTTTACAAGATACAACTTATTACATATGAGGGATATCAGATCCTACTTCAGATTCAAAGTCATGATTAAACCATTCCATGAAAGGCAAGGATTAAGTTAAAACTATATTTAACCATATCTGTTGTTTTCATATGTAGAACCTCATCAAAGATTACATGAAAACAATAAAACTGCGGCCTTTTGCTTCTTTTTTTTTTTTTTCTTTTTTTTTTTTTTTTTTAATGTGTTCCTAATTCATCTAAAAGAAGAAAAGTCTCTGGTGAAGGTATTGTCTATAATCAATGCTCTAGGTCCTACCTTGCTTCCAAAAAACTACAAAGAGTTTCCCAAACTGAAACATATACTTTGTGAATGGTTGTGGAATTGAAAACTGATGATAATGAAACAAGAATTAAGTAAAAGAGGAATTAAAAAACTTTCTGAATCATAGATTTCAGTCTTTTGTGCTGGAGATATTAAACTCAGATATAAAACTCCAATCATTCTGAATTCCAATTTGAAAAGCTGTTAATTTTTTAATTCATCCTCTACTATTGGAATATTTTTTCAGAACCCGATTTCTTCCAAAACAACAAATCTAATTTCATACACACAAAGAAAAGGCTTCATTTAAAGTCTAGTTTACCTCAACACTGTCTTTTAATTTAAGTAACTTTCTTCCTTTTTAATTCTTTCTCTGCTTCTAGGTAACACTCATGCCAGCTAACTCTTTCATTAGCTTAAAAAGCTTAGGAAAGTAAGTTTTACTTTACTCCAAAAGATTTCCAATCATCCTACCAGGCTTCTGCAGCAGTTGCTGTTTAAGCTTCTATATGATGGGCAGTACTATTAACCTTTTTAGACTTCCAAAAATTGTGGGTTAACTTCTCCAAATACAGTCTTATCAGCTTTAATGCAGTACTTTTAGATAGAGTTAGTCAATATTATGTTTCTCGCACTGGTAGTTTAGGATTTTCTGTTTTTCTGATTCATCTACTTTCTATTTAATCAACATGCTGGCTCTGTTTCCCAGTGAAAAGAATAGCTTTTTCACTGATTTTGTGAAATTCATATGTTATCATGTATACTGATGCTATATGTTTTTCTTTCTCTCTATCCATCATTTCCTACATTTATGTTCCTTCACTTCAGTAGCATTCTCTCAGCCCCCCCCCTAAGAAGAGACACCATTTGATTAATCTTATTTTTCATTCTATTTATTCTATTTAAATTAGTCTTATGAGACACAGCAAGCCTGTCACTAACAAAAACATGTACAAATCCATGGATGTTTTGAATTATCATCTGTATTTCTGTTCTGTTTTCTGGCCTTATTGCTTTTTCCAGCAAATTGTTATCTTGACCCGTAATCCCTGCCTTTGGTGCCTTCTGTTGGAAGGATAGGAAGGGGAGTGGTGCATGATCTTCTTAGCAGGAGTACTAAATAGGGGAATACCACTCCTAAATCATGGTAGAACACCACTAAAGCACTTCCTTTTGCTTGGTTTAATAATTCTTGCTGCACTGCACTGCAGTGAAAACTTTCTGGTGAGGCAGCCAAAAGCTGACCAGCAGTTTCTTTCACACCGACTGCTTTCAGGATGCTTTTCAGGTTCATGTGCAGAGTCTTTGTGATTTTTGGTGTGTGGGTGTTTTTGCTACATATCTATCAGTTCTTTTAAATGAGAAGTTCACTATTTATGTGGACCTGTCTATTATTCATCTTGATCCACAACCTCAGTTCTCTCCCTTGCATCCTGCTTCTCATCTGTAGATTGATTTCCTTTCCCTTGTCCCTGTGACTATTCTGTGTACAAACTCTTTTCCAGCACCAGCCCTAGCTAATTCAAGCTCTCCCCTTCTGTGCTGAAGAACAGAGTAGCTTTTTTTCACTGTTGCTTTATCTTTTACCTTCAATCTCTTTTTCCCCTCTTCAGTGCAGCACACTAGCTTTTCTATTCTACATTTACTTTTCTGCTAGGCTTCTTCATAAATTCATAGAAATACTGGTTAGAAGGGAGCTCTGAAAATCATCTAATCCCAGTGAAGGGATGGATACCGCCAATACTAGATCAGGTCACCAAGTTTCCAGCCAAGTTTTGTGAACTTTCAAGGATGGAGATTCTACTGTACCTGTGGGTACCATTCTGCTGATCATTCTGTTGGAGAATATTTTTTCTAATATCCAATATGAATATCTCAAACCATGACATGTGGTCAATTCTCCCTGTAATATCATTTGTCACTGTTGAAAAGCACCTGGCTCTTTTATCCTCAGAACTGTACTTCAGGCTGCTCACAGATTCCCAGCCTTAGACTCCTGTATTCTTTATTATGAGTAAGCTTTATTTAGCATCTCCTTTTAAGCATTACCACAGATTTATTAATACTCCTAATTTTCTTGATACCCTGCTACTGGGCCCTTGAGAATTTTTCAACACCTCTTTTGCACTAGGCTTGCCAAAACTAAACAGGTGTGGCGTATACCATTTGTGAAGAGTGCACTGTTAACTCCAGTTCTGTTTGATATTCATTGTAACCTCATGGCCTTTCATCTGGGTTGATATTAAATTTGTTAGTTCTAAAATGGTGCCTACTTGGTGCAGGTGCAGAACTTTGCATACCTTCTCACTAAACTTGAGGAGGTTTCTGTTGACATAAACTTCAAATATCTCAGAATCACTCTGGACTAAAGCTCTATGGCTAATTTCCATCCTTGTCTTCAGTTTAGTATCTGCAAGTCTGCTTTCATCATACTGTCAACCAGCTGAACAAGATCAGTCCAGTATTGCTCATTGCTTGCTAGTTAGATATTGAGCCATTGATTATTGTCCTTTGAGCCACGTGGTCTGGTCAGTTTTTAACTACTCTCTTTTCAGACTTCTTTTACCTTGGCATTGTGGTCACACGCTCCCCAAAAACATGTTCCTATAAAGCAAAGATCAATACCCATATGAGATTTCTCATGAATTCTTATGACAATGATTTGTTGGATAGCACAGATCAAAATGAAGTCCCATGTCAGTACTTTGAGGTAGCCCTCTTTACCAGGAAAAAAAAAAAAAAGCAAATGGGAAAAAAGAAAAGCTCTTAATTTCTCTGCCAAGAAAATCACAACCATACAAAAGCAAATGTTTTGCTCTAATACTTTTGTGATGGGAAGCTGCTGAATATTTGTATGTTCCATTGGGTATCAATGCAGCCTGGAAGATGGAAAATAAAAACCTCCCCTCAAAGTATTGCTTCTGATTAATTCCTACAGTTAGAAAAGCCCAACATGTTCGTAAGTCAAAACCAAATTACATACCAGACAAGTGAAATAATTTCTAAACATTTGTCTTTTCAATATTGTTTTCTCCCTCCCTCTCTGGCTCAACCACACACTCCAGTGCACAGACACTCGCAGATGTCTGAGCCAACCTGCCAGCTGTAGCTTGGGAAGGAGTTCTGCATCAGGATGCTTTCATCTGCCCCACCCTGCCCACAAGGACAGCTGTAGACAAATTAAAATATCTGGCAAACAAGTTTGGATTTCAGAGCACTGACTTTTGAAGCTAAACATATCATGAGGAGAGTTTGTGCCTTCTGCTTAGAGATGCAAGTCCTTACATTTTCATCAGCCAAGCAATCAGAAAGCTCAGAAGACAAAGCACTTATTCTTACCAGCAAGCATTAAAGTTGGGTTTGACAACAATGTTTCAAACTCCATTTTGGAGTGTCTCTTAGCTCATGGCAGCTATCTTGTGCAGTTTTCAAAGTATAGCCCCTACCAGACTGTTCTCTCCAGGGAGAGATTTTCTCAGAACTAGCCTTACAGGTACAACCTACCCCTGCTAGATTTCAAAGTCACAGATATTCATGCATGTATTTACATAAAACACATTTAAGTTTATATTAAAATTACAATTATAAGATCACAAAGGTTAATTTCTGAACATTGTGTAATTAACTGACTCTAAAATACAACTGCTGTGCTTGTCTGATACTTCTGTGTTTTGAAATTCCTGTGATGACATGAAGGCTCTGAATCACAATAGCGCATTACTTAGCACTGTTGTTCACCCTAATTGCTCTGCTATTGGAATTCACAAAAAAACCAAAAAGCAAGAGGTTTCCATACACTCAGAACATATTCATGGTGGTTTAAGAGAAGCTATTTGACATTTAAATCTCATTTGATTTTGCATTTAAGATATCTTGGTTCAGTTGATTTCGGTATAAGTGTGATGGGAGCCAGATTGTTTGGTGAGAGCATTTTGTAAAAGTCTACATTGTGCTGGTAGCATGGGATTCCCCTATAGTCAGCTTCTCATGGTTTGTACTCAGTGAATTTACAACATTTTATGACTGTCTGTGTTTCAGTTTAATTTTGAAGGATGCCTTTCTCCTCTTGCACCCCTACCTTCCACATTATTATTTATGTGCTACATATCCATTTGTTTGCACTTGTTACAATAAATGTCTTTCAACTTGCCAAATTGATATTATTATTAAATTTTTTTTTTTAATTGCTCATAAGGTTCTTACATTTTGTGTCTGAATTTTTTTGCATGCTATTTGTCCATTCTGACAGTGTATTAGAAAATTTGTTCAAGTATTTATGAGTGAGAGCAGGTAAAAAAACATTTTTTATTCAAAATATTATTTTATATGCTTTAATAACTCCCAAACTGATATATAATTTTTGTTTTCCTTGGCTTTTTCATATTTTGGATGGTACCTTATGCACAGGAGAATGACAAACTAGAATATAATTTTATTTTTTAATTTAAAAATTTAATTTTTAATTTTTTTAAAATTTAATATTGTTTTAGTCCACTGAGCATCTCTTTTACTGGAATTTTTGGTGTTTTAGAATGCAATCAATAAGCATTGTAACTAAAATATTTCTAAGACAGAAGTGTTATATTTATCTGGATTTTATGGTTGGAATAGCTTTTCCTTTTCTGAAATCTTGATCATATGAAGAGAACACGGTTCTCCTGTGAGATTGTTGCACTTTGTAACAGTGAGATCGCAGTGAGAAAATTGAATAGTTGCCAGCTACCCAAGCCCATAAGCTTTGATTTTTCTGCTTTATTTCATATGGAAAATCAGGATACAAAGCCTTACACTAATAAAATGTAAAGTTTACATATTTCAAGTCTTGGCAGACAAGCATGAAAGTTAAAATTGAAAATGAATCTTGATTCTTTCCCTGCAGCAAAAGTTTAATTGTGTTTATTACTACGTAATTCTCTTGTAACAATTAGCCCACACATTTTTTCACTCTTCAACAAAGGCTCCAGTTCTTCAAATACTCCTAAACTGCTACTGGATGTTTCCTAGTACTGCACACAGAATATAAAATTAACTGCATACATAAATTGTTACATGGCTAGATATGAACTAACTTCAGTTGGAAAAATTTAGAAACCTAAAGAAACAGCAAAAAAAAAAAAAGTAATCCGTTTTATACATCTTTACAAAACCTGAGTCTACCTGTGTTAATACTCATGAATGGTTCCAGAAATAATTTGATGAATATTTCCATAGTGATGAATTTCTGTAATCTAACTTTTACCTCAGTGGATTAGTTCTGGTGGCACATCCCTCGGAACGAGGCAGCACCAGAATTGGAGGCAGATGGTAGAGTGTGTGTGATAAACACACTGAATGTTTCATTCTGGGGAAGTAGCATTTTTTCCAGTGTCACTTCGCAGCTAACAACCTGTAAAAAAAGTTAGATGACTGATTTATGTAAAAAGACATATGGAACAATAAATTCTTATTAGGATATATTTTTAAACAAGGAAAACATCTGCAATTTCCATAACTCTAGCTTTTGAACTTGTGTGTAACTTTTTTCCATTTAGTTTTTTAACTTTATCATATATTGCAGTTGTGTTTACTTTTAGTGTATAAACAGTCCCTTCAAATTCCTGGTAGAATAGTGAGCATCCACAATACCTCAGCCCTGCTATTAGTTCCTAACAAAGAAAGTAAAGCATTTAGCATTTGCTCTGGGAAGCAGGCTGGAGCTAACACATCCTGATTTATTCGTTTCAGCCATTAGCGGCAAAACAAAATAACGTGGAAATGCTTTTGGTATCCTGTGGTTCCTCAATTTGTCTAGTTTCTGCCTTATGATTTATTTTTCCTAGATTCCATTGTCACCAGCCTCAGCGGCACCCTCCCAAATTCTGCAGTGACACTCCGGAGATAGGGAGGGCAGGCACGGCTTCCTCCCGGAGGCAGGAGGTCAGGCAGAGTGCTAGGAGGGCAGCTCGGGGTCACAATCATACAGTAGGAGTACAGGGAGTACAGTTAGGCTAGCATATTGTTCTGGTGCTGAGAGCCTTTTTCAAACTCTGATCCATCTTCATCCTCGTAATTAGGCGATCTGCGCTTTCAAAGAAAGTGTTGCTATGGAACACGTTGGCAAATGAAGGCAAATTTGAGGCCTCCTCGTTTAAGTGTTGGGCTCATTGTTCTTGGTGGTGTAATTGGTGATCAAGAAGGCAATAAAACGGCATGGCCATTAAACGGCCTGAGCTGAAATTGAAAGGGGAGCATTTATATGGTGCAAGCTGCTGTGTGGAGGCTGTAACTTTCACCCTTACGTGAACCAGAGTTTACCTAAAGGCCTGATGGCATGGCTCTTTTTTCACCTCCAGGAGGCGGGGAGAAAAGAAGGGAGGGAAAAAAAAATCAAAACTAAATAGAATTAATGAGCCTTCACACATTGTCCTGTTTCTTTTGTAGTGAAAAAGCTGGGCAAAAATTAAGTTGGATAAGAGAGGGTGGCAAAGAAACACCATTAATATAAGGTTGTAAATTCTACAAAACATTAACTTCATTACATGGCAATTACTGTCTGTAATTGGCAGAACGAAAGATTCCACTTTCTCATCAGTTACTAGTTGTATAGGACTCAGCATTTTTTTTCTTGACAAAGGTCACACCACTGCTATAAAGAATACCTTAATGTGAACTAAAAGTATAACAGGTTCTTTTGTAAATAAGCAAGGGTGTAACTATTAATTGCTGCTAAACATCTCACTCTGTTATTTTGTAACAAAACACAGCTCACAGCTTAGAAAGATAACAACATTAATGATGCAAAAAGGAAAGCTTTTATTATTTCATTGCTACTTGGTCCTACTTTGTGAACAGAAGAAAAACATGAATTAAAAAGGGATAAGACTATAGGGAAACAATAGCTGCTTTTGAAAAGAAAAGAGAAATAATAGTTGCTTGTGAAAATAGACTTTTAAGAATTTCTTGAAACTAATTGTCAGCGGTGTGGGTGGCAAGAAATAATATGCTGTATGAAGAAAAATTCTACTTTTTTTTTCAATTTCTGTTATTATTGCACCTTTGTATTGACCTTGCTTTTCATTTATCACTTACCTAGCGCATTTATGAAAATATTCCACATATGCTGTATCCTACCTAAGATTTATGTATGTAACTTCAGCTGAAGTTCATGTCCTTAAGAAATATGTTCAATGTCTAGTGGATTTTGTTAGTCAGCTGTAGAGGAAAACATTTAATCTAAATCAGTCTTGAAGTTTCCCGGAGGAAGTTTTTACTTCAAGAATTACATAACAAATGAATATTATGAGGGAAGAGATCCATTTTTAACATAGACATGAAAAAATAAACTTCCTTTTTTCCTTTTTGATCACAAATGAAGTCAAACAAGTCAAAATTTCAGAATTTCTGCTAATGAATTTCAACCTTGGCCTTAAAACACCAAGAAGTAAAGAGTGAGGAACCATGCCTAGTTTTATTAAAGAAATATTGAATTATGTAATTTATTTTTTTAAATAAACAGAGAACATTGAACCGCCAGAGAGTCAAAATGGTTTTGTTTCAGTTTGTTGGATAGGAAACATCCCCCCTGCACTTCACGGTCCTGTAAGGCGCGCTCTGGGCTGTGGTTCAGAGCTGCCGGGTTCCCACTGCTCTCTGCTCTTCAGACTCTTTCTCTTCCCACCCCAAATGCCATTTCCAACATGCCAGATAGGGACCCACCAAGAAGCTTTGCCTCTGAGGGAGAAAAGCTTCTGGAGCCTGAGTGATCAACATAACTTTGAGATGCAGATATTCTATCACAGCCAGATACAATGCTAATGCGAAAACAAAATCGGCTCAGTTTGCTCAATACATTGAAATGATAAAAAATTCATATTGTACTAATTCATATTAAATTCTTTCATATCAGCAGAATAATATTTCCTGATTAAATATTCAATATTTGTAAACAAAATTTTTACACTGAAAGTCGCTTAACAATCACTTTCCAAGTAAGTTCTTATTTTTATTGATTTTACTTCATTTTGCTTATTATTTTTAATTTGGTAATGGATTTTTCTGATATGCTTCATCATATTACTGTTGGAACTTAGTGACTTTGAAGCTGATATTTTCTCTGTGTGTTTTCTGAATTCTTTAGTTTTCAAAGTGAATACTGCAATCTCCCATGACAACACACCCAGAAAGGTTTGAGAGCAGATCAGTATGACAGAAAAAGTCCACAACAGGAATGCTTTCACCATGTTTAAACTGATTCAAGGAAGGAAAGGCATAAGAGCTCCCTGCAGTTAATATTGTGTATTAATGCTAATATTGTAGTTTGGAAATTGTGTAAAAAAAGTGTGGATCTGTTTGGGTTTTTTTCCTGAGAAATGTGAAACCCATTGCTGAAGTGGAAAGGTGGATGGAAGATCTCTGAGGAAACTGTCAAGCACGAAAACTGAGGAAAGTAAAATTTTTCACCATCAGTGAACCTTTGGCTGTCATGTATACATAGACCAGAATCTGGCCTGTGTCAAATTGCATTTTGAACTATATTTGATCAACCAAAAAAGAGGAATGTATTGATTCAGATCTATTGAGATATCTTGACACTTTCTCAACTGGTAAGTGTTACAACAAGTTAAATTGTAATTGGATCACAATGTTTGCTCTGTGGCTACTACAGCTATACAATACATATGGAATTGTACAAGCAATTTTTTCTTCTTGGGACACTTTCAAGAGCAATAGGTTAGCCTGGTTTTGTCAATGGTAGTATCCACAACACATGAGAGGAAGGTGCCCTGACAGCAGGTCATCAGCTAATTTGATTTTACATCTGATATTTGCCAGTCTAGCACAAGTCCTCAGGTCCTGTTCCACTATTAGAAAGAAGCCCTTGCTGGAGCAGGAAAGCTGTACAGCATGATTCAGTGCAGTGGAATGCGATGCAATGCTCTGACTGCCCTGAAGATCTGCAGGCAGTACAGGCAGTGGAGACAGGTGAGTGCTGCACTCCTCACGGACCAATTAGTGCTGCCTAAAAAGGACGTGAATGAATATTCTTCCCTAGAGCTGCTCTGTTCAGCAAAAATGTAACAGCTCTGCCCAGTGGAGAGATGACTTGGCCAGGATTTCCAAGTTGGCCCCATCAGACAGTGCCACACCACGGGATCTGTACCACAGAGGCAGGAGCCAGATCCACCCTCCTTAGGAGAGGGTTACTGGAACAAACAAACATGTACAGGCAAGACTGACAGTGCTTTCATCAGTACCAAAATAGGAACAAATTGATGCACTACAACTTAGAAATATGTCCTTTTCTAGTCAATTTTGATGGCTGTTTAAATGTAAAAGTTATGTTTGAAAGATGGGCTTAGAATATTGGTTGTAAATGGGATATATTTCGTGCTGAGGAGAAAGAGTAAGATGAGGACAGAAATAATATTTTTGTAAGGCTTCTATTTTTAGAAAACAATATTCTTCTTTCTTTCTTCTTGACAGCATTATTTCACTGTAGAAATACATTTAATATGATCTTTTTATCTTAAATGTTTCATAGATAGTGTTACTGTTTTCAAGAAGACCTCTTTGAGCTTTAGTCTTTTAGAAGAAGACTTTAGTCACTTTTAAAATTATAATAAAGGAACAGGAAAAATTCTGCACAACACAAATAGTCTATTTTGCTACTGTTAGAAAAGTAGAACTGAAGGCAAATCCACTAGAGATTATCTAAATAACTTCTGTCATAACAGGAAGCAAAGAGTTTTAGAAAAGAGGAAGTTTTAAATTATGTAAAATCTAATTTTTCACAATTTAAAGTATGGAAGGAAATACAGATTTATTAATGTCTTGGTCTTTCTCATAATTTTTTTTCCCAGCTGAATGAACAGATCCATCCAGTAATGTGCCTGCATTTGGTGCAGTTGTTCTTCACAACACATCCAGCTTCAGCGGAACTGTCAAAGGTGGCATACCTGGAGAATTAAGTGACTCTTTCATTCTTTGAGCATGACAATGCTGATTATCATCAGCAATCTTGAACTGCTTCAGCAGCCTGCACCCTGTCTATTTACAGGGAAGAAAGAATCTGTTCTCAGTCCTATTTAGTCTTTGGCCTCTTTTCTTGGAACACTAGCCAGGACCCAGATTCTGACAATTCCTATGTGCTGAAGAGTAAAACTCAAGTTACAACCTGACTGTTGTCCTGTACATTCCATCTCAATGCATTTTGAGAGATGGTGATTTTTAATTTGAAATCTGTGGCTGTACAGAATTACAGTTTAAATTAGTACAGATTTTCATCTGTAAACTGCAAAGGCTTTTGTCTCTTAAGACTGTGAGAGATACCTTTTTTTGCAAGGATCTCATATCTATATCTGGCTTTGAATCCTTACTTGTTCAGCAACTATGCAACACATTTTTGCTGTTGTCACCAAAGCTCTGGTGATAATTTGTCAAAATATATTTGTGGAGTATGGTGTAAATACAGAAACCTCAGCCTCAGAAAATGCACCAGTACCTCACATTGAGAAAAAGTCAGAATTATAAATGTGATGTCATTAATTTAAGTCTAACCAGTCAATTTAAGGAATACCAGAGATGTGGGACAGGTAGTTTCAGGGGACAGGTCAACTCAAAAGTAATATCTCAGCTACATTTTTTTTTTTTTAATGTGGATATCACTAGTATCTTCTGATGAGGCTAGAATTGAGTGACACTTAAAAGAAATCAGTGATTGAAAAGGTTTGGGTCTGTCTTTAGAGTACTGGGATGTAATAAGATTCATGCCAGTCCTGCAAGTCGCATTTCTCGTTCTCTAGCTGGATGTGGGATTTATTCCAGGCAGAGGCCCAGGGAGTGATATGGCAATCCATCTTAGTATAATTATGTGAGCACTGCCACATAAGATCTGATGCCCTCAGGACAGAGCATGCTTCCAACTGCTTTGTAAAATTATCTTAAATACTTCATCAGGGCAGTTCACATACCAGTTCCATAAGTGCTTCTTTCTAAAGCTTCACAGGGATGTAGGTGAGGGAATTAGTCCACACCAAGCTCATTTTTGGCACATTGAAATACTTGTGTTGGTATGATACACCTCAGAGGATATATTACATGATGAGATAGGAGTGCAAAATATAGAGTTTTGGAAGTGTCATAACTTTGCAGCAGATTAACCATTTCCTACTGTTCACATGGAAACATCTTTCCTTATTGAGTCCTACTGAATCCAGCACAGGCCTCCAATTTCCATTCCTTACTGCTTTTCATCTCTTAATCCTATTTACATTTTCCCTCTGAAGTCATATTAACTGTATGTCAAGTTCTTACTTAAGTAGCTGAATTCATCCTGCCTTTGCAATCATGTTTTGAATTTGAGTGCTGCTGTACCTGGCATGCACCTTTTCCAAAGGTTTTTGCTTTTCAAATACCCAAACACACCATGAACACCAAAGGACTGTAGAGGAATTGGCTTGTATGTTACTGATTTTGAGCCTTTTTTGTAAATTTCACTTCATTCAACTGAGTGGTCACCAATGGAAAACTTACAGCTGCTTGGTGAAAGTGAAACTCACACACACTCTGTTGGCATGATTTACAGCACTAAATATTCTACATGCTACATTTCCAAGTTTTTAAAAATACATTTTGTATATTTTTTCACTAGAAGTCAGTACAACTTTGAATGAAAATGTAGTATAAAGTATGTTTCCATGAGAATTTATAAAAAAAAATCTTTGAAACATAGAATATTCTTTAGCTACATGTTCTAGTAATTCCCAGCAGGCAAGCTATTGCCAAGTCTCCCAGTTTAAGGAGTCATATACCAGACTGACGGTAGTCAGACCCCTTTATTAGCATTGACATAACCTTCTGTGTTAATATCATCAGAATTCATCTTCTTCTTGACTATTTTCTCATTCCCAAACCGTCTTGACCATTATCAAAACTGTTGCAATTATATCAACAGTGGCCCCAATAGAAATTTGCTAATTTCTTCACTAGTTGGGAACCTAAAATCCTGCTCACTATTTCATAGCTACTTTCCTCCTAGGCTTGCACGGGAATTATGAGAGCATGGATAACCCTTGGCTGGAATAAGGTACTGGAGATAGCACAAACCATAATCGTCAGTGTCACTGTAATTAATTCATCTGCCAAGAGAACAAGGATCACAGACTTTCATAAGAGCTTTAAAAAAGACCAGGCTCATCCACCAAGGCAAACATGTATTTAACAGAACATTCCTGAGCTTTAGCCAAATGCTACCACAATTACCTGAACAATTGCTCTCTATCTGATAACCCTTCTGTCCATGCAGGTCGCAGTGCTGCAAATTCTCTTCTACAGCGTCCTCACTGAAGTCTGTCTGTCCACACAGTGTCCTCTACTTCTTTCATTGTAGTCCTTATCACTCAGCTGTTTGCATGCACTCATTTCCTTCAGCTGCCTCTCTGCTCAACTACCAAGCTGGGTTGCTAAGCTTCCCAAATTTGATGACACCTAAGCTGTGGCATTCTCACTGCGAAACCCAATATATACAAAAGAAAATGTTACTATTTAGTAACTTGTCTGCAGTCATAAGCAACACCTTTGCTGATTCCCTGTTTTACAATTGTGCAACCTTTTTGCAAGCTCTTCCAGCAGAAGAGATCCTGCAGCTGAGACAGCTTTCCCTGCCAGGAAGGTTGAGGTTTAGGACTATGAGAAGGCTGGATGTGCTGAGCTATTGTTTTATGCAAGATATGTAACTGTTGAAAGCTGTTAGATTACTTCATTGACTTGAAAGCAACAAAGCTTCATTGTATATTTCTCTGTCTTTCCCAGTTAGTTTTCCTTTCTGTCTTGACACCAATGCTTCTTCTAGTCCCTCCAGCCTCTTCCTTAGTTCACAGGCCACAGACATCCATAACCCTGCACTCCCTACCCTCTCCTTCTCGAGGGCCTTTGTTCAAAAGTGAGACGTGATGAAAAAAACAATAGCAGTGAAGAGCTCCTCTCTTTGCATTTTAAAGCATCATTTCTTCTGGCTTTTATTTAAATGATTTTTTTTTAAAGTAAGAATTTAAGGAAGAGAGAGAATGGGTTTGTTTTGAGTCCTCTGAAATGGTAATAATTCTGAATTTTATGTTCTTTAATAAATTTATGCTTAAATTCCTTGGCTGGCTACAAAAGTAAGGAAAAGATCGGGATTTAAGATATAAACATACTCAAGTACTGTCAAGAATTATCCTGTCATCATTATCCTGAAATAGGGTTTTACAGCAAATAAAAAAGAAACAACCTACTCTCATTTCCCCCTCTTTATAAGTCAGCTTTCTAAATACTAATGTTACCTTTTTTAAAGCTAGAATTTTCATACTAATCTCAACTATGTACTTCATCTCTTTTTAGAATATAAAACCTCATGGTATCTGCTTATGATTTCCCCTGCAAACACTTCTGGAAATGCCATGTCTACTAATGACAGCATATACTGATAAAAACTCTGATTCTGATGAGTAAACAACCAACAAAACTGAGGTATTTATCTTGATTATGATTCCTTGTGAGGAACCATTTACTTTAACTATAAATTTATCAGAATAATCAGTTTATGCATGCTTCCATATGAAATCAAGAAACCCCTTATGATTTGTTCTGTACTGCCACTGGATAATCCTCATAATTATGCCCTAGAAGGAGAAAAAAGAAATCTCTGACTGTGGTTTAACAAACAGGCATAAAGTAGTCAAGCCTATCCAACAAACTCTTTTTCAACCGTAGGGTCATCTATGAGTCTTCTTTGCAATACAAATCTGAGCTAGCATAATTCCTTTTCTAGTCTAAACAGCCTAGATAGTAATGCATGTGATTAAAGTTCTTGTTATTTTAATGAGGAAAACATATTTCATTTACTACATAAGTCATAAGCCAGAAAGTTGCATGTTCATATTCCCACAGTGTGAGTTCATATTACGCAATATACTTACTGTCAGGAATGAAGACAAGATAATTATGGTTTTAAGGAAGCAAAAATACACCCTTTCTGGAGCACAAACGAGTAATTAAAGAACTTGTAATTGGTTGTTGTATGAAGAGATTTTACAATTATGACATTTACCAGCCAGTTCATGCGCCTCTTTCAGAATACAGATGCACTTTTTAAAGAAAAGTTCAGTGACTGGAAACCACCTCAATGAAATTCTCTGCTTTTTCTACTCTACATCTTTACACATCTCTAAAAGTTGACAAAATTTTGTTAAAACATAAAGTGGCTTTTATTTTCCCTTCTTATTAAGCATTGCACGTGCTAAAGCTGACAAACCCAGAAAGTGACGCTTGATGAACATATTTAAAATTATCCAAAAAAGAATAAATATTATGATACTTAACATAGACATTTTTATAAAATGCAGAGCTGAATAATGGCACTGCTATATTAAAAATTAAAGTGATAAAACTTTAAAAATATTCATTTTTTAGTGTGTGGGGAGGAAAACTTGGTGTAAGATCTCTCTCCCATTCATGTAGAGAAAAAAAACACAAGAATCAAATGATTATGTCCAGGCTTTTTGACAACAAGACATTGCATGTAAAAAAAGAGCAAAAAATTTCATCACATATCAAAAATCAAATAACATTTTCTATTGAGACACTAAGTCAAGAAGAGGGCAGTAATATCAAGGAATTTCAGTTAATTATACATTTTGACTAAAACAGCAGCAAGTATTTGGAGATACTTTGGTACATTTGAAATACAGTAATTCAATCTAATCTCATCAAAATATCACATGAAATAGTTGTATTTCTGAAACACTTTTAAAATATCTGAAATTATTATCAAAATTAGTATATCTAGGGGAAGGAAAAAACCATAAATACCTGTATAAATCATATATACCTATAGAAGCGCACCATTTAAACCTATATAATAGGATGGTCATTCCAGATTTCCCTTGCCTTGCTATTTTTTTGTGTGCACCCATTTCCTCCAGAATATAGATTATTATCCTCCATTAATATGCAGTTTTATTACTTTTCATCAAAATCAGAACAAAGTAGACAAAGAAACAAATAAACACAGCCTACACACCCCCCCTCCCCCAACTCCCAACCAAAACTAATTTTTATCCCTGCCACAAAGTGGAGTTTGTTCCCCAGAATTATCAGGTCATATAAGCATATAAGTGACTCAAGAGCCTTGTCCATAAATAAAACCTTCCTTACCTCATTTCTCTCTGCCTACATTTATTTGTAGTGTGTTTTCAGTGAGGAGCTGGTCTTGGCTGCCTTGGCTACAGCACCATGTTTGTAGATGGACTAGTGTTTGCCATAATATATTTAGAAGAAATTTATCCTGCTCAAAGATGAGGTTTCATTTACAATATCAAAATACCTGCTTGGTGACTACTTAGACAATTGCCCCAAGGTCCTTAAAGGCGTCCAATGAACTGTGAAGTCTGCTGGATCTGCTGTATGCTTAGGATAAAATGTATGTGATTTCCTGCTATTTCATATTTTTTCACTAAAATAAAAAATATTAAGATTAAGATTAGGAAATTTCAAGATGCTGCAGTCCAACAGACTGTGTAGTCCATTTTTGATTTAGAATATAATGGAGATCATGCAGAGATTTTGGGTTGCCTAGGAAATGAAATCCCAGTGAAGTATTCCAGGAGATGCAATGAGTGCTTCAGGTATCCAGATTCAATATTTGTATAAATTCAATGTACGTGAAGCTTACTGAGAGATATGTATATTTTCTAAATAAACTGTCCTAACAGGTTTAGGGATCCATGTTCTACATAGATTTTCAAACAGTAAAAGCTGTGAAAAGAAAGGAAGGTATTTTTTCATTCACCAAATTACCTCAAGGTCAGAATATAAAGGAAAATATTAAAAGAACACTCTACAGCTAAGGCATGTGTAAAGAGGGAGCAGCACATTGGTAGCAGTAGATATTGTCAATGGAAGAGGGAAATGCAATCTTGAATATGTTGCTGTATCCATACCAAGATGCTTTTATATGTTATTTACAGAAAAGTGATGAACCCACAAGTTCTTCAACAACATTTTGATCCCCTGAGCTTGCACCCAAAATCTTCCTATTTGCTGTAAGACAAAATCCCTAGAAGGGATTAGAAATGAGAGTCTGACAACCAGAACATGGCAGTGTTTCCTCACACAGTCTTTCCCCCTGAGCCTGGGGCCAGGCCAGGCATGTTTTGGGTTGCAAGGTGCCCACGACAGCGCAGCACCCACTGACCACTTTTGGCTGGAACGCCTCAGGGTTGGTGGCTGAGCCCTTGAGCCAGCTGGTGATGCCCTCCCAGCACGGCAGCTGCATTTGAACTGCTCAGGTGATGAAGCTGGCCAGGGCTGGTGCACAGCAATGGGGTGACCCACAAAACACACTGCGCAGCCTGGCTCCAATACTACAGCAGTGCCGCTGCATTCCCTGCAGACAGTCACTTGTCTGGCAAAGAAACAAGGTTACAGATATAGAGAAGGCTCTCTAAGTGCTTAAGCTCCAGTTTATGTTATGAACAGCAGCACCACGTAATTCAGAACTGTCCCTGACTATGTCAAAATGTCACTAGTTTCCTAGCATATGAGGCCACAGTGCTGGCATTAGAAATAACATGTTTTTCTTTTGGCCTGAGGGGGAATTGAAATGCCTCTCTAAATAGACCTCACTTCTTGCCATAAACGCTATAGGACACGAGGATTAAAGGTTTTGACTGAAGGCAGCATTCTTTGTGGAATTAAAAAAGAGGAATGAAAAAAAAAAGAAAAAAACCAGTGTTGATGTGTAAGAGCACTGTTGTGTTCGGTGTTATCCATTGCAGAGTGTATAGCAGTTCACCATCACAGCAAATAGCAATGAAGAAAAGAAATCCAAATTATATGAACCTTTAAAAATATGAATATTAAATGTGTATCTATATCTATAATATGCATATACATACACATGCATATATGTTTGTGTATATACTTCCATTTAATTGGCTAAAATAGTGTGTGTGTATATATATATATATATGTACACACATTTGAGCCATCATCCTGAACCTTTTCTCTTGCTCATAAGTAAACTTATTATAAAGTTTTGATATTTAAGCCAAAGATTAATTGCAAAGTATTTTTTTTAATATCTTTTGATTCCTTGATTTTACCCAAAGGCAGAGGCAAACGGAGAACAAAAACTCTTAAAAAATCAAGAGATTTTTTTTTATTACACACAGGGTACAAAATTATGTTCTTCAGAGGATTAGTGAGCCAAGATGCAAATAATTATCCAGTCTGCATAAGCCAAAAAACCAACTTAATTTTTGAAATACTTGGTGCTTTTGCACTTGTAGGCACAAAATATTGAGCTGCATGATACACTTTTGAAAAGTTTATTCAGACATATTAGGAATATACCTTCCATATAATGATCTGTTAACTTAGAGAATCACACTCAGCAATTCTGCATGGACAACCTAGAGACCTGCTTCGAGGTCTCCCTGTGCTGGAAGAGTACAAAAGGTTGATCATTTGCATATTCTGTTCTCAGCCTATGGAAAGACTTATCATTTCAAGAAGAAGCAATATTTCCTGTCCCTACTTCCCTGTACTTATTTAAGAAGAAATCTGTGAACATTTAAAGTCATTCATCCCTTAGTACAGCAAACAGCAATGCTCTTTGCTAAATACTCATTTATTCCTTTAGAAACACGAGCAAGGATGCCCAGCGGGCTCCCTGTGAGCCCAGAGCCCCAGGACTGCTGGGAGCTTTCCCAGGTCTATCAGGGCAGAGCTCATCCCACTGCCTCAGCCAGGAGCAGGGCAGCAGAGGGAGTACTGAAGCAGACCTTGCCCCAGCCTCCAGTCACTTCCTTGGGAAAAAGGGTTCCATGACTGCTTGGAGTGGCAGAGTTTGAAAATCTTTACTTGCACTTTGCTGGGAATTTTTTTTTCCCAGTCAGGTTGAAGCCACATCCACAAAAATATAATTATAAAATTAATTATAGTTTGTTGAACTTAATTTGACAGAGGGTTAAATAAGAGTTTAGATAAATTCCAGTAAGTTTTGGTTTGATGCCATAATTTCTCATTAATGACAGCAATATCAAACCTATTCCTTGTAATTTACATCTACTCATTTGTTGGACAACATGATAACAGGAGTTCTGTAAGCATCAGCTTAATGCCAGTTTCTTACTTAAAGGCTGTTTTACTTTTAAAATAGAAAGATAAATTCCTCAGCTGCAGAAAAACACTGTCCATTGTCCCTCCAAACCCATGACAACAATTCAAATAAATGCAGTAAGAAAATAAAAAAAGAAAAATGCCACGGCACTTGGACATGAGTGTTAAGATAAACAGGCAAGTATTTGTGAAGTTGATACTCAAAGCAAGGGGTATGAAGAGTGTAATTCATGGCCCCTAAATCACCAATTTATCTCTCCCTGAGGCAAGATATTTGGAAAACCAAAAAAAGTAAAAACAAGTTTTGCAAGTTACATATCCAAATCTATCACTTACCTGTCTGTCTGCCATAATTTCCAAAGTTCTGGTATTCTTATATCCCACTGACTTCCTTATCAATACAGACAAATCAGGGCCTTTGAAAAAAGACAGATCACATATTTAAGAGCCAAAGAGTGATTGAAACATATAGTTGCAGACATTAAAGATTAAAACTTCATTCTTAAAGCATTGTTTTTCAGATTTTGTATCTTTTAAATAGAGATGATAGCACAAATAAACAATTGTGAGAGCTTGTTAAACTGTGCAAATAGAAAGTATTAGGCATTACAATGCCACTCATTATCAGGGGAAAAAAATAGAAAAAGAGTGGGGTTTGGAATTTGGAAACTGCAATAATAGCCAATCTCCTATGCCTAATACTACATAATCACAAACTTAATAAAAATAGAAATATACAGTTCCTTTTAGGAAGCTAACAAATATTTCCTGATGTGAACACACTGTGAGCCCTGTTAATCACATCCTGATCCATTGCATGCTGTTACATATAGCAACTGGATTATGCAAGTGTGAAAAAAAGACAAAGTAAAAAATCCGATCTGACCCACTCTATCTTTCTACTTTTTTTTTTTTTTTTCCCCTGTTACATTGAAACAAGCAATAAGCAGCAGTGAGTTGTCTACCTGACACCTGACACAAACTTTCACAGCACTGTTCTGGTGTTTTTGTTTACTGTTAATAAAAATTGAAGCAGCTTCTTTGTAACAGTTTGTTTTGCATGTGCATCCAGTAAAAGGGACCAGAACAGTGGCAACCTCCTTTGCATGCACATTAATGACTCTTTTTCTGAAATCACATGTGATCAGTCCAAATCAAAGTAAATGGAAAACTTGCTTTTATTACTGACACCAAAAATATAATCAAAATCTTTAGCAGTGCCACAGAAGGTCCCTTATGTTTATGGTCTTTTAGTTCCCTGCTGCAGTTAGAGAATATGTGAGAAGCAAAGCTTGTTGCCATTGTCATTATTTGTTGCCCATGGATTGCACATGTGAAGCTTCTAATGGACACAACTGTGCACTTACAGGCAATTAACTTACATGAGATAAGGGTAACTAATTGATAAAAATAGCCAAGTATTCTGCAAAATCAATAATTAATCCACTACATTTGTTTAGGAAGTAAAAATATAACATAAATAGCAGTTTATTCTTTACCTCTTTCTCTCTTTATGCCTAAATCCAACTCTAAATTTCATGTTTAATATTAAAAATATTGTTGAAAAGCAAATCAATCTACAGTACAACAGATTTCCTATAAGCAGACAGTATATTGTGAAGCACATCCCAGTGCAAGCCCTCACCCTCACTCACAGCTTCAAGGCCACCAAACACCTTCAAGGAGCCCCATACACAGCGTGAGTCAATGATCTCACTTCTCAGCTGTTCTGAGTTCTGCTGCTGCACTGCTGGCTGTGAGGAGGACTGGGCTGTGAAAGCTGCTTTACGTTCTCTGCATCAATTAGAAATAGGTGGGGCATTCACTTGGGTTTCTTGAAATCTAGCTTTCCTTGATCTGGACAATTTAGCAAGGAGGAGAACGAGCATTCTTTTGGATATCTGGAGCTCCCAAACCCTGGTGACACTTGAAATGTACCCCTCAAATGTACCCTCTTTTTGACTGTGCTATAGTGAGGGCACCTCAAAGCTTTGAATTCCTAGGACCAAATTAGCAGCTTTTCAGTACTTTTTATAAGATAAATGCAACCTTTTTTTTAAAAAAGTAATTTATTAAACAAAATAATACATTGATTGGGAAAGAAAAAGGCAGAGTTATCCTTATCAGAAAGGGTTTCAGTGCATCTCCATTCACTGCTGTGCTTCTATTAATCTTCCATAGAAAAATAGGTACTGTGCCCTGTAAAGCAACAATCCTGACCTACAGCAAGAACTTGAAGTATAGATGTCACTCAATGTGGACTCCAATGTATAGCTGGGAAAAAAGGGTTACTGTGGTTATAGGCCATGTAAACAGGTGAAGAGCAAGTAGCCTGAGAAATTGTTTGCTGCTTAAACCTTCTATTAAAACCCTGCATACTGCACAAAAGTGGCAATTTTTAGAAGAGTATTGAAATTGGAGATGATTCAGAAAAGACTTGCAAAAATAATTTTATTGCTAACGAAAGAGAAGGTTGAGAGGCGACTTGATTACGATGTTTCATTCCTGAAGAGAAACAAGGAATGGGTACAAATGAGCTCTTTAATCTGGTGGTGAAAGGCATAACAAAAATCAACAGCCTGACAGGGAAGCCAGACAAACTCTTCGTCATTGCAGGTCTTTGGGTCACTACAGAATGTCCTTTTACAAAGAACATGAACTATTGGTGTTGGCAGAGATTAGAGGCTGCACTCAAATGGTTGTTACAGGACTAAGCTAATCACTTTAATCACTTCTCCTGAGAACTTAGGCATAGCAGGAAAAGATCTCTCTTACCATTTGGTCATCTCACTTGACTCAGATATAAGACAAGCAAGTTATTTGTGAGATATTATGTGGGTAGATAGTTCATAAAATCAAAGCATCTGCCAGCACAAGAGGATGTGTATGTGTGACTATCCCTGTCAGAACTTCTGCTTGTTCAACAAAAGGATGTTGAGAGAGGAGAGCTTCATACAGGCAGCATGATCACAACATTCTTGTGGTTACAGAATTTCATGTTATTACTCTCCTTCAATGTAAGTTTGTTACAACTATAAGCCTTCATTGAATTTTTGCAAGATAGAGATTTCTGCACCTTGAAAGTACATTTTTACTACTTCAAATTTTCTTTCCTACTTTTTTCTTCCCCTATTTCCTGCTCTCACACACAGGTGGAATGACCCTCCAGTTGTCATGGCAAATAGAATTTTTCAGGAAACCAAATGAGGTTAATTTTGTCTCTGGAATGATGTGGTGGCCTATAATGGTGAAAGTTTGCCTAGCAGTGATGGAAAAATTTTGCAGATCAATCTCCGCCATAATGATGTCTACTATTACTCATGGAACTGATCTACTTCCCTCATTTAGCTTCCCATCTCACTGTGAAGGAATCATGAGCATTTGTAAAGCAATTAGAGAGGCAGGAACTCCATTTCCTAAGCTATAGATGTGTTCTTGTCAGGGCTTCCTTTCATTCCTTCCTTAATGTTCTGGTGTCATTAGCTTCAAGAGTAGGCAGGATGTCCATGAGCCATGCTGCCTTCTAGTCTTTCTTAAAGGGAAGAGAGGTTTCCCTTGACTCCTGGCAAGCAGAGAGCAAGATGTGCATGAAGCAAAGGACATTTACTGTTGGACTGTCATGGAGGGCAATAGTAGACCTGTAGGAGATTTATGAGACTGGAAAACAGTTTCATCAGAAGGAAGCAGAGACAAAGAATAGTGCTGGTTATCCAGCTCAAGCAAGGATTCAATGATTCCCCCAAATGCTAGAGGGCATCAAGTGTGATGGGTCTCCCTAGAAAATGTCCCTGACTGAGTAGCCCTGCTGGGCTGTCAGGAAAACTGTCCAGACTGCAGCTGGGGAAGCAGATTGGGTCCCATCAACCCCACTGCACCCTTTCACTGAGTGAAAGTGCTACCAGGAGAGTCATAACTATTTCCAGCTAGTCCTTCCTCATTCTTTGATTTCCATGCGCTGACTCAGCCCAAAGGATCTTCCTCCCCCATTCTTTTGAATATTGAGGCTGATAATAAATAGTTGTTGACAAGGATCATGCCTGATATTCTCCTCGCAAGCAGCTTATTGTTATGGGGTGCCAGGAATGCTAAAAAGCATTAATAGGTTCAAAAAGGACAAATGCGGAGGAAAAAATAAACAGCAAAGAAAACTAACCAAGCAACCAACCAAAAAAAAAAAAAAAAATATCCCCCAAAAAAGAACCCAAAAAATCCAAAAATCATCAGAAGAGTGAGAAAAATATTGCTTCTTCTGTTTTATTTCTTACACTTTTTTTCACCCCTAAGTGTTTCTCCTTAAGCCATTTGTAGTCTGCAATCAGATTCCAAATGGCTTAAGGAGAAACATTTGCTATAACCCACTATAGATTTTATTACATGAAACATATTCATTATAATGAGCAGACAATAGTGAATAAGATCTTAAAATACAAAGATGGCCCTAGAAGAAAAGAAGAGCTCATTTTTAAATACCTGGAATAAACAAAACAACCTTAGTTTTATGATGATGGTGCTTTGTAAATTTACAGCTGAAAATTTGGTAAGGAGATAAAAAAATGTTGACTACTTCTTATAAGTAATACAGCAGTAATACAGGTACTGAAAAAATAAAAGGCTAATCTAATTTTAATAGTTATCATTTCTATTGCCTTTTTAAAAAGAAATAATTTGAAAATAGTTCCTTTAAATTCCTGGAATTCTTCAGGGTAATGCTTTTGCTCAGAATGGCATTAGACATTACACAGTTAAAACTGAATACTTGCTTGGAGAAGTAAACTGCTATAGAATTATGTGAAGAAAAGTCAAAAATGGGAGAAAATTATTTATAATCAGAAAGGAGTAGAATGAAGTCCTACAAGCTAAAACTAGTATGTAAGCATGTCACTGTGTCACTATACTTTGTGTCACAATGTATAAAAATAAAAAGTGGATTTTTTTTCTTTTTCCTTGGAAACCACTTTTGGTGCTTTCTGTTATATCTAAAATTCTTTGACTTGGTATGTGTCTATTTTTTTTTTCTTGTTCCAGTACATCTGTTCAGCAGGCTCTAGGAGACACCAGTCAAACATCTAGCTAGCCCTTTTCATGGTAGTTAGTTAATTAACTTGAAAGCAAATTCTAAAACACCAAAGAAACATACTGAAAAATATTTCAGGCCATTTTAAGAGTGAATGACAAGATTTTGTTTCCAGATGAAATTTGTTCATAAGTACTGTATACTCTATGTGCTGGCTTTCTCAGGCATTGCTGAGAATTATTAATTTCACATCAGCTGTTCCAGCCTTGATTTTCACAGATATTTTGCCAGTTAACTGCTGCCTCATAATCCTCCCCTTTCCAGACGGAAATAAAGTAATTGCTGGCTAAGTTTCCCTCAGTGGGCTGCCAACATGAAACTCCCAATACGTGTTCAGTGCTAACAGGAAAATTGCCCCCTCAGTGCTGTGAATAATTTTAACTTCAATATTACTTCTTTATTTATCATAATATTTGCTCATATTTTTAAAGTAAGCTTGAACATTTGATTCCATCTTTTCTATTCTGAATAATAACAGAGCCCTTAGAAAAACAACTCTATATCATAAGAAAAACGTTCAGTAAGAGCTCACAAGGACTCCATTATCAGGAGACACTTGCAAAAGCCATTTGTGCGAGGTGGAAACCTGACTGAGTTCTGCCACCTGAGAATTGTGGGTTACTGTGCATACACTTGGAGTGTTTTCACTACTTTTATAAAAATAGCTGGTTTTATGATTTTGAATGGAAATAACCAAAAAAAGAGAGCATTCTTGTGTAAAAGAAAATTTTATTGAGCATGAAAACCACTGGAAATAAAACTTACTCAGTATGGTTAACCGCTGGCTTACCAGGGCATCTGGTAAAAGTCATAAAGGCACGTATCTCACACCTGAATGATAACAGGGAATTTGGATTAGGTTTTCTGGCTCCACTGCTACCCCTAGCTACTGTTTTGTCAGTAAAGTTCCTCTGACAAACTAAATCAGACCAGGGCATGGGGTCGAGCATTGGCATGCCATCATCTGCAGTTTTCACCTTTGAGTTTGACCAGGTCAGCTGATACTCTTCCAAACAGTCCCCAAGGTACAATTCTGGGGGCAGCATATGCCGAGGAGATTGTCCAGTAAGAATCTGGGGTGCAACCACCCTGTCTGAGGGAGAGAGGGAGGGAGGTGGTGTGTGCAGCTCTGTGGAGGAAAGCTGGCTGTGCCTCCTGTTCTCAGGAGTTTAGGAGGCAGCCACAGGTTCTGGAGCTGGGCTCCCTCACAACAGTCAGTGCCAAAGTCTGCTCCTTCAGAGTCACAAACCTTTTTTTTTTTTTTAAGTCTTTTTTTGAGTACCAATGAGCAAAACAACAAAGTGTTATAGAAGTGATAACTGCCATCTCAGATACTCACCTGGAATGTGTGAGATTTGGGTTCAATAACCTCATCAGCTCAGCCTCAGGGTATCCAAAACCAATAACTCTTTAATATAAAAATACAGAAGCTGTTCTTGAAGTGAGAAGTGGAATCTAGGTCTGCCCACTCCCAGATGAGCGCTGTAGGCACTAGGCCACAGAGTCATGTTCCCTCTTGCACTCCCTCTTACATCTTCCTTGGATATATTGCATTCTTTCCTCTGCTGACATAGGGTTTCAACAGGAGCAGCCCCCTCCTTTCCCAGCTGTGTGGCTTGTGGTTAATGCAGACTCCTGGGAGAGGAGAGCTCTGCCTCTTTATCTTTTCAGATGGAGGATACTGACTGAGCCTCAGACACTTCAGCCTCTGAGGAATATACAGAAAGGGTGTACAGGCATTGTCATTCTTTAGGAGGAGGGTGTATGCTGTCATGGCATGGGACCCAGCAAAGTCCCTGCACATTTCTGTGGTGGCACAGGGCAGCTGCTGCTCCCTGGTCTCTGTCACACCATGGCTGCACACACACTCCTCCTTCTCCGATGGGGCAATTTCTGGGTGCTTCTCCCAGGGAACTTTCCAGTCAGGCACAGAGACAGCCAGGTAACATCACCGATGGCTGGAAGGTGAACAGGGATTGCTGAGGCTGAGGGTTGGATCTGTGCCACATCTGCCCAGGCTCTGCCAGGAGACTTGTGACTTGCTGGGGATTATAGCCCCTCCTCTTTAGGAGGTGGAGAAACATCTTCACATCCTGGCAAGTCGTTCTTGTTGCAGTTGCTCACATTTTTATAAATTTGCCTATTTCCTTTTTTGGTTTTGTTTTGGTTTGTTTGTTTGTTTTCTGTTTTTGTTTTTTTTTCCTTACATTATATTCTTAAGAGGGCACCATTTAACCAAAGAACCTGTAATATCAGATATCTTCTCCTTGTACAGATGCTTGCAGCCAAGGATTAGCTCTGTTCTTAAGTCTGGTCTACTTAAACAGATTCTGATCTGTAAGTATTTCACTGCAAGACTTATTTCAAGGCCTGTGATTCCATCCCACACTGATTTCAACATGGTCAGCTGAGATTAAGTGGTTTAGATTGTGATTTCTTCTTAGATTCCCAGATTTATTTTATGTAGTTGGGTATCATAGTAAGAAATAACAGCTAAGCCTGTTTTTATTTTATATTATTTATTCTGTGAAACAAAGTCTTTGGGTTTTCAGATTAAAATTAACAGAATTCTGCTTTCTGATGGGCTTTCAGAACTTAACATGAAATTAGCAAGCAACAATTCAGTGGTTGGAAAGTGTTCCTGTAAAAAAAATTTTCTCACAGAAAATATAATTTAATTGGTCACAGTTAGCTAAGTGTCCCAGCATCGAATGGGAACTGAAAGTGAATTGACCTCTTGCCCAATCAATTTTCACTCTGAAGAATGGCTAAAAGACAACGTTGATGAGGTGCAGAAAGATTACACTTATGTTTTCTCTGACAATGAGGTCTTTCAGTGAAAAATGTCACAATATAATAGCAGTAGAAACCTACATATTCTCAATAAAACCTAAAATTTGTATACTTCACTGTGTGCACTGAAGTATGTCACTTAATAAATGACACATGCATTTTTAAATACACACTGAGTATCTATAATACATCCTGAGTGTATATTTTATTAGATTTTTCCCACTTAAAAGCAGGCATTATTGCTTCCAGTTAATATACTTGAAAATTAGAAATACTTTATATTAGTTTGTTTCTTTTATTTAGAAACCATGCAAATGTAGGCACATACATTACTGTCCTGAATTTCTGTGTCCTTTTTATGGTCACATCACCCATCAGCTTATAATGATGATTTTGAGCATGCTTATTGGACTGCCAAACCTCCTTCTCGTAAGAGGCAGGAATATGACTTTACTTTCTGCTTCAGAAAACCTCACTCTGAACATAGAATCTGTGGTCACAAACACAAAATGCTGAAACATTTGTTTCCCCTTACTATGGATTTCTCTTAAAAGTACTGTGAAGAAAATATCCTGATCTTCTATAGTGATGATTCAGGACCCTTCTTCACTGTATTTTAAGACATGATTCTTTGACTTAAACACTAAGTACAAAAAAGGAAAATTGGAAACAGTGTTGGGACTAAAGTTCCTTAGTGTCCCACCAAAATGTGTTTCATTGTAAATTTTCCAATTACCTCCAAAAAGATAACTATAGCAAGAGTTTCCATGTACTTATAGATCTTTAGGATCTATAAGTCATGTAATCAACTTTCTTGGTCAGACATCTTAATATAATATGTCTGCTTTCTTTTATTATGTGTTTAACATATATTGAAAATGCGTTTCCTGGTTTTTGGGTGGGTTTTCTTTGGGGGAGGTGTTTTGGTTTTTTGTTTGTTTGTTTGTTTGGGCTTAATTTTTGGGTTTTTTTTTTTGTGAAAATTAGTAAAGAAGAAATCCAAACTCAGCCTTGAGAAATCGTTTTATCACATTAAAGTTGATAACACTACTGGATTTTCTTTTCCTCTAGCTTCCTCTGTTTTGCTCTCACTAACTATTCTCTATCTAGCACTCAAGAGAACGTCTGTAGTAGCAATATTATTTGCTTAAAATGTCAGACGTAAGATCAAATTACTAGCTAGAGCTATCTGGTTTTCAGTCCTTACTGTGTGCTACTGAGAATCCTACCATGGAAGTAACTGGAATGCATGATATAGTTGCCATACTTCATCTTCCCCAGGAAATTCATCTTTATTACATATATCACATTCAGGGTGAGCTTTTAAAGAGACTTCAATCCAGCCTTCAATCTTCATCTGTACTCTTAGATAAATTGCTAAACTCATTTGTGAACATAATCTATGTAAGCGGCACATGCAAACCTGGTAGGTAGATGCCTGAATTTTTAGTTGGTTGCATAAACTTGTTTGTCTTGACAGGTTTAAATTCATATGTCCACTTACTAAAGAGAACCATTTAAAAGCTTATTTTAAGAGCATGTGCCTCAAAGTGATAGCATATTTGTTTTATAACTATCATGGTGCTAAAACATGATTCTTTTTCTACAGCTGAAATTAATGAATGTATACAATGGTAGAAACATTTATTCAACTGTAAAAATTGACTTTATTATTGGTCAAGGCCTGTCAATCAAATTGACTTATTATGCACTTAAAACTCATTAGCAGTAGAATACTGTATTTGTACATTTCAAATGACTGATGACTAGAACTGTGTAAAATTGCTGCTGAATTTGTCAATTACTGTGTGAAGTGTTCATTGTAGAGATAGATTTTCACTCAAAAATCATGGTTTTAAAGTAATCTGTAACAGTCCAAGGTTACCTCTTGTGATTATAGTATGTCCCTCTTTTGCCCTTTCTCTTTTTTTCTGCTCCTTATCCTCTGAAGTCCCAATGGGACTTCTTTGTGTGGCAAGATGAAGGAATAAATTGATTTGCTGGGGACATTGTGGGACAGCAAAAATCAACTGCTTTTATATTTGGGGTGCTTGGAAGGGTAACTGGACCAGTGGATCAATCCTGGTGCACATTTTACTGATAAATGACCTTATGTACTAGAAATCAGAACTGTGAATTTCACTAATGCAGAGGGAGCAGCTGTAAAAGAGCTTGTACCTTTGTTCTGCAACAGCCTTCTGGTCCTTTCTGGTCAGGATGAGCAGAGCAGAATTTGAACTTTTTACTGAGCTAATGATTAATACAAATTCCAGTGTTTGCCATATTGCCCACTTCACAATTAATTAAATTCCCTGGGAGACAAATTGGAGAAGCATTGTACATCTTGGCCACAGACAGTTTTGTGTGGCCAAAACAGTAACAGTTCCTGTAATTTGTCTATGATATAATGAAATTAAGTGATTTAAATAAATTAAAAATGGACTGGATTCAGCTTTCAGTAATTACAAGTCACTGAAGGACTGATACAGCAGAAAATAGCTTTTGTGGCTTCTAGCCCAAGCAAGCTCAATGGGACTCTAACTTTTGTCTAGCAGAGATGTGCTCTGGCAGCTGAGGAAGCTATATTCCATCTAGTAGGTGCAACACTCTAGGAACTGGGAACATGGTAGTTATCTTCTGAAAAAAACCCAAATGTTCAGTGGATAATATGTAGTCTGCAGAGGTGTATTCTTGGGAAGTTTTCTCAATGGATTTCCATCCTTATGTATAGCCAGTTATTTCTTCCCTTACATTGAGATGCACAATTCAGGAAACAGCTGTAGAAATCATTGCTGAAGGCATCGGTTTCCAGATAGTAGCCAAAAGAAGAATAGTCTCACTCCTTAAAAATAATCTTCCAGTTTGAAGAAGAGGTGGAAGCTGAGAGTACCAGAAGTGTTTCAACGTCTTGAAACCTCCTCACCCCCACACCCATCTGGTAGGGCAAGAAACCCTATTTTTCACATACAATGCTAGCATCCTAAAATATTATATATTATACTGTAAAATAATATTTCAGCTTGCATTGAAATATTTTGGGGTGAGAGAGAACTAGAAATTTTGTGGCAGTGAAAAGTTTTCAGGTCTTATTCTGAGTGCAAATTTTTTTTTTTTTTTGCCACAATACCAATCCTAAAGAAGCCAGAAGTATTAAAAGATTGAGATAGGGTGCATTTATTCCAAATAAGCAGACTGAAGGACATGTAAACACGTTGCATTAACAGGTCTAGATCAGCAAACCACTGGTTTCCCAAGGATGAGTGCCACCATAGATAGAAGTTATCTCAGAGCTGGCTCATTTCTTTTTCTGAGCATCCCCAAGCCATTAGCAGAAACAAGATGCTGCCATGGTCACCATTCTATCAGACACAACATGAAAGGCACCAGGATCATTTTTATTGTTTTGTTAAAAGTTACAAAGGTGAAATTCTTTACTGTAACAATTATAGGGATGTCAGCTTTAGTATGAGATGGTTATTACTTATTCTGTAGGATCATTCTAGCATAAGTTTCTGTTTAGACTAATTGTCTAAGAAGATTTCTTCCTCTAGGAAAACAAACAAACAAACCCAAAACCAAATAATAACAAAACAAATAAACAAACAAAAAGCCAACCCACAAAAATTACTTAAGGAGTTTTGTCTGGAATTCTTCACAAGCAGGTCTCTAAACAACATCAAGTTTAATGAATGTAGTGTAGCCAAGGAAAAATATTGTAATAGAGAAATGGAAATTGTCATTATCTGGTGAGTTATACTGATATTTCCCACATTTTAGTTGAGTCTTATAAAACTAATATGTTTTAGAATAGTAAATACATCAGTGATCTCTCTGACATTTCATCTTTTATTTTGTTTTTAACACATTTTTGGGAAGGAACAGGAAGATTCAGAAAGATTTGCTGCATGCCTTGGCTGAATTTTAGTTGGATACTGATGCCACACCAACTTTTAAGACACGATACAAGCAAAATGTTGGCATGTACAACTGTTTACCTCAGCCACAACAATGCTACTCTGCAGAGAAATGAGAAACTGTAGAGTTTCTCAAGGTTCCCTATTAAAATCTGAGGTATAGATATGTTTTATCTATATTACACTGTAAAGCAGTGCTACACCCAAAGACTTAGCTGGTTGAAAATGTAAGCACTCAGGCGAATTTATTTTGGGATTATGGGCCTGATTTAAGCACATATGTACAAACCATGCGCTGCGAATTCGGTGAATCACAATGATATCTGCTTTACTGACAGTAAATAGAACTGTTCTGGGTGTTAACAGGGAACAGGAGAAACTGAGCAAGAGGGAGCCAGCCCCAGTCCCAGGCAGGGAAAAGGTCTGGGGGTTCTGGTTCTGTTGCCTCATTGCCATCATTTGCTTTGCCCTCAGTGATAGCATCCAGGTGGATGCACCTTGCACGAGCTGTGCTCGTTCCTGGGCAGGGCAATTCAGCAGGCAGGAGGATTCTCCCTTTGGAAGGCAAGGGTTACCCATCAGCCACGCCAGGACACCTGCCTGGTGTTGAAGTGGTGACAGGGACCTCCCTGATATCTCTGTGCTGCATTTTGAGGGGAGGCAGTGGTCAGGACCTTGGTGCTCGGTGTGCCTGGTAGCCGAGCGCCGCTCCAGACGCGCCCAAACAGGCTGGAGCTGCTCATGGGCTGCCTGCAGGCTGGCCCTAGGCAACCCGACAGGCACTGGTGTGCAAGGGAGAGAACATGCGAGTCAGCTGCTCGGGTGCACTCCTGAGACTGCTTTCTAGCAGCGGGGTAGAAGCAGCTAATGTAGGCAATTATAACAGGAGAGAATCTTCACCTTTCTCAAATGAAAAAAAAAAAAAAAAGACTCGAAGCAAACCTCAGATCTGAAGACTGACCTCTCGTTTCAGACTCTAGTAGGATGCCTTCCTACCTGCAAAGGATAATCACAACTAGCCAGAGAGAAAAGATCTGACTGTGATGTTTAATGCTCTACAGGGTCTGGTAGCCTCTAAAACTGGAAAAATCAAGTAAAAAAGAGGTAATTTTTTCTTTGAAATGAAAACCACTAACCCAGACCTGAAAAAACAGAACTAATATTTTATATTGAAATACTCTCATGAGGTGACAGCAAGCTGATTAAAAAGAAAGCAAACCAAAAAGAAAAACCTAAACACAACTCAGCTCTCCAACATATGTGTAATATACGCACATTTGCTGTTAGTGTGATTTTCAGTGTAGTTTCACTTAAGTTACTTTGAATGCTTTAAAGCAATAAATCAAAAGTATTTCATCCCACTGAGAGAGTTCTTAACAAAAGAAAGAATGAGGAAATTAAAAAGTGTAACTCTAGGAAAAACACAGACATTACTTGTTAGCTGTGTAAGAACAACAAGGACCTACAAACAAGTACAAATGGCAGCTTTTTGAATAAAAAAAACATAATAAGCAATAATCAGTATCTTATAGCATGATAGCCAAAGGCAGTGACATTTGAACAGCGTGTCTTCTCTAAGCTTAGCTAGCTTGGTAGTGCATATCTGCAAGTGCTTAGCCATGTTAACATAAACCCTCATTAGGCAGGATTAGGCAAGAAACAGTGACAAACAGGGTGGACACTAACCCTCTGAGGAGCCAATTCAGGCACTACACACTAATTATCCTTTTAAATGACTTTAGGATTCAGGGAATGCATGTCAGCGTATGTGTATATGACTACATGGGGAATTGTGTTTTACATACTACAACCTGTTTGTATTTTGCAACAGTTTTAAAGTTATTTCTCCCCCATAGTCCACTGTCAAAACCTTGAAGTGTTTATTCTTAAGAATTACAGTGTAATGATGAATCAAAATACAATATTTAGATGTTTTACCTTGTTCAAGGCAAAACGTCCAGGAGCTGCTTCCGATAAGTGCCTATTAGCAATCCATTTTAGAAAAGCAGGTTAGAAACAGCAATACCCCAAGCTCAAATAATGTGAAGTTCAGTAGCTTTCTCTGTAGACTCCACTACCAGAAATCCCAAGCAAGGATAACTTAAAGAAATTACAGAAGCAATTGCTGACTCAGTGAATTGTACTTTGACTTTTGTTTTTTTTTGATTCCTTACCTTCTTTTCAGATGTTGAATTTATTATTTTTTATTTGCAGTTCTTGTAGTTGTTTGTAATTATTGCAGTTATTTGTTGAATTTGCCACTAATATATTTCTGTAAAGTAGAATTAACCCTCCTACAGTTAGAAGGATTAGTCAGAGGGTTAGAAGTGACCCTCCTAAATTAATCCTCCTACAGTTCTTAAACTATCTTGCTGTCATGAAGGTAAGCTATCATAACAAACCACAGTCATATTCTGGATCTATAGTGTTGATTAGCTGATATTTCTTTTTAAAGCAAATAAATATAAAACTTTGGTTATACTGATGCTAAATGTCTCATAAATATTGTACAAAAGGAACATGATTTAATGAAAAGTGATGGAAAGGTGATAAAATAGTAAATTCTTCCTCTAAGTACTTGACAAAACTTAATTTTTACATTTATTGTCGTTTTATCTTTCCCTTTTACCATTGAAATTCTTTTTAAAAAACAATCTGTGTTATGTTGTTTTGTGATTGTCATTTTGTGAATCTCATTTCATCACAAGTGTTAACAAAACAAATTTTAAATGTAAACATTGGCAGAAAAAGTTAACAGGGACTTTTAAGTAAAGCTTAAAATGCTTTTAAACATTTTCCTTTGGAGCAATAGACTTTACTGTGGTCTTATTTGGCTTCTTTGAACAGCAAAAAATAGTGCACCAGAAAGGGTTTTACATCTCAAACTAAAGTTAAGCAATTAGTAGTATTATTACAAAAATATTACATTGCTTTTTTATTGTATAACAATGGGAACATTTCAAAATGCTTGCAGGTGCAGAAGTTTCAGTTTAATTTTTTGTTACTAATTTTCATAAGTCAAATTTTCAAAGAAAGCATATTTAGGTTAATAAATATGAGTGACAATATTTTGCATGCTCTTTGGCTAATTTTATAAATGTAATTTCAGTATGTATCTGCATTTCTCACAAAGACTTAATCAGAATTGTCCACAAAAATCTCATACACTCCTTTCTGACTCTATTAACACAGAATGAAATTCTAGTCTGCTCATCAGTGTTACTGTTTTGACATCAGTTTTACTTCAGATTTGTCTTTTACAAAATTTGTACCATAAGCTCAAATAAAAGGAATTGAGAAGGTTCCCTTTTCAAAATCTGCTATTTCAGTCAGCAAATGAATTTTAAATATTTTTTCTTACTCTTTCTGAATTAAGTAATGAATTTGACTTTGTGGACCAGAAATTCAACAGAAATAAAATAGCAGGAATATATACACAGAACCCAGATGTATACAGAGAAACAGAACCTCTTGTACTTCAGCCCAGTAGCTGGGAGGTAAAAGGCATTTATTAGCACTGACTGTAGTAGGCATGGCCCTTAGTCTGGCATCTGTAGGAATATTATGCATGACCATATCTGTGGAAGAGAGGAGAATCTGGATTAAAATGGGGATGGAAAGGTGGTTGAAAATGAAAGAAGGAAAATGTAGAATGCCCTTTGGTAGAATCCATTATCCTAAACCCCAGTCTTGGGAACATGAGAACACCCTTGGCATAAACATTTGTGTTGAGGTCAAGTGGGATTAGAAGAATATATATTTGGATGCCTGGGGCTATGTCACAAAAGAAAATATTAATTAAAAAAACAAGCTAGAGATTTTACTTGCCCTCAAACTACATTTTCTTTTAATACATTCTTTGGCTTTTTACAGTCAGTGGACTTGATTTTGATCTCACTTGTATTGGTTTAAATCAGAATAAGTCAGTATAAACCAGCACATTGTTCTGATATCAAATCAGCCTAAACAAGGGGAGAGCCTTAAAGTATGTTGCTTCAGTGCAGCTGGCTAAAACAAGGCTGCACTTGCATTTAGTGAAAGTTAGAATTTAATAGCACTAATCTGCCGTGTGAAAAAGAGGCTGCTTGTAGGGCTAAGTTTCATAAAGTGCTTGGTTTGGATTCAGGGCTGAAGCCACTGGAACCCTGAAAGTGCTTGTAGCATGTAAATCACCTCCAGGGCTTATGTGAGGCTTCAGGACAGGTTAACAGTAGCAGGTGTGCATGGCTAAACCTTAAGAACTTACTTTCTGGAAGACTTCTTCCCAGTTTGATCTAAGGATATACAAAGTTTTTCATGAATCAAGCCTGCAGTGTTCAGTTAGAAACTCTGCTGAGGACAATGGCAACCTTTGATTTCGTCACTGTCTGTCTAAATTAGAAAAAGATGTTGCTTATCTGACCTGACCTTTTCCTAATCTGCATACGATAACAGTTACAGGTTTTCTCTCAGATGAGTTGGTCGGGATCAGTTAACACCTGGCCTCAGCTCTGTTGCCACAGGACTCGTTATTTTCTCAATTCCGAGATATGCTGCTTTGTGCTGGCCACTTAGGAGAAGCTTTAAGGAGCCACAGCAGCTAAAACAACAGATCCTCAGGACTTGTGGGCTCCAGACTGAACAGAAACAAATTAAGTTGCTGTGGGAGTTGAACTGGGATAGGTAAAGGAACCAACATGTTGCTTGCTAAACAGGGAGAAGAAAAGATGAGAACATGAATACCTTGATCAGCGACTTGCATCTGTTTGGTTATTAAAGTTGAAAAAAATATTTCTATGCAAATGTAAAAATATATTATTTTTTTTACAGTGTGATGTCAAAGCATAAGAAGCTTTTATTTATGTACTACTAAACAAAAGTTTGGACCATACACTGCAAAAATGTGCTTCCATTTTGTACTTGCTTAAAGCAATATCATCCAGTCTTTCCATCTGTTTAAGGATTTGCCTTATATTTCATAGTGATTATAGGGAATAATAGAGAAACATATTCTTTTAACATTTTGTAGATTGTACTGACTTATTTTAATAGTAAAGTGTAATAATGCATCATTAGCTGATGAAGGGACTGCCTCAGGAGGAACAGTGAAAGAAAAGATTTGAGTGCATTCTTACACTACTTCCATTAAACAGGTTTGAACTAAATTCAACTTGAGTATCATTAGTTGAAAAAAGCTCATATTTTCAAGCTAGAGAAAGTATAGTGCATTAAATAGATTAGTTGATCATTACTTAGAAACCAAATAGCTCAATAAACACTTCATTTTCCTAACAGAATTGATATTCAACTTGGCAATTTGTATAAACAATATATATGTTCTTAATGTATATGTTTATCTACAATAATAAACATAAGCAACCTTTTGCCTATCATATAATGCCCCTAAAGGCATTATGGGTTAACAGTGATTTAATCCCCTTATGCATGCATAATATGACAAGCTTTGCATAAATGATAATAAATAATTGGTATATATAAATAATTCATCATTTATTTTTGCAGTAGAAATAGAATTCGTAGACATATTTTAAACAAAGGGAATAGCAAACATGATCTCAATCAGAAAAGGGGTTAAATCAAATTACACAAAACAATGTTTCAAATAATCAAGACTCATGCATGCAACATATTTTTTATTTCTTTCATGCTACTATATTGTATCGCCAACTTGTTCTCAAGTATTAAACAATACATATTTAGCACCATCATAAAATAACGGAAGAAATAAATGCTATATTGGGCATTTAATCCAAAACAAGAGGGAATAATATGTCAGAAAAAATAAATGTATACACTGTGCTCTCTAGAAAATTGGACATTTTGGTGGATTTTATTTTTTACCCTGGAATCAGTTCTACTGTTTTGGGGAGATTCCTCTAGGCCTTCCAGTGCAGCTAATAGCTGATAAAATTCTAAAATGCAATTTTTTAAAATAGTAATTTCTTATTTAAAAACATTTCTGTGGTAACACAATAAATTGTTAATTAGATTAATCTTTTTCCTGTCATAATATCCTAAAAAGGGGGGAAAATACAGTGTTATTCTAAATGGAGAATAGTTTTAATGGTTAAGAGTCATTAAGATTTCAGGATTCAGTGAGTACAGCTGCGAATTAACTTTAAGAATGTAATGCCATCCTTATTCAGCAAGGCAGTCAAATATGCACTTAAGTTAAGCACATGCATCAATCTCATTGACTTTACATTATTCTCTCCAGAGTATATTTCTTTTCATTAGGAAGACACTGGCTCTTAACTACCATCAAACTGCCGACTTAACTTGCTTCAATAAGTCCCTGTGAAGCTCCTCAAAGTCTTCTCTAATTTTGACCAGTATAAAGAGCACTGGCATTTGCAAATGTTGGCATGTCATTTCTTAACCCTTTCTACTGAAAGTTGTGTTTGTACATACACACACACACACACATACACACACACACACACACACACACACACACATATATATATATATATATATATATAATAGGAATGATCACAGCATATAATGAGATTAAAAATCTTATGGCAAATGAAAACCCCCTCAAGTTATTGTGCTTGCTTTTCCCACTGATATTAAATGCTGTTGGTTGAGGAAGTGTGAGATACCTAGTTATTAATGTACTAGTCTCTATCAAAAAATGCCATTATACCTAGATACTGACTTTTAGCTATTTTCGAACCAAAAGCAGAACGTGATCTCTCCTCTCATGACACCATAAATATCATAAAAAAGCTATGTTAAGTATTTTGAAAGTGCAAGTTAATATATTTCTGCTATTTCCTTGTAAAGCAGAGAGTTGTGATGTGCGCAAATTCGCCTTTGTTACTATCATGTCATGGCCACTCAGTTGTTTCATTATACATTATTCATTACTTTTCATTAGTTTCAACCAATTTCCTGATATTAATTCATAAATCCCAGAAGTTTCCCTACTTCCCATTTAAAATTAGATAAGAACTCTTGATACTATCTGATATAGTCACAAATTTAAATAAAATATTGCCTTTTTTTTGCTTTTGTTTTGCTAGCAGCTCACCTAGAATTTAAATGTCTTGGTTTATTATTTTTCTTGGACCTCTCTCCTGGCACTGCAGCATCTGACTATGCTCTGAAAGGCATAAGACTTAAAAATCTTCTTGCTTAAATCCAACATATCAAGTCACAACATTCCTTCTCGTTTGCCACCTGACCCCAGAGCCATCCAAAATCCATAGGTTTGTTTTTTGTTATGAGTTCAGCTGCCTTCACATCGAACTGCCTGTCCCTGTGCCCTGCAAGAACTGTCCCTTCTCGAGGGATTCCCTGGCAGTTCAGGCACTCAGGTAATACTGGAGAGCTTTCAGGCTCATATTTCCTCCCCCTGCTGCATCCAGTGGCAGACTTTTTTCTGGAACATGTAATGGTTTGGCCCACTGCAAAGGGGCACAACTGCAGCAAATAGCAATCCACGCCTGTTATCCAACAGCTCTGTGATCAGAGCATACACACAGGATGTAGGGCACCTGTGTTTCATTTCTTCCTTCTCTTGTGGGTTGTCTGCACCAAAGCCTATGATTTATGTGCAGAAGCTGTGGTTTTGATTCTTTGCGCTGCGTGCCATGAGCTGCGGGGTAACAGAAAATTTCAGTAATCAGAAATAGTGAAATCACAATTCTGAGGCAAAACAATTTCAGATTTGGCTTCCAGCCTCTGATGCAGTGCACATTTCACCATTCCTACGAAATGTGGGAAAGGGGGTGTGATCTGCTCATGTTGTCATTCTTTGCAGCCTGTCTGTGCATTCACCTGAGTATTGAAAAATAGAAGATCATATCCCTCCATTTCCAGGAAAGAACTGGGATCACATCCCAAATATCATACTGTGTGAAACAAACATTAATGAGAAATCTTCTTTTTCCTGAGATTTACAGAGATCAGTTCTCTAAGACAGGGCACCACTGGACCAAACCAGGTCCAATGCCAGTGCACCAGGGCCAATGTTCCAGGCATGGTGCATTGGGGAGTGCAGGTGGTAGAACCAAAGCAATGAAGGTTTGTATGGGTGCAGCTCCACAGCGTTTTGAAACTTAAAAAATATGCCTACTCCTGCTTCCATCTGCAATGTCTTTCCTTCTGGTGAGTTGCAGAGTCAGCTGTCTAACATGGTAGAAAATACATGTCTTTTTCCTTTCATTGGGGAGTTAGTTCTCTGTCAGGAAGTGAAATCAGTGAACTCCATAGTTGCACAAACATCAGAGCGCAAAGGATGGGGCAGCAGAGTGCGTACAAGCAAGCAGTGGAGAAAAAAATGGTTAAATAACTGTTGGATCAACCCAGCAAGTATTCCTTAGCTTCACCCTGAGATAAAGGCACAACCTGCTTTCAGGGTCTCCTGTTGACAAGGGGAAGGAGTTACTTGCCAGCAGGGTGTTGCTTCCATTAAAATAAAAGCTGAAGAGTAGCAGGAACATTCCTTGAAAGTTTTTTCTCCCGATATACCTCAACTTTGCAAGAGCAATGTCTTGATTTTCAAAAAGGAAAAATAATTTTAACTTGAAATCCGAATAATATTATTCAATGCATTTATGTATATTAAAATGTACCTAAACAATATTTTATTAATTATCTCTAGAAGTTAACTTTCAATATGATTAGTAGTAGCTGCTAATATCTTTGCTTTTCCTGGACATCTTTGCTGTAAGAATGGGAAAATAAGTAACATTTTGAATAAGGTCATTAAAATTATGTGCAAAGAGAAAACCCTGAGTAAATATCTAATTTAAGCTGAATGTTCTCTTACATTGATCATTCCTTAAGTGTTTTTTTTTCCCTTGTTGTAGGCTGAATTACAATATTCAATAACAGATACCCAAGTCATGCAGCAATAAGTAAGAGCACACATGTAGGTTAGTATTTGGCCTCCACAGTGGCTTTTCCCCTCAAGTCTTAGCCATCTAAAAAAAACCAATGCAATCATGGACGCCACTTGCAACCTACACACTGGAAATTAGAGCCTTTCAGGGAAAAGATATTTGGCTGATAAAAACCTAGCTCCTTAAACTTTGGTGCGACATAATATTTCTTTTGGCAAGGGGTCACTGGTGCTCAGCATACATCATCACTAACTTATTAGATCTTGAGGCAATTAGCTGAAAACAAACAGAAGAGACAAGCCCTTCATTGAGCTATAGAAACCAGAAGAAAATAGCCCATGGCACTCCATTATTCCAGAGCTTCATCAAAGGCTATGCACTGGCTGCAGTTTAAAGAAAGGAGAGTATTGTTTTCATGTAACTTCTATACAGTATTGGGACTTTACCTTGTTATTTTTCTCCTGCTTCAAGTTACATCCAAACTTGCCTTGTTATAATAGGGCAGTGGAAAGAACTTCTCAGTTTCTACCTAAAACAGTATATGCAATGTGTTGCTTGATTAACTAAGGATTAAAAATCCAATTAGATCCTCCCTTTTCATGGGAAATCACATGAGGAATTTTGAGAAATATTACTGAAAACCACTGTGAAATGTGATTGACTGATATGAAAACATGCAACAAAGATATCTAAGAAACCCATGGACTCATCTAAGTAAACTGACCTTTACCTTTTGCAATGTAAATATGTGTTTCTGAATTCCAGAAATTAGTTGAGAGATATATTTTACTAGTTTCAATTAGAAATAACTTTTTTTCCCCTACAGAAAAACATCACTTAAGAGAAATTATGTATTACTGTAAGTATGACCCAGGTAAAAATTATCATTAGGCTACAAGTAATTTTGTGGGTTTTTTCAGTAGTATGCTACACAGTGTGTTAAATATGGTGCTAAATTACAGAATGTGTCTTCACTTGTATGTATTAAAGAAGAATTATGACACTAAAAATGAGTGATTCTTATTTAAAACAAAAAAATCCATTTTTTACCAAATGAAAACTTAGTTCATTGTTTTTAGAGGAGGAAAGTGATTGTTAGAGGTACCTGGCTGTACTTGCCTCTTGTTTCTTTTCTGGCTGTTTAATAAACAGTCTCATGTGTACACCAATTGAACTATACTAGAATCTTGCATACCACTGGTTTACTTTAAGCCCAGCAAATCCCTAAATTAATTTGCACTTTAAGAAGCTACATGTTTTAAGTGAAAGCTTTATAATACTTAATGTAAATTTCTGGGAAATCTTTTATTGAGAGCACTGAAAGTATTTTAAATATGCAGAATGCCAATATTACATTCCTTATATCTTTTTTTTCTTTTCTTATCCACCCAGAATGAAAACAAACCAAGCCACTCCAAACCCATAAACTGAGATTCTTGATGACATAAAGTCCTTCTTTGTATCAGAGTTAAATTCTGAACTTAGAGCCAACAAAATCTATCTCTGAAGACTTGTAACATGATGGTCTAGGGTGTAGGATGAACAGCAGTGCCATCATTTTAGCCCCTTCCCCACTTTCCTCTAGATTAATGATGAAATGATTGTAGACTACCTTGCTCCTGGTGCAGGGTGTGCCTCAAATCATTCTGTACTCTCTTGGCTTCTGGATCCAGCCTGTGAGACAATTAACAGCTACTGTTCTTAATTATGCTGAAAAGCTACAAAGAGATTAAAAGTAGGCAGAGCAGAAAAGGCCATCACAGTGGTATTTATTTCAGGATGTCTCATCTGTATTTCACTTCTGAGACAAGACTGAGGCTATAAATACTTTTCTGTGTTCTGTATTAAAAAAGAAAAAGCCATTTCCCTTCTTATATGGGAATGTAGAGAGCGGCATAATTGGATAAAAAAGAAAATGCTGAACACAAAGTATGACTTTTAACCTTCTTTATAATTCATGTTTGCAGAAATTGCAATGTTTAAAATAAAGCTAAAGAGAAAGAAACAGCTGTGAAAACTATTAGCCTATATTAATTTAAAACACAGTTTTGTAATTTGTGATCTTCCCTGAACAACACAAATATTAACTTCGTTTTTTCCCATAAAATGTCTCCTTTCCTATTGCTTATTTACTATTGCAGGACTCTATCTTTCATCTCTTCGAAGTCACTGGAGTGATTTACAACAGTCTTATCAATTTCATGTGAATGGTCTACGGAATGCTAGGATTTGGTCAAATTCTTTCCCACAAGAGGTTTCAATTTGTTCATCATTCCCTCCTGGTATCTGGTTTCAAGACATGATGTGCAGAATTACCTTTAGTATCAGTTCTGCAGATACAATGCATTAGCAGAGAAAATTAGACACAATTCCTTTTAGATCTGATGTGCTGCCGTTGTCTTTAAGTTGTCAGGGTGTCGAATTAATGGCAACTGGAGAAGGTTGCCATGACTTAAGGGATCACTGTAAAAGGAAAAACAATCCTTTATATCTTTTCTGAGAGAATGGAAGGCAGCTGTTACACATTGCTCTGCTGTGAAGTCCCCCCCCCCACCTTTTTACTTTGTTATGCTAGCAGAGGAGACATATACATGTATATATATATATGTACATACATATACAGAGAAAATTCCTTCTGTAAAATTAAAACAAAATAGTACATATGTACTAACTTTAATTTAAAGGCAGAAAATATATTATTTTAAGCTTGATAAAAAAATGTTTTTTATGATGTCTAACTTTAAAAACAGCACCTTTTTCTCCCCAAAAACCCTGAAAATATAGTACATCAGTTTCTACCAAGTTAAAATCATGTTTCCAGTTATTATAAAATCTCATCTCTCAATTGGCAGCAATTGCTTCTTGTGAAAAAGAAGTCAAATCACAGATTCAATAGTTTTTTTGCTCTGTTACTGATTGTATTTTCTCTGTTTGTGATTACTTATTTACATTTTGGAAAGTTTTGGAAAGTTGGTTTTTTCCCCTTGGAATTTAGAATTGTAAGTAGACATGACTTCTTAATTTCTGCAGAATTGCATCCTTAGAAATGGAATTTGAAAATGACATCCATACAGACAATGGAATTTCACAAATTATTGTTAAAAGGCTGCTAAAGTTGTCAAAGGCTTTCTGTGGGCACAAAGGATCTTTGCATAGACCCTGATTAAGCTGGACAAGAAATTTTTTGAGTCAAAAGTCCTGGATGTATGCTTGCAAAAACTCAGTGTTTGAAAATACTATTAAAGACATTAGATGTAGAAAGCAAAAATGTGCAGGTCATCTCTCAGGTTGGACTTAAATAGTCTGGTCTCAGTCTATGTAGCCGCCAGTTCATTTGGGTAAGTTTGTGTGTCATCTTTTAAAAATGCTTTTGACAATGTAAATTTAGCAAAAGAGCAAATTTACTTTGTGTGATAGTGTGTATCTATCAGGAAGCATGGATGCAATTAAATGAAATTAATAAGTACATACAAACTAAAAATCTACAGTGATGTCATGTAAACAATATCAGTTTTATGCTTCTCTCACAACACTTCACATACTTTACCTCTGGGGAAGCATCAGTAAATACACAGGCTTTTCAATATAACTAGAAGATCCAAATTTTTAGTCTATCCACTGCATATCCACCAGAAGATAAAGGCCCTAAAAATCTTCCACCTTGACCCCCAAATTAAGGGTCCTTAGGGACTCTCTGGTTAAGCACCCAAGCTGAGCTCATTTGCTGAATTAATCACATATTAAATAGGATTTTATGAAGAGTATAATCAAAAGTTAAATGGGACTTTATAAATCAAAACAAAATTGTTAAATTTCATCTGAAATGTAAAGCAAATTTTAGAAGTTCAGATGTAATGTGTTCCACATGTGACGTATAGCTGATTAAATGCCCTACCATAATCTGATTTAACAGACATTTCAAAGGAGTACCTGGCTGTACCTGAGGTATTTTGGAGTGAAATTGCCATGTTTACATGACTGACTGAGAAAAGCTACCCCCAAAAACACGATTCACAATGTTGTGATCTCATGCAATTGAAATAAAATGATTCACAGTCTCTGCTGTTAATCTGATATCAGAAACATGACTCTCAGATTTCCTGCCTTTTACAATGTAGCCCTAAACTGTCTTTCATGAAAAAGCAAATATTAGTTTTAATCCTTCCTCAAGCTGCTTCCTTATACCAAACAATCAGACTTAGAGGTAGTAAGCTTCAGCTAGATCACTTCTCAAATCCTAGTTATGGGCTTGCTGTTGCAAGAGCCAGATGATAACCAGAGGGACTTTGTAAAAAAAACCATCACTCTTACCAGTATCAAAAAGTGCCTGGTATTGGAAGCAGCATTTTTTTCATACCTCATGCCAGCTCTCAAAATAAAGGAAAAAAGTCAGGGATATGGGAAGGCTTTGAGTGTCAAAATCCAAAAATTGCAGCCCAAAAATCTTACATAAGGTAGCTGACTGCCTAGCTCAATAAGATATTCACAAACTGCTTTTCATTCCAAAGCAAAACCTTCCCTGAGCCTCCACTTCTGTATTGTGTAATAGGGTTATATTTACCCTAAGGAACTTACTTCTAGAAATTAGGCAGACAACACCTTAATCACCTCAAGCATAATTGAAATTATAGAGGAAAATCTGGAAATTAAAAATAAACTAACAACATTAGGGTATTGACAAAAGAAAAAAGCAGTTTCAAAAGCAGTCTTTCTTTTGTATGCCATTGAACCCCTACTGGCTGTATCAGTCAGGAAGGCAGTGTGAGACTTTTACTGTGTTTTCCATGGTTTAGAAAGGGCTTACTCTTGCACTCTCTGAAAAAACCCTCATATATTGATTATAAGGTGGTTCAAACAAGAGAATTCACCTTTCCTGTAGAAAAAAATAGAAATCAATGCTGGATCTATGGAATCAGAAGCCTGCAAGTCAGACAATGCATCACTCCAACAGTATGATAAGACCACAGACAGCCGTAACTCCACATTTTGGTCTTTGCTCCTGGAACTACATTTATTTTGTGTGTTAGTTCTGTTCTGATAACTGCTTGATGTAAGACAATTTCATTAAAAACTATATTTAATACAGAGATTTGGGCGCTGACTGAGACATTTAAAGTCATCTAGACTGATTTTTACCTTTTCTCTGAGCAAGATCTTTTTCTGATAAGAAGTAAAAAATTGCAAATACTGATCATCTTTTGAAAAAATAAATAGAGGAAAGGTTACTTAATACTTGGGAAGAGCAAATGAAAATACCAGTCTTTAGGAGGAAGACTATAAAGGAAAGGTAAGGCTTGAGAACATAATTTGTATGAGCAAGCTCTGGAAATGCTAGAGCTTCTATCAGATTTCCACTCACTGATTGATTATCATTCAGTTTCAACTAGCTTTATGCTTAACATGGGGTTCTATCTTTGACAAACTCTATTTCCACAGACACACTAGTGGAAAAATGCAGCCCTAATTTTGGGTTCAGAATCTGCTGTGGACATCCGGCTCCAAAATTTAGGCGTTCCTATTAAATTAGTATTTTATTGAATTTGAATCTTAGCCAAATGATCAAGTTGTTAAAGCTGAAAATAATTAGGAAGGACATCTTTTGAAAGGACTGGATCACAAAAAATAAATAATCATATGAAACCTTCTGATAACATTTCACTAGACTCTAAAATGCTAGTGTTAGAACTGAGGAAAGAAGGAACCAGAGGTTATGCAAACAACAGTAAAGTGAGGATAAAAGCAGCTAGAAAAATAATAAAAACATGTATAACTGTTGAAAGAAAGGAGAAGTTAATTGCATAAATACAGAAGCAAGGAAAAGCAGAACACTGGTAAAGGAATTGAAAGCATACCAGGAGAAAAAATAAATTTATCTGTGAAGATATCTTTCAGATCTATTACAAAAAGAATCTTTTAATAATTATTTGAACAATAGGGAAATCCTAGGAGTCTATAAGAAAATGAACAAAGGCAGGAAAAGGGTAAACAAGAAAAATGGGGTAAATGCAGTCATGTTAACCTGACATCAGTCCTGAGGAAAACAATGGGATGACTGGTATGAGACTCGATTAATAATGAAAGGAGGGAAATATAATTAATGCCAATCAATGTGGTTTTATGGAAAATAGATCTTGTCAAACTAATTTGATATTTTTGTGAGATTACAAGTTGGGTTGATAAGGTAATAATGTTGATACAATATACTTAGACTTCTACAGAACGTTTGATTTCATGCTACAGAACGCATTGGTGTCATGGTTTTATCCCAGCCAGCAAATCAGCGCCACACAGCTGCTCACTCACTCCCCCCACAGTGTGATGGGGGAAGAATTGGAAAAGTGAGTAAACTCATGGGTTGAAATAAAGAAAATTTAAAAGATAAAGTGCAGGCCACGCATGCAATCAAAGCAAAACAAGGATCCATTTACCCCTTCCCATGTGCAGGAAGTTGTTCATCCACCTCCAGGAAAGCAGGGCTCCATCAAAAATCATGATGACTTGGGGGCACAAAGGTCATCATACCTCCATTCTTCCTCTTTCCCCAGCTTGATAGAATTGTATGCCACAGGATATCTCTGTGGACAGTTGGGCTTAGCGGTCCCAGCCACATCCCCTCCCAATCTGTGGAACCCCAGCCTTCTCCTTGGCGGTGTGGTATGAGAAGCAGGAGAGACCTTTACTCTGTGAAAGCACTGCTCAGAGTAACTAAAACGTGTCATGATCAACACTGCTTGCAGCACAAATCCAAAACCTAGTCCCATGCTAGTTACTGTGAAGAAAATCATCTCTATCCCAGCCAAAACCAGCCAAACTGGTTAAGAGGGATGCAAAATAAACATGGTACACATCAAGTCTGCCATCAAGTGTACCAAACTCTCAATCTAACTAACCTCAAGATGTAATAATAAATGGGATATGATCATCAAGTATCTCTGTTTCTAACAAGATCCTGTAGGTCATGGGTTTGAGCTGTTATTTCTGAAAACACTAATTGATAACATTGGGATATTACAGAATGAAATTATTTGAGGCTTTCAGGAGACAAGAAAATAAAAAGGGAAGTTAGAAAATACACAAGACCAAGTTACTGATGCTGTATCTAATATAAAGCTTAGAGTATGTTCTTAACACATGTTGCTCACAGTCTCATCACCCGTGTAGCACACCTTTTTCTCAGGCACTAGAATATACACCAATGATAGCAGGTTGAGATCAAGCACAAGATAAATCTTATAGTTTTTTTCTGCAGCTGACATCCAAGTTTCCTCTTTGGTGGCTTTTCATCATTTTGGTACCTTCAGCTATGGATGGAGGAAAGAGTGAGGGGAGTTCAGAAACGGGTTTTGGCCAGATTAATGTGTAGGCAGAGGTGAGCCTTGCCAATCAACAAGGCACCTTTGACACCTTGGACTGTGTGAAACCCAGGACAGTGTGAGCTTCTCCGAGGTAGCTCGTCTGGAGAGTTTGGAGGAGGTAGTTCTTATAGAACATAATAATTACCAGGTTGTGCTTCTGGCACACTGTCTCTAGCACCAACATGTAGCTGAACATCTTGCAAATCTGGGACCACCTGAGTGTGTATGAGAAATTTCTTTTCTCTCTTGAGGTATCAGAGTTGTCTGTGGAATCTCCAGCTCATCCACAAAACATTGGCATCAGACTCTGGAATTAATGTTATGACACAAATGCATGGTTTCCCTTAGCAGTAAATCACTTTGAAATGCACAAATCTGAAATTAAAATCATACTCATGAAAATATGCAGGATGGACATCCTCAGACAGTTAGATGGATAATGCAAGCACTCAAACTCTCAGCTTTGCTCCAAAAGGCAGGACACCTGAAGGAAAGTGAGATCCTGAAATCAAAACCCAGATGTCTGTCTGATTACACTATCTACCTATTCTCTTTGAACATTTCTTTAATGTTAGGAAATTTCCTTAGTCTACTTGATTTTCAAAGGCTTTATCACCAGAGGCTAGACATGGGCTGGAGCAGTCCATGTTTAGTATCTTATCTCTTACTACTTCACTGCAATGAATTCATTCAATCTTTGGGGGTTTTGCCCTGAAGTGAGGCTCAAAACTAAGAAGTCTGCATAAAAATATTTTAAATGGAAGTCTATTGTTATTGTAGGCTTGAAGCACTGTCACAGATTGGAAAACAACAGACATATAAAATTAAGGAATTATTCCTAGCACAGATATTGTCAAAAAAACGGCAAAATTACCTCAAAAGCTGATAATTTGTGTTAAGCACCACAAGCTTTATTTTCAAGTATGATTGTAATCATTTTTGCTCCTTTACGTCTTCAACTCTGCATCCCAAAGTTTTTTCCCGCTCTTCTTTCCTATTCATCCCAGACACAAGCACTGAGGTCTTTGGCAGGTGGTGATGAACATGCTGTGCACTCAGCCACCCCCTGACGTGTCTGACTGTGGCCATAGTAAAGGAAGCCTTGATGGGGAACCTGGTCATCACTTGAGAATCCAAATGGGAAACAAACATGAAGGAGCTTGTCATACTTTTATTGCAGACACTTCTTCCCTAAAGGAGCCCTACTTGTCTACAGCCCATTTTGGCATTTTCTCCTCTTCATGACAGAAACTGTGCAAGCTCCACCAACTGGGCAAACTCTTCAGGATGATCTACTGGCCAGCTTTTCTAAGCATGCTGTTGATTGCCTTATCAGAGACTTTACTGGATGGAACAAAGGGATATCAGTGGGATTTCTTCAAGCTTTGAGAATTTCTGACACGACAAGGAACAATTTTGTCATTCACTTAAACTCCCCACAATTCAGGTAGCTCTGCTGGGTGCCTTAGACTCTTATGCCTTGCATGGCCATGGTTGGCAGCTTTTATCTATTTTTCCATGCTGACTGGAATCTCTAGTTGATCTTGAGACTAGTGGTTATGGGAGATCTCTCTTCAGACCATTTCCCCAGGCGCAGTATGATTGTGGTACCAAGTAGGGAAAGGGCAGGGAGCATTTAAGGTAAGCTTTTTGCATTAGCAGTATGTCACTTCAATTGCTGGAGTCAGACAGTGAGAGAGAAAAGGCTTTAGAGGAGAGCAGATGAATTAATCTGCCTGCAACCTTTACTGAGCAGCAGACAAATGTGTCTATTTTACCTTATCCCTGTATGACATAGTGTTTCTAATGAAGACACTACATTTTTGGAACTGCTACGGCTGAAGAGTGATGTGCCAGTTCTCCCCACTTGAAATGCCCTGCAATCATTCACATTTGAGATTTATGGAATCCTGGTTACAGTTTTATTGTTCTGGGAAAATCCCAGGTCTGTCAGTTATACAGATATTGTTTCATTAATGAGTACATCTCCAGAAATGGAAAAAACATCTAGAACTTTTGTTTATTTTAAGATTCAACTGCATTATCTTTTAAAAATTACTTGTGAGGACAGGCTGATGGATTGGTACAGCAAAGCTGGTGGCTGCAGAAGGTCACCAGAATCAGGCATTTTCTATTTTATGTAATACTCTAACCCATAGCTTGAAATATTAGTAAGTTTGTGAAGCTTTTTGCTTGGAGGAACTGTCAAGACCTGTTTGCCTGTCTCTGTTTGCATCTTGGAGGGTTTCTGAGGGTATTCTTTGTCTCTGGAATCTCTGTTTCAAAGGGGCATTGCAAGTCTCTATTTGCAAGTATTCATTTGAACATACACTGGATCTCTTTGGTGTCCTCTCACATAGCATGGCAAAATCTTGGGCAAGAAAAGACAATCCTGATATCATGTTGTCATCAGAAAAATGTAAGTAAAATACTTGACAGTGTAAAAGGGAAATTTTACTGAACAACTTAATGGCTATGTGGCCTCCACAGCACCATGTGCAGGCCTACTCTGTGAAATGCAGAACTCTACAGCTGACAGGGACAAAAGGAAAATGAGAACTGAGTGTTTTGAATTCGGAATTAGAGTGGAGACACAGGGAAGAGTAAATGGAAGTAACATAACTGAAAGGATTGCCACACCCTGCTACTCTCTTGACTTTATATCTAAACATCTAGTTTTAATGATGCCTGTGTCTCACCTAGATGTAGGTAGGAATGGGCAGCCCTTGCTGGCTGTCTAAAGAGATCCTTGCCTTGTATAATATAAATATGGATCTTTTTGGCAGCTGAACAGTCAGAAGTTATGGTAAGCTCAGATGTAATAATAGTGTGGGTGTAGGTATCCATGTTATTTAAAAAATAGTATGTGGCCACTGATGGAAAGCAGAGCAATATATCTGATAAAGAAGGCAAAGATCAAGTTGTGTAAAATGAATATTTTAATGAACATAGTATGAATATATTAGATGTTATCAGAACCACAGAATATTCTGACAAGGATCTTGAAGTCCAACTCATAAATGAATGGCCTCTACTAGGATCAAACCCATGGCTTTGGTGTTATTTAGCACCATGCTCAGACCAATGTACATGAGCAGACCACCACAGCATTTACAGCATTGCCATTCTGGATTTCAGCTCACCGTAAATTATGCCCTTAACTTGTCCTTATTTCTGCATTTGTTATATCTTTTTAGTACTAGACACAATTAGCATTGCTTTCTGTGGAGCTGGGGTGATACAACAGTAAAGTAATTTTTAATTTACCCAGAGCCCACCTCCAAAACAGCATATTTTCTCTGTTGTTACTTGATATCCTCATGCTAGCTGCTTCTGAGTGTGAGACTTCTGTTGCTGATCTTAGGCAAACACCAGTGCCAAGACACTCTTATATTACATTGTGCCTTTTGTCTTGATGCTGTAAAAGCTGTATGACTGAAGTGGCAAAAAGAAATAGAAGAAAAAATATTTTGCAACAACAAAGAGGAAAATGATAATGTCAAAAGAGATTAAGGTTGGAAGAGAAGTGGGCACAGATAAAAATACCAACAGTGAGCCATTGAACCAAAACTTTTAGGAGTTATTCAGCAAATTGGCTGTTCAGAAATATAGCAAATTGGCTGTTCATGAAAAGTGACTTTGAAATAATTTTTGTAAAGCAACCTATTGAGTTATACCACATATTTTTTATTTTTTTGGGAGCGGACAAGAGTTCTGCTTGAGCCAACAGGAAAAGATATTGCTGCAAAAGAGGGAAGAAGGGTGGCAACAAACAGCAGCAGCACCTATAGAAATGCACTGGATAAAGAAAGTCAACAGGACTGATACAGGGACATGGTCTACATGCAATTTTAATGCTATCAGTACTTATGTGGTAGTTCTTTTTTAGCAATCAAGAGATCTGAGGAAAAGGCACTAGAGTACTTAAGTGTCAGTCCCATGAACCAATAGATGTGAAGCCATGCTGCTGTCTGCCTTCCTGTGAGGCCAAAATCCAGACTAAGAATAGATGAACACCAGTGGAGAAACCTGCTTAACCAGCTGCACTGGTCAAGGACCAGCTGGGGAAGATCCCTGCTGAGGAAATTCAATTTTTCTAGATTTACAAGTCTGGATGAAGCCCCTTTTCCCATATATCAAATCAAAATGTCTACACAGCAATATTTTTCTGCACATACATATGTGAAGACAATTATTTCTTATCACTTAAAAATCTACTGAAGTTTCTCTCCATTGAACCAAAAATATGCATATGGAATATCTATTCCTATTAATAATATTTGTGTTCTATATCCCAGTTGATAAGTGGTTTGTACACATTGATTTGTAACTATTTGTTAATTATAAGTCTAAAAGTCTTAAAAAGTCTAAAATTATGTCTTTGAAAAGGCTCTGAAAATACATCATCTGCCACATGAAAAAAAAAGTAATATAGAACAATTTTCAAAAATATTTTCTGCAATTAAAAATTACATGTTGAAACAGAGCCATTTTAGAATAAATACATTGGTACATTCAATAAATACTAGGCAATAATTTGTGATGTAATTAGAAATCAGAGAAAAATTCAGTCATATCTTAGTTATTCTAATTGCTTGGCAAGATGTTTGCAAGTTGTTGGGTTAAGATAAATACTGCTAATGTGTACTGGAAAATTACACTTTTACCAGTTGAAGAAGACAACAATTCTGCTGAGTCCTCTCAGAGGTCATGTACAACTGACTAAAGCAGGGACACGGACAAATCTGTGACTAGCTGGTTACTTTTGCACTGTGATGTCTAAATCCTGTCTTCAAATGGTTCAGTTTATTTCCTGATAGTAACAGTTGTCACAAAAAGTTTATACTGAGTAGATGAGATCTTCTTTGGTCAAATGTTCTTAGGCCAGCTGCTGTCATATTCTAAAGGCATCAACTCATTTTGTCCTGTCATAGTTCACTTCCAGTGCTAGCTGTGGGGTAACCCTATACTTGTACTTTAAATGGTTGTCATTACCTTGTCATGCTTATAATTTCTGTAATTATTTGGGGGGTTGTTTTATTCTAAATGTCTTAGTTGTAAAGTATGTGAAAAATAGGTTCTGATCGGATTTTTTTTCTTGCTTTATTTCTGCCTTCTGTGGTAGCACTGTTTCTACCACAAGACAATTATTTTCTGGTCAGAAACTCTTACCTCCTCCTTCACATTCTATTTAACTTTAAAACCAACTGGGACTTTAGGCTTGTTCTTAAGTTCAGCATCTTGTCATATACTCCAGTACACTTTGATTGATACAGATACAAGGTTCATGTAACCATACAAGAAAAACATTACAGACTTGTGGAGAGGCAATTGTCATCAGCAAGCCGATGTACCTGGTCTGAGATGAATTTCCAGATCAAAATGCGTATTTTCTTTTTGCTTTTTGACAGAGAGTAGTACTTGACAGGTTTCTGGTTCTTCAGAAGTCTCTTGATGGCTGGAAGAAGTGACAGCCCTCAGATCGGAATGGCGTGCAACAGGCTACTGTGTTCTTGTACAAATCAAAGCCCTCTTTCAAACTTGAACCCTCTTTTCTGAGTTGGGAAAAGTATATGGAAAAAATGATTGTTAAAGTTTGAGTAGCACAGATGACTGTTAAATATTCAGGTTAGGATGCACTGTGCAAGAGTCTTAAGATGACAAAGTTGGTCTGAATATCTTTAAGGAGATAGCAAGAAGGAAAATGGGGGTTTGTGTGTTTGGCAATACATTGTTAGTAACATAAGCAGTTTCTCAGATGTTTCTTTGACAACTTTGAAAGGATTAAAAATTTGAAGACTTTCTCTCCTGCAATATCACATTTAGTCAAATGACAGGCAAAAATTTTAAAATCATGAATAATTTTTAGATGAAAATGGTTACCTTTTCCCAGGGTGCAGAATGGAAAATATTTTTTTAGTTAAGAAAAGAGATTTAGTCAACTTTTTTTTAAATGTTGGGGAAAAATAACCTAGTATTTCCTGCCATCCATAAGAGAATTTTCAATAACTACCGAATTATTTTCAACTAACTTATCTTAATCAATCTAATATATTAGAGCATACTGATAAACGTACTATATAGATTGTCTATTTTATTAGCTAAATAATAAGACGCATTGCTTTTAGTTCTTTGCTACTGTGTTGTTTTGATCAAGAGAGCATGTCAAAATGTACAGACATATAGTTTGTGGTTTGTGAAAACAATGTCAAAAAATGCACCAATCACATTTGGCTTCACTGCTACTACTTCTTGTTCAGTACCTCTCCAAAGGAGCCTTGTAGCCTGCAGGCCAGGGATTGTGAGGGATCTGTCCCAGGGTCCAGCCTCAGCCTTTAGAAGCACCAATATAGGACTTTAACCTTGCTTTATAGCAGATGGATGTTGTTGATTTGTGAGAGAGTACATTAGCTAATTCTATGGAAGACAAGAAAAGTGAAATCAGACAGAAGTAGCAATATTGATGGAGGGGAAAAAAAAAAAAGGAAAAGTTTTGCATTCATAAGCTACATGCAATCCTGCTTGCAGAGACTCTATCTGTGGTAAAGGACACCCAGGTAAAAGTAATTCAATGGGGAAGTGAACATTTTAATCATCCTGACATGAATCTGGGATGATAGCTGACAATACTGAAACATTTTTCTTTAGGGATGTTGCAGAGTTCTTTTTAATAAAGGAGTTTCTTTCTACTTATTTGGGCTCTAGTTGCAGCACTCCAGTTTGGAGTTTGGTGAGAAACTGAAATGGAGTGTAGTGGTGGTGGCATGAATTATGACATCGCAATATTTGAATGAAGCTTTAGGATCAGCTCTGAAACTAACTTGCTGACAGAGATGAAATATTCACTTACGAGTTGTCTCTTCTGTATCTGGCTACAAAAGGAAGCAATTTAGTTGGATATGGGGATAAATTTGCCCATCTAAATTAAGTAAACACATCCCCATTTGGATACAGGTGGAACAGGTCAGGTCTTTCTTCCTAATTCTGACAATAAGCATGGAACAAGGAGGGCTAAGCAAATGTATGAAGTACTGTAGCAAATAACCTGATTATATCAAATGGGGGGGAGGGGGAGTTGAGTTACTTAAAGGATTGGCTAAACAAATCTTGGTTTTGTATCTTCATTATTGGTAGTTTAAAAAGGTTCAATTAACCAGACATAACTGGCAGGAAATTATAATTTGGATTATTTGCATTCCTTATAAGAAAGGTTACAATGAAAGTTAGGGTTTTTTTTGTTAGTTTTTTTGTTGTTGTTGCTGCTGTTTATTGTTTGTTGTTGTTGATTTTTGTGGTGGTTTTGGTTTGAGTTGTTTTGGTGCTTTTTGGTTTTGGTGTTTTTTTGTTTTTGGAGGTTTTTCATTGTTTTTTGGTTTGGGTTTTTTTGGGTTTTTTTTTTTTTGCTTTTTTTTTGTTTTGGGTTTTTTTTTTGGGTTTTGGTTTTTTGTTTTTAGGGGTTTTTTTCCAGTTAGTACAAATTTGGTTTGAGATATGCAAAAAAAGTGGAAGTCATTCATCGGTATGGTCACACATGAGAACATAATGCTTGAAATTGTTTTACCATAACTATGGATAGTGATTTGCCAATTCCACTTTTCGGAGTCCAAGGAAAATGCTTTGATATTTTCTGAATTCTGGTTTTGAAACTGTGAAGGTAATTACCAATCAAGTATCCTGCCAGTTCATAATATATCAGTAAGAACATTGGTTTGTGACTTCTGAGCTATTTTCTCTCAAAATACCTCGGCTCGTATTATTTGGGATCAAGACTGGCTCATAATAATGTCTGGAATTTGGTTTTGGTGATGACTTGTGCCTGTTGCATTATGTGTAACAGTCTCCTTGTAACTCAGAGTCCCATCTTTTGTAATTACATTTGAGCAGCCTCCTGAAGATATTTTGAAATCTAGGATTTAAATGGTAAATGCTGTCATTACTGAGGAGCAGTAGTTAACCATAATTTCTTTAATTGAAATAATAAATATATAATAGTATGGAAATAGTGATATTTTTTTTAAATGTGAGACACAAGAGGGTGTAACGTCATCATTTTTTTCTCACTTGCATTTAACAGGTTTTTCTAGGGATCTGGAGCATTGGGTGGGAAGCCAAAAAAAAAAATAAAATGTCAGTTTTTACATACCGAATTCCCCAAGCCAAAACTGGTTCTGATGTCTTATACTCATCTCCCCAGGTGAGAGGAGACTGTCTCCACCAAAGTGTCAAAAGCACTGAAAAGAGCTAATTTTACTGGGTCTGCTTTATGTGTGAAATGAAATGTTCCACATCGCCCTGTTTAACAGTACTGAGACAATGCCCATCTGTTCTAGCAATGGGGATCTCTCTGATGGAATGTCTCCCCTTATTCAACATACTTAAACATCATGTGGAGGCTGGATTCTTATTGTAACTGGTAAACAATAATATTTTAAAAGCTCTGAGGATGAGATTAAAATGTTGTTATAATAGCAAAGTTTGATTTAAACAATTCTGATTTCCTGAGAGGGCTCTTGATATAATAATCCTGTGTGATACAAACCCTGACAGAGACTGTAGAAAAAAGTTGTTATTGCTCAAATATTACTTTCTAATTAGCCAACAAGAACAATTAGGAAATGCTTCAGGTAACTTTAATCTCTCTGCCTGGCTACACATTGTTGATTTTTTATGCCAACAAATACATACTGATATTTTAAAACAGATCTCTGTATGCTAATTTTCTTATTTCCCCATCTGAAAGGCTATAGCTTCCTGACTGTTAATTCCCTTTGACAGTGAATGGTTTTGTTTCTTATTCACCTCAAAATAATGTATTGTTACGAAGGGATTTATAATAAACAGTATCTAGGAAAAAACTATGATGTTGATCAGTTTTGACAACTAAAAATGCATTATTAATGGAATAATAACATTGGAAGCATCTTGAAAAGAAGCTGATTTTGAGGAGTTTATTTTTCTCTTCAGACTGAGATTCATTCTTCTAGTTTAGAGATACTTCTGGGTGGACAGGTCATTACAGAGAAGAATGCCAAAATTATTGCATGTTAGGAAGCCTTGTGATGCTGCCTGTCAAATATAGAATGATAGGTACACTTAAAATAAAGTCAGATACATTATTCCCATTAAAATCCACTTTTACAATATCTGGTTTGACATATAGAATAGATATTTTAAGTGAGTATATATGTCAGAAAGTGAAATTGCCTTAACTGCTTGATTTTACTTAATGGCTGTTGATGAAAGATACCATTTCTTTTTCCTCTGTGCACAGTCACATATGAATATAAATACTGGAACAAATATTTGAATAACAATGCAGCTCAGTGCATCTCTCTGGCATTTTTGCTATTGAAGTAAATGTAAAGCTAAACCTTGAAGTGAAACTACATGTTAATTCATCCTCTTCAGCTCTAGCAGAGGACAAGCAGTAGTATAAATTTTCAATATGCTTACTCATACACTTAAGGTATAGTATCCTTGATATTATTTGCATATATAACCCAGTATTTAAACCTCATATTTTCAGTCAGGGTGAATTCTAAGCCATAGTTGTTAAACAATTCTCTAAAAATATTTATGCCAATAGCCAAATTATGATGTCTTACTGGCTGTTCTCTAGGAAGACCAGTTTACCATCATTATTGGATTTTATATTAATTATAGTATGTACTTTATTAAATTTGCTGAAGTGCTTTACTGGATATTCTCCAAACTCTAACAGCCAAATGAAATTATATAAAAAGGATCAGCTGTATTTAAGGGCATGTGAAAGTGCTTTAGAGACTGGTTATAATTAAAGAGGTTGTAAACCAACACACAGAGTGCAAATGTCAATGCATAGCCTTCCTTTCCTTACTTACATAATTGGAAGAAATTTAACAAGAATGACTCAGTAAAATATAAGAGCTTGATACAGAATACACCCAAAACCTCTAATAAACATCTTTGCAGTTTTAAGCAATAGAAAGTGATGTCTATGACATTTCTCACAAAATAACCGTGCACGAAATGCTTTCCTAAATGCACTTAACGTTGCACATTGGATGAGAATAAACAAGTTCAATAGATTAAAGGTGATGAGGTTGAGAAAGATGAGAAAGCATATTTTACCCTCTTTCTTTAAAGCTCTCAGGCCTGAATTCTTTATGTGCCCTAATGAGTAAGAATGTGTTTAAAAAGAAAAGGAATGATAGTCATACATCATTGCTGCTTTATCCAGCATCTGGTAGAGCTGAGGTATGAATCTGTTCCTAAGAGGAGATGGGATAGCCAGTGGAGAAAGCAGATTGCCAGGAGGGACAGAATTAAGAATGGGGGATCCTAGCAGAAAAACAAAGTATAAAATTTAAATTTAAGAGTTAATTTGCACAAATTTTCAGGGAAAGGCTACTTGAACTAAACTATCAGGATCTTTATCACTGGGTTACTTCAAAGGCAAATACCTGCTTTTTTGTTTGATATGTGGGTAAATCAGAAAGAGAAGGCTTAACCCTTTTCTGCTGAAGTCTCCTGGTATCATTAAAGCTGCATGTCTTATTGAAAGTACTTACTGTTTTAATAATTTAATTTAATACTAACAAAACACATAAATTCTAGTGTATTTTCCAGGAAAACTGAAATAATTATTGTGAGAAAAAAAGTCAGTTCAAGGTATATTCCAGTTTATTTTTATTTTTTACTAAGTTTTGGATGCATTTTCTTCAAAAACAGCTCATTCATTATCTCTTTTAAACAAATGTATTTTATCATAATATATCATACATTTACATTTTCTCAACTGAACTAAAATAAAGGTTCTTTTGTTCTTCTGTGTTATGGCAAGAAAAATAAATCAGATTTAGCATGTTGTGCTCTCACACTATACCAGCAAAGCCTGGACACAAAATATTCTACATATTGGTAGAAATGTTAAGAAAGTTAAGTTACACAGTTGTAACTATGAATATCTGAAGATAATCTACAGGTTCAACCAGTTAAAAAGAAAATGGATAAAATAAACATAAAATATAAAATATAAAATATAAAATATAAAATATAAAATATAAAATATAAAATATAAAATATAAAATATAAAATATAAAATATAAAATATAAAATATAAAATATAAAATATAAAATATGTGTGACAAGAGAAAATAAAGGCTTAGGTCCATACATGAAATATAAAATGCTCTCATAGGTGATGACAAATAATGCAGTCGTTTGTTAGAGGAAGAGTTTATTACAACAAAAATTGTTGCAATTAAAAAATGTGGACTATCTAATATTTTGAAAAGTAAAATTATTGTTAAAATAATATTAATGATATTGTTAAAATTTTGGTTTGTCTCATTACATAGGCAACACTTAATAATCATAGAATGCACTTACAGATGAGATGACAAGAAGTTTATTCAGAATCTACACCTATTCTTCTGCACTTATAGGTGATTTCAATAAATATCCTATTTATATTCATTCTAAAAGTTTAATTTCCATTGTATCACCAAGAAAAGGTGGAGTAAAATTTCAGAATTTTTCATAGAATCATTTATCTTTTGGATCATCAGTCTAACCATTAAGTCCACCACTAAACCATGCCCTTTGGTGCCAACTCTTATACATCTTTTAAATACCTCCAGGGATGGTGACTCAACCATTTCCTTAGATAACCTGTTCCTGTGCTTGACAACACCTTTGGTGAAGAAATTTTTCCTAATATGCAATCTAACCCACCCTTCCCTGGCTCAACACATTCAATAAGGAGGGAGATTCCCCTTAGCTTTTCTTTTCATGCTGATTTATTCATAAAAATATCTTTTTTGTCTTTTACAGCAGTGTGCAGGATAAGCTCTAGGTGGGATTTGGCCCTTCTAATTTTCTACCTCTGTAACATCAAAACATCCCTGTAATCCTCCAGAGCTACCTGCCCCTTCTTCCAAATGTGATAAACACTTTTGTTTCCTCCCTCAGTTCTAGTCATAGCTCTCTGTTCAGCCAGGCTGTTCTTTCCCCATGGCTCATCTTTCAGCACGTGGGCACAGCTTTCTCCTGCACCTTTAGGAGTTCCTTTTATAAGAACACACAACCTTCCAGGACTCTTGCTCTTCAGGACTGCTTCCCTAGAGATTTTCCAAACCAGTGTTCCAAATAGACCAATATTTAGTCTGGAAGCCCAAGGTGGCAGTTTTGCTTGTACCCCTCCTTATTTTTGCAAGAATCAAAACCTCTATCATTTCATAATCACTGTGCCCAAGACAGGCTCCAACTACCTTGTCCCCCACATGTCCTTCTCTGCCTCACAAACAGGTCCAGCTGGGCTCTTTCCCTAGCTGACTCTCTCACCAGCTCTGTGAGGAAGACATCTTCTGGACACTCCAGGAACCCACTAGACTTTTTCCTCTGTGCTGTATTTTATTTCCAATAGATATCTAGTAAGTTGTCTGAATATACATGTATTTCACTAATATTCTACTGTAGAAAATGCAAAATGATGTTCCTGAATATGTGTGGGTCAGATTACTGTATGTCCAGTAACCAGTTTACAAAACACAATCACCCCACTTCTTTGTGCCAATCCTGATGTGCAGGCAAATAGGCAAATCCCATGGGCTGAAAATTTGGCCTCAAATGAATACATGGTTAATAATAAGCTCTATGAAGTATTTATAGTTCTTTAACCAATAATGAATAATGACAAGTTTCATATTATGTTCCTTTTACTTGAAAAAGACTACAATCCAGTAAATTTGTCTCATTTGAATAATGTTAAATAGCCAACGAATTTGATCACTTTATGACCATACCTAATGCCAAACAGACATAAACGTCATTAAGGGCCAAAAGTCCAAGTCTAGAGATGTGAATTCTATTTTCAGCTCTACACAGGCTTCTTGTGTGACCTGGGCAAGTTTAGATTTGTAAGGATTGAGTACAAATATCTCTGTTGTATAATTAATTAATTAGTGATAACACTCTTTTTTATTTTCACAGGTTTGCTAGTTTCCTTAAAGAGTGTTTGTAAATGATTTTGATTTTTGCAGTTGATTTTTTTTAGAAACATGAATTTGAAAATTAAAAACATGCACCAAAACGCAAACTGTATGACATTAAAGTATTACAGCAGACCTAAAATTAATAAAACAGGCTTCTGTAACTTATGCCAAAAACAATAAACAAAAGTAAACGTTTTCTTGTTATGTTAGTGGGATATGTTGCACATTTCACTTGCAGTTCATCACATCTTGCTTGAGAAGACATCATAAACAATGCTCCCTCTGCAAGTTGTGTATTTCTTTATCCCCTCTTTCACCATCTTGTCTTTTGCTCTGTGCAATACATATGCATATCCATACAAAGATATGTTAATAAATATATTGAGATTTCATTAAGAAAAATATGTTGAGGAAACATAAATATTTAACTGATACTGGGAAAAGAAAAAGTTGCCTATACAGTCTTAATTTTGCCCCATTTTTTTCAGTGAATTAAGAGGGACTTAAATTTCAAGGTCATCTTGCCTTTCTCAAGAATAAAATATAAAACCATATCCGTTTTTTCTGCCGAGGCAAATATAGAGAACCATGCTGTACTTAATACAAGCACACATTTAAATTGTAGTTTCAAAATATGCCACAGATTAAATACAAAGGTGCAGAAATATTTTTGCTGGCCTAATTTATTGATTTCTGCAATTACATACAAGTCTTCTCCCCATCTTTTAGTCTAAGGAACTCAATATTGTTTGTTATCAAAAGTTATGTAGCATTAGTCTAAAGTATTAGCAGACATGTTGAGAAAATCGAGTCTTAATAAATTTTGGCCGTTCTGATTCTACCTTAGGTGTTTTGTACCCTACTGAGATTGTAAAATTTCAAAACTGCTCTGTGACACCCATGAGCAAGTAAAGTCAGCATACCCAGTTGTGTATTGAACTAACTTACTCTTCACAGCCACGGCATGGGGGAAAGGTTGAGGATGTTTGAATTATGATGGGAGTTCAACTAACAAACCATATTCAGCCAGTCACATGGTGCCATCCAGGTCTGCCTTCCTAGAAGAGGAATGTGGGTGAACCATCACAAAAAAGAAAAAATCAGTTGAAAATAAAAAAGACAGAAAAAAATATGCAGAAGATACATTTTAGTCAGAGAAATGTTGCATGCATACATGAAGTTACATGCAGCATTCAAGCATTGAAACCTTCTCCATATCTGAGTGCTTCTTTTGTCTTCCTCTGCTAATCACCATCTCTAAGGATTTATTTCCACATTTGAAGCCTACATGGAAGCTAACATCTTTCATTTTCAACCTGTTGCATGAATAACCCTTCCAAGCCTTTAAATCTGACATTGTCTTCCAGTATGGTACTGGTTTGAAGTCCATCCTGGGAAAGATTTCAGCCATGACCCAGTAAAAGTTTTCCTGTGCATTTACACAGCACAGTTTTAAAATTTGAATGCCACACTGCTCTTCTGGGGTTACAAACAAGAGCTTTTTACAGGTGAGGAGGGAATACTTCTACCTTCCTACATGCAACTGGAACTCACATTTTCCCCTGAGAGGGGAGAGTGAAAGAGATAATGTTGTAATGCTGCTTTCCAGTAGGTAAAACTGGTGAAGGAAGGAAGGAAGGAAGGAAGGAAGGAAGGAAGGAAGGAAGGAAGGAAGGAAGGAAGGAAGGAAGGAAGGAAGGAAGGAAGGAAGGAAGGAAGGAAGGAAGGAAGGAAGGAAGGAAGGAAGGAAGGAAGGAAGGAAGGAAGGAAGGAAGGAAGGAAGGAAGGAAGGAAGGAAGGAAGGAAGGAAGGAAGGAAGGAAGGAAGGAAGGAAGGAAGGAAGGAAGGAAGGAAGGAAGGAAGGAAGGAAGGAAGGAAGGAAGGAAGGAAGGAAGGAAGGAAGGAAGAAAGAAAGAAAGGAAGGAAGGAAGAAAGGAAGAAAGAAAGAAAGAAAGAAAGAAAGAAAGAAAGAAAGAAAGAAAGAAAGAAAGAAAGAAAGAAAGAAAGAAAGAAAGAAAGAAAGAAAGAAAGAAAGAAAGAAAGAAAGAAAGAAATGTCAGTAAATATAATAGATAACCATGTAAGAAATGTAAAGGTAAGGCTGAAGTCAATGTTTTCTAAGCTTGTCTATGTAAGGCATGCAGTATTCAGAGATAAGACTAGTTCACTGCTGTTGATCAGATAAATGTTACAATTGACCTAGTTAGAGGAAAGACAAATTGTCAGGCAATTCCTAACTCCATTAATGGGTTAATAATTTTAGTATGCTATTCTTTTTTGAAAAGGCTTATTTAAATGTTTATCAGTTGTGCAAAGTGGAGCAGCATTGGAGATTCGCAAGGGAGAACTGATCATTGCCTATGCATGGAAGCGTTGTAGGAAGATTAAAATAACATTGAGTATATTCTGTAAATGAAGGAGAGAACTAAAAGAAGCCTCCAGAGTCCATTATAAATTTTAATAATACATCAAGGTAATGTAACTGAATAACCGATCTCTGAGGGAAGAAACACAACATTTGGCTAATATTACAATTTAAATTATGAAAACAAAAAGAGCTTTTAGTTAATCTTGTCTTTCTGCTTTTATTCTTGAGGCTCTTTTTTATTTTCCCTGAATCCAAAACACCATGTAAACAAATAAAAGTACGGGAGAAAATAAACAGTTTGGCATCTCAGTAGATTAATTAATGCGCTTCAGCCTTGGCACCAGTAGGCGAAAATTATGTGCATAAATAATATCACTAATTAAAAAGATGCAGATTAACATGCAAATAATGTTAATGAGGATCTGCAATTCCAGAGTGGATTCGCATAACATCAACAATTTAATGGGTTGGAAGGCTTGTGTTTGCATTACATTAATAAATTTCAAAGACCTTGCATAAAAAAGTTCTGTTGGAGCCTCTGTTTCCCACTTGTGAGTTGTAAATTCTGTGGGCAGTAGCAAACGCTCATCGGCAGATGCCAAAGTCATTATCTCAAAGACTGTTGAGATGGTGCCATGTGCCAGTGTGACCAGCTGTTGGGAACTGGGCAGTAGGCACTGCACTGTGCCAATTATTCATATTATTTGGGTAGTCTTGATATTTATTTAAACTGATTAATATTTTGTGCTCTGCATCTTGATCTGGAGGGAAATCATTTTAAGCAAGCAAAGTTTTAAAAAAATCTTATTAGCCTTTGATGTGTCATGGATGGTTGAATGCATAATGGAATTGATTAAGCAGACATAATTTCTAACCATAGGCAAAAACAATATAAGATGTCTTTAATGATGTCATATAATGTTGAGATTAAATATCATAGGATCAAACTCCAAATGAATTGTAAAAACCCAGATTTTACTGAAAAATGAGAACCATTATACTGCAGTATCCTTTTTTGCTTCTGAATTGAGGAACACTCCTCTGAGGACACTACTTAAAGAAAGAGCGAAGGTTAAGAAAGATTAGAGAAAACTCGTTTTCAAATGCCATGTAACTCTTCATAATTTTCTTTCCTATTCTATGATAATCATTATCTGCTCCACACCCAGCCATTCCACTGCAGCTTTGAGACCCCACAACACATGGGACAAAGCAATTTCCTGAAGGCAGACCCAGACAACATGCTAGAATTATCCATCTGTGTAAGCTCTGTCTGAATGATTCAGTAATCTGAGTTTGCTCTTGTGTATGCTGAATAAGGCTACTAGCTGCAAAAGGCAGTAGAAACAAGTAGCAAAACTTTCACCAACTTAAAATGTTTCTTTGCTCACCTAAGATTTAACAAATTAAGACATGTATAATTCTGTATTTATACCTTTATCTGCATCTCAAAGCAGTATGTAGACATTAAAATTGTTATCTAAGAAAAATTTGTGACATCCTTTAAAGGTGAAGAGATTCAGAATAAGTACTTTGCAAGAGCTAAAAAAGAGTTGTTTAATGGGTACCAAGTAAATACATGATATTTAGCTTTCAAGTCAATCTTGGAACAAGAGAATATTTTTCAAATTCAAAATAGTATATGGAAAAGTTATTCATGTGTATTTACACATCAATAAATAATCTGTACTTATTGTAGGCTTAAATCTTTATTCAATTATAAAGTAACACTATTTTGGCTGCAGATATTGTGTAGATGAACACTAGTTATTTTAATATCTGCTGAATATACTCAGTTACGGAATCAATATCATGTTCAAGGTCAGCTGATATTTATTCAAACTGATAAGCACATCTGAAATAAAATATTGTCAGAAAGATTGTTAAAATGCCTCTTACTATATTTACAGACTAATCAAATACGACTGAAACTAAAGCCCTCAGAAAGGCTGAACAGTATCTTGAACCTGCATTCACAACACACATTCTTGAGTATAAAAGCGAACAATTCAACATGAACATTTGACAGATGTTTGAGGAATTCAGTTTGCTTTCCAGGGAAAAGGGAAAAAACACACCTTTGAAACATTCAAAGTTGTGAAATTGAGAAGTCCGTACTTTGGTTCTTTTTGATAACTACATGAAATGAAAATAAAAATACCAGAAAATAATAACCCATGCCTTCCTTGTCTTCCAATCTCAGCTGGTAAATCAGCAACACATTGAGTACCAATGCATATCGCTGCTTCCCAAGCAACCTCTATCCCCTAACTCCCTCAGACAGAAACTAGACTTAACATACTCACTTTTGCAACTTTAAAGGAAACAAGCAAAGCAGAGCGAGTCCCAGTAATGTTTCTTTAATCTGAGGTGCTGTCTTTCTTTCCTCTTTACTACTGCTGTCACTGGAGCAAGTACAGCTTAGCTAATAGCTGGATTGCTTATGGGATATGCCTCAACACTTCCTTAGAAAGATTTAGCATAAAAGTGTGAATATGGCTTAGTCTTCATGAAGTTATTTGCCCCTTGTACTTTGTTTTTAGAATGCCCCAGGGAACTACTGGGTGCCATTAAGGTTCTTTCATGGTATACAGTGTGAATGCACTGTCTCAACATGGCACACAGACCTGGCCTTTGGCTGCTGGAAATTTTGGAACCACTGGTGGAACTTTTTCTTCCTATTTTTTTCCTTTGAAATTGCTGTCTGAACTGACACCCTCAGAATAGATGTATCACACTCCAGTTTTTACCAGTTCACTTTTCCTACAACCTGTTTAAACTACCTTCCCAACTCCCCATTAAGTGTGATTCACATTCCCCTGTATTACCCAGGAGTAAGTACTTTGTCATCAACATGTACAGATTTTTTCTCTTTTCTGCTTTACTGATAGCTATTGTGTTCATGTCTATGTCCTCTTGAACTCTAAAAAGAGTTACATAGAAAACCAATAGTGATGTTTCTGTCTGCTCAGCTGTAAAATGTTACTTTAAATGTGTTATATGTGTTTGTAAATCCATGGTCACAGAAACAAAAACCACTACCTTTACTGAAGGAATATCAAAGCAGCCAAGACAAAGTCAGGTGTCAGGAAATGGTAAAATGCAAATAAGGTGAAACATTATCTCTTCCACTTCAACTATGATCTTTTTGTTATTTCTACACTGTAGTTAAAATATTTACATATCCATAATATAAATAAAATATTAACAGTCTGGCATAAGTCTGAAAATAACTGTCTTTACTGTAGTCAAACTAATTGCAAAGACACATGGAACGAGTATTCCATGCAGTCTTCCATTTTTTACATTAATATACTACAGCTATGTAAAAGTTAATAGCTTCATAATAGGTGATCATCTTATTTTTCCATTGCAAGGGTAATAATACTTAAGCAACACAAATAAATCCATAAAATATTAAATATTTATCCCTAAAAAATAAACTCGTGTTATATTTCTAGATTAAAGCCATGTTTTTATTAATTCCTAAATTCAAGCCATGCCATTGAACATGGAAATGGATAAAGAGGTAGGTCTAAACCATTTTTCTTCTGTTCATAGGGCAGAGTTAACTGAAATATGAATCAAGTCTCACAACCAGGTGCTTGAATGTATCTAGGTAGGTTTGACTTCCTAGGGTCCAGTCCACTAGACAAGGACTGCAAAATTTGGATTTCTGTACCATTCTTCTTGTGCTACATAATTACTCAGAGCAGTAGGCTCTTACAATATTGAGTAATAAATAAATAAGTGTAAAGTGTCAATAAATGTTAAGTGGCAAAATGAAAATTTTATTTTATTTATACCTGCATTCTTCCAGGCTCTAAAACATATATTGCTGCTCTAGAAAAGGGGATAGATATCAATCTCTAGAACTTCAGTCTAAACATTCAGCAGCAGTTAAAAAGACAAATCTAAATTTTAGGAAAGAAAGTGAAACCAAAGACATAAACACAGCACCAAGTAAATGCATTCTAAAAACGTGTCTTGACTACTTTACACGGCTCCAGTCATCCAGTTTCAAAATAGACATAAGGAAACTAGAGAAGGTAAAGAGCAGACAGAAGTACCAAAATTCCTATAACATGAGAAACAAAATAGAAAAAGTAGGGTTCAGGTGGCTAAATTGAGGTGTAAGAATGTTATAATCCTGAAAGCTGTGAAGATAATGACTAAGTAATTTCCTAGCTCTGATAAGCACAAGACATGGCCATGGTAGAGTTGCCAGTCAAATTAGCAGACAACTAGGTGAAGGAAGATTTTTTGTACCACATGAAATGATGCAGTGTAATCTCTTGCCACAGAAGGCCAAATGTATAAATGATTTCCAAAAGGCTCAGCACACTGCTAAGGGGCAGGGCCACCTCAACTGCAAAGCCTTACAGTCTACACAGAGAAGCCCACTCTAAAAAATTACGGCTTAAGCAATTTTTCCAGCTTGGAAGGTATGCCAGGCAAGTTGTATCTATGTGTCTTATACCTTCTGATCTTTAAGTATGTGCCACTGTACACTCTTCCAGGAAAACATGAAAAAAAAAATCCATGGTCATGGCATAGAATAAAACATATCACAAATTACTGCAGAATGACTTAATTAGAGCAGCAAGGACAAATGCATCAAAACTATGAACTTCAAATTTGTTTGCCAGGTTTGTAAAAGTATTCCTATTTGTATAAGCCTAATACTTTAGAATTAAAATTTCTGTTGTATGTAAGCAGGAAGTTAAATAATAAGACTATTATGCCAAGGTACTGAGTGACTTATACAACTAAGTATCACATTTTAAGTTAGCATAGGAAATAGATCCTTTTTTTCATAATAAAATCAAAACTGTAGAATAGAATATAGAATATAAATCCAGAATATAGAACATAATGCATCAACTACAGAATGTAATATGCTGTGTATGAATTTGAGGGAAGTTTCCTATTGATGCCTCAGGTTTTAGATTTTTTATTTTTCAGATTCTGTACTGCTTTAGTGTGTAGTTCTGATCTTCATATTAGGGGATAGTAAGCTCTCCTCACAGAGTAGGTAGACAAAACAGTTCCTTCTCTAGCTAGGAACTAAGGACAAATGATCCAAACCTCAAGCCCAAGAACATAAACAATGGCAGAATGAAGAGAGAAAAACAAGAAGGATGGGACTCCGTAACCTGAAGCTGTAATTGGACAATTGACTCCAAGATGCAAATGGACCAGAACTTATAAAAGTGTGAGACCATGTGACTGGTCCTCCATTTTGTGGCCATTTTGGGTTCATCTTGGGGGTAGCCCTGGCCAGACTCTAGGTGTATCCCAAAACCCAAGGTGTATCCATTGAGGCCTTTTAATAAATACCTACTTTATTTTTTAACTCAGTCTTGCCTCTGTTCTAAGTCAGCCTTCACAAGGCAGAGTATTCATTGCCATAAATTTATGAAAGCAGGACTGGGGAGGCTCTGAGTGTTCACACCTTTATATGAAAGCAGAGGAAATTATATCTGTGTTACTCCTTGCAGGTGTTTGCATACCAATAATGAGAACCTTCAGAGATATATTCCAGTGCTTTAGTAGTACTGAGTGTTTTCCTGGTACCTAACCTAAACCTGCCTTGCCATAAAGTATTTTCATTGCTGCGTGTCTTATCTATGAAGCACAAGAAGAACAGTTTATTCGTTTCATCTCTATACTTCAATATAGCTGAACACCTATCACATCTCACTTTGGTTTCCTTTTTCTAGACTGAACAGTTCTGACACTTTCAATATCCTTGCTGTCCACTGTCTCAAAAGAAAACAAATATTGAAGCATTTAGAAGGGCACAAAAAGTCTCTTTGTCAGAAGAAGAAGAAAAGCCCAGAGAAATGATCAGATACAACTCTACATCTCTAAATCACAGAGACTGTCGTGCTTTAGCACTTCCTCTGTGATAGACAGTTCTGGGAAGCAACAGAGCTGCTCTTTCCCCCAGGAGAAACTCAGCAGTTAGGGTAGAAAATGTAGCAAAATGGGACTCATTGCTAAAGGTCCCTACTGCTTTGATTAAAACACTGGGGGCTGACAGGCTTTTGTCTGTGGTAGAGATCATACAGTTGCTCTCATCTATGAGATTTCAGCCACTGGAAATAGAAAAGCCACAACAAAACAAACACAAACCAGCACTCATTTCTGGGTGCTGATTAGTCATGACTAATGAGATACTAATAGAGGCTTGCTGTACCCTGCTACATGGGCAGACAGAAATTACTTCCTTTACTTACCCTCCGCCCCATCCAGCTTAATCTTGTTGCTTGATACCCTTCCTCCACACATTCACTAGTGAAATGAAGCTACACAAAGAAAATCCCTATAAATCTCATATTTTCATACACTAGCCTTGTTCCCGAAAGAGGGGCAGAGCAGTTTTACTCCAGGTGTTCAAGAATATTTTTGGTTTACATTCTCCAGCTAGATTCTCCTGTTTAGATGTTAGAGCAGCTGCACAATGTGTGAGGTTTTCAGCCCCCTCCATGCCCCTAAGATGTGGCCATATGAAAGTCAGCTGTGAGGTTTTGGAATGGATAAATATACATCATATATACAGGTAGAGGTATATGGGTATATACAGATGGGTAGACAGAAATGCACATAACACACAAGGCATACACAATATGTATATGTGTATATCATACATGAGGAAAAAAAAGTTGCACATTATTTGGTTTCAGCTCCTTAAGGTTTCAGGGATGGAGTAAAAGGCAAATAAAAGTAGGGAAAACCAAAAGAGAAAAATGTTAGTCCCATTTCCTTTTAAAATGTAACTATATGCATATGCAAATCTTATTAAGCTATAATTTTTGCATAAAACGATGTATTTAATTTTAAAAAATATATAGATACAAGAACTGTTACTAGATGCAAGCTCCCATTCCAGCTTCTTGGGAAACTTGAAATTCTCATTGTTGACAGTGTATTACACATAAAGCCTACAATAGAAATTTAAATCAGCTAAGGTCATCTAAAAGGGAGGTGACCATGTGCCTTCAGAATGAAGAATACTGTTGGACAAACCTTGTTCAAACTAAAGGATGCTCAAGGTACCTTCTTAAGTCTTCAGAAAACGATCTTAGGGGTTCCTAGTAGCTTCTTGGGAATAAGATTTAATAAATTAATAAGGAACTGTGAGATTGAAAAAGGAAACAGTTGGGGCAGCCTTGAGGGAATAGCATCTTTAATAAAACTTTGATTTTTTTAGGATACATTTGCTATCTTTTGGGTATATTCTTTTCATATTCTGTTGCCAAATATCTAGATTACATCTAATCTAGTAAGGAATTTTTGGAGGTTTTTTTTAAGGGGCTGTACATCTTAAAGTGAAGAGGACATTTCCTAATTGACAATTGATTCTGAGTATAAACCAGTTGCAAATGAATGGGGAGTAGAGATACTCAGGCTTTTTAAATCAGAAATCAGAGCAAACAGATCAGGGAGTTTTGTTTGTTGTTTGTATTTTAGGAAAGCACTGGATTTGATTTAGGAGGCTTTGATCTCAGCCTGTTATCTGAACTGTTATTCTGGCAAGAATAGAAATTTTAAGGGACATTGCCTAGAACAGATTTTAGGTGGAAATACTGTGAGAACATTTCTGCAATTTGTCTATCTATGCCTACCCTACTCAAGAGCTGAAAATAATAGCCTGGATAGTTTTCATAACAGCTGAATTATACAAGAGAGGATTTTGAAATTTCCTACGTAAGCGAAAAAATATAAACAACCAAAGCAACAACCTTTTCTCCTTGGTTTGATTGTTTCTCTTTCCTTTCTCCCCTTTGCACACAATGAGCAAGTCTTTTTGTGCCCAGTTTTTTTGCAGATTTTTATGAGAAGATTCACCCTAAACTATTTCCTTAGTAGTCTCCAGTAGTAAAAATGGTCCTAATAAAAATAGGTCTAAATCCTACACAGTGATGGTGATAACTGATAAACTGTTTCCATGCAAAGGCTGACTTTCTGCTTGTTCTTTGCCTCTCAGTTCTTCTGTAAGAAAACTAAATGAAGCTGAGAGCACAATCACCTTCTTAATCAAGAGGGGAAAACCCTGTGTGTCCCAAGCTCACAGCATCCCTTGTAAGAACAATTCTGTCTCTGGAGTTCAAAGCATCAAGACTTAGTGAGATCCTTGCCACACTCACAGGTGGCTGGAAATCTTGTGGGAAGATGGAAAATAGAGGGGAAATTCATGGAACAGTGAGCAACTCCAACAATAACAGAACAAGTTCCCTCCTTTCCTCTATCTTTCTCTTTCCAATGTGTGTTGTTTTGCAGGAAAAGTCATACTGTGAGGAAGATGGGCCATACAGACATTTAGAATTATTTTTCTGAAGCCTCTTTTACTTATTCCTGAAATTCAGAGATGTTTGGGCTGTCTTCTTCCTAGGGAAATCACCCTTCTACCTCTGCAAATCTACACAGCTATGTGATCAGTAGTCCAGGCTTGCTCAGGGCAGGGATGTTTATGAGGACAAGCACTTGGTCTGCACCAATACTACATCTCCTAAGGGCTAGAATCAGACTAGGTACAATTTTAGAGTGATCATCTTTGCTCTCATCTAAGTAGGAAATGAGAGGGCTGCATAAAATCTATGCATTCTCATGGTCAGTTTCACAAATACTATTGTAAAAAATACATCAGAGATAAAAGAGATTAATACTGCTGTGTTCAATTGTATGGATACTTCTTTGCTTCCACAGTCACCTACATTGTATCATTAAAGAAGTTTGTTAATTTTTTTTCTTCCCAAACATTTCCAATTACATCTATATAATGCTAAATGATGTTGCTTACATCTCTATACAGAAAGGTATCATGACCAAATATTTCTTGCTGAGAAACATTAAAAAGGATAAAATTCAGACCAAAATGATATGAAAAAAAATATTGTTGCACAAGCAAATAATTATAATCAGAAAATGCTGTAAATGATGCTACTTAATAGTGGAGTGATGAAATTAGCTCCAGACAGAAAGCCTAAAAAGTTTTATTATATGATAGTGACATATCATCACTAGTTGACATGTGGGATAAAATTGTTTCAGTTGAATAAAACATATTTTATGCTTGTTTCTTATTATGAAAAAACAATAGAGGCACTTTGTCAGTATTGCATTACCAGGTTCATAGTAACATGAAGCTTAAATACTTATTTCTTTCAGATATCCTTGAAATGAAAATAAACAAAATGCAGAATATTAAATGCTATGTCAATATTTTTATGGAAACTCTTTGAAAAATAAATTAATATAGAAAGAATAACAGATTACTTAAAAATTTCCTGACTGTTAAGTGCAAGATGCTTTTTGCGTACTGATTTCTATAATTTTGTTCTACTATCATGGCATGACATCTTTGGAAAGATAGCCCAGGTTCTCAGATTTAGGAGGGATTCAGGAGCAGTTTGAAATGTGGACAATTTTGGGAGTAAGATTTAATTGAAGGACTAAAATCTTTTCCATATATTTTTTTGGCATTTTCACATTTTTGCTTCAGCAATACTTCAGGAAAATATGCTGATGAACTATTCTGCTACCAGAATGTCAATTTCAGAAAGCAAGAAGGAAATCCCTTTCCTCCTCTTTTATAAATGCTGTATATCACAACTCATTTGGTTTGCTTTCCGGGCAGATTAGCAAAGTTTTGTGCAAGACTGGCCTGATTTGGTGACAGCTGTAACTACGTCCTTTTACAAAGAGGGCAGTGCTGGGAGACACCACAGCTTCTGATCTGGAAGCTCCATGCACATTTCCTGTTCATTCCTGCCTATGATACTGTTATACATTCTTAGTAGAGATTTATAGTACAATAATAATGAAGTTCTTAAATATTACATCCCAAGAAACTACAATGAGCTATTCTTTCTAAATTCCTAGCATGAAAAAGCAGCCATACATACAAAAAATACAAAAATATTATTTCTTTGAGCTTTTAAAAGATCATTGTAAGGCAGATATGACTATGCCATTCATTTAGCTTTTAATTCTTAAAAAATGACCTTTTATTGCAATCAAGTTCACATTATTCTTGTTCAGATGATGTTTTTATAAGGACAGAATGATCCTTTTTGGTTAATACTATCTAAGTCTAACATTGGGAACTTAGTGAAGGAGTTATATTTTATTATTTGTTTTTGTAAGTAATAAAATTTAACCTTTCAGTATATTAAAATTTCTTTATATATTTTTATTTATCCCTCCTTATAGCAAATCTTTACATTTTCATTTGAGCCAGCCAAAATCTGTACATTAGGTTTCAGTCCTCTACCTTATGAGAGCAAACTCTGCATATGCAGTGCTAACACATTCTCCAAAACATGCCATAGAAAATTTTATAAGAAAATCAGTAAACAAAGAGATAAGGATGACAATAACGAAAGTTGCAATTCCTTTAAATCAGGATAAACAACATTTTATTAAATATTGCCTTCATTCGAATTCGTAATGGAAGTAAGCAATTCTTGCTATCTTCTTTAATTAGTACCTGTAGATAAATATCTAAGATTCTATAACTTTTAGTCAGTATGCCTTATTGTATAAAATTTACAATGTAAAATGTTGTAAAAACATTAAAAGCTGCACAAAGTCAAAGTCAACTACTGAAAAAAATTGAGAAATAATGTGAGAGCATGTCACCTCACTGTTGCCACCAGTTCACGAGTCTTTAAAGTTTTTTCAATATGTTCAATATAATGTGATAATGTAAAACTGAAATGACTCAAAAGTGCTCTCTTGGGACTCATTCCAAGCCCTTTTTCTTTTTCCTTTTTCATCATCCAGTCTTTCTGAAGCCCCTGGGAGAGCCACTTTAAAACAATCTGTGGTGGTGTGATTTATATTTATATATCTAATGAAGCCTATTTTAAAATAATTATTCTGATTTAATTTAAATAACTCCCTACTGTTATCCTGCTAGGGATGGTCAAGGGAAATTACTGTATATTTTACTATTAATTGTAAATCTGAGGTTGGTTAGAACACACACAATAACGTGTCTTGGCAAAAAGATGACTGTTCTGCATCTATGCTCTTTTCTTGGTGTATTTTCTCGTTTCTTCCAACCCGTGATAAATAAATAAATAAAATGTTTAAGTACAGTTTAAAAATATACAGGATTACATTTGCAAGTGATGGAAGCAAGAAATGTTTGCAGTGGTAAAAAACTTCACGCAAAAGGATTACAGAAGAAAATCATGCCATGAAAAATATAACACCAGCAAGGGTTAGTTAGGCAAAAGAATGCAAAAATAAGTACCCCCAGAGATGAGAAAATAAAATTTTAAAAAAATGGCTAGAGGCAACTAAAAAATGGCAAAGAATGAGATTTAAACAGGTCCTTAACCAATTTTCTTGTCTTATGGTAGTTTAGCTGGCACAGTATCATGAGGTGGTTTTGGCTACCCAGATATAGCTGGGTATTGGTACCTCCCCAGATACACACATATGAGTAAGAGCACTCCATGTTACACAGGTGAGTCACTGCTAGGGAAATAAAACATGAGTTCTATTAAGCATTATAAATGCTAGAGAAGACAATAGAATAAGCCAGAAGAATATTTTGTCTGCGTGAAGGAAAGCTATCACAGGATATAAGCATAATAAAACAAGTACTGCTCCCTTGTCCATGCCAATGGATTTGCTGTTCTTTGGTTAACTATTGCTTTGCTGCTGCTTCACAATAGTTATCACAAGTTTGGCATTAAGCAATCTAATAAATAAATCAAAAGTAGTTGTTAAATTTACAAACACTTAGCACTAGGAATAGAAGTTCTGAAAACACTTGAATAATAGTATCTTCAGATTGGGAAGGTTAACTCTTCAAATAAACCCTAATTAAATTGTGTTAAATATATAGCTTCAGAAGGGCTTTATTTAAGAAATAAAGGGCTCTGCGAATCCATATTTTTCAAAGGAGGAATTAAAGGCGTGGGTATTTTCTTAGTATAATTTTGTTTATATACAATAATACATAAACATTTACCTCCATTAGATATCCTTGCTGCCCGATCCAAAGAAAAAAACCAAAAACCTTCCAGTATTTCAGACATTTTTACTGTGTCATTGTTTTTACTGATCAAATTTTGCACCAATGGGAAAGCAGGAGAAGGACATGGAATTTATGAGCTTAAGGAGCAAGTATGAATCCACCATGGGATGACATTATCTGCAAAATGAAGTCCATGCAAAGGCTTTATCCACATGATGTTGGAAATTACTACAGTGGGCATATGCATGACCAAAGGAAAATCCCACCAGAAACTTCTTCATACAGAATTTCAAGGGAAGCACTATGACAACCTGAAAATATACAAGAATGTTGCACAATTTGGAGTAATGATAACATAGAGTGACCCTTGTAATTAAAATCATCTTTGTTGGGCCAGACTCAGCTCAGAAAAGACTGGATAAATCCTCAAGTAGCTCTAGGATAAATGGGATTGTGAGCAGAGGAACAGTTTTTTCATTGCTCTTATACTTAGGTAAACCTGCTGTGGGCACCCAGAAGAAAATGCCTGACTGAGTTCAGTCCATTAGCTCCCTCCTTAGATTTCTTTGCTTCAAATAGTTGGAGGTGCCAAAGAGAGAACAGACATAGTTCTCGGTGAATAAAAATGGTGTTTGCTTTGTCAGGATGGCAAACAGAGCAAGATGTGTTGACAGCAGCAACAAATATGTACAGAAACACTACAAATTTTGAAGTGGAAGGCAGATGGGTCAGGGCAGTCATTTACACAGACATATTACCTTGACTTAATCTCTGCCTCACACGTCTTTGCGACCTTCTTCCCAGCAGCAGGTTGTTACTAACGTGGCAGCTCACTGGTCTTTAAAGGAAGGTGGTCATCTCAGCAGTCTTTTCTGCTCAAATCCTGTGAGACCACTCCCAGAAAAGGTTTACTGCAGTGTCTAGTATAAAAGCGGTTCATGCCAAAACTCCTCTCCCATGAAAAGGTATCAGCACTAACCCAGCAACAAACAGTGAAACATTTCTTCTAAGACTCAATATTTGCTGAATAAAAATCACGCTTGTTCAATACAGTGATAGTTTTCTTCATAGAGATTATACTGAAGAAAAGGGACAAGAGTAAAACCTCAGGTCATTAATTCCAACTACTTCTTGAAATCTATTTTCAGGAAAAATACAGAGTTGTTAGAATGTCATAATTTAAAGATCTACTTAACATAGGTCAAAAATTAGAATGATTTCAAGACCTTTTAAGATTTAATAGCATTAGTAAATGTAGGGTCCTAGTAATTATTTTAAAGGCAAGCAAAGCTCAGCAGAACTAGAAATCAAAGACAAATATACAGCAATGGTATGAAACACTAGGAAACAACCTAGAAAGAGAGAGGAGATAAAATATGAATAATGGTGCATAATTGTATAAATTAATTTGAAAGGTAAGTTAAATGTAAAACCAACTTACAACTGAAGTATAAGAAACATCCCATTTAGAGTTAACATTTGTTTTGTGTTGTTTGGAATACGATATAGAGCCTTGGGTATCACCATACCATGAAGATATAGTCAAATCAGAGGGAGTGCAGAACACAGCAGCAAAATTGTTAGGAAAAAACCCCTGACTTGTGAGAAAGATTGACTCATTGGGAAGCAAGTATTTAGAGTGTGTAATTAAGGGTCTAGTCAGCTCCTGCAGTGAAAGCTATTTTTCAACTTCTTAGAAATTTAGATAGAAAAACTAGCCTTGTATGAAAATAAACAGAGCTTCTCTGAAGGTCGCTAAAGTTTTTATTTTTTTTTCCAAACAGGAAAAAATTTTCTGCACTACAGGTTGGCCATTTACATGGACATGACATTACAGCTATCAACTGCTGCCATATGTGATCATCTTAGTCACAATCAAGCACTTTTTTGAGGGCTTGCTAGGGCTGCTAGTGAAAATTTCTGTGTTTGCTTTTCTAATGCTTGCTGTTTCCTAGATTTACTGACACTTCTTTTAGCAGCCTGAGTACATTCATGTTTTATTGTCAGACCTTGGTAAGAGAAAAAAAAAGGGGAAATGCCTTTTCCTTGTTCCAGGAAGTTAGTTTTCACTAAAAAAGTCAGAAAACATTAAAAATTCAACTTCTTTAGTAAGATGATGATAGTGTATCATAGTAGAAAAATGGATAATAATGGTTTCTCCCTGGCTGATACTGGTGTTTGGAAAAAGGAATCTCTTCAAGTTGTTCTAGCTATGCAAACGAGAGACGTGCGACAGAGAGTCACAGAAACAGGTAGCTGAAGCTTACTTTTGAAAAATTTGTGATGGGTCACGTCCACCTACTATTGTATGGGGAACTTGATAAAGGAACACTTAAGAGAATTTGTGATCACCAGTTCGTTAGTTCTTACAAAAACAAAACCTACCCCATAGTATCAAGAAAATTGCATGTTTAGATTGGTGGTAGTGGTTTTCTATTTTAAAAGCACTAGGTTTCAGAATGTCTGTTTCCAGAAGGATTTCTCCATTGGCATTACATAATCATGTGTATTTAGATTCTTCCTAGACACTATATATATTCCTTCTGACACAGCTACCAATTATTACCAATATTACCAATATGCAAAGAGAGTCACGCAGTCCACTTGGGGAGTACCTTTTAAGGTTTGTAGCTACTTCATGATCCGTGTAAAGAATATATTACTCTGACAAGTCTAGACCAGCTCACTGATCATTCTTCTTTAGACAAGAAACACCACGCTTGTCAAGTCACTCTGTCCTGACTTGGTTAATTGGCAAAATTAAAGAAACAAACAAAATTGTTCCCTGTTTAAAAAAAAACCCAAATAATCAAAAAGCTAGGTTATTCTAACTATCCAGGACTCTCTTTGTTTGCTTCTAGCACAGTTAGTGCTACAAACTTTGTGACTCAGCTCTCCCCTTCTTCCAAGACATCCTACATACCTGCAACATTTTTTGCAACTTCTTTTGTACTACATGTGTTTCAAAAGATGGATCTTCTTTCTGTCTATATGGAGTAGGAAACATAAGATAAATGGACAGGGCTGAGTTACTGTATATGCTTCTCATTTCCAAGCTATGGTCTCTATTGATATTTATTTAATGCTTCATAAGGGCTTGTTACAGTTCATGCTGACTGGAAACTTGGGTGTCACATGGAGTAAGTTAAAACTATATTCTTCTCACTATTCTTCCACATGTCCGGCATTTAATTTACAAATGTTATTAAAAAGGTAAGATCGATTCTCCAGTGTAATAACTACCATGAATATGTATTGATGTCATTGAAAATAGATACAAGTTTGCATTATGATGTGTATTTATTTTTCTAAAGAGTGCAAAACTCAAAATAAGCTCTGATACTCTGTCCACAATTTGCAAAATACATGTAGGTATTACTGCTTATATCTTACATTAGACTCCCCACTGGTATGAAATTGCACTACTGTAAAAGTAAAATAGCTACAGCCAAGTTTTGACTGTAAAGGACCTTTATTTATCCCTGATGTCATAACTGGCCCATCAGACTTTTATGAAAATACAATAAAATACAGCCAATTCTTGAGCAGTCATACATTTTGCCAAAGTTCTAAGAATAATTTTAAGCTCTATATAACTGAATTTTAAAATTAAAATAATGATAGACTATTAAATAAGCCAGTGATTTAAACTTAAATTATATCTATAATTTCTAAATTAATTCTAAAAAAAAAGTGTTCCCCAAAATATTTTTCCTGTTTTTATCCATGCAGTACTAGCAAGGGTTTCTTTGTAGTCATACACGAAAAAATGATCTAACATTTCTTGATGTTTTACCCTTTTTTTTTTTTTAAGCTGAATCCATGTTCTCTAAGCATTATCTGTTGCAATATGATATTTTCAGAAAAATGCCTGCTAGAAAGTTTAGACATGGTAGTTCAACATTAAGCTTCTGGGGACATCAACGTTGTATTATGTTTGGCTTAGAATGAGCAACTCCTGCTAGATTCAGCAAAAATAAAGCACAATGACCTCTTCAGCTGGACACTTCAGCAGCTGGTCTATAACTTAAGGAGAGTTTTGCTTTACGCTTTTTAAACTGTTCTGGGGATTGAACAGACAACATATAAAAATATGACAGGAAGATGATGGATTATGGGTCATAAGTCTCATTTCAGCCATACAAATAAAACATCATGCTTGTGTGTTATGATAATACGTTTAATGGACAGAAATTAACAGATGTTGATTGCATTCTAGTGTGCACAGCATACCAAAAATCACAGAGGAATGTTTAAAAGATTGTAAAGAGACCATGCCATTGGATGCCTGTAAAGCAGAGTTAAAGCAGCAAAACCACAGGAAAGAGAATTTGGTAGTTGTCTGACTTTGGTTTAATCGTTCCTCTCTGCCAAATGCAGTCATTACAGTGTAACAACAATTGTATGCTTTTTCTGCCCCTTCCTAAGCAATATTTTATAGCTGTCAAAACATAAGGTTGTGGCAGACTCTTCTTAAAATAAAACTTCAAGACAAACTCAGAAAAAAAAGTATGAATGAAACTCTGTAGTTCAGTGCCATTCAGAATTCTATAAACTGTCCAATAGAACATATAAAAGCACCAAGATCTGGCCTTGCTCAGTTACAAGTTGGAACAAGCTTTTACACATAGTACATATATCCCCACAAAGTGAAATGCAGCTTCAGACTAGAACTACCTCTTTCTATATTCAGATATAAAAGCTAGATTTACTTTGCTAAAAGAAAGACTTATGTATATAGTATGTGTTGAAATCCACCTCAACCCTTTTCCCAGTCAGCTAACATTTATTTTCATCAGCCTATGAATCTGTCAGTTTTAGCATTCTATCAACCTTCATTAACTTTTAAAATTCTTTGTTTCTATATGGGTGTATTTTTCAGTTTTGCAACATGATTTGAAACAAAAAACATGGAAACAACATAGTGACTGTCCATCTCCATTAATTCTTATACCTCTTTACAATGGTAGATCAGCATGAAGAGAATTCCTCAAAGTATTAACTGCAAGAAGGCTACTAGATAGTAATTAACAGTAGAGACTTTAATTACCATTTTCCTTTTTCTTTCATGCTTTTTGCTAAAAATATCTGAATTGTAGCAAAACTCAAATAATCACTTTTGATCTATACATGCTATTTTCAGATGTCAATTTTAATCTTCTCCTATGTCCCCAGTGAAAAAAAAATGGTGGAAAACTTCAGGACATGATATTGTGGTATTGATATTTATCTGAGATGGGAGAAAAAAGTTATAAGAATAGGTGAGCATTTCAAGTCCCACTATATTCTCTCAATACTTTGGGAATACCACAGATATTTTTTGTTCCATTTTAGTTATTTCAAGTACCATCAAGTTGTACCAGTCTTCTGTAAAACTGGGAAGAATGCACCAATTTGTATTAAGATCTAAACAGTGGCTATGGGACTATTCCCACATTTTTTCCTTTGCAGTATTATTTGTATTAGGACCACAATATTTTTCTAGTATCTGCAAAATTATTGTCAGTATGGAGGGACTTGGTGTTCATTCATTTTTTTCTGTGCAGGTGCAGAAATCTATTCATAGAAACAAAGAGGAGCCATGTTCAAAACACACCAAGGGATGTGCAATAATGGACAGATCTGTGGAACACCTTGCCAAGGAAATTGTGGATACTGAAGGCTTACAAGATTCCAAGGACAGTCGATTAAATCTCATGGAAGAAGTGTGTTGAGGATTGCTAATAGAGAGAAGGCATATTCAGCTGCAAGGAGTCAGGGGCTTGAAGTCTGTTCAGATAAAATAACATACTTTTTTTTCTCCTTTGTTTTTACTGTTGTGAAGACATGCAATTTTGGTCATTGATGGAAAAAGAGCACTCCTTCAGATGCTCATGAGAATGTAGTCTCATTTGGTACAGCCATTCTTTACACAATTCTCTGCTTTTCATTTGCCATAGACTATTTCCTCAATGCCATACTCTGCATTGAAACGATCAATTCATAGGAGAAAACTTCTTAACTTGCCAGAAATTTATCTTCATTGTGTTAACAAGTTGATGTGTATGATTTGCTGTTGTTCAGAAAATTTCCAAGCAGTGTAAGATCTTAGGAGAGGCACTGAAATGAGGTATATTTAGATAGATGCTTTGTGCCTCTACCCATAAAAAGTTTTTCCAGATTTGTTGCTGATGCATCGACTTTGAATTAATTATTCCACAGAAGAAAAATGTTGTAAAATAAACAAACATTGTAATATGCAAATAAAATCTGTCTGCAAATACAATTGTGAAATTTTAATGATCTATCAGTTTTAGGTGTTTTGTACTATGCTATAAATAGTAATTTGAAATTTGTTAGCTTTTCATGCATATCTAAGATTAAAACTATTAGATCTCTCTTTAAACCTTTTGGAATAATAAATAAAGAAGGAAAATATATTAAATATCATAAGCATTCAAAATCTTCCCTAGATTTTAATTCCTTATTTTGAGTCATTTTTACTGTGGAAGTCAGACCCAATGACATGCACTATGCTCTGTCTCACAGTTGACAATACAGTGCCATCAAAATCATAATTGTTAAAAAAAGAGAAAGATTAAACATCTTACTCTACAAGTAATACATAATGTCATATACCTATTACTAAGAAGGCCCATCTTCTATGACCAAAGAGAATAACCTGATTTGAACTAGAAGAACTGAATAGAATTGTTAAACAATCCTTTGCATTTTAAGCAACATTTAATTAGAAACACACTTTAACCACCAAAATGATAAAAATCCAAGAGATTAAAATTTGAGTGTCAATTATCATAAAATTCATCATTGTAATTCTTATTAAAACTCAGTGTTTAGATAGGTAATGATTTTATAATATGGCAATTTGCATAAGGAGCCCTGAGATGGCTTATTATTTCGATCCTACACAATTACAATTCTAGCTCCATACATCAGAGCTCTTAGCAATGTAAAATCACTGTGCTAATTAATAAGCCATTTACTGACTGCAGCTAGTTATGGTGGTCCTGCAGCTGACCTTACGGAAGATGAGCCATCTCTGAAGTGCCTGTGTGTAACTACAAACATAATGATGTGCCAGGAGGGAATCATTAAAAATAATTTACACAAGCCTTCATTTACAAGATCTTTTGATAGCATGCTTCCCCGGTGTTTAGATCCACAGTGCAACCCCTACCATTTGGAAAGTGCCAAGCAGGAGAGTGAACGAGGATACCTAAGTGGTTAATTAAGAGCCATTCGGACGCCACAAGAGCCTCCTGAAAAATCCCTCTGATGTCTGCTGTGTCAAATGTCTCTCACAGGCAAAACCACAAGAGGTAGCTGCCATAGCAGGCTAATTATTGGGGACCAGGAGCAGCTGAGAGTGGCCTGTCACCGAGGCTTGCTGCGAGCACCCAAGCCCAGAACCGAGCAGAGCAGCTTCTGTGTCATTTGACTTAAGAGAAATAGTAGAAATGAGGCTCTCTGATATTCAGAGGTGATTGCATGAGCCATAGAAGTGTGCAGCTGTAGAGGAAATTATTTGCTTGTGCCGTGTAATGCATTTTGTAACTTTTTACACTTTACTGTAATTCCATCTCGAACATGTGTTTTTTAAATTCATGCATTTTAAGACTTTCATTTTGAATACTTATAAGAAAATAATAACTTATAAAGGCCTTATCGATCTGAACAAAGATTTCAAAATCATCAAAGATAATTTTTATGACATAAAAATAATTTCAAGCTACATAAAGGAACCACATTCAATCACACTACAGCATGAGACTACAACAGAAAATATGCAATACACACAAAACAGTCTTCTTATTTCAGTACAGTCAGAAAACTAGCAAGACTAAAAGAATATGTCACTGCCTCCCTCACAGCAGCTAGATATGAACATCTGAAAACATGCAGCTCATGATTTATTTCTCCTTCAGCCAAGTCCCTGCAAGGTGGAGGAAGAGAGCTGCTATCTTGTGTGACGTTTTATTAGTTTAGTGGCATTCAATTGGTTTACTGACACACGCAGGATTTTCCAAATTGGCATGGGGAAAGTGTCTTTTTCCCAGCTTGTCTGTCCATTATGCAGCCAAGAGCAAGTGGATTGTACTCTGAGCATGCAGACACTTTCCACATCTCTCTGATACCTTATAAGTCTATTTTCTGAGGTGCCTTTCACAAGTGCTGTGTGAGAAAACACCATGAACACATTGCTTGTGTGATCCTGGCTAGATTATTGCCTCGTGGCTGAGTGCCAATACTGGGCCTGGGAAGAATTAATTCAGTAAAGGTGGAGGCAGCAGTACAGTTGCTCTGCGCCTGAGTTTATGTCTGTGCAGGTATTTGGGAGAGAGAAAGGAACGCACTCTGTGTTTGCCATCTTATCAATGATACTGTGATAGGATTTATAAGTTTGCATGCGTGATTTTTTGAAATACATCCCATTTTGGCAAGCTTATTGTAAGTAAGAGAAGAATTACTACCTTCTACATGGAAACCAACACCCTTCTACTGATGTTTTAGTTTGAAATGTATTAGAATTATTTTGTCTCATTTTTAAAAGACCTATGTAAATAAATTCTCTTAAAATAGTAATTACCTACCCATTCCTTCTATAGGCACATCTTTTTGCAGGAGGAAAATTTTTGTAATAAAGCTATTCTCAAAGGCATGAAGATGATGACTTTCATTCTAAAACTCTCTCATCATTTTGCAGAAATGGATTGAATGGAATTCACCTCTTCTTCCTACAAATAAGGTGAATTGTCCAAGGCAATAATTTGGCTTCCTTCTGTAATCAGTGGAGACAGAGAGCTTCAAAAGGGAGGTGGGTTCAAGCCAGTAACATTACACTTCTCTCATTAGACAAGACAAATCACTTTTTCACCACAGAGAGGGAATCAGCAACCAGACCAGTCTCTTAATTTTTTTAAGTGGCAAAAATTCTACTTTCCTCTAGTTTGACTGCATAGTCTGTAGAAGAAGTGAGAATTGCAGCTGCCCTTATCAGAGCAGAAGACTGAGGCACAGAGGAAAAGCTGGAGGAGCAGTACCATGAATGCAGCCTAGATCCTCATGATTTTCAGGCTTGACTGACTCTATACTGCTCATAAGTAGAGAGATAGTAGGGCAAAGCCCCAGCCTGTGGTTCCAGCCTTTGGTCTTTAAAGGAAACAGAATCAAATGGGGCGATGTGAGCTTTAAAAGTTACTGTCTTCCACTGGGACATGACAGTCCCCTCCTTCTGGGCCGTCACCTCTCGAAGCAGCTTCATACAGTTTAAACCAGCATTTCTTGTCAAATACCAGCTTATGATGAAACCATCTGTTTAACTAACCCAGGCATATGCAGAGTTCTTGCAGAACTTTGTTTGTATTGTTATTTTTCAACCTACTCCATTGTTTGTGACTGGTAACATCGTTGTTAGTTTCACTGGCAACCAAAATGACAGATGACAGTATGCCAGTGACATCCCAAAGTAATATCAGCAGTCAAAATTTGACCAAATTAGTGATTGGCTTATCACCAAGTCTCTACTATATTAGAATAATTCTGTACCACTGAAGTTACAATCTCCAATCAGCATACCCTAATATTTGATCTAGGAGGCACAAATAATAGCCTACATTGTCAGGTGAACTAAATAGCCTGTAGATACCACTGAATAGTAAAACAATCAGTAAAGGAAACTATTTTGAATGCAAACATGTGGTGTTTCTGTCATAAGAGAAATAGCATACCAACGGCGATTCAGTAATTTTTTTTCTGTGTGTGTATTAAGATGCATGTTTGCCCACAACTGTATGGAAAGTAACTTACAGAGCTAGAACTTTAGAGAGAATTTGGTAAATAGCTGGTTGGGCTATTCCTGTGAGAGCAATACCTTTCTAGGGACACCAGTGTGCTTAAAAGCTAAACACCCTGCTTTCCAAGTGACAACAATCAGCATGATATTTTTCAGCTTGGGCAGTTAAATAGTGCCCAACTACTAATAAGAGAGATGAAAAATACAGCACATGACACTGTCATGACTCTTATAATAAATAGAATTTATCATTCTTACTAACTGGTTTTAATACTTTTGAGTATTTTTCCCTAGTACATCTAATAGCAGATAGACAATGAAAGGAGGATCAGATGCAAAGAGAAAAAAAATTGGTCCATGGATGAGTCATTTCTGCTCTTTCAGTGTGAATTCCCCAAAATGGAGATTATTTATACACTTGAATTTTCAGCCAGGCATCTTTTGAAAGGAAATGGGGAAATTCATGCTTCTAATTTAACAATATTGACTTTAGGGTTTAAAAATTTGTCTTCTAAAGGCCACTTCTTGTCCTTATCATAAATATAATCTCACTGAAGCCAGGATAGGTGCCCCTGTGAGTGAGGGAAATCCCTTATGGGGTTAACTTTGTGCCAGCCCAGATGTTGCTCTTATTAAAGTCAGCATTAAAAACTCTTGTTATTCTGAATGATGCAAGATGAGACCAGTTGTGAAGTGTTGCTGAACCTTTCCCAGTTCTGCTGGATTTCGACACATTGTAGATCAGGCCCTAAATTATCTAACTTCATCCTGCCCCCAAGTGTGAAGTCATTCCCTGGGGAAAATCTCCACTGAAATCACTAATATCTCTGCTTGGGAAAGGATTGCAAGAGCAGATGTTAGTGTTTGCCTTGAGGAATATCCAACATATTTGAGCAATCACAACATATAGTGAGCTGGAAAGATAACAACAGAATAAAACAAATGTCTTTCTAAACTGCTTACTCTTTACTATGTTTGGGTTATCTTATTTAAGAGGAAGCATCATATTTCCTGAAGATCATCACCTGTCATTAAAAGAGAATCTGTGACTGCACACCTACCTGACTTTAGGGGAAGGGGAACACCTTTATGCATTGTTTTGTTTCATATGTGCACAATGAAGTAAAACTTAATTCTCTTTTTTTAGACCTCCCTCTTTTTCTTCTTTTTCTTTTTTAAAGGAAACTTCATTCCAGAAAGCCAATAACTAATAAATGTTTAATACTTATGTGTTAAAAAAACAGTTTCAATTTTTATAAATATGACTGACTATGAAAAGCAAATTTTATTTTATTTTATTTTTATTTTATTTTATTTTATTTTATTTTATTTTATTTTATTTTATTTTATTTTATTTTATTTTATTTTATTACATTTAATTCAGGATTTATTTTTATGCAATGAAAATTAAAGTTGCTATGTTTAATACCATGTATTCATGCTTAACAAAGTCCAGGAATTTTAGTGAACAAATATTTGCAGTGGACTGCCACAAAATGCTTCCTTGAGGAAAACCATAAAAAGTATTTTTAAAGGATCCTTGTAGCCACTATATGAAATTTGTATAGACACCAAGTCAAAAGTCTCAGGCTAAGTCCTTGTGTATTCAATAAGAATCTTTCTTGAAATTAGTTGACCTTGATCCAGCCCATAGTTAATAGAGGGAGAAAATGTGGTGTTATTCAGTCTGTTGATATACAGGTATTTTCCAGAGATCCTAAAGATAAAGTATTTTTTCAACCTCTTTAATTCAGCTGAAACTCAGCAGAATTATGTATAATCAAGTAACAGTGAATAAATAAACAAATAAGCAAGTAGTAATATGGGTTGTTTGTGTCGGAAGCTTTTGTATGAAATGTACCTGATAGGGAAAAAAATATTTTCTCCTGTGTTCCCTCTTTAAATTTCCTAATTACATAAGGAGTGATTGAAGAAAGGAAAAACAGAATAATTATATTAATAATCTGAAAAGCTTAAACATGTAAGTATATTATTGGGTAGTTTTCTTATTTTACCATAGCCATTTTCAACACATTAATCACTTTCACAAAGAATAGAGAAGTATGAAAACATAATCTCCCTCTGGTTAGAATTTTTGAATCACACTGAGGATCTTTGAACAATTAAAAGCTTCAACTAAAATCTACAGAAGTCAAGGAAAAAATTTTTTCAAGAGGTTTGCGTCCAGGCCTGTATAGTAGTAATCAACATTTTATTGGATCTTGCAGAATTTGAGTTTTTTGGCAACACAAATGGAAAGGCAAGTGAATATATTTTCATGAAATTGAATGGTAAAAAATTTATTTGTGAAAATATGATACAATCATATAATTAACAATGCAGGAGAGGTCAGTAAGCAGAAGAAACCTTTGGAGAATGTAGGAATTGGTAGGATGAGAGTTGGTGAATTGTTGCTTCTCAGTATATTCTGATGATACTTCCTTCTCTTTTCCATATGCCATATTGGGAGCTAGTACTTGGAATAAAAGGCAAACTGTTTCTAGTTCTACTTTCTTATCCCTGTGAGAAGTGATTTCTTATTTCTTTCCTTATTGTCTTCACTGGGAGTTAATACTGAGGGGTTTTTTCCTCCTTTCCTTTTCAATCTCCTATTCTAGTGGTCAGGGGTGTATACTGCTCCTAGTTCTCCTCTTACAAGGCACAAAGTCATAGCAGTAGTATTAAATGCATCATATAACATAAACACTACCATATAACATGCAATCACCAAATTTCTATGGGTATGGTGCCTGTTTGGTGGTAGATTAAAAAAATATGCCGAAAATAAGATGTCTTGGTTTAAAATGGAATGACAATGTGGAGACTAAACATGTTTGCATACAAAAGCATTTTAAACACAGATATATGCAATTTTAGGAATTATGCAAACTCCTGTTCTGTGGGAGAAATGGCAAAATGCAGAAGAAACTGAGTTTTCACCCATTGTCATGTGTCCCCTGTAGCTACTGGCAGCCTTGTTCTCTCAGGCATGTCCAGAACCCAAAGTACCAGGATGGTGCCAGGTCCTCCTCCTCTTCCCAAATTACTCTGGTCTCTAAAGGGTACAGGCTGAGTGAGAAGGATCTGATTTTTCATGTATTTTTCTTGTACTTGGTGGTAACAACAGTTCTCACTGCTGATGATGCTTACAAGTCCGCTCCTCTTGAAGAGCTTCCACGTGTTCATAGTGTTCCCAGTAAGTGACAGGTTGGTTATGCTGATGTTATTTCCTTATCCTTATAACTAAACTGTTCCCTTATGCTAAGGGTTAACTTAAGGTTGTGCATATTGATCTTAACACTAACACTTAACGGTATTGTCAACTAAGTCAAACTTATGTTAATTGCGACAGAAAGAAAAAGAGGAAAAGGGTTCCCTGGGGAAATAATAATTCCCTGTGTGGTACAAAGTGGCATTTAGTCATGCTTCTGTCTCCTTATCTCTGTGCTTAAACCACCTAGCATCCAGTGAAGGTACTATACCTTATGGAAGAAACACCTTCACCTATAGAAAAGTAATTCTCAGATGAGCGGTGAAATCTTTGTTGTATTGCACTCTTGTACTGGCTCTGAAGCACAAGAGGTACGTGCAGACAGACAGACAGACAAACCGCCATGATACAGAGAATCAGGGCTGGACTATCTTTCCAGCCAAGGCCATTTTTTTGTATGGAAGCTTGTTGGTTTTGCAGAGATGCTTCATGTGTTGCATGTGTTACTGTGGGAATGGCATGACTCTAGCCAGTAGAAATCAATAGACCTTTCTCTAGTCTGGTTGTGTAAGAGGATTTATACCCCCAGTTTCCATGTATAATATAGAATTTCAATTATGTGCTTTGCACAAAAGTACGAATGCATAAATGACTTGACATTAATAAAACTATGCTTGATACTGGTTAAGATATGAAAAAAGCCTAAGGTAAAAAAAAAAAATATTCACAGCTGATTGGAAACATTTGCCTATCAAATAACACTTCAGGAAGTTTTTGCAAAGACCACCAAGCTTGTTCATATTATGTTGATATTTCCGATCATCTCTGAACTAACAAGAAGAATGCTTTTCTTAAAAACATAAAAATGAAAAACAAATGTCAATTTGCCACTGGAAAAAGTCTATGGTTTCAATATTAAGATTTATAAACAGTTCCACAATAAGAGAACACTGTGTGTACATAATGGAAAAATTTAGTTTGGCTTTTTAAATGCTTATAACAAACACTGGTAAGATTAAGTGACAGAATTATTTAGAAATTTATCCTGAAAGTGCATTTATTTATAGATTTTTTTTTAACAGAAGATCTTTCTTTTGGTTTTTTTTGTACCTGTTTTATTGCTTAGTAATAGAGCCAAAAATGCCCACATTATATTCAGTGGGGAAAAGGAGAATACAAAAAGGTATGAGGACTAGGACCTCTGAGGTTTGCAAGATTTTAAGATATGACCGTCATAGACTTATACGGTTTCTCTGCCTGAAGGTCTTTTTTATTCATTCTTTTCAAAGAAAAACTTTGAAATATGGAATACTCTGTATATATAACAAATTCTCTTTTATTTTTTCAATGAAGACATTTCAGCATTATTATTTTATTCCTTAAACAGAGTACCTAATATATGGTTGTAAGATTTTGGGAGAGGGGATATTGCAAGCTTTGAAAGAGAAAAAGAAAATAAAAAGTTTGACAGGAATTTATAAATACAGAGCTCTGTTAAGTATATCATCATTCATAATACTATTAAATCTATTTCAATAAACAAAAACATGCTTTTCTTATTCAAGGAATTCTTTGTGAAAGGAAAACATTATGTGAAAAATAAAGTGTTATTGCAAACACAGTTAAAATCTGGAGTGAGGTTTTGAATAAACAAATTAAATTGCAATGGAATATAGTGTGCCTTAGAGCCATTTCTTGACAAAACAGTCATCTTATTTACACGCTTCACAATACCCCACCATGGATGTCGAAGAAAAAAAATAAGGAGAAAAATAATTAGCATATTAATCTTTTTTATGCCGTCATCTTTCAGGTCCAGAAGACCATGGTGTAATTTAAATCTAAATGCTTTCCTGGCATTAGAATTCATTTTAGATGGGTCAATTGTTCCATAATAAAGGGATAGAAGGTGTACTTCATGCAAGAGATTTATGTTTGCCATTTGTTCATATTCATGTGCTACTGAATACCCTCAATTCAAATGGTGATGGCTGTTCATATCAGTAGAGCGCCAGCACCACAGATCACTAACCGGCAGCAATGAATTTCATTTGCAGGACAAAAAATACGGCGAAATTAACTCCAACAGTTTATTGATTTTTGCTTAACAGAAGCCAGTATAACAGCTCTATTGCCCTCATAATGATTAGTGACAAAAGTTTAATTAAGCAATTATGAAGCCAATAATAGAGTTGTCTGGCTTGCTTAGCTTTAGTCCGTTTAGGACTTATCTCCCTCTTGCACATCATAGCAGCTGGAATGTGCTTGAAGAGATTAATGCCGGGAGAACACAGATGCCTACTTTAATTCTGCTTCATGATGCTGTTTGAATGGAGTTGAGAACACAAGCTACCCTTTATCAAATTACAAGTCCGCTTTTCATGAATATGTAGTAAAAAAAAAAATCTAGTTGTGGCTTCAAGGTGTAATTATAAAGACATACAACAAAAATGACACACAATTCTGTCTTAGTAATCCCTGCTATGAAATATGCATGATAATGTATTACTGAATAAAGACTTAACAATGTTATAAGAGGCTTTGGCATTGTACAGTTATCCAAACAATTGGCAGCATTTTCCAAATGTTATTTGAGATATTGTCTGACCTTACATCTTTGTTTTTCTTCTTCTTAAATGTATTGTTTCAAGCTTATTGTATTCTTATTTGTCCATAATGCAGTTAAAACCTTCTTATCTATTTGTAAGAATTCCCAATTTATTATGTACACTTAAATATGTTAATTCAAAAGCATGAGGTCCTTTCCTGTGTATTAATCATTTTATGAAATACACACTATGCCAAAGGAAGAAAAAAATCATGTGAAACTAATGTGGATATACCTCCTGAATTTAGAACCCCAAGAGGAGCTGAATTTTGTATATATTTACTTACATACTGAATTGCACCTTTACTTAGCAGAAGAAAGCTTCTGTTGTGATTCGTGCAGCACATCCCAGCAAATGTTTCTTTGGCTCTTGCAAATTTTACACATGGAAATGGACTCACATCCTGATTTTGGGGTTTTTTTTTGGCAGGATTGTTTTTCTTAAGTAAAATATAGTTATTTAATTCTCTATTATATTTGACCAAGGGTGCTGCCAAGAAGGCCATATAAGAAAAAGCTAGTTCCTAACATAAAAGTTTTTATACTTCTAAAATGTTTCTGTACAGTGTCTGATTAAAATAATCAGTGCACTTTTTTTTTTTTCTCTATAGTAACTGGGGTATCTGTGTCCTTTCCAAAAAACCTGTGCATTTTATTCTCCAAATTATCAAAGTAATTTATCTCACCAAATTTCTGAGCAGCTGTGCTTAATTTATGTCATACTGCAGTCGGATAAAAATGAGTAAAATCTTGTCCTTACAATTGTCTGATGCTCTCCAGCACCTTCACATCATATGCTCCCGTGTGAGCAACCTGCAAACCAGCTCTGGCCTCCTGTATAGTTCACAAACTTAATGCAGATGTTAAATTCCAAGCATAGTGCATGTGGTGCACTGCATTCTTTCAGTCTGACCCACTCTCAGTTGCATCATTTCGGGACTCATGACACGTACTGTATGTACTTACCCCCAAGCTGTATGGAAGAGGAGGGTGTGCTGGGTATTCCTCTGAGTATTAGAATAAATTTATCCTCATAGCTTTCTATTAATAAATCAGAACATGTCTTTTTTATTTGTGTGAATAATTGTAGCAATTATCAGGGTTACAGAGGAGGGCTTTTCATTTATATATAAGCTCAACTAGGATATGAATAAGTACAGCAGATTTATTACATAAGGGTAACTTAGACTTGATTCAAAAGAATTATCATAATTGTCAGGGCACATGTTCTCCTCATGCTATCATCATCAGTGTGCTGTGTCTTATAAGTTTAGTCTGCAGTAATTGTGACCTTAAATTAAAGTAAGCTTTATACCAGGCCGCCAAGAAGGCAACTCCTTTTTTAACACCAGACATTTATATCATTCAGCTACAAAGTTTCTTTAGAAAACAAACCCAAACCCTCCCAAGCAATTATTACAAGTTCTCTATAAGAGTCGCAGGCTACTTTTCATTTTAGAGAGCAAAGTGTCAAGACTGACCTCAAAGTAAATTACTACAAGAAGGCATCTGTTAATAGCACATATGCACAGCAGGTGTAATCATAGCTAGGGTTGCCCTAGCCCTTTCTTACGCATCCAGGACTTAACACCAGGAATGCAAAAAGACGAATACATTAAGATATTTAAAAATCCTCTCTGTGCCCTGCATTAAATGCAGCCAGTTCTTTCAGAAATAGAGTGCTGATACATGAAATAATAGCAGCTTTTTATTCTATTTGGTTGATCATGGAGCATTTTCAAAATCTTTCCAATTGTGGCCACCCCCTCTACTTTTGAAAGCACAGTAGCACCCTTGTTTGAACAGACCATCTTTCTTATAGGATAAAAGGGTTACTAAGTCTTCATAACCTGTCAATCCTGAGGGGTTTTCCCCAGGAAAACTGGTAATAGTGCCTTATTATTTTGAATTGTGAGTTGGTTTAGAAGATGAAGATGGAAGTCCACTCAGGGCTGAGAGAGCAGCTTGTCAGAATAATTTTATTGGCATTTTTATTCTGACTGGAATCAAAATATCAGGAATGAGCAGCATCAAGATTTTATATGGTTCATACTGCAGCCTCTACTTGCTCTGCTGCATTCATTTGTTATGATTTTTTTTAAAGAAAAGAATTAATGTGTTTGTTCCTTCTCTTCATTCTCTCTTCATGTTGACTCTTTCCAAAATCTAGTATGCAAATACAGGCACTATATTAATAAACTTGAGTTTATGTTCCCATGCTCTCTACCTTTCAAGCCAAATATCGCACTGAAACGATAGGTAGAGTGCATCTATAATTGAATTAGCCTTGGAAGCAATTTGCCCACATGGTACATTTGTAATACTCTTCCCAGAATAAATTTTTAACCATTTGATAATTAGCTTAGCCATACCTGTGACAACGAGTAAATTGTAAAACACCAGAACAGTATCTTAATTATCCTTTCTAAAGAGACCAAGCAATAATTTGCTTAATCGCAACGAGGGATGAAATAATGTTAGTAATTAAGTAAGAAAGTATTCCCACATGATTATACCCTTTCGTAATAATGTAAGGAAGAAAAAGGGAGAATATGAGGCATTAAAAATGTATATCATAAGATTTCATATAGGAAATATGAAAACAGAAAACAAGTTATGATTACAAATAATTACTAAAATATCAAAGGATCCTAGTAAACATAAAACCAATTTTTAGCTACATAATTTCTCTAATCCTAGTGTCTTTCAATTCTATAGCTCTATAACCTTTCACTGCAAAATTAAACCAAATGCTTCTCCTTTTACAAAATACAGATAAGGAGAAACCACTGTAGGTATTTAGTTCCACTGCTAGTTCCTTCCTTTTTATTTTTATTTTGTAATATGAAATACATCAGGTTGTCCTTGTATTTCCTGCAGAGAGATCTTTCCTAGAAATTTAGGAAATTTCAAGAAATCTGTTTAGCTGCTTATTGCATGCAACTGTAAATACCTGATAAACAGATTGTGCTCTTTTTTTTTTTACTTCTCTTCCTAAAATTAAAGCTAATTCTTACTCTCCTTATCAGCTTAAAATTCACATTTGATTAATCTTATATTCCCTGATTAATGCAAAAATATTTACCTTCACATATCCAATGAATATTATACTGCTGCACGAATGAAAAAATGGGTCTCAAATGTGAAAATTAAAAATTAGATACTACCTACAATAATGTGATCGGCGAAAGAAATGCTGATGAATATGTGACAGAAATTATACGAGCCCATTGTATTCATTCCTTGAGGTTTTTTCTCCCATATTTTTATTGTGAGGAGTAACCGATGAAAAATACAAGTGTTTGCTAATAGGATTCACATCTTATTATTGGTGCTGATTTGCAGTTTTCCTTAACTCGCCATGATTACTTTTTTAGAAGCTTTCACTTTTCCCCAGCTGATCCTTGTCTTGTTAGGCAGCATTAATGACACTTCAGTCATTGTGGCTTTCAAGCAGAGCCCTTCCAGAGTGAACAGAGAGTTGACATTTCCTGACATTTTCCCAACTAATTACAGGACAAATAATTAAGCATGTTCTCCTATGTAACAAATGAAGGCAAAAGCCGTCTGTCAGCGATGTTGATTGATGACACTCTGGGAGACTTTATCTGATGGGTCCTGCCATGCGGTAGAGGGGAAGCAAATTTATTAGAATGAACAATGCAAATTCTGAGTCATCTCATCCAGTTATGCGCCAAAGCAATATCCATGTCAAGGTGAATGTGACAATGAAAGCAAAATATTTGCATTTTGTGGAGCAGGTTGAAGGGGAAATCAGAGCGAGAAGATGACAGGCCTAATTATTTTGGCTCATACAGGCTAGGACAGCTGTTTCTGGTGTCCTGAACAAGGCTGTCACACAGGTAACTAAATAGGTCTGCATATAAGTCTGTATCCAACACTGTACGGAGATGTCTACCACTAATGACCAACGCTAATGTTACTGCCATCCCTGAAAAACAGTAAATGTGTCACAGTGCACCTTCTGTATGGCAGTCAACATTTCGCTACATAATTACTTGTTAGTGAATTAATTCCTATCTGTCAGTATCTATGCCAGTGTCATTTTTAGACCATTACGAAATTATGCCATCACTATAGCAACTGCAAGCACAGTTAAAAGGCAAAACAGTTCAGATACTCAAGAAAAGTGCCTAGTTAGGCAGAAGACTAATAATGTAAAATTCAAATTGTGATGTTGCTGTCTGCCATCCTAATTTTCTTTATCTTGATTATGTGTTTGATCATTGATCATTAAACAATAATTTAAGGTTTCCAATTTCAATCCATGATTAATATTTAATATAATTAAAACCTCAGCCACAACACCATCTTTCCTATAAACAGACTCACACCGCGCTGTCATTGCAATTAATTAGGAGCTAAAATGTGACATGCTCAAAAATGAATCCTAATATCAGAGTTTACATGCAAATAAGAATAACTGATAGCATCAGGATGTTCTTTTCTCCCTGCTTCCTTTATGGATTGTAAACAATGCCAATCTTAAAATCCTGTATCCTGACTCATTTCCTATTTTTTTTATTTATTTCTTCCATGCATTCTATTTATCCAAGGAAAGTCAGGACCCATCTTACCATTATCACCATTACTTACAGATTTCAAGATGCCATCTTGTTCACAGGAAAATATTCAGGGTCTTAAGATAAATTATGTATATTAAGCCGTCTAAAATCTTCCAGACTGTTGAAATTTCTAATGACATATGGAAAAAAGATTTGCTGATATCTACAACTACCTTAAATGCATACAAGTCTAAGTTAAATCAGGGAATTCCTCATATGGAGAAAGAATTTCTTCATTTGCCTCCTCTTATTTTATGTAAATGCTCAAATATAGGAGAACAAATTCCTCTAGAAACTTTCAGCACATATTCATCATGTTAATCTATGCAATATTGTGGCTTTTGTTAGAGTGCAAATGCTGCTGTTGTGCATTTCAAATGATGTACAACAGCGGAATGGTGGCCTCAGCTACTCTGACTCAGTGGAAAGACAATGTAGAAAATTAATATTAAATTTGGAAAATCTCTAAGATGCCAAAAGCATTGGTGAGTTATGTGTTTGGTTTTTGGTTGTTGGTTTGTTTCAGTTTTTAGGGTCTTTTTCTGTTGTTGTTATTGTTGTTTTTAGGGGGGGGCGTTGTATACTTGTTTTTTTAACTTTCATTTTAGGAAAATAAGAAATGAAGTACAACTTATGATGCCAGTTTCTTTCCAGTGCAAATAATTCATGGCCAGTCAGTGATCTTTTTAGATAACTGAAATAGGTCTCTGTCATTAAAACACAAATTTATAAAAAAGTTGGGGCTTTTTTCTTTGAATGTATGTACTGCCTGCAGAAATGATGTGGATATCTATTGTTTTCCATCTTTCTTAACATAGATATTGCTTTCATTACTACAGTGTGTGCTTCTAGGAGAAAAATCAAATTAAAACTCAGCCAATCGCCTGAAATTAAAACTGAATCTTTCCAGAAGAAAAACAGATAATGATTATAATGCAAGATCATTAATATTCTTCACCTTAAGTTACCTGACAAATAAGTGCTTACTTTTGACTAAAAGAAAGACCCTCTCAAGAGATGAGAAACATCATTACCTCCTCTTGCCACATGAAGGTATTTCTTTCACTAGGATCTGCAAAACACTCAGTCATCCTTCTTTTCTCTCTCCTAACTTCACACAGACCATTAGCATGATGGAATTGGATAAACTTTGCAAAAATGTCCAACTGCTGTAATGTTCTGAGATAAACCATTGCTCTAAAAGTGATGGGAAGATTTAATTTCTGCTCTGCTTAACAAGGTTAGAAGAGTTCGGTTCTTGGTTAACATTGACCACTAAATGAGTAGGAATCAATAGCTCCTCACTAATGCCACAGTAAGCCAACTCCTGTATTGACCTTTCCATTAACACTAAGCAGCTGAAATGCAGGAAAAAAATAGACTGATCATTTTAATTTTTTAACACCTACCAAATCAAGTACTTCATTGGTGTTTTGATGCTCTTCTGCCAGTCCTCTCATGCATCTACCTGCATTATTTTATGTTCTATCTGATTTCAAAAAAACTTTGTTTAGATTTATTTATTTATTTGGTAATAGTGTATAAATAGTGTGCTTAAATTGTGTATAAATAGTGTGCAGCCAAGAGTAGCTACAAATTAAGAAGAAAAAAAAAGGCAGACATGAAATAAAGAGGTTTTGTCCAATTAAAAAACTTTTTGTATATCAGAGTTACTCAGGGACACTTTTCAGACAAGTAAACAATGAATGAAATTCATAGGGATGATATACAAATTTGATACAAAAGCCAATGGGATAGTTTCTGTCTAATGATCCCAGTCAATCTAATTAATGTATTCTGCTACATTACATTTTAAGAAGTGACCATTGTGTAATACACTTTGAAATATGCACAAGCTAATGGGATAAGATACAAAAATTATTATGCTGACAGTAAATCATATTACATTCCTAATAAGCATTAACTAGATAACTAGGTCAAAGCAGTATTATCTTAATTGATTTTTCAAAAGAAACCTGACAGAAAAATGTCAATGCTCGAATATTTCTTCATGCATCATTAAAACAAGATTGGCTTTTAACAAAAGAAGAATCCTTCACAGAATTGATTCTTGCTTCAGGCTGCCTGCAAGTAAGTGTATTACATAAAAATCTATACAGGATATTAAAACAACACCACTCTGCAAGACAGTTACAATTAAAAGCTGACACCCCCCACCATGTGCCTACTATAGTAGCTTGCTAGTAAATGTATTCAAAGTCTTCAGAGCCATATATGAAAATCAGTCAGTTTTGCTATTTGAGTGAAAGGGATGGACACACACACACACACACATACACACACACAGAGAGGCTAATCAGAGCTTTTAATTGAATAAGTACATTAACGACTCATCCATTTCATTGTTATGTAACAATTGAAGAAACATGCAAGGAAACAGGAAAAATACTACCTTGGATATATAATTGTGAATACAAGCTCTACATCTAACAAAATGGACATTTCAGTGTGGAGAAAGCACCGTTCTGACATCACAAATTTCCAATAGGGATTGTGATGCAAAGTGCAAATATACGATATCACCAATAGTAAAATGCTATGTAGGTTCAAATGCACATATATGTGCATAAGATCAGAGAAATGTTGACTGACCCATCTAAAGATGAGTAGCTCACAAATCTCAAAATCGTGAATTATAGTACATTTGTGGCTCAGTAGTACATAAGGCATTAGTTTTGTGTAAATCATCACAGTTCATTTTCTTATATTGTTTAGTTTGGGAAGTTATAAGCAGAAAATGCACTTAGTAGTTTCTGATAATTATTAATATATTGTTTATACAATAACTTTCTTATAAATACATAATATTGTCACCATTTATTCAATGCAAAATAACTTAAACACTGAACATTTTTTTTTGCCAAAAAGCTCCTGAGTTTTGCAAAAAAAAAAAGCCTACATGGGCCCTTCACCATTAATGCTGAACATATTTTTGTGCCCACCATACAATTTGTAGGTCATCACAACTTTTAAAAGTAAGAGAAGGATGATAATAGAAATTTTAAAACATTATTTCAGGGACACAGACTCCACAAAGGCTGTTCCCAGTCCTTGGAACAGAAAGGAGGAATGGGACAAGGTAAACCTTCAAGTTCTGTGAAGTGCCAAAAATGATTTGGACCATAAGCCTAATTTGGAAGGGGGCTATCTCCTTTACCAGCTCTGCTGAGTTCTAGAGAATTTGGTTTTTTGCATCACCACCTGATTTGAATGTTCAGTTTTACATAAATTCTCTGAGATTTCAAACTAGGAAATGTCAGGAGTGTAGTTCCCTCCTAAATCTTTTTTTTTGTTGTTTGTTTGGTTGGTTTTTTTGGGGTTTTTTTTGGTTTTTTTTTTTTTTTTAATCAGGTGTAAAGCCAGGTGTAAATTTTCTAGAGAGAATGGGGTCTGATAATCTCTGGATAACATTAGTCCAAATTATCATAAATTCTGTGAAAGACAGTTTTTAAGCAATAGTATTGTGGGTTGTACAATATCCTATTATATAGTAAAGTTGTCCCTTAAATGAGTGAATATAAATATATGATGAAAAAAGCAGGCAAATCCTGGGAAGCATGAGCAAAGTCTTCCCATGCAACGCGAATCCCAGTGGCTATTCAGCACCTTTGCTCTATGGTTGCAGTAGTGGTTTAGTTTGTCCTTCAAATTTTCATGGACATTGAAAAATATTAGGCAATGTATCCTGTTATTAAATTAGGCTGCAGCAGAGCACACAGTCCATCTGCAGGCTCTGTGAAAGGGGGAGAGGTCGGGCTGTGTGTTTGCCTACTGTCAGGGGCTCTGGACAGCAAGTGAGCCATGAGGGGTCAGTAGCATTTATTAAAAACTCAAGTTTAACTCCCATCCACATTTGTTATGTTATTATTGCAACCTCTGTACCAGTATAGCACAAGATATCCAAGCCATTTGTCCCAGGACATGGCCCATAATTTTTCATTTCCCTCCATTTATTCCTTTTCCAGAGACACGCCAGACACAAGACAGCAAGTGGGTCCTGCTCTGAAGGCAGGCAGGAAGTGATTTTGTGGTGTGGTGGGGAAAGGAGGAAGAGAAAGGTTTGTGGCTACCAGGATGATGTAAGCTGCAGAAATGGGAGAAAGAGAGGCCACTCTTCTACTTTTAGGGCTTCTCGACTAAGTTCCTCCACCCAGCCAAGTCCCATGTGCGTTATTATCAATTTATTTTCAAAAAAATATCCAAGCCACCAATTAGTGACTATCATCTCAGTCCAAAAAAAGGTAATTTGAAAGCTGATTATGGAGATCTGTTTATATTTTCTCAAAATCAAAATTAAGTTTTGATTGAAATTATAAGTCATTTATTTCAAAGAAAATTAACTCTCTCACTGAGTTCATAGATAGTCAGTGAAACCTACCGCCAAAAAGTATCCTTGAGGACCAGAACTTAGCAATAGCCAAGAACAGACCACATATTTCTGTGGAGTTCAGATGTAGTCCTAGGTAATTTTTCAACAAGCATAAAGGAAATTATTTTGCTGTCTTGCTGTGTTATGTTGTTGGCTGTACTGTGGATTCATCCACCAATTTCTTTCACAATCATTTGCTGAATTTGTTCTAAAGTGCATTTTGTTCTTAATATGCACTTTTCATATGCTTAGGGAGCACTGTATGGATAACATTTTGGTTTCATATTCTCCAACTTCTCTTCACATTCCTGCCTGGCTTTTGGCAGTCCTCGAGATTTAGTTGTGTGAATGTATTTCATAAATGTTTTATCTCCTGCCTCTTTCAGGAGAAAGATCATAGATCCTCAATTATAGATCATTATTGAAGATATCAAATAAAATTCAGTTTACATGCATTTCTGTTCCATCCTTCTCAAACCCTTCCTCAGAAAGATACATTATTTTTTGTTATTTATGTGAGTTTGTGACTTAATTTTTCAAAAGTGCTTTTGCCTGGCCTAGTTCATATTATTTTTTCAATGAAACACAATAGTGAAAACTGTACAAAGATTCCTTAATATTCAATGTGTTCTTTTGCAATTTGAACTCATTTTATAATGTTGTTTCCGGAAAGCAAAATTAATCACATTTTTACACTCATTTATTTCTTATGAAGGGAGCCTTAAATATAAAGGGGACACAACACTTTTAAACAAGCATTATTTTAGAAAGAACTTAAAGAGGATAAATTTGAGTAAGGATAAACTATAGGTTGGGGGGGTTTTATGATTAATTTACATCTTCTATTTGTAGTATCTGAGCCATAAATCAATAACTTGGATGGATCAATAGCTAGATAAATTTTACGAGCAGCAGTTGCCTTCTCAGATATTACTGGAATTTGCTTCATGTTTTTGAAAACAAACAAACAAAAAATAGCCTCCAAAATTAATCAGTTTCAATTAGTATAAAAAAACTCAGTATGGAATGAATTTCACCTATTTCTAGTCATGTAAAAGCAGTGCATACATACAGTTTTGACCATTTCTCTAAACTCACTTCTCAAGCATGAAGAGAAAGTTTTTAACAGAAGGTGATTTATCCCATTCTGAGGCAGCTAAACTGGAATGACTCAATTTCTGACATCTCTCTCTCTCAGCTGATTAAAGAGCATCCTCACCCAGAACCTTTAGCTAGCTGAAAATGGTTGACAATAATTTTTTCATGCAGATATATTTTCTCTTATCAAACTATGATACAAAAAGCCACTTCAGAGAAAAATTATGTCACTTTCATTTTAAGAAAGACTGTTTCACACAGTCAGAGGACTACTGCGAACCCCAACAGGGTGTTTGTCTTTACATGGATTCTGGAGACAGATGAGCTCTTTTCAGTGTTGAATAGAGGGGTGGGATCACCACATCCTTTGACCTATTGTCCCTTCCTAGTGTAGTCCCAGATGCTTCTGGCCACCTTTGCCACAAGGCCACCCTGGTTACTTATGTTTCACTAGGTGTCCACTATATCACCCGAGTCTTTTCTTCTGCAAAACTATTTACCAATCCCCAGCCTGTATGTGGCAATGCTTGGGGTTTCTTCCTCCAGGGATGGGGCTTGGCATTTCTCTTTGCCAAACTTCATGAGGTTCCAGCCAGACCAGCTCTCCAGCCTCTCAAAGTTCTTCTGAATGGTAGTACAACCATCTGGTGTATCATTCATTACTTCCAACTTTTTGTCATCTGCAAAATTTCATTCTGTTCCATCACCTAGGTTGTTAAAGCAAATGTTAAATAGTACTGGCCACAGTATTGATCGCTTGGGTGCAACACCAGTGACTGGTCTTTTCAATCCACTTCATCATCTGCTCCTCTAGACCCTGTTTCATCTACTTGTCAACAAGGTTGTTATGAGTGGCAATGCTGAAAGTCTTCTAAAGCCAAGATAGCCACTGACCACCCTTCATGCCTTGGTCAGTACCAAACAATTAACTTGCAGAAGTCTATCAGGTTTGCTAGCCATGATTTCCCCATTGACAGCTGAGTATTCCAAAACATCTTTTTGTCTTTAAATCTTTGGTAATTGTTCCAAGAAGGATTTGTTCCATCACATTCCCAGGCCTGTAGTTTCCTACTCATTCATGCTCCTTCTTTCTGTCCTTCTCCAAATGCCATGACACTACAAAGATAATTGAACTGGACTTGCAATGGCATTGGTTAGCTCCTCAGTACATGTGAGTGCATTCCATCAGGTTCCATGGATTTGTGTGCATCCCCTAGTTTAAATATTCCCTAACTACACCTTCCTTTACTGAGGGTTAAATCCACATTTCTCCAAATTTCTCCACTGATCTCAGGGACCTGACATTCCTGAAGCCGCGGTGTGCCTCAGTGTTTAACACTATCCTTGCCATAAGGTTCTCTGCCCCATCTAGCATAAGGGCTTCATTTCCCTCAGTCTTCTTTCTTTACTGATGGACCTGTAGAAGCTCTTCTTGTTTTCATTCACAGTCTCTCCAAATTTAATTTCATGGAAATTCTGGCTTTTTTAACCCCATCCCTGCATGCCTGGACTCCTCTCTATACTTTAAATGACCTGATCCTGCTTGCTTCTTCAAATGCTTCCTTTTCTGTCTGAGGCTTTTTTCAGGAGTTCCTTATTCATCCAAGTGTGCCTCCTATCACATTCTCTTGTTCTCCTGAACATGGAGAGGGACAAGGAAAAGTTTAGAAGATGACTGTCCTGGTTTTGGCCAAGGATAGGGTTAATTTTTTCAGTAGCCATGAGGAGGTGGAGCCTGGAGATCCCTGGCCTTGGGCCGGTCAGGACAGACGCTGCTGCTGGGGAGAATGGTCGTTCTTGGGAGTCATCTCCAACAGTCCTGAAGGCAAAAATTTTGTGATAAAAAGTTTTAAATTTAGGTGGAATTAAACATTCTACGTCCTGTAACAAAAAAAGCCCAAACATCTCCCTGTCCCCAGGAAAAACCTTTATGATCAACCTAGGTTATTTTCTTGGCAATTGATGGGGGGAGGGGAAGAAAGACAATAATCTTTCCAGATGTCATCAATAAGGAACAATTTATTCAGGTCGCTGGACTCTTCTACATTTAAAATCTTGGTTTGAGTTACTTAGGATATTTCTTCCTTTTAATTAATGGGATGAAAATTTTCTGTGCCATTACTCTGCAAGACACTGACTGTTTTTGCAGACAGTCTTTAATCTAGGAATATTTTCAGCAGAAATTTGCCAGGCTTGATAGTCTCACCACAAAAATATACTTTTGTGATCTCGGTGAAAAAACACTCTAGTTATTAAACATGCTTCTGAACATCTCTTTGCAACTTTGTAGTGTTTGAGTTTCTCAGGTTATCTGTTCTAGTCATGTTGCATCATGAAAAGTCTGAGGCTGTGAACAGCTTCCACTGTAATTATTCACCCTGACATCGAGGGACCAAAATGATAAAAGGAAAGTCCAGAAGGAAATTAATAATTGAATATTCGGAAAAGGGTAAATGGAGTTAAGTAAATAAGGCCCAGGGCTACATATTCAGTGCTGCTAAATCTCAGCGTTTTCTGGCTGCCTACCCTACTTTCTTACCCATTTCAGTGTGGTCCTGCTGTGAAATGTGTGGTGCTCCCTAAGGCTGAGAAGGGAACGGGAGTGTTGAACAACTGGAACTGCAAGAGGAGCAGGCTGAGACTGTTGGATACTGATTTGGAGTTAATTGCTAGATTGGGACTAATAATAGAAATTATTAGTGACGTTTTGGAATTTGAGGAGAGTCTTGAAACTCAGCATAATCTCAGTGAAATCTCCTAATGAGGGAGTGCCAGAAATTACCCTGATCCATAAATATGTAAATCTCAGTAAAAGTATAGCAAATGGACTAGTTAGTAAAATCTGAAAAATAAAAAATACCTGTTTACCACAGGGAAAAAAAAAAAAACAACAAACTAATCTTGGGATGATTCTTGAGTTTTCACTTTTGTTGAGATTTTTTTCCAAAAACTTCTAAGATTGAATCAGAACAAAAAATGCAGCAGTTTTATTTAGCCAGTATTCACTGAGCTCCCTCCAGGTATTACTGTTCCAGATTCTAGAGGAAATAAAGACATTAATGCAATTTTCAGTAGTGTTCATCTGTTGAACATGGCATTTAGACAGTAAATAACACACTGGGTTTTATTTATAACTGTCTTAATATTACACAGCAAAATAGAGAGAAAAAAAATTGTGCATAAATCTTCAAGGAAAATGTAGAAGGGAAATTTTGGCTTTCTCCCTGAATCCCAGGAGTCTGGTCTTTCTCCACAGAACACATAGACATGGCACCAGTCTGTGACTGTCGCCTGAGTCCCAGGAGCCTGGTCTTGGTCCACAGAACACATATAGACATTGCACAGGCCTGTAGCTGTCAAGTTTTATATGCTTTAAAGATGAATAAAACATTGCTGCTGCTAGGTTTGTACAGTAATGTCTCAACAGGATGTATGGGTCAGTTTTTGCTTCAAATGTGTGGTTCAGGACATCATTGTGCTAACTTAGAAGTTGAAGGAGAGTTTGGATCCTACTTATGAAAATCTTCTATATAAAATGAAAGTATGAAACACAATATCCCACCCTTTCTTCACACAAGACAAAAGGACAAACAAGGACTGATGACCTGGGCTGATGATCTGTATTTTCTCTGCAGCAGCAACATGGTGTGATATACCATTATATTATTAAAATATATTTAATTTAAAATAATAAAGAAGCCTACTCAGAACCATTTACACATACAGTCCTATCCTCTAAAGGAATGGAGATGGATAATGAAATTGAATAATGTATTCAGATGTGCTGGTAAAGCTTTGTCTAAGCAAACTCAACCGACAAAATGGTGAAACACTTCAAGGTCAGATTCCACCCACTGATCTCTTTGCAGGGTTCCCACAGCAACCAGCATTTTAACAGAGGAGTGTCACAGTTCAAATGGTTCACTTTCAGAAGTCCTTTTAGTGCTATGACTCTAAATAAGGTAAGCATAAGCATTTTTTCTACATACAGCATTAGGTTTCTGTGCTGTTCCATTACAAAAGATGGGGAAAACCAGAGTTTTACCAAAACCACTCAACAAAACAAACCAAAATGCAAAATCGAAAGACTTTTATATCCTCTAAAATAAGGGTATTTCTCCATTTCAGTATCTGTGCTCTGTCATGATGAATTCCCTCTTGGTCAGCTCTGTACGACCAAACTCAGCTTGGATTTGGGAGTGAGCTGGACAATTCTGGTGGAACAGCAGCTTTCATATGTGGCAATCCCTTCTGAAAGCCATAATTATGACTGCTTCTTGTACAATTCCATTTCTGACTTTATTCTCTGTGTAAAATGGAGTAGCCTTAAGTGTAAAAGGAAGTCAGCCTACATGGGAAGCCCATTCCTGAGAAAAAATGTGCCAGAGAATCTGTAAGAAATATAAATCATAATAACCATAGAAATCCCACGTCAACAGAATTCAATGTTATTACAAATTTGACCTAAATTACACTTTTTTTCAATGGGAAATTCAAAATCAGGTGGAATTTATTGTTTCTCTCCCCACCAATTTATTTTCCCCCATTTTAGATTTGGGCCTTACAAAATAAGAGAAGTCACTCTTTCTCTATTTCACACTCTCTCTGTCCTCTTGCTTTTTTCTGTGACTCGCACCTTCTTCAGTTTTGGAAAACTGGCGTTGTAGTACAGCAGAAATAACCTCAACTTCTACACAACTCTTTCTTTATCTTTCCAAATATGGACCAATGTTAAGAAAATATAGGATGAAGAAGTGGGAGCAAGTGTGTATGTGTGCATGTGCATGTAAAGTTTTTGAAACTCTTTATTTGGCTGCCTTGAACTGGAGCACAAAACATACAGGGAGAAAGACAAGGCAGTGCATTTGTTTAGCCTACAAAAGAAAACGTTAATGAGGTGAGATCTAATTGAGGTCTTCCACTTTCTTAAACAGGAAGCACAAAACTTATGGGAGTGACAGAGACAGACACTTCTGTGAGATGCACAGCCAAATGACAAAAAGCAACACTTGGAATGTTCAACATACAAAATCTTAATTACATGAAAGTAGAAAAGAGCTCACATTTTGCTACCAGAAGAAGCTGCTGAGCTTCACATCCTTTTCATCCAGGACTCATGCAAGATCCTGAGCAAACCTACCAAAATTTGAAACTTGTCCTTCTTGAAAAGGAGGCTGGAAGAGAAGTTACTTCAACATGTAATTTTTTGAAATTCTATATTTTTCTGTGACTGCATGCTAAACTAATGAAATGCCAGAAATCTCTGAAGAAATGCTACAGCTTTCACAAAAGTGATTCTTCAAAAAACCTCCTGTAATATCAAATCTCTGTTATCCCTGCCTTCCACCCCCTTGCCTCCTGACATACCCTGAGAAAAAGAAATGTTTTCACAGAAAATACAAAAGAAAAAAGCTTTGGCTTACCAGATATCATAGGTTAAAAAAAAAAAACAAAACAAACTTTCCAAAAACTGAATTCCTCAAAATCCTAATTTATGAGAAGATGTCAGATTTTGCTCTGATATTTTTCCCAAGTATAATGTTTTTACCCTTACAACAGTAAGACTGCACTTTGAATTCCATAATGTATACAGCTGACTTCAGGTAGGTTGTAATTTGAGTTTTCAAGTATATTTTAAATATGTATTTGAATCTGTGATCTACTGAAGTGCATTATTATTAATTCACCTGTTGGGTACCCAATTAATGAACACCAATATAGTTGAGAAATCTGTGAAGAGGAATAGGTTTGTTTTATAACAGCTCATATCTTTTATTCCTTGCTTATGCAGAACTCCAGTTAGTTTTAACAGATGATTTAAATCTATAGGAGTGACAGGATTGGGAGGCAGATTGCTTTCTTAATAACAGCTATTTAACATCACTTTGATGTTTAGATGTGTAATGTCATCTGCTTAAGGAACATCAGATGTCACTGAATGTACCTATGATGTGCTTTTGGAACATGGTGATACCCACTAAATTCAGACTGTACACAACTGACCTCCTCTTAGTGCACCATTTGGACAGTTTTTCAGATTAAGCTTCCTATAAAAGACCTATTTTAACCATAATCACCTCAGAAGTATAAACCCAAACAATATGGTTCAACAGCCAACACACTAATGCTCTGGGATATCAAGTAGTGGATTTGCAAGTGCACACGTGCACAAGTACACAATTATGTAATTTATAAATTTGATCTGTGTCTATATGAACAAAACTAGTACTGTATCCAAAAGTCAAAGTCAGGAGATGTGTCAGGATTAGAAGTCTTCCTTTTTGCACGGTGTTCCTATTTTCCTGTACTGTGGAAGATCCAAATATCTTTGGTTTTGCTTTTGGACCTGTGAAATTCTTGCTGTGATATAGAGACCATCAAGAAAAAAAAAAGAAAACAGAATTTTATTTTTCACAGTAAAGGCAGGAAAATACTGAAATCTGGAAATTGTAGAATTATGGTTCTCAGAAATAAGCAGCAAATGTGAATATAAGTCTTCCTAGTTTGAATGTTAATATGAAGTAAAACCACTGTCATTGAGGTTACAGATTTTAAAACTTCTATTGATAGGTATAAATTAAAAAAATATAAACATTTCAATTGATATGAAATACAACCTTCCATCTTCTTAATAATAGATGCACTCAAGTGAACAGAACCACAAATATCCTTCATCAAGATTTCCTCAGCATTAAGGAAAGTGTTATCAGTTATTCTAAAAGGATGATGGTTTCACAAATATTTACAAGTGAATGTCTACTTCAGCAGTTCTTTACCAATGTTATTTAATAGGTCAGGAAACTACATGATATAAAACTCATACAATAAATATTTCCCTGCAACCAGACTGATTTTTCACAGAGGCAAGTCACAATTTAAACTGAATTCTGTTTAATTCTCATTCACAGTAGCCTCCATATACTTATAGTACAAAAAGAAGGAGATGATAATAAAGAAAATGGGGTACAACATTATGGCAAAATTAATTTTTCAGTTGAAAAGTTTTTAAATATAGTCACATTCAAAATGCTCAAAATATATATATTCACAAATTGAATATACACCAGTTTTACAACTTTTTATGTAGCAATATGTTGATTTAAATTTCTTTAACTTTTCAAATAAATCATACCTGTGAGGAAACAATAAAATCTTAGTTTCTTTGTGGATTTCTTAGAGAAGGATGTTACAAAGATGTCTTGTTTTGCAAATAGTACAGCTAAATTATAATGAATCACAATAAAGCTGCTAATGCCTTTGATTTACTATTTCCTTATAAACTTATTTAATATTGATGTAATAAAATACCTACGTTACCCAGCAAGGAATGCCTAACATTAAACAAAATATTCACTCAAATTGATTTTTGTTACGTCAAATAATAACGTAGAACAGCACAAACCTTGTTCCCCAGCCATCTGCAGTGAGAGAAGTCCTTGATAACAGCAGAACCAATGTTGATTTCACTGTGCAAAATGGAAATTTTGATACCAGCAACTAGGGATGGTCAGGCAATCTACCATAAAAGTTTATTGCAATAAAAAGCTGATTCATCCAAACTAAAATTTTTCTCTGGAACATTTCTGAAAACACTTTCATCAAGATGTGTTTCTTCAAGTCCAGGATAAGACACCTTGCCAGAAGCTAAGGTCACATTTCCATGATCACACATTATTCAGCACCTCCAGTGAGAGAGAGGTAGCTCCCGCCAGGCAAACCTAGGATTTGGAAACACAGCTCCAAGCTCCTCTGTGGACAGCCCAGGCCTCTGTCTGCCAGTTGAGTTTATATTTTTGCCTAGGCATTCCTGGAGTGTGCCAAACATGCCTGGCACCCCTAGCCCATGGAAGCAGAATGAGCTGGATGCAGCCAGAATGTGCTGGGCATTCTGCACACACATAGATGTATTCACCGGGAGATTGGCAGCTTCTCCAGGACTTTTGTGTGTCCTGGCTGCTTGGGCTCATACGCAGGTGGCATGAGGAGGATGCAGAGGAGAACCAGGTCTGTGATAGATCCAGCTAATAGCTGTTTTAACTACGTAAGTTTTTAGTACTATCACAGTGCGGAATGTGGACAATAGCATTTTCAATCAGTTCCTTCCAAGAAATGGTCTTCCAGCTTCTAACCGGTGTCACCAGGTTGTGACATTTGTCACTTGTGTCTGTTGTAAGGGCACTGTAAGGTATGGTGTTTTGAAATTTGGTGCAGACTCAGTTTCATTTGCTTGTAAATGATGTTTGTCATATAAGCTGGGATCTCCCAGCTTTGAGTTTGCTGCTGTTGTAGGACATGCAGAAGTATTTTTACCCTCCTAATCCTAGCAATTATCTCCATAATCTGGTAAAAAAGCCAGCTTCTGAGAATGAATAGAGGAGTCCTGATGAACACGCTAATAGTTATAAATTTTAAAATATTAAAAGGAAAAAGGTTAAGTATCACCTTTACCTTTTTGATTTTTTGTGATGTGGGTCTCTAGCAGGAAAAAAATGCAACTATTGCTAATGTCTCACTGCAAGCAGTTAGACTGCATCTGCAAGCAGATTGCCCTATATAATTTTCAAATGGGCCATTTAAAGATTAATGTTATGAATTTTCCATGACTTCAGAGCACTGAAAATCTAGGTGTCGTGTATACATTGCTTGCAGGTTTATTTCTGGTGTAAGTATGTAAACAAGAATGTGACTAGTGTCAAGAACAAGAAAAACCTATGTGAGAATTGTTCAATTTGCACTATTCCTCTGCAGTGCTTCTTAGGAGGCCTGAGTCCCTTCTACTTCTGAGAATTTTAACAATTTGATTACTAAATGAACAAGTAGAATGTAGTGTAGTTATACCATGAGAAAAAAATAACCTTATCTCATGGGGGAGCAGTGGAATATTGTGCAGAGACCATTCCCCTGACATCAACTGTGTTTGGCAGATGGTGCTGTCAGTTTGGGTCTGTGTTTATTCTATCATGCATGTGGTAGCATATTTTAAAATGTACAATCTCATGTATTATCTATGGGCTAAAAGCATGCAACACAAGCGGGACCATATCACAGGAGTTAAACTTCTGTAAACAACTAGCAGCGGTTGTGTAAATGCTATTTTCTTGACATAAATAACAGAAACATATGGCCAGAGACAGGAAGTGGGTGATACCTGGATAGATTGATATCCTGCTAGACAAGTGGCTGTATTTATGACATGATTCTGCTTGACAGTGAAAGAGGAGGGGAGGAGAGCTAATGACTTTTTCATGAACTCTCTGACAACATACATTTGACCACTGAATAGCTTTGCTCAACAATCTGATTCTCAGCATTGTTGTTAAACACGTTCAATGAAGATGAAGAAATATTGGGGTCAGAAGTGGAAGGTAAAACTCTTGTTTCCCATTTTCTTAGGGCAACTTGTATTGAAACAACATTGTTATTCCAATAGTTTAGCACCCACATGATTTCCAAACACTATTCCTTTACTGGAGAGTACATGTCATACTTAAGCAGTGTCCTACTATAAGCATTCTTTTCCTGTTATGGCCTGAACTTTAAAATGAAAGGTTTAATACCACAACACCTATTTTATAATCTTGTTTCCTTCCTATTTCCTGATAAAAATAATGCCTACAATCAGTTTAAAGCCTTCAGCACACAAATCACCTTCTTGCATTTGAATGTTACTCATTGAACATTACTGAATCGTAGTAAAACACAACTTCACTACATGTAACTCCTCTGCAGCATTTCAGAACAGTGATGTATGATGTTTCTTGCATCTGAGCTATCCTGTTTTCCAAATTTATCCAGTTTACAAAAATACACAACAGTTTCTGACAACTGGATGAGATTTCTTCCATCCCATTATAAATGTGGGCCAAACTAGGTTTTCTGGCACATCTATGTAACTGCTCTTCATTCCAATTCTGCCCTTAGCAATAAAGATTCAAGTTGTCTTCCTTTCAGCATGGATCTGTGTCTACAGTCTATCATAACTTCCTGAAATGTTTGCTTACTTTAAAATGATGCTCATGATACACTACAATCTCCTCTACATCACTCTTTCAGTTTTAACATGTCTTCAAGGCCAAGTTAGGGTTAGATCAAATTTACATTTTGTGACTGAAAATGATGGATTATTCTCCACTCAATGTTAGATCAATGACTCCTGTAGAAAGGTGTTTGAACATTACCTTTTCAGTCTTCCTTACATATTGCTAAAATAGGAAAACGTCACAGAAGAACACACACAAGCAGAAAAGTGCACTTGTGGTGAGAAAGTCAGCTGGATTTATTCCTAAACAAGAAGATTCAGAAGGAAACTATCTTCAGGAATAAATGTACTTTTGCAAAGCAATTCAAACAAAAGACTGCTTCCAGAATTGACCCTGAACTTGCCGAGCATGAAAAGGAAGCTGTTGAAATCCTACTGTCCTGAAGCAAAATCCTAGAAGTTTTAAGGTAAACTACTTTTAAATGAAGCAAAGTAGCACCCAGCATGCCTGAAGTTCAAACCACCCCTTTTCATCCGATTCAGAATATTACGACCATCTGGAATACTCAGTCATCTTTTTCCTGTGTTTCTGTGCAAGGGTCTGATGAGCTCTGTCTCACAAGGGACCTCGGAGGGAAGCATTCCCTTTATTTACAGTACCCCAGTTGTTAAAATACAGACCCACTGTGTGGGAGGCCCGGGCTCGAATTCCTACTTTGGTTCAGCAGGCATGCCTCTGTGCAGTGCCTCATCAACACCAAATCGTGTATTCCAGGAAGTCTGCCTGTTTGCCATATCCTCCCACTGCCTCTCTTCCACTGCGCTCAACATCATTAAACATCCACTGCTGCAGCAACTCAAAACCCAATGGTTTAGGAGCCCAACAAGCAATAACTCGTGTTTTTAGCCATGTTATAATACATATTTAATTACTTATATAATATGTAATTATTAAAAAAAACCACTTTTTGCCAGTTCTCCTGATTACTTGTTATATCCTGACATTTAATTGAAACAGAGGAAAATAAGACTGAAGATTAAGAGCTGCAGGAATCATCCTAGGCTGTTTGCAGCATTTCCAAAAGGCCAATGGCCAGGTCTTTGACACAGTGAGAACTTTTTTACTGTACACTCTTAATGTGGCTTTTGCAAAGCAGAAGAAGAAGAAACTGCACAGAATTTCTAGAGAGCAAGTGAATATTTACTACAAAGACGAAGGATTCCTAGGTGTGGCTTTCACATCTTTGACTCCCCATTGGGTCAACCCTTAAACTCTAGACCCCAAGAAGTAGTAATTAGATATGTCCCTCAACTATAATTTCCAACACTAAGACATTTGCTAAATATCTTCTAGTTTGTATCAATCTACAATTAATAAAATTATATTTAGAACTATAATTAGCAGATAATTGCCTAGTCACCAGCTGCTGATAACTGCTCATGATTTCAACATCTGAGCTAGGGCTGATTCCTGAAAAATGTTGTGTGAATCAAGAATATTTACATGCACACTAATAATCATATTGGCATCATAAACAGTCTTATGTAAATGCAGAACAAAAAATAAAAAATCCACTTTTCCCACAGAGTTCCTCATTATCTGCTTCAATGGGAACATTTAATCATTTCTAAGACATCGGGGAAAACCAGCAGTGGCACAGAGACTTTCCTTGAATGTGTGCTGTTGTACCATGGTTGTAAACAGAAGGAATCACTCATGTAGCTTAGTGTCCACAAACTGAGCAAAGCACCTGCACAGGGAAGTGCTGGCAAACTCAGCTTGTCATCCCCTGCTACTTTCATAGAGGCCCCTTGAGTGCTTTCTAGAAAACAAAAAAATAAAGGGGAAACATATGCTCATGCAGAGCTTGAAACTGGAGGGAATGAGCAGCAGTCTATTAAATGCATAAAGGTTGATTTGCTGATTTCTTTCTGTTGCTAATTTCTCTGCATCTTGGATCCTTTCACTGTATGTCTGACTGCATGGATTGATCTAGTGAATAGCAAAGGGAATATTCATTATATGTGAGAAAAATATGTTGCTTGCGAGGATTCCTTCAAAAATGAAATTCTTTTTGAGGATTGTCAGCATAAGAGACATCTTCATAGTTCTACAGATAGGCGTCTTTTTTTTTTTCCTCCTAGCTTGGTTTTACAGAGAAATGTAAGAAAATGTTCATCAAAATATTTTTGGGAACTGATCACATTCAGCCATTGTATATGAATCTGAAAAAGATTCGGACTCTGACCATATCATATTGCCAACAGTGATTTTTAGCTTGTGTAACTGTGAATCAGAAAATTGACCCTAAAATGCTGGGTGGGGCAAGCGTCACACTGAATTGTCTCTCATCACACCTCAGTTTGTATTCATCACTCATAAGTTCATTTTTTCTCAATCATAAGAACCTTGAGTTATTATAAGTAGTTTAGAGAGGCAGCTTGATGTAGGTTTGTTCATCTCAAAAGCAGAAGAGACTCTTCTTTTGTGTGGGGAAATACTGGGGCTATACCAACTATCTGTCAGGCATTGTGTCTGTGGATCCTTTCCAGCTCTTTCATGTCAGTATAGCTGACAGGAAAAAAAAAAAAGCTGCAGTGAATAAGTGAATAAACCAAATAATCAAGCTGTGGAAAACCTGCTGGCCGCAGCATAATCTTCCCCAAGATGTGCAAAGTTTGGTGAAATTCAGGCACACTTGAAATCTACCTGTGCAAACTGGAGATGCATTTCCACAAAGTTTTCAAGTAATACAATACTTACTGTTTCTTTACACTGCACAAATGCACAAATGAATATGCATAAGTAGACATCTTGACATGCTAATATTCTACATAAAAACAAACAACAGGAAAGAAAGAAAAAGACACAAAAATTCAGAGCAACATTTTCAAAATTTCTGTGTAGACCTTTTGAAAATACCTGTTATTATTCTTTTTACATTAATTTTCATGAGACTTTTCCTTCATTCTTATTTTGTTTTCAAGACAGTATCAGGCTGCTTTACTTTACCTGAATAAATAACTTAAATGCATCATAAACACAGTCTCTTTCATGACATTTAAAAATCCTCTGGAGTCAAAAACAGAATACTTTAGAGCCATTAGCAGAAAACTGCTTAACTACAAATGGCCTGGTTGGTATATAATATGCTTAATGTTAAAGCTGTTCCCAAGGTAAACATTCTGTAGTGGCTTTACAAATAGTGCATAGTAAAAAAATAATGGGATCTGTAATTGTTCAGTCATCTGCACAATATAAAAGTTAAGTATCTTAACCATGCACGGAGTGCATTCAGGCCCTGTAATGGTAAATCTGGTGTGTTTTGCACTTTGTATCTGCTGTTATAGAACAAGGAGAAAACAAGCAGTCTGCAGAGAATGTGATGCAGTGCTTTCCCATATGTCAGTCTCTGGGACAAGGCCATATTAATGTATGAGTGGTCAGCTCCTTTCATATACTACTAATGTACTGGAAAGTCTTCCGCGCCCGGTGCTTTCCTCCACGTCTCAGGACATCTCGTGGTAACGCACTTCCCCATGCAGAACAATATGGCCTTCTCTTGGAAAAGCCCTCTGGGCTGATCACTGTCAGGTTATGTTATGTTTTAACAGTAGGCACTTCAATGCTAGTTTTGTGCAGAGTTGTAGCAGGAACAAGAGGTCTAAACAAACAGAGGGGCCACTAGAGTCCTTCCATTTATCATTCCAACCTGACAGAAATCCCTATCTATTCCCTGGCTTTGCTGAATCTTACACGTTATTTTTAAAACGTCTGCTTTTAAAAAGTAGCTACCCTTATACTTGGCCCTTCTGCATAATCATTTTCTTCCTTACTGTTTAGATAAGTCAGTCTGAGAAATTTGAAGGAAAATGCAAAATCAGTGATATCTGTCTGAAAGGTTTTAACATAGCCTAAGTAAATATTATTTAAAATAATGGTGTTAATACTTGCAAGGCACCTTTTAGCTATGAAGGTGTGAATTAATTAGTGCTCACATCACAACACCCCTGTGAATTGGTCAAGAATTATTATAGCAAATATTCACAGGAAGAAACAGATATAAAGAGAATATAAATGTTGCCTAGGTAACACAGGGAATGGCAAAGGTGGGATTTAAGCCCAGGTTTTTTCACAGTGTTCATTAAAACACTCCATCTTTAATAACTGAGAGTGTATCATCAGTCCATCTTAAGTGAGAGATTGCTTATCATAAGGGTTGGGATAAACTTTCTTAAACACATAGTTTAAAAATGCTCCTTTGGCACAAATTCTCAGTGTAAGTCTGGTCAGGTAACTAAAAACATACTCAAAAACTAGCCACAGTATTTTCCCACTATCTGTTTGCCAGTAACAATGGCAACACAGTTTGGAAAGATATTTTTTTACAGTTTCAGATTGGGTTCACTGCCTTTCTTTATGCAGCTCAAGTCAAGTATTATTTCAGTATTCATCATTCAATATTCGGTATTTCTGTGTTTTGAATGAACCTTCCCCATGTGATCATAAAGGGACTTGTCTCCCAGGACTAAGATGGGAAAGACATATCCCCAAGAAGTACTGGCAATATAGTAAAAGAAATGCAAAATATTTTACAAGGAAAAAGAGCATTAAGACAGAACTCTGTTGGAGTGATTTATTTAGAAGAGCTACTTGGACCAGACACAGGTCTTTCTGTCTGATGGTAATGGGATATGTTTTGCTCACTTTTAGAAAGGGTTTGGTTTGGGTGGGTGATAATTCTAGTAAAGGGTGAGAGAAAATTTATGGGTCTGAAAGGAAAATTAGTAACATGGGAAATTTTGTATGAAAGTATGCTGCATTTTTTGGGACTAATGCTGTTTTGATGGAAAAGTGATTAATTTCCTGAGAGTTGCAAGGCACGTCTTTAGTTCAGAGAAGGATGATGATGGAGAATGTTAAATACTTCAGTGAATTCGTGAGAAATATGTGGGATTTGAGCAAGTGTTCAATCTGTGAAATTAATGGGGAATTGGTGGCACAGGGGAACGATTAAATGCGCACAGTCATGGGATTGGGAGATTCTAAAAGATTCTAAAAGATTGGATTGGGAGGCATCACTTGGGTCACTGAGTCGTTCATTCACAATCTCAGCTAACTATGTGATAGGTGTTTATTTTAGATTTACCCACATAATGTCTATTCTGCTTTCTTCCACCTATCACATTTCCCAGGACCAAAGGAAAATTACGATCTTCAGTAAAAGCTGCAACAACAGAATGTCACAGAAAGGACACAGAAGGGGCTACAGTCACCTCCAATAGCTATGTCCCTGCAATATCAGGGAAGTAATTAAATAAAACTCTCAAGTGAGCCTAGAAAGCAAGCACTATGGTGCATAGTACAAAAGTGCATCAAATTTCAAGTAAAGGAAGTCTTTTCTTGTAGAGCCATACCAAGTGGCCATTTTATCCTGGGTAAATGAGAGAGATAAAATAGTATGACACTGAACATTAATTGCAGTAGAAAAGAGCAGAAGTATCTGAATATCCTTCCTATAACTCTTCTCTAGTTATGGTCAATTTCCAACACTTCACAAGAAAGAAAACTTTCCATCCTGTAAAAAACTTATTTACCAAGATATGAAAATATTCCTTCCTGGCTTCCAGGAAGGTGCATGAGAAGTGCAGGACAAAGATTAATTCAGTCTATATGTAGTGTAAACAGGCAGCACTCATTTCAGCTCCCTGGACACACTGGATACCTAATCATTCTTATCACAAGCCTAATCTCTTTTTTCCCCTAGAATTTTTTTGCAAGTTTTTAAATCTTCCCTTCTTGTCACCATCTTACATTGAGTTCCTACTGCACAGTTCTATTTGGAAACTAAAAAATAACTTCTTGGATGGTGAAATATAATCTAGTTAGCAAACTAAATGCATTTGCAGCCAATTTATTATAACTTCTCTTATGTTCATTTCATTGTTTTATGTAAAAAACTCTTCTTCCTCTTGAATATTTAGCCCTGTGTTTATGAGTTATTAAATTTACTCCAAACCTTCTTATATTGTCTCTAAAGAAGTTAGGTATTTTTAATTTATCTTCACACAATAACTACTGCACGTTCCTAATAAACCTTTCCTGCATTTAGTTCTATATTTCCTGAACACAGATAGGTAGACTTGCATATCATATTCTTAAAGAAGTCTTTTGATGGTCTTCCCTCATGGTACTAGTAAACATGGTCTCTGATAAAATAACGTGGTCTGATGTATTCTGAAACCTGCCATTCTTTTTCACAACCCCATCACATTAGCTGCATCCTTACATATGCACAAATGTTCCTTCATTTCATTATTTTCCAACTGATAAGGCCACAATCCCCAAACCTGTTGTCTGGAGTCAAGCACATCTCAATACGTTCCACGACAATAATTTCTATTCTCCTTTGAGGTGCTTTTTACACCTTAAGTAATGGCAAAAACTTATATTGTTCCAAAGTATCCCAATTGCCCCTAAAAATCAAAATAGTTCTCTGTGAGTAGGAAAGACAGTTCTTTCAGCATGTAATTTCTATTTTGTACCATATTTTCTAGAGCACTGAGTGCACAGCACTCAGTCATGAGTGTGCAACCTTGACAAAATGCTGTTTCAGCCTTGAGTCAAATACAAAGTTTGAATGACAGTAGTGTGTAAATCCAAACAGATGAGGTGAATAAAAAACAATAGTGAGAAAATTTTGATTGACATATGCACCTCAGTGACTACTTCTGCTCTTCCAAAGGATTTTGAGCACAGATTCTGTGGTTGGGATTTGGAAGCCAGCAGGGGATCATTTGTAAGTTTTAGTCTTTTTGATCCTTGACCCAGTGGGCAAGGAAAGACATGTCAGGAAAAACACTGTGTTTTGGGGAGCAGCTAAGTACAAGATGCTTAGTACCAGTTAGTCTGATCTAAATATTGTTTTAGGATTTCAGCTGACCAAGATGTTGTCCTATTCATGCTGTTTAATGTGCAATAGGATTAAAGGCATGCATAATCTGAGCATGTATGAAACCCTTGAGACACACTTGAATGGCATGCTGAGGCTTTTGGCTCGGATCCTGCCCAAGAGGTATTAATTTGGGTATGAATCAGATGAGGCTGGGAACTGGTGCAGTTGTGCTAGTTACTGCTGATGTCAAATTTAAAGTCTCTCAGCTCTAATAAAAAATGTTGTCCAACTTGTGAGAATGCATTCAGATGGACAGAGTAGTGCTATTTAATGTCTGAAGAGGTCTGAAGCCCTGACAGTGGAGATGATTACAAGGTTGCCAGATATTCCACCCTTCCCTCAGTGCTCCTGTCCCACAGACCTCAGGCAGTCTCCCAAATCTCTCCTCTCCTTGGTCTCCTAAGGAAGTTTTTTGGAAATGTAGCAAGAGAAACACAGAGGATTTGAGAGGCACAGTAAATAATTATGAGACAGACTGAAATGTCCCTTGTTCAAAGTGTTTGCTAGGACTTCTAACAAGAGAAATTACTTATGAGCTTAAGTGATGGGTTTCCAGCATATTGGCTTACACAGAGGACCAGATTAAATTGGAGTTCTTGGGCTAGAGTTCCTCTCTGCTGTGACATTTAACCCTCATGGTCCATAGGAATTAACATGTGGCCCGAATGATGGAAGCTGACTCCACCAGCGACGGGGTCTGTAAACCCGGTAGACAAGAGAGGTGACTGCCAGCTGGTACAAAGCCCTCGGCAAATGAAAACAAGATGTCGCCAATGGGAACAGTGTGGAAGTCAAGGAAACAAGTAAAACTTCCTATATTTCCTTTATGTCCAATGTTTAATTCAGAGTTTTCAGAAAGAAGATAACTGAAATGCCTTACCAAGGTTAGAGGAGTTCTACTCTTAATTGGTTTTATCCTCTTCTTTCTCTGAGACAGCAGCACTCACATTCACATAGTGTGGGCCTTCCCAAATTGTTCAACCACCTTTTTTATAAAATAATTTAAATTCCCAAAATTGTTTAAAATTTTATTTAAATTATGAACATTTCCAACTGTGAAATATATAATATGCTTAGGGAGATCAGAATCACCCTAAGGAACATAATAATGATCATCCAAACTGATGTGATGAATATACATTTTTGCATGCTTTCCTTTACTCTCAGTTTTGTATGGAAATCAGCATTTCAGTCATATTGGAGAAATTTCTGTAATCAATGCATATACTACATTTGAGGCAAAATTATTATTTAAAGTAAGTAGCAGACAACATTCCAATGTACAGCAAAAACTAATGTTTCCAACTACACTTTAAGTATTTTGTGTTTACTCAAATCCAAACAGAGAAAACAGAGCTTTAAAAACTCTTTCATGGGGAAATTTTAATTAAGTACAAATAGTTGACAAGTATCTAAAACCCGATTCAGGTAATTTTCAAAAATCTATGAAAGAGAGATTTTAAAATTTAATAATACTAATTAAATAGGGGCACTAGGTGCCCCTATTTCATATCTTAATTTTGATATGAACATTTCATTTGTAGAGTCATATTCAAGCAGGTTGATGATTGCAAGTTGTCTTTGAAATACAAAATTCCTTTCAACTCTGAGTACCAAGTCAGACTTAACAGGACATAGCAGGACACCAAACCAAATCTTAACTAGAATACAAACTTGATTTGTTCACCAGTTTTACTGACACTTTATTTTAGGAAAGTTTTACTGTAAATTTTAAGTGAATTGCATCTAGGAAGTAGAGAAAGTTTTTTATCTTCCAGCAATTATTTTGATGTAATTTAAAATGAGGAAATTTTGTTACGTGTGGTGAGGACATAAATATAATGTTCTGGGCAGGCATTTTCTATAACTAAGAAGAGATTAAGTGAGACAAAAATTTGACCATATTAAGTAATTTGCTTTAACTGCTAAAATACTGTATGCTGTCTCTAGTACAGAGTAGGTACTTATGTTGAAATTAAGTTAGGCATCAAAATAGGAAAAAATGTAAAAGAACATGCATTAAAAAAGTTAATGAAAGGCAAGAAAACTGATTTAAATGAGCATATTTTCTCTAGATAATTAATAGCATAATGAAGAAAGACTTCAAGATAGGTAAAATGCTTTCATTGTATTAATCCTAATACTGGAAGATATAAGTTGTGTCCTACTCCACTTTTTTGTGCTAAGACTTGTACTTTTATAATTTCACTCCATCAGCATTGACTTAAATGAGCATTATTTCTTTGAAAGGCATGGACCTCAGATCTAATTCCAATTATCTTAGTGCATGATAAAGGACCAATATTTGCAGGAAGCATTTGACGGATACTCCACACTCAGCTGAATCTAGCTGATTCCTAAGCCTGTAGCCTTTAAGAAGGTGGTAATACAATATTAAGGGACAAGAAGGACTAGACATTTTGGCTAAGGAAAAAATCCCACCTAACAGCAGACCTAACAACAAAAACTGTCCTATTGAACCCCAAAAAATCTTTTTACACTAATGCATGTGGAAGAAAGCTCTGAGGAAATCCAGAGAAGCTCCACAAAAAGAAGACTTGTAAGCAAACACAGGCAAAATACTGAAATAACTGTTAAATGAGACTATTATGTGACTGGACTTTAATATTCTTGTTAAATTGGCTCTTCTTTAGGTGAAGGAAGATTTCTTCATTTCTCTCAAAACACAAAGAGTTTGTAAGATGAAAGGGCTCTGACAGTTTATACCTCACAGGTGAAAATTCATTCCAGTTACATGAAAAGAAGGTGATTTCCTCCAAGGAAAATTAGGCTCAGCACACTAGTTCTGAATGTAATAAATATATTAAGAACAGTCCTATCATCTTGACAATGGCATTTTGAAAAGAGGTAGCCTTGTTCAACTCAGAGGAAGGCCATAAGTTCAACAATGCTCAAGAGGGGCTTCCAAAACACAGATATCTTAAGGACAGTGCCATTCTGCCTTCTTCCCTCAGATAACCTCTAGGGAAGAACAGCTTGAGATATCAGACTTGAGCATCACATTATGTTTCTTATCAGCTGCTTCAGCTGGCTCCTCACTTCACCTGTGGGTGTTCAGGATTACTTGCTGATCAGCCCATGCCCTTTAGATAGATATTAGGCACATTGGGTTTTAATTGTTGTCTGAGGGCCAGACACTGAAAAGTTAGGTGCTGCTTTGATTAATTTGTAGGTGTTTAACATCATTAACTGGATTTAATTTATGCAACACTTAACATTTATCACACCTGATCCTCCCATGGCTTTATCTAGTATCCTATAGAATGTGCAAAGTGGCCAAAAGCAAGTAAAAATAAAAAGCAAAATTGTAATAGTCTGTTCCCACAAAATCTCTGTCAAAACACTGCAAAGCAGACTGTGAAATAAAAGAATGAAAAAGATTTTTTAAGCAACATGCCCTATTAGCAACTGATCTAACTTGCCTTCATAGATAGACCCTCAGTAATGAGAACATAAGAAGGGAAAATAAATTGTTACTATAGCACCAAGCAATTAAAGCTGTTTCACTTATTACTGACTATTTGCTTAGGGAAATTATTCGTTTTATCAGGAACAGAATAACCACAATTTAATAATTGCATTCTGTGCAAAGAGCGACTGATAGCACAATAAGATCTCCCTATTTAACTGTGTAGCAGGGGCTTGGGAACATAACTGGCAACATTATTCTCTTAGTATATAAAATATATATATTTGCCTGGTTCTCCAAATACTAGGTAGTTAAATTACCAACACTGTATTGGCTGCAACTAATTACTAATCCCATGAGAAAGCCCCAACATAAATCCAAATACTACCACACCAGTTCTGTACCTCAGTACAATTCCTCAAATCCTCTCTTGCAAATCCCACCTAAATAGGTTAGTCCTGCAGCAGTGTGCTTCTGGAAGGAAAGGGGGATAAGGACCACAACAAGGAGAATTTTCTGAAATGGCAGGTTTCCCTCTGTTTTCCAGTTTAAATCCAGAGGACTTCAGGTTTTTAACTGCTCTATGAATTGAAATTTGACCAAGATAGCATCCAAAGAAAGGAATTTGGGGCAAAAAATAATCCTTTTCCTTATCCATTTAAAGAATCAGGTGTAATTTTCATCTAAAAAAAAGGTTAAGAAGCAAAAAAAGCTGACTACCTGCTCCCTGTTTGTCTTGATTCCACTGTTTTTAGGTAATAGCTTTAACTGAAATTCTATGGATTTTGCTGGGGTTTTTTTTTTTTGTGTGTTTTTTTTTTGGTTTTTTTTGGGTTTTTTTTTTTTGTTTTTTTTTTTGCATCTGACTCTCTTTCCCATGGAAAGAAGAAATTTACCAAGTGTGAGGTATTCATCTTCCAGTTCAAGGGGTTTCCAAATACTTCTTTTCAAAGAAGTCCTATTGCCTGGAACATCCATGTTTGTAAACCTGTGAAGTACATATAAATATCTGCTTTGGAATAGATCTGCAGGTATATGAAACACCCAGCAGCAAGTAACAATTAGAAGATGATTTACTATATTCTTTTGGAATGTCTCAACCTCAGCATCATTGATCCTGATAAAGTCTGAAATCATGATATAGTTAATATGGGAATATATTAAAAATATGTGATCACATGTGCACAGGCAAAATAAACACATTATATTTTATTATGTTAGGTGTGGTAAGTTCTCACATATGCTCTGCAGCTATGTACATTATTGTACAAATACATAATAAACTATGGTGAGTAAAGAAAAGAAAATAAAAGTATAGCTTTAATTTTGGGGAGGTCTTTTGAATCACTGTGTATTTTTCCCTCTGCAAAGACGGCTCACAATAATTTGTAAATCATATTTTCAACATTGGAAAGAACTTAGATTTCCCCCTTCCAGCTATTGTGTGGTTGAACTTTAGGGGGAAAAAAACCCCTTTGTATATTGAGCATTATTTTAAAGTCAATATCTACCTTAAAATTTTCTAAAACTTCCATTACATTCTGAATAATTTTGTTTCTCCTCTATTTCTGTCAAAATATATTTGCTTCTTTATCCTGAATATATAGTGCTGTTCATAGATGTTTAAATAGTACTCCTAATGAAGAAAAGATGTATCTTTGTATTGAATTATTCCATACTGAGATATTGAGTATACATTTACTTTCAAGGTAAAGTCAAAATAACTGTATCACCAGCAAAGCTTCTAATGTTGCAATTAGTGGATGGAGAAAGGTACAGACTTGTGAACATATGTGATGAGACATTTCTTAGTAAATTAAGTATTACAACATTTCAAAACACTATTTTCCTGCTATCGTGCACAATGACTTGGTATCTTAATCATAGTCAAATATTTTTAGCACTACAGAAACTATCAGAATACTTTGTGTAGTATGCCCTCTCCAAAAATGTCTGTGAACCTGTAACATAATGTTCTATGTCACAGCAAATGTAGAGTTTTAGGCCAGGATGATTCCAGTGAGGCCAAAGTCAAAATAACTTATAATGGAGGAATTAGGTTTGACTTTTACTGTAGTTTCAAACAATAATCCATTTTCTCTACTAACTCACTTCCCATTCATTAATTACATGACAGATTAAAACAATCAGTAGGGAAAAAATCCCATCCAGCATACATTTTACTTTGTTTCCATTTCTTATTTCAGCCTATAACTTTAGATATAATTAGTTATATTAAAGCTCTGAAGAATAAGGCTGCCATTAACAGTGATTTAGCAAATGCCTTCGAATTTTAGTCTTACACTACATAATTATACTTACATGAAATATAATTAATGAGGAAAACGTCTCAGATGTGTGGGCTAGGAAGGCAAATATAACTATCCTTTATTGTGCCTTCAAGGTTAGAATTATTATAGCACTTATAATTTTATTATAATTACCCATAATGAGACTCCACATGCGTGATACAGTCTACATGCTTTTGACATTAGAAGTTTTCAAAATGCCTCATTAAGTATTTTACTCTATATTTATGTGGTTTTCCTTCACCTCCCATTTTTGGTGGCCATCTATTTCATGTAAAAGCATACAAACTTATTTTAAAAATGCTACCATTAAAGATCATAAAATGATTACAATGAATACATATTAAGATGTCACAGCTGTATAACGTATTCCTTTTATGTACTCCCATGCTGAATTGTTTTATGACCTATCATAAACCTATTAAACTACTGGTAATAAAGGATTGTAATTAGTGATAAAACCTTGTTGCTTACTGAGCCAAGACAGTCATCCTTACTTTGGATTTTATTGAAAGTAATCAAGATGAAACCTTCAGCAATGTCAAATAACACCTTCAGAGAAGAAGGTTGCACTTATGGTAGAGATTGCCAATGTTTAAGCTTTTTCTGTCGTTTACCTGCACTGTGTTTTGCAGACTGAGCTTGATTAACTCTGTTCTCCTCCACCATTTTCCCCATGAACTTGCACAGAAGAATGACAAATATAGGATAAATGAAGCCAAATAAGCTTGGAGCACAGTTTGACTTCAGTGGCTTTCCATTTTGCTATTGTATTACGCATGTAGAATGCTGTCCACAACCTGTTTCTTGGCAGGATTCAACAAGGGCTGAAGCAAAATAGAAATCCTTAGAAGTGAGCTCTGACTGAAACAGAGAATCTAGTTAAGGAAAAAAAGCATGCAAGGTGCTGAACAAAATGTGTGACCTTTTCAGTTATCAAATCAAATTAACTTTTTTCCTAGTCATACTGGGCTGAATGCAAACATAGCTTCCAAAGGCACAAAAGCCACTGCTTTAATCTGCACAGTATCATCAAGTCCCCCTTAACATTTGTGTGTTGGCCTTCTAGAATACATTAATTTCGCCAGCGTGCTCAGATGGTTGGTTCTTGATGTATCCTGGTGAAAGCTGACATTTTCACTTCCCTTAATGTAAATTTTCTGTAGCTTAACCTCAAAGTTCCAGGTGGAGTAATTTTCTTAGAATCTAAGAAAATGCCTTTTACCGTTTTGGCATGGAAAACAGTATATGGATGAGACTGGGTGAAGGGAAAATATAATGCCAGAGATTAAACTCAGAAATCTGTATTCCTGTGTCCACAGCATAGCTACAGTATCTTGAACATTTTGAAAACTGGAAAGGAGCGGGGGGAGGGCAAGAAATCAAACAATATTCACTTTGTCTTTATAGCACTATATTTCACTCTGCAGTAAACTGGAAAGACAGAGCTCTAAGCACCAAACAATTAACCCTCCACTAATTCCCCTTCTATCCTACAAAATAAAGAATACATCAAAGACAGAAGAACAGGTATCTTCTCTCCCATTCTTCTCAACATGGATTTATTTGTCCTAACTGGACTTTTAAACCTATTGTCCCTGGCTTTTCACAGGACTGAATTGAGCAATAGGGAAACTATAGTAACCAATAATCTGTTTCACTTCAATGGAAACTATGTATCTTGGTGGATAACAAAGCCTGGGATAAACACTAAAAACCTCTGACAGGGTTTGGAGGGGGAGAGTATGGTGTCTCGACTGTCAGGTCACGTTTTAGCCAGCCTTCACCTATAGGCAACAATTATTAGGGTATTCCTCATTTGTTCTTCACTAAGCAAATTCTTCAAAGGTGCTTAATGGTTACCTCAACTCCATTAAAATTCACAGTATTCTGTGCAATTAATTCAGCCATATGCAGAGGTGTGTGCATGCTAATCGCTTTGAGTCACATATACATTAAGATTATCTGCACCAGGCTCCTTTTGAAGGGATGCCTTCTCAAGGAAAGCTGTTACAACTTTGTATAGTGATATTTGTAGTCGAGTCAACACAATACATCTCTCCTTAATTCCCTTAAAGATTTTAAATCTCCCATTTCAAAGGGAGCAGGGGAAAAGTGTATTTGGTATTCCCCATGCAATTATAAATCAGAATTAAAACAAATCCAATATCCACTTAGATATCAATACGACCAAATAATTTTACATTGCCTAAGATCTACATGAAATCAAGTGCACCAAAAGCTGATCACTTTTGCAAGTAAATCAAAAAGGCTCTTCCTCTATTTTATTTTTTATCTTAAATGTATCCAGAGTTTTATAGCTAAATACAAAAGCACTAGCAGTTGGTCATGCTTTAAGCTACTAGAAGAAAGTTAAGCTTCCACGTTGGCTAGCCGAGATATCAGCTCTAAGCTGACAAGTAATTAAACCAGCATATCTATAACAACTGTCATCTCTTATTTCTGTGCAACTTGGATGTAAACCAAAGGCACGAAAGCCAAAAAAAGACTTCACATTACTGGGCAACTGCTGAGCATCTCCTGCTGAACAGTTTAGCAGACCTGGGCATTTAGAGGATTGTAGCAGAGATCAAAAGGGTCAGAGATCCCTTTACCAATTAACAGCAGGGAGAAGAACATCAAATAAGGTGTAAATTTTAGCTCTGCAGTTTTGAGTAAGCCAAGCATGAAATGCATTCTAATACTCTTGAGTAGCTGCAGCTTTGAGCCATCAGTGATGTCACTGGTGCACTAAAGGAAGCTTAATCGCACTTAGAGTGGCATGTAGCAATCCCGCTCAGCTAGGTGCTAAAGCCTGCTGCTTCTTGTCTCTTTTGATAACACATGGGAATTGCTAGCCCCGACGTGGCTGGCGAGAACAGAAAACACTCCACAAAAAAGCAGGCTTTCTTTGGGGTCTTACGCTTTTATTGCTCCCGATCTTAAAGAGATAGTGTCACAGTGTTTATTTTCTCCCCTTAATTGTTTCAAATAAAGAAGGAAATAATTAATAAGGCCCAGTGTAAGTAATCAGCCTTTGGGGGCTTGAAGCGCTGCCTAATCCAACTTTATGCAAATCACCATGGGGGGAAAGCTGTTCCTATAGACATTGCTCTTTCTTCTCTTTCTTCTCTCTCCAGCCAGCCCCCCAGCCACCCCGCCTTTTAAGTATGACAAAAGAATGCCATTGAGCCTCTTTATGCATCCCCTTGACCGGCGTGTACCGCCCGGAACAGGCGATCCGAGCGGACAGCGCTGGGAAATGCCGGGCGGGCCGGAGCTGCAGGGACCCGAGGGAGATGCTCCCTTCCTGCACAGGGGCTGGGGCTGTCCTGCTCCTTCTGCCTGGGCATCCTCCCGCCCCAGCTGCCGCAGAGGATGTGCAGCAATGGCACCTGTGAAGGTGGAAGAGGCGGCACTAGCGGCGAGAGAAGCAGCAGCAGTAGCAGCAGCGAGAAATGAGATGAAACGGGCCAACTGCTCTGGCAAAATAGCAGTGTAGCACTCAGTAAGGCTGAGCTAAAGGTCAGAATCAGATAAGTTTAACCTATTTTTAAAGTGGCTTTGTTGATCTTTACTGTTGCCCAATGTCATGCTTGCTTTCTCACAGAGAAGTGCATGAAACAGAGCTTAAACAGAAAAAGCCTTCTTTTTTTTTTTTTTTTTTTTTTTTTTTTACTGTTTGTGAATTAAAATTATGTCAATAATAATTCGAAGCACAATCCTTAAAGAAATAAATGTGAATATTATGTTATGCTTTTGTTTATTTCAGCTAACAAAAGATTACCATGGGGACAATTACAAATTCATGATATGGGTACATTCACAGAATACATTAGTGGTCCCGCTTCAGTGAGAAAATACAGTTGAGATGTTTAAAATGTGTTAAGAAGAATTCCCACAACTTAAATATGCACTTTCATTTTACAGATCTCAACTACAATAAGTTTAAATCAGCAATGCTCTACCTCTAACAGACTTCAATTAAATATATTTCACATGAACTTAACTATTCTGCTCAGAAACCCATCCCAGAGCATCAAATACTCCTTTTTACATACCTAATTATTCATAATTGCATATACCTAATTTATTTAGGAAAAAATCAGTGAAATCCCCTTTCTGCTTTGGTTTCAAGAGTGCAAGTACTTGGTTTTCTAAACATTATGAATAAAACTAGATCTGAAAGACATCATATCCACAACAAAGAGAAGCTAGTGACCAGCTCAAATACACTGTCTTTTGAACAACAAGTCAGTGCAGACAGAAGTAAATGACAGTTAATTACAAATTACATTCTGGTTGGGGCTGTGAAGGCCTCCTGGCTTGAATAATAATCAGGCCCTGGGGCACTCACCTGCCTGCAAACGAACATACAGAGACACAGGCTGGGGTGCTATACAAGTTTCAAAACAAGCTACTAAACACAAAAGCTTATTGGATTACAGAGATTTAGGCAAAAAGCATTCAGATCTCTGGCAGCAACTCTAATAGTAGGTTGAAGGAATTTCTAAAGGATGAATTGCCATTTACTGTAAATTTCTGAATACTCCTCCTGATTTTGAGGAAAGAAAATAAGATTTCTTTTCCAACATTAAAAAAGTTGTCCTGTTGCAAGTGCCCTTTATGAAATCTGGTAGGAGAAAGTGTCTGCTATGAATTAGAGACCTAATCTCTTTCCAAATTACAGAAATTACACATACTGTTTACATTATTTCTTTCTGATTCTTGCCATTCAACCAGTACTGTATATGTTCTAAATGTAGCCTATATAAATGCAAATGAATCAGAAAAAAAAAAGTGTTACTCTTGGTGGAAGAAATACTATTATGCAGCATCTTTGACTGTTGAAATTTGTGTTGTTTACAGATGTCTGTTACATTTTTTAGCCGTTGATTTTAATCCCATATATTTGTAAAATATGACAATGTCTACATTAATTAATGTCAGTATTAGTGCAGTATAAAACCTTGGCTTTTGTAATTCACTAAAGCAATTTCTATTCATTTAGTTGAGCTAAGTGCTTATTGTTAAAGACAAAAGGCTCAACAGTTTGACATTGAGCTCATTATGTATGTTTAAAACATTCTGCAATTCAAGGCCACACCACATGCAATAAAAAAGAAGCCGGTGGGTTCAGGGATTAAAATTCAGACCACACAGTTCTCTTCAATAACTTTCCATTTAAATCTGTTTCCAATTTCAAAACAAAGATGTTTAGGTGTATCAGCATACATGCGTGTGTAAGTATGGGAGAGTATATATATCTTTGGGCTCTTGATATGTATGCACAAACTTTCAGTTGTTCTGTTTTTCTTTAAGTCAGCTGCTGTGTAGGTTCTGTAAAAAGATTTTCTTCCCAGTAGGTGGATGTGATCATGTGTTTTTGAAAGAATTTCTCGGTTCCAGAAAAAAAAAATTAGTGATTTTTTTGCTGTCTATGATTATTTGCAAAGACAATCTATAAGGACAACAGAATGTTTGTGCTCTGTATGGCATGTACATGTACACACAGTGAAATGAAAAGATAACATAGAAAGTGCAATGGGTTGGAAATCATGCTATACATTTCAGATAAAATGTGCAGATTGCAGAAAGGCTTGAAAATCAAAAAATATTCTTGCAGTTAAAAGTATACCTGCATGTGCTTCTTCTAAATCTCTTCTATTCCAAGTAACCAGACAGTGAGTATGATTTCCTTCTCCAAGCACAATTTCTCCAGTAGAACTTTTGACTTCAGGAATAGAATATAAGAAAAAATTAGGCTGAATTATCACCATGCCACTGTGAATGGAACAGCGCCTTTGTGTGCCAAGAAAGCCTTATAATATTCCATATAGGATGGAAGTGGTCCTCCTGTGGTATTGAAAGTCGAGCAAGACTTTCACATTTGTCTGCCAAACACATTTGCCTGTTTGTGGATCATCTGTATTTCTTACAAAAAAAAATTAAGCCAAGAGTGAGCGCAAGTGTTAGTACCACCTTCTGGCTTGTGGAGACAGGGTGGAAAATGCATTATGGAGCAAAACTTTGCATCAGGAAAATCCGTGACAATAATTATGAACTCACATGGAATTCTCTGACAGCAATTTTCCAGGAATATAAATGCTGTGCTCAACACTCCTCTTCTGCAGCTGATATTTCAGGACTCCTGTCCAAGCTCTACTTACTGTCTGTACCTCAGGTCACCCTCTTGAGGTTTCACAGAAGGAGCTGGGGAAAGACAGCAGCATCAGACACTACGTGCAGAAGAGTTTGTGACTAGCTCAGAGCCAAACAGCATTAGGGCCCCCTGTTTTTATTTGCATAGCTCTTGCAAAGCTCCCCTACAAACATTTCCAAAGTCCTGCCATTTTCCAGTGCTTTATCCTCTTCCAGTGCTACTACAAGGATAGCTGTCTCTCTTCTCACACAGAGAAGAACAATCAGGAAGTGATGATTCAAACTCTTTGATAAATCATGAGGAAGAATGAGTTCAGGGAAACATTCATCATCCCTCTTAAAATATTTTATTTTCAGGATCAGAAAAAATCAAGTGATGCAAAACATTTGACACACATCTGTCTATTCTGAAAGTAATTTTCAAAGGAATTTGTCTCCGATGTTCCAACACTACTATGTACAATTAAAAATAGTCTTCTCCATCTTTGATTTAAGGGATGTTTGTGTGAGCTACAGTTTTAAAACCAGAGGGGAAAATAGCATCACTCAACCAGAGTAAAGAAAAGGGGCCACCTTATCAGCAACAGAGTGATTTTGACTGTACTGACAATGACATGAGTAATCCATCATGTCATCAGCCCGGTGACGGATGTACCCTGCACCTCATCTCTGTATGTGTGCAGGGAGGACTATGTAGCAAGCCAGGAGGCAAGTAACACTTAACCCCTGCAAGCTTCATGTCCCTGCTGTGCTTCAGACAACCTCTGTCATGTATGAAAAGCCTAAAGAATGACAGTAAATCTATACAGACCAGCACAATCTACCATCGTGACAACTACACACCGCCATAGCCTTATAACACTATTAAACTGTATCATCACAGACTTGTAAGACAAGGCCTGCATTATGTGCTTTGTTGAGCTACTTAAAAGGTCTTTGGAAATGCACTGAATATACCTTTTGTCTTCATTCTGCTAACAAAAGGATATAGTTCATAAATACTAATTCCATATAGAAGGATGATTAATTATTTTGGCCCAGTAGCAATAGCACCTTATTCCAGAAATTTACTTTAGTGGTAGACCATATTTAAAAGAGAGTAACAAAAGTTAAATCTTCTTAAAAATATTTTCTAAGATTTTTTTGAATTGACAATAGTTTTAACAGAAAATCATAGCTGTTTTCTGATCAAAGGTCTGACCCATTTCCTTCAAATTTTTAATTTGTATGATCACTTCTGAAAAAAAATATGTACCTTAAAAACTTTGGCATCCACTCCAGCTGTTTATTCAACTCTGAAATGCAGCAAATATATCTTCCACCACAATTGCTTTGCTGTTCTATAGAATCTTCATAGTTAAGATAACACACTGAAATGTCCCAGGATGGTAACCTCACAGATTAACACAAATGTGCTAACCCATAGTCTTCTATATATGTGCATACACACACAGGCACACACACTCTATATACATATATGTACACACACATATATATTTATGTATTCTGGAAGTGTAATGTGCCTTGAAGATACCATCCAAAATTTTCACTCAGATCGGGAAAGAGAATACTGAATATCTCCTTTAAAAACAGATTCAGTGGCTACATTCAAAACTGGGCTTTTATTATCTCCCCTTTTCTCTTTCTGTTAATACAACAAGCTTCTGCTGGGTTAAAAAAAAAAAAAAAAAGGGAAAATAACTGGTTGAATAGTAACATCGTTTGTTCATGTATATGCAAAAAAAGATCTTTTCACACCTTGATGAAATTAACATAAATTTAAATACTAATGAATAGGTAGAGACTAGTGAAGAATACCAAGGACCACATTCAAACTGAGTTATATCCCTATAAAACAGATCTATTTTCTAGGGACATGTGACATGAGTGTTATAAGCCTTTATTGCACAATCTGCATAATTCACAGTCCAAAACAATTTGCAGCTGGATAAAGGAAATTGACTCTTTACTAGTGGAACATCACATCTAAAGGATATTATTTTACTTCTTGGCTGAAATTACCATGTACTGTTGGAAGCCAAAAATCCATAGTCGGAAAATACAAGGAAATGTGTGTTTGGAGCTATTCAGCATTTTGTCCCTGGGGAAAGCACAGTACAAACATACACAAGGCAGAGGGGGAGTGGAATGTAAGATGAAGAACCACTGCATCTCTCAGTAATTCCAAGAAGTTGCTAAGAGAAGGGTAACAGACATCAGGAGTGGTTTGTCTTCTCATTTTCCTTCTGGCCCCATACAATGTATGCATGAAGCAGCACAACAGGAGCCAGTGCAAAACAAATATGCACAGTGGCAGAGTCAGTGTGCACATCTAAACAATTGCTATGCCCAATACTGTGGAATTTCCACACTGTTAGTGCTTTTCAACTCATCTGCTTATTGTGCACATGGTTTACTCTACTTGGTTTTGTTGGGGTCAGTCACAACCTTCAAAGCCAAAGTTTGTCTATATTTGCTCTTCTTTCCTGAATGGATCAAATCACACTCTTTTTTTTGTTGTTTGATGACTTTCTTCCTCAGACAACCATTCCTTTATCTTCTTATTTTACTAGGTCTTGAGAACAGAGAAGACCTGATGGCAGGATACTCCACATCTACCAAAATCAGTTGACAGATTTCAGTAGGCATAAAGTTAATGGTGTGCTTACCTTTGGCTGAGGGGTAAAAAAGCTCTTGGCTTTTATGCCTGCAGAAAGCAGCAGCTGGGTCAGCCCTGCCTTCCTTCCCCAACATTTTTTTCCCATTCTACAGCAATGTATCGTACACATGATCTGAAATTAATTAGTCCAAGAGCAAAATAAGATCAGAAATGAAAAGAAATCCTCCTACACTGTTCAGAACAACATGATGGTGTATTAAATCACTGTTTATAAAAACACATGAGTCTTGAGCAAAGTTTAAAAGTTCCATTCAAATCAGTAATGTCCTTGTAGGAAAAAACTTGCCTTTAAAAACATGTTTATTGCTGAAATTAAGTTTTCACAACTTTTAAAATGTTTACAAATTATTTTCTCCTATTGAAAACCCAGAGATAAAATTTAAGTAACGTAATTTTAAAAAAGTATAAAATTTTCCTTTTGAACATATGTAGGAATTTCCCTTTCCTATTATGTAGGAAAAATTTGAAATATATCTCTCAGTCTGTCATCCATTGATCTCTCCCTTGCTGGCCAAAAATAGTGGTTTTGTTTCTTTATTCACAGTAAAAACATGTGAATGTACTACTCTTTCAAAAAGTACTTTTTCTGTCATCTGGTGCAAGTCACTATATGCAAGTCACTATATCATCCTCAGAAGAAAACATCCATAATGTATTTTCTTTATTTTTATGGTATTGCCATCCACAATGGGGCACAAGAGCTCTACAAAGAGTATGTATTGGTCCAACAGGTGAGTTTGTGTAAAACAGGTGTGGCTTGCTGTACAAAGGAATTTGTCCTCCATAAATTACACATTACTACTCAGTTCAGTTCTTTTTGTGCAGGAGTCAGTCCTTTGTTCCCTGTGTCAGGATGCAGCACAGGCCAGGGAGTCAGGGGCAGCCAGGGCAGTCACTGCCCTAGGGATTCGGTACCCCCACAGGGACAAGAATGGTACAGCCAATAAATCTTTCTGAAGAGGTTCATATTAGTGAGCAGAGTTGATGGATTCACCTAGAAAAACCCTTATTAATGCCAAGCAAAACAGTCAACTTTACTTTCTCGACTAGTTGAAGTGTCTGTGATCAGAAATGTTCCCACAAGAACACATCATAATTTATTTAAAACAAACTAACAAAAAGTACAACCTTTTCTACTTAAAACAGAATATCCAACTTTGTACCAACTCCTTGTATACACTGATAGCAGTTTTGTTGTGGAAAATTTAAAATGAAAACAAGATATAGTAATAACTGTTGAACAGTACATCACAAACTAAAAACTCCTACGGAAATCATTTGGGCTGCTTGAGGCCCAAAGTTCCCTAAAATGATTAAGGCTACACCATCTACCTATATGTTTTATAACATGAGAACTACATATAAACAGAAACCTATTTTACACAGGTGGACTACAGCCTTTTGAAATTTATATTTTAAAATTCTCAAAAGGATGTATACTAGAGCCCATATGCTTGAACACAATGTCCTGAAGACAGGTTCTGCATATTCAATTTTTTGTTTCTCAGCTTCAGAATGGCTTACCAGGGGTACTCGGTCATTACTATTGAGTTCACCAGAAAACATCAGGATCAAAAGACTATGAAAATCAGCCCATAACTTTCTCAGCCTGAAGGAGAATTCAGCTGCCATAGGTAAATCCTAATCCCCCACAAACTTTATAAGTAGGCGGTTTGAGATGCAATCTCAATCACATCTCAGCTTAAGATGAGATCTGGAAATCTCTGAAGTTCTAGTCTCAGCCACAAAAAATATACAGAAGCTTCAAGATTCCTCTAAAGCACATAACAAACATATGAGCATATATTCAAGTGAAAAAAAAGGAATTATTTCCTGCAGTTTTACAGCTATGCTATTATATTTTAAAAACTGTCCTAATTTGGGGCAATTTGCTCTTGGGATTCCTGTCAGCCTTGGCATGGATAGTGGGTAAAAGACAAAATTTAAACCTCATAAATTATAGCTGCAATTAAGGAAATTATCATATTTATTGATTTCAGTAAGTTCCCTAAACAATATAGACTAAAGAAATGTATCTTTAACAGGAAATTTCCCAGTATGTCAATATAATGGTTTGACAGGCCATCCTCCTGCCACAGAGACATTTTGTGGTCCTAGAAGCCATTCCTGGGGGCAGCACAGCCATCACAGCAGTCCTGCTGAAGAGCCCACTACACAAAACATATTTCAGAGCAGGTGATGAGCAACAGCAGACATTGTGTTCTGACTTTAGCTATGTGGAGTTAAGAAGTTTCTGTCCTCAGCTGCTTGCCATTCCTCCCCTCCTTAGTGGTAGTGCCCTCTCAGATTTGGAGGCATAAGATTACTAAGAGTTACTCCCTAACTTGTTATCTGGGTGATAATATTTAGTCTTCCCAATCAAACTTTTAATATTCTGTTTTAGCTGTCCAGTGTCATTATATCGGTCTGACAGAAAGATTTATTAGAAAACAGACCAAAAAAAAAGCTGTAAAATTCTGGTACAGCTTAGCTAAAAATGAAGCACAGGATTTGGAGGTGAAAGAAATTGCACCTCTGCCCATCCATAGAGGGGTCAAGCTCTGAAGGTATTATCGCATGTATTATCACTAGTCACTCTGTGTATTTGATGCTGTGGACAACTCAAAATGTGCTTCTTTTTTTTCTTATCTGTTAAAGGCAGGACAGACATAACCTTTCTACACATTCTTAAACCCCAAATCTGAGGTTTTTTTCCGATTTAGGATAGTGTGAAGAAATGGCATCATATTTGACTGAGAAACCAAGGTGCTCTGACTTAGATTGACATATTTTTTGTTTGCTTAGTGAGTGGATTTACTTTTTGCCCCATACAAGAGAATGCAGAGGAAGGGAAGTTTAGTCAAACTACATGACCATAAGTAAAGATTTGGAGATTTAGTGTGCAGTTTTTGGTTTAGTTTTTAACATTTTGTTGCAAAGGAATGGCTTTCAATTGTTTATGGGATAATTTGAAATAGGATTATGATGAGTTTTTCATGCAGTTCTTGATGCACAATTGAACTTACTAGAAGAAAAGGAAGAGAATTTCTGCATGACCTGGGATTTGGATGCATAAAAAGCCTACATGACTCAATACCTTTACTGCAGGATGACACATGAAATATAGTTCAAAGCTTCAAACTTCACAATACCAAGAAGCCCTGTAAGTACTTGCAGGCTAGAGAAATATATAGGCAACTTGACCACAGATCTTTATGTAGTGGTTCAAAGAACTGAAGTGTGGTTCTAATTGTTCATTTTGAAAAAGCATTGTATCACTTTTCTAGTCAAGGAAACGAGAAAAATGAAGAATTTGGTACTTCAGAATAAGAGAACCACAGCTGTTGAGAGAATATAGTGACAAAATGTTCTATAGAGTAGAAATGGAACATTTTAAATGTGCTTCATTCCCTATATAACATATGGTGGGAGCAGAGGTGGCATGGAGAGACTGATATGTATGTGCACACTCTTGAGTTACCCTAGAATAGAGTGAATCAATGCAACACATATTGATTCAAGAGATTAGCAGTTAAAAGCCAGTTTCACATTAGAAAGCTTTGAAGTTGTCACTGTTACCATATCACCACTTCAACATCCCATACAACTATTTCTACTGGTAGTGCTGACATCTTAGGCCTAGGCCTGACATACATAAATATTCTACATTTAATACAACCAGGCTTTCTGAAAGAGCTACTGAAATAAAATTCTGAACTAAATTTTGAACAATACGACTTTCAAAATAAAGTTCAGCGACAATGTATTTGAAGAACTAATGTACACTCTAAAGTTGGTAGGGAAACTTGGTAAGTTGGTAGGGTTCAGAGATGTTTTCCTTTCCAGTAACAGAACAAGGCCATCTAACCTTATGCAGTTGTTGCAGACTGTAAAATTTTTCTTATAATCTCTCCACTTCAATTTTTCATTCTTCTAGTTAGGGTTTGTAAAGCCTTCAACCATTTTCTTCCTTATGCTTTCCTTCAGACAGGAGAAAAAGGAGAATCAGATTAGTGTTTTTCTTAAAGTATTCTCTTGGAGAAATGGACTCCTAAAAATACATCAGCCATGGATTTGATGAAAGGTTAACCCTGTGTGTATGACCATCCCTGCGTGGATTAGAGATCATACATTCAGGTGGTCAAAACAGTGAGTCGGCTTCATAAACCACTTCTTTTTGAATGTTGTAGGGAATACCTATCAATTTTTATAATAACAACATGATAGATCTGTTATTTTATACAAGAGACAAAGGCCAGTTGAATGACCAGAAAGTTGGACAGTGAGGAAGGATTACCAGAACTGGTTAGTCTATTACTTATTATCACTGTGATCTTCTTCCAAACACCTCTTACATGCCCAGACCATAGCACCTGTGGAAGAAGGAGTACATCTGTTCTTCTTATAGGCTACCTATTTGCAGAAAACGCTGGATAGCAATTACAAGTTCCTGGACTTTACTGAAAAATTATTTTCTTTCTTTTTTTTTCCTCCTAGCTCACTGATTGTAATTTGCCAGTGCAATTTATTTCTTAGCAGCAGTTAGAGTTTAATAGAAAGAGGGTTCGTCATTTATTTCTAGTACAATAATCCCCTCCACAATAAAGGAAAATCTGGTATTCCTTTCAAAATCACAAGTGTTCCACTGGTCAGTGATTAATATTAACACCATATTTTTTTTTCCTTTCAGAGCCTATTTTCACATTAAGGTGGGGCATACAATTGTTTAAATAGGGAAGCTGATTTATCATTCAAAAAGTAATTCTTCATAGGGGCACACTAGGTGATAAAGATCAATGACAAGTATAGTAAATTGCCTGGGAGGGTTCAAAACAGATTCAAGATAAAGCAGAGAGAGAGAGAAGGAGGGAGAGAGAGATTATGTCAAGACAGCATCTAATGCTTTTGCCAAACACTTCAGCCTCACCCTATTTGACGTTGATCTAATAGTCGACCATTTAATTTCCAGGTCGCAGTGCCAATCTTTTGTCACCTCTGTTGCCCCATATCAAACTTTCAGGAAACAAAACCCCTGAAAGCAGACAATCAATAATGAGATCAGCAGATTTTATCTTAAGAGAAACAGGACTTGCCTGCTTTGTTTGTGGAAGGTTGTTTCTTTGAATGCTTCAGCCAGGGCTGCTTGTCAGTAAGTGACTGTGATGTGCGCAGCATGATTGAACGAGACTAGATAAAGTCACCAGAAAATGTGGAAGTGGAAAGCAAAACACATAAACTAAGGGGTGAAAATGTACCACGCCATGTGTGGCCACACAGGTCTTATCATATGTACTCTCCTAGCGTGTCATCCCGTATTGTTATTGGTGCATTTTAGATGTCTTGTCGCCGGTCATATGCTAAACACATTTTTACCTTAGGATCAGACGATACTATGGGATTCCTAGGTTTCAAGATATGGAGAACTATGCATTTCTCCACAGTAGTGACATTTTGCTGCTTTGAGCTACTACATTGTTTAATAGATGTGTTGTGCACTAAGAAGTTTATTGCATGGTTGGCTTTTTTTTCCCATGATTTCTAAATTTTTTTCTGAAAAAAGGGATAGAGAGGCAGGGAACACAGTAGAAGATGCACTTAAATTTTTTTTAACAAGGTTTTGTGTATAGGGGCCCAATCTGGGATATCTGCATCATGGACTTGTGATGTTGATATTACAGTAAAATAATATATGTAGCCTCAGTGTCCATAGTCAAACCATATTTTGCATGGGTCTGCCCTCGCTGAAATTAGATAACGTCACTTCTACTCTCCCTTCCTCTCAGTAAACTAGTATTTAAAAAAAAAATACACAAGTTTTAAAATAAAAAGTAATTTTATGACAAACCTAACTGCAGCCAATATGAACTTCAGTGTAGAAAAGTAACAACTCTGCATATTACTCTTTCTAGCTTTTCTCTTTATCTTCAAATGTGCCAGCCGGATCACAACATTTCCTTTTATAAGGCAGAGGAGGATAAATCTTCACTGTACATCACCCATTTTCATTTTTATTTCAATTATAACCAGGAAGGCAACCATCATTAGATAAAATTAAGTAAATTTCCAAAAAGTATTCAAATGAATATTGACTCCTTTAAAAAAGCAGGGGCCAAGCTCTGCTTTTTAACCACAATGAGGTGCTAGTCAGTTATTTCTCCTACTTCTTTTTTCTTGCAATGGCAGTGGAGACTTGAATGAGAATGGTGAAATATTCATCATGAGTTGTGTGCTTGTTTTTTAAGTTGCTACTAGTAAAAAAATATGGCAGAAATAACACCATTGTTTTCCTTGGCAGAAAACACAGGATATACTTGTATATATGTAGGGTAATTTTACTAAAAACCATCCTCTTCATTCAAAATGACACAGTATAAAAATTCAAAGGGCAAATAGGAGAAAAATTATACTAGTGGAAAGGAAATTCATGTATCTAACAAATAGTCTGCAGATCCCTCCACTTAATTTCCTATGCTCTTAATTTCTGCTTCTCTTCCTTATGATTTTCACTTCCAAGGAACTAAGCAGTTTGTTCCAGATCTTTAAAAATGTCTATTTCTAAGTAGAATGTTGTTACTCTGAGCTGAATGATGATTTAAAGAGGAATTTGTGCCCAGGGCATTGACCTTGTTGGCCTTTTCGTACATTACAATTCCAAAGGAAATCACAAAAGAAGATGGGCTTACTGTAGTTAATGAGATTCCTCACCAAAAACACTAATCTGGGTTAAAACTAAAAGAATGCTGATAAGGATATTACAGCTCATACTGAGAACAAGAAAGGTGCACTGCTAAGATCAATTGTGGATGTTAGGAGGTAGTCTTCAATAGTGGGTTTTTAAAAAAATATCTATCAAAATGGATGTTGGAGAAAAAAAGCCTTTTAAATGAGGATCTGCTAAAATAGAATAAAACATATCATTTCTCTTTTTTTTTATTAATATTGTACCAGGTACAAATCAACCAATATTAGCAGAAGTTTAACATCACTTTAAAAGAAAGAGATTGACCTACTGAGAAAGTACATGAGTAAATGTGTAGCAATACACTGATTATTACTGTTTCCCCTCAGGCAAATACCTCTCTCTTAAGCATGTGCTTCACTGGAACATTTTGTTTTATTACCTTGTGAGATAAGTGGGGAAAAAAGCCTTTAGTACCTGGGGAATTAAAAAATTCAGACTTGTCATATCAGTGTCTGTTCTCAATTTCATGCAGGGCGCATAATTATAACCGTGTTTAAATTGAGCCCAGAAGAAAGATGGGTTCAAGTGCAAATTAATTTCAGATTATCACAACAAAGGCAATCAAATCTCAACAAGCTTGCCAGCAAAATACTTTGCAAAGGTCCCCAGGTCCCTTCCCACCCCCAACTTACAACAAAGACCTTTCAGCTCAAATTAAGCTAATGATCTAATACAACATTTCTGCCTACCTTTTTGGGTTTTATTATTTACTCAGATGTGTACATTAAGTTAGTGAAAAATGGGGGGAAAAGAGGAAGAAAAGGTGGCACAGAAAGGTCAGTGTTTAGTATCAGTCAAGTGACAAAATAAACAGTCAACAACCCTGACAAGGTCTGCATGTCGTCAAATTGTCTTATTCTGTGGAAACTATCAGAGTGAATTGACAGTGCTGAAAGAACTTGAAATTTATCTGAACCCCTTCTCATACAGACAGAATCCAAAACCAAATAGCATGGCTCAGCTCCTCCACCTATCTATCAGCACAGCTTTTATATAAATCCAACATCTTACTCTATCCTATGGGAACCTGCTGGGGAATGAAGGGAATCAAGTGCTGAAAAAATTCAAGTCAAGCCTCATTACCTCCTCATTACCTTTGCAAAAGTGGAGTGAGAGAAAATTTTATCTAGGGAACAGAAGCTTGGGAATCTCATTCAGAGTTCTGTCTGGTTATTGCACAGCCAACCATGGAGCTCTGCCTCTGTGGGATTAAAGTTTTCTTCCCATTTCTCTATAGTAATGATCCACTCATTAAGGTTTTTAAGGTAAATTACCATCACTTATCATTATGCCAGTCACTAAGTAAGCTGCATTAAACAAGGAATGTCAGTCGTACCCGTTGCTTTTCTTTCTTTACAGTTATCATGAGGAAATAAAGAAAATATATTTTGCAGTTGGTTTTATAATTCTGTCTTAATTATATTTTCCCACTTGTATTTGTTAGACCCTTAGGGCAGACATATTAGATAGAAATATAAATTACTTTGTAAAAAACAAGAAAAGTATACATGCAGGTATGTAATTCTGTCTTCCTGGAAAAAAACCCCTTGAAAACATGATATTTTTTTAGCAGTTTATTTTCATATTCACTTTGCTTCTATCTGAGGATTTTATGTACTGCCTCACTGTAGCATGTAAGAACTATTCATCTTGCTACATTTAAGTTTGGTTGTTTTAATGTGCTTTTTAATTATTCAACTAACCCTTTTTGTTTTAAATCACTTCTTTTGTCAGTTTATCCTTTATTATGCAAATTGTCGTTGCAAAATAAAAATGCCCCACATACACCCTATTTTGAGCTTTTTGTAATGCTCAGTTCCTTGCCTCCTTGTTCTTTTCCATAAAAGTCTTGAAGCTTCTTGTTTATGTTTTTCTTTCATACCCAGCATTTCCAGGCTAGTTTATATGGGCATTTTTAAATACAAAAATAATTTTGTTCAGTTTTGAGATTACGTTTTCTTTGGGAAATGTATGGTTTTGGGGTTATTTTTTTTTCTGTCACTTCTCAAACAAATTCATTGGAAGTTCATTTGAAAAATAAACATTAAAACTAACTATGTACCAATTATGTTGCTTTGACAACAGAAAGGTGATCTGCAAGAACCGTATCCCATCCAAGCACCCATTTGCTTTTCCTATTTGTCTGGAGAGACCCTTAAGTTAGCCCAGTGTCTATCTGTCCCCACCATGAGACAGTGGATAATAGCCACCAGTCCACTGTAGATGGAGGAGAAGACCACAGGGCTAACCTTCCCAAAACAGCCAATCTTGCAAGGTGCAATGAGCAAGATGAAGAGGAGAGTCAATAATATGTCAGAACCTTCATTGGAAATATTGGGACTCATCCTTTCACAAGGAATACGTACTGGAAGAGAAAAAAGGGATGTGAGAAGATAAAGGGTGGGAATGGCAAAGGCAATCAGAACAGACTAAAGCAGGGAAAAGAAGCAGAAGATGAGAGCTGGGAACTCTCATGGCTCCAATAAAATGACAGGCAATATCACATTGCAGACACATGAAAATAAATTCTAAAAAAGGCAAGCTGCCTTCAAAATTGTAAAATACTGCCTTAGTTTCTCTCTTACCAGTTGCATTTCTCGACTTCCCCCCTTCTACATGATGTTTTTTGCCCTCTCTCTATAGTTCAGTTTCCTTTCCTATCACTTAGGGATCGCACATGCAATAAAAAAAGTGATTTTCCAATAGGGTTTGTATTTTTGCAACTTTACCCTTTATGTTAAGCACAATCTCCATTAACTCTACAGCAATTATGGATTGGAACACCAAATATTCCTGTGACATAAAGAAATTAAAGTGATTATTTTGTAGGTAGTGACATTTTGTGGAGCAATGAACCTCTGTTCTAATATTTTTCAAAGTACGTTTTAACCCTCCTGGCAGATAAAATCTTGAAAATAGGTCTTTAGTGAAACCAAAAAGAAAATAGAAAGAATCAATGTTACATTATCTTTTAAAATACTCAGATAAAGAACCAGTCACATGAGGCCTGTCTGGAACCATTTAAATATGACAAAATTGATTCTAAAATGATTAGTTCTACCTTCTTTTGCTACATTTTAAAATTTAGCTTTCCTTAAGCACCAGATATTAATGAGTCAAGTTAATGTGCCAGTCATGAATGTGAAGTTACGGTCCATAAAAACTCTGATCTTAAATAGGCTTCAAAATATGCTTATCAGTTCAGCAGTTCTTTTTGCATGCGGAAAAACAATGTCCTTCTAGGGCTAAACCTGGTTAGGATGCAGCTAGAATTATTTTCAAGATGGAAATAGTACTGTTGCAGGCTGGGGAAATATAAACAGCTTCATGCATAAAATATCACTGAGGTTACCTAGTTTGGAGAATGCAGGAGAAAATTAAAGATCCCAACCACTTTAGACTAAGTACTAAATGAAATTCATATAACCTATTTATCTTGGACTTTATGTTAATTAAAAATATAAGACTGGTCCACATAATTATTTGTGCTCAATTGTACAGACTTCAACATTGTGATGGTGATGTTTTTAATACTGAGTATAAATCTTTGTAATGCCTTTAAATCCCTGAGAATTAATAACTAAATATTGGCTAATACACATTGACATCCACGAGCAATTAATCAAAAGACTGCAAGATACAGTGATATGACATGAAAAAAAAAACCCAGTGAAATGAAATCATTTGAAGAGAAAATACAGGTTTTCCTTTAACATCTAGAATAACTATGCTTAATAGTTATTCTACTCTGCTGCAAATACTGAACAGGCATTCTCACATGCAGCACAAATATATGGACCCCTTGTCCATGAAAAGTGCTTTTTCTCTTTTAGGTTGACAGTAGAAATATCTTCAATGTATTTTGGTTTCAAAACTGGTAATTTTTATATACAAATACATACCTTCTTACATTTTTCTGATTATAACCTCAGTACTGCAAGACTTTGATGACTATTATAATAATTTTATTGAAAGTTTCCACTTGATGGCAACACCATAACAAACATGATGCGTCTATTTGTCAAATATGTGAAGGATTAGCCCATTCTGTGAATAAATATAAATAGGACTAATATACAAATAAATACAAATGGGAATGCTATCACTTTAGAGTCACATATATTTCTACAGACAGAATAATCTACTGAGTAGCAGTAGATTATTGTGTTTCACTCAGAGTGTGGGAAAGGCTGCAGAGTCTGTACAATGATTGCACTTTGTAAAACATAAACTAAGGTAATATGAATTGCAAATAGCTTTGGCTTGATATGCTGGATATTGTAATAAGCATCCTCCCAAACTTGAGCAATCAGAGTAAGAGCCCCTTACAACTTCAGACTTTGATCTCAAGATAATTCTGGATCTGTTTTGCCACTAAAATTAGTCATTTTTCCTGAGGCAGCAGTAAGAGTGCAGAGCTAAGGCCGTGCTCAGTCATTTTACTATACCTCGAGGTGAATTTTCATCCCTTTGGCAGGTGGATACATTCTCTTAAACACTTCATATGGGTAGATTTGTCCAAAACATATAATCACCATATAATAATATAAATACTGAGGACTGCTTTTAACCAATTTTATAACATTTTTTTTCCAAATACAGTCACAATACATGCAAAGATTCCCGTGTCATACATGAAAGTTATCAGTTTCATGGCTAATAACAAACTTGATGATGGGGAGGGTAAGATTACAGCTCTCAATTGAAAGGTAATTTTAACCCCCTTTCAATACTGTTTTCTCTGTCTTTACCACAAATGAAAAAAATTGCATTTTTCATTAAATGTAAAATTGTCCCTTAATTTCTTTTGGAGGCAAAGAAATATTCCCTTTTAGGAACAATTTTATTTAATCAACTGGATTACTTTGTCAGGCAGAGCTGACTGGTACCAGTTCTCTCCTAGAGTGAAATCACTTTCTTCTACCAGCAAAATCTGGGCTTTATTCCAGGGCTATAACTAACCAGGTTAGCCACTAAGTGACTCCATCAGGTCCAGGGAGAGGTGGAGACTTGTGGCACTTTAGTGAAGTCAAAGAGAAGGAGAGGACCACGTACTCCCAGGACCCCTCAGCAGTACTGACCACACTTCCAGCACACAGCAGGTCTCAAAAGCCCCCTGAACTGTTGTTGATCTCTGCTGACAAGCTACAGTTCAAGAAGTGTCATCATTTGATGGTCTCTAAAGAAATGCTGTCACATTGTGGCCGCTGCTGAGAGGCGCGTTTTACTTCGTCTCGGTGGCTCTTTTCTCATGGCTAGATCCCTTATCTTCTCTGTCTTTGGACACCAAAATCCAGATGGGAATGTCTCGCTGTGCAGTTGGAATACACTCAGCCTCTCTGCTGCCCACCCATTGGCAGATTTGTGCCAGTACAAGTAAGGGGAAAAGAGGAGTTTCACATGCTGCTTATCAGAACAGGTTGCATTGGCATGACAGAATGCATCAGGAGCCTGCCCAGCTGAAGAGGCCCCCGTTGTCTCCTCAGACATGTCAAGAGCCTGGGAAGAGGCAGCATTTTTGCCATACAGATTTTGTGAATGTTAGGGAGGGAATAGCAAACTAGGTTTCCTGGGGTAATCTAGAGAACAGCCCTACAGCTGAAATATAGCTCTTATACAGGTCATGGAAGCTGACTGATGTATTTTTCTCAGGAGTCCAGACAGTCTTCCCTTGTCTCCTTCCCTGGCACCACAAGGCATTACACCTTTAGAAATACTTAAAATGAAGGCAAACTCTCTCCTACATGCACTTTCTAATACCATTCAAATAAATCATCATCTATAGAGCCAAACAATGCCACAAATCTGTTTCCAGCCATGAGTTGGTTTCAGTAGTGCTAACCAGCAGCCAACATTGAGTTGCAGTATTTTCTTTCTATTTAAAGAACTAAATGGGGAGCTTTTTCCAAATCCCAAGTCAACTTTTTAAAATAGAAAGTAACATACAAGAGCTTGCAAATCTGCTTGTAATCAGGACTCCTGGAAGCTGCATCTGGTTGACAGATTTGGAGCACCACAAGTGTAGAAAAAGGAAGGCTAGAAGAATAGCAGCAGCATCAAGAATTGCAGGGGATAAACAGAACAGCAGCAGCAGAAATTAAAGGAAAAATCTAAAAAACAATGAATAACAATGAATAAAATATATTTTCATATTTTCTCAGCTTTCTAGAAATCTTCTTACCTTTACTATTTCCCACACTAACAACCAATACCATGGGATATAGATACTGAAACAAAAGGTAACACACTGTCAAATATGTTCTTCCAGACTGAAATTGTTAAAAAAAATACAATAAATATTTATTGATAAATTTTTATTTAGATAAAGATAATTAGAAGTATTTCTAAGTCCTTCTGAGTAGCCTATAAAGATACGGTATTTATGACTTAATGCATCACATGTGGGTAAAAAATAATGGATAGCTATAGCTAGCCAGCAAATGAAGATGTTAATTTTGTTACAACAAAATATGTTTCTTCATAAAACTGATACATGTAGATCTCTCACACTTATCCCTTCAATAAGCATAAGACTATGAAGCCATTAGTTTACAGTGTTTTACTTTGAACACACAGAAGTGTTGCAAAGCCTCTGGGAAGCTGAGCTTTGTCAATCCTCATCCATTTCAGTTCAGGAATTCTCAGGTTCCAACCATGAGCAATTACTATTATTAATTTTGTTGAAAGCAACATGGAAAGCTTTTGACAATAGCACAGTAGTATAACTTTAGCCTAAAGTTGCTTATAGTTGTATTTTACTATCATAAAAGTAGGTCTCCAAATTTAAAAGATAAAAAGATGAGTTGTATGAGTTGTATGACTTACAAAGCTCTACTTCAGATACAGTCAGATATATGCATACAGACACAGAGATGTTTCTAAAATTTGATTAATATTTCTCCATCTCTCTCCTGCTGGTGTTTTTTTTTTTTTTTTTTAATGACAGGAAAACTACTGCAGAATAATCAATCATTTAGAAACATTTCTGAGTATCAAATGGTGTTCAGAACTCAAACCCCTACATATTCTGTGGCAGGCACACATTGCTTGTCACCAAATGAATGTTACTCTGGAAGAGTCAGAAAGGCTGAACCAACCAAGTGCCCTGTATTGAAGGAGAGGTTTTGAAACATTTCACTGTTACTCTCTGTTGTGAAAAGCTGGCTTGGTTTTGGCAATATAATCTTTGGTTTTGGAGAACTTGATCTTTCACAGAGGAACTAACAGATCAGGGAAGTTACCAACTTAGCTGTAGAACTTTGTGGTGAAAGCAAGTTCACCTTGTTCTTTTCTCTCATAGGGCTAAAATGGCCAAAGACATTAAAAACATCACCCAAGGCAGAAAAAACAGGTAAGAGAAAGAGTCCTTCCATTTTCCTTTATCATCAGAGACATGACAGGTTGTAAACAAGCAAAAGGGAACAGAACACAAAGTTAAGCAGGGCAAATGTGAAAACAATATGATGGACCAAACAAAAGTTTGAGTACTAACTTTCAGTAAGTACAAAAAACCTTAAGTAAAGCTTTTACATGCTCATCACAGTTAAGAAATGCTCCAAGGAAAAGAAAAGAAAAGAAAAGAAAAGAAAAGAAAAGAAAAGAAAAGAAAAGAAAAGAAAAGAAAAGAAAAGAAAAGAAAAGAAAAGAAAAGAAAAGAAAAGAAAAGAAAAGAAAAGAAAAGAAAAGAAAAGGAAAGGAGTAAAATTTTATTAGTGACTGACATGAAGAAAGTGGATAAATTCCTAGGCCACTATTCTTCTAAATAAGGGGTCTTCTGAAATTCCACTTTATAATGAAATGTTTCTGAACTCATTTATCAGACAAAAATATAAAATGAACAGTGCTAAGTCACCAACAAGAGATCATACCTATCCAAGAAGCCTAAGATGATGAAAGAAGGAACTATCTGAATTGTGTTGGACAATCTTTGTTTGAAATAGTTTGTTAACTAAGTGGTGATTAAAAGAGATTTTGTTTTTTTAAAAGGGTGCTTATGCATAATGAAGGAAGTACAAACCAAGAACTCCAACATCTATATTGTGCAATTCAGCAGGAACTATTGTAAGAATATAACCAGTGGACATATTAATAAATTACATGTAATAGGAAGGAGTTAGAACTACTTCTTTAAAAAGAAATTATGTCTAACAAATCAATACAAGTTCTTTAAATGATACACAAGAGAATTAATAAGATTCACCCTGATGATACAGATTATTTGGATTTCCAGAAAGCGTTTGACAAGATCCCTTACCAAGGGTCCTTAAAGGAACTGAGAAGTCAGAAGATTAAAAAGAAGATTCTTGCATGTATAAATAATTGTTTAAGATTGGAAACAGAGATTAAGAGTCCTTCCCCAGTGTAGAAGGAGGATCCCTGTGGAGCTCTGCAGTCATGTTTTTGGGTCTGTACTGCTCAGTGTATTTCTAAAGAACTGGAAGGAAGAGAGGGTGAATATAAAGTGTCAACAGTTCCTTATGATATTAAGCTATTTAAGGCAGCAGGAAAAAGAGCTCACTGTGAAGTAGTGCAGATAGTGCTACTGGAATTCAGATACTGCAGTCACTTCTTACTCTTAACCTGGCACTGTATTGCACCTTCAGGCATGGGGCAATTAAATGTTAGATGAAATTCACTGAAAGTAAGTGTATAGGTAAAAAAATGGATATGGAAAAGTGACAACTCTTATTTCAGATATATTCTTACAGACTCTAAGTCAGCCTTTACCATTTAGAAGCTAGGCCTTCAGTTACACCAATGAAGAGACTCTTGTGAATCTTTAATGCTGACCCCAAGTTAGTCCTGGGGAAATTTCATAAGAGTGGGAAAAATCTTGTGTGGCAACCTCTCAAAAGGGCAAAAGGATGAATAAGTAAAAGCTAGTTATCCTGGTTATCTGGGAATTAAGAGAGGATATAACAGTCCATAATTTCACCTGAAACAGCTCATGTAAAATTAAAAAAATATCATTTGTTGCCAATGATGAATATAAGTCATAATGGTAAAGGTTGTAATAGATTTTCAGAAAATTCACAGTGTTTTATGAATAAATTATAAAACATTCAGCATAAAATTCCATTACATACTATGTAGCAATTAATAATACTTGATTGTGTGAGAGTTCAGAAATTACTGCAGACAAGGAATAGTCTTCATAGGATGTAGAATTTGTCCTATTCCTGCAATGGGATGGTAACTGTGCAGAACAGTTTTCAAAGCCCATATGAGTAAATCAGTATTCTTCAATCACGTACATAGCTCATATGATAAGTGCATTTTAACCATATATCAGACAACTAAGATTGTGGTGGAGCTTCTGGATAAAAACAAAAATTCCTCAAAAAGAACTTGTACATGAAAAAAGGAGAGTAAGTTGCAGCTTAGAGGTATCTTCACAGTATCCCAGAACTTCCACCTGCTGCTCCCTAAAGCCTAATATAAAAATACAAACAATCTAAGCAACCTTTTGCAAAGCCACTACCGTCAACTGAAACCACCTGCACCAGAATTAGGTTCCAGGCAATCTACTTGCATTGGAATTATAATTTCAGTAACTTGAAATTGCCTCAATCACTCGGGCTAATGTCTTACTGAAAATGTTATCTTTAATGTTCTATCACATGAATTTTTTTTCAACACATCCTTAATTTAATTTTTTAACATTTGTTTTTCAGTTATACACAGACTATAGGTTTGTATCTTCAAAGTCAAGGAAAAATTTTGACATATTTGCAATCAATATTTTGCCCAAGCCAAGTTACATTGCATTCAGTGTATGAAAATCTGCCAAAAGGCAAAAGAAGGAATGGATGCAAAGATAAAGTTACATTTTCTCTTTTCTTCAGAGAGTAGTCTAATGCACTTGCTCCAATCTGTTACCCATTCCAATCTGTTACCCATTCCATCCTGTTTTCATCTTACTCTTTTTTTAATCGTGATTACAATTAATCCTGTGCAACCCAGATTCTGTTCAGCAATATTCTTAACCCAATCTTTTCCTAACCTCTCCTAATCCTGGTTTTACTTTCAGCAATAACCAATCACCTCCCAACCAAGTATAATCTGTCTACCCTTATCCCAGTCCTTTCTTCTCTTACAAGCCTCTTCTTGTTATAACACCTTGGCAGAAGCTCTGATTCTCACTTCAGATTACATCTCACAAGACTTACTGACCTAATTCTGCTCCTTATCCTTCTCCAGATCTGTTTTTTTTGAACCCCTCCTTTCTCCAGATTTCTTGAGTGGTAGCTGGAGGCCACATGCAAAACAAAACACACAGGACAACTTGACCTTCATTCTGACATTGGTTCCTGCCTTTCCCTTGCACTGCACAAGGCTGCAAGTTAAATGGAAGTCTCTGACCAGAGATAGGATCCAGGAAACTCCCTTGCCTGCTGTGAAAGAGGCCACATATGGTTCAATCAGCAATAAACACATGCTTGTGGAGGAAGAGTTTAGCTTTTTAATATGAAGGAAGTTGGCTGAGTGTATCTTTCAAATATTTATTATTTGGATGAATTTCAACAGATTTTGAAGGGGCCAACAAAAATTACCCCCACACATCCCTGATACTATTCCAAGTCTCTATTGGAAAGGAGGGGGTTGCTGGTCAAAGAAATAATGGACCACTGAATCACTTTGTTTGAAATTAAAATTAAATGTAAAAATCAGAAATCTTGAGGCTGACACAAAACATGGAGAAATTTCCACTCTAAGGACTGAAGTTGTGCCAAGCTATAAGCAACTGAATAATAGGAACTTAAAATGGGGACTGATAATGAAAATTATTGATAATTTTAATATTGGTAACGATGTGATGCCACCACTCTGCCTCTAATAACGGACAAGTAGCACTCTCCTATACAGGCAAAAAGTAAAGGAATATAATTTACCACAACTATATGGACAAGCAGCCACATAATTATGTATCTTTCTCTTACAGCAAAGTGGGTGAGATAAGAAACTAGGTGATGCAGGATTTTGCTTCTTCACAGCAATAGGATTTTCACTGGTTTCACCAGTTGTGCAAATTTGGTTTTGTACAGCTGTATTTTCTTTTAAATCCTAAGGAACTGACATTTGTCCCCTAGGACAATTTTTCAAACATGTATGAAAATATCCCTAGTTGCTGTGTAGAGTGAACAAAATCCATATCCAATATCCATACGCAATTATGTTCCATTAGTCACCCTTCCTTCCATCCCTCCTTCCTTCCTATTACTCCTTTACCAAAGACACCTGGCTTTTTATTAACTATTGCACAGATTGAAGATGTCATCCTTGAGCTTCTAAGTACCAAGTTTTCTCTTGACATTTTGCCAGAAAAATTCTGCTTCCTTCATGACTGGATGCTGTAAGCTGTATTATCACCAGTATTTCTGATCAGTGTATTGTCCTAGTTTATCTAAATAAGTGACAGTCCACTTAACCCATAAGAACTCTAGCATCTTCAATAAAAGCCTCATTATTTTCCCCCCTCATATCCCAACACCTTACCTGCCAGAGGTCAATAAAGAAGTGTTGACCATTCAGCTTCAGAAACATCTCCCAGCAAATTGCATGAATGCAGAATTACAGTCAGGTATTGTCAAGCATAGAATGTTTTCAGATTGCAGCCTGTGGTTTGGGAAGGCAGGGGGGTGTTGTGGTGGTGTCTCTGTCTTGAATTAGATTCATGTCTGTTTTACAAAGGTTTTCACTTGGTACAGGCTTGGAAGTGGAAAGGGGACCAAGGTGTAATAAGTCAATATAATATGAGCCTAAATTAGTGTCAGTGGGGTCTGATCTACATACAAGGTAAGTGGCATATGCACAGGGGGGTGTATAATTTGTACATTTTTCCTCTTCAATCTAGTGTAAGTTCTCTGTAAAAATTATTTTATGATCTGCCATTAAAACGTTAATAAAAATAAATAATAAAAATAAAAACTAGCCCAAATATTATTGATTTCTCTTGTCAATTTTTCTCTTTTCTACTGTTGCCAATGAAAATTCCTTTTGGTTACCACAGTATGTGCCTATGTTTTTGGAGTCTTTTATTTAAAGCCTTCTCTTAATGACAACTTTTGTTTCCTCCAGCTTCCTTTGTCATCACTTGAATATTTTCACCAGTACAATACCTGCACTGCTTCCTGGTCATAGTGAGTGTAAAATGTCTGTCTCTACCACTTCAGAATGTCTCCAGTTATCTCTTCACATCTTTCTCACAGCTTTGTACAGGAACACGTGTAGACCTGTACATGTATTAAATGCATGTTACAGTAAGCATACGTGCTAGAACCAGATTTTTCATTAACCTATTCATGTAGAAACATCCTTGGTTCATCACAGAACACCAGACTGACTTTAAAATCATGCTGTCCTTTGATATAACCTTTGTGGCAAACTCTACTGGTTGCATTATGCAGTAGCTTCATAAGACAGTAATATTATGCCTGATAGCCCAATATCCTATCACACCTTAGAGAAAACACCAATTAGTGACATCCTAGATGGCAATCAGCTCAGCCCCACCATTTTACTGAGAGACAGTCTAGCTGTTTCTTTGTGCAATGCCTAAAACACTGACGTGCTTTTCTCTTCTTTTGGTTGAATGAAGATGCCACCCACAGCACCACACAGAATTTCCCTAAATCATATTTGTGGCAGGAATGCTCAGGAATGGTGAGTTGAACAAGACAGTGGGATTGTACTCATATTGAGTATCATGGATTGAAATCTCCTTGGCCATAAGAGGTGATATATGTTCAGAAGAAGAAAGAAAAATTGTTCATGGAAGAATGTGTAGGCACCATATTACTTAAGGCCTGACTATAACTTTGCCATTTACCTTTGAACAGACAGAAAATAAGCCTGTTCAAAATTTCGAGAAAGAAGCTGAGAGTTTCTGGTCCTATTTTTTATGGCTGTGAAAATAATTAGAGTCTTTCACTGCTTACACACCACAGTGTATTCTCTCAACACACAAGTTTAGTTACATGGGCTGCACATTATTGTTCTAACGTCTTCTGAGTAAAAAAGCAAATGCTCTATAATCCCTTACTCTCTAGTATGATACAGATAGAGAAGTATCACATACTCTTCCCACACGTTTACTACAGGCATTCATTATCCTTTGCATGCCTTGGAAGGTTATGCTAATCTCCTCAAACTTAAGGATTCGGAGGGCACAGTTAAGCCTACAACACTTATAAGGGCCTGAGCATGGGTCACCATCCCTGCAAAGGGAGATTAAGGGATAAGAATGCCTAGTGGGGACACCTCAAAATTTCACACCAAAAGTCCATTCATACTTCAAGAATCTCCAAACACAAATTTCCCCATTTCTCCCAGTCAAAGATATATTTCTTCTGGAGCTCTATCTTTAAAACTCTCATTTCAAAGCATTGCTGCACTCCTACAGAAGATCTAAATTCTCTCACCCAAGTACCATCCAGCCCTCCACAGATCAGAGCCCCAGCTGATACCTTTCACTCAACAGTCCTGCTCCCCTTGAACACTATTCTGCTCTTCTTGATTCTCCTTTCACTGATGATTTCCCTCTGACTGATAAACCTTGTGTACAACACCATCTCCTCACTAGGTCTCCCCATGACAGCTATGCTAACCAGAAACTTTCTCATGTGTAATCTGGAGATTGAAGGGAAAAAAGGAAAAAGGAAAAAAAGATATTCCAGGTGTAAACTTACATAGGGAAGCTTTACCAGATTCACTCTATTATTAACAAAACTTTATTTCGGCTTGTTCTTCAAAATATGCTGTTCTATTCAGGGATATCATCATCTCTTCTTACTCTAAAAGAGCTTTCAAGCAATAAAACATTTCAGCTAACAACTTTTATCTCTCTCTTAAATCACATGCATGTCTACATGGTCCAGTTTATTTCTGAAATTAAGTATCTTTTTATCAATATTTTATTTACATTTTATTTCATTATTTCACTTGATATAGGTCAGAGTTTGCATCACCTCAGCCTTAGGAAAAATGTTAATATAAAAAGATTTCATTTAGGGAACAAAGGTATTATTACTACTAGAACTGTAAAGCAATAGCATTTGAAGTTCATAAAAACCTCTAAAATTCAGATATAAATTTGATATAATAGATATCTAGCTATATATCTGGTAATTTTGGTATTTGGCTATTACATACCTATATTCAATACTTTATAAATATAGTAGTGATAATTATATCATTTCAATATTACTTTTATCAATTGTTTTTGCTATTTAAGAGTAATTATAGACCTTATAAGTGACTATAAGGCCCTATAATAAGGTCCTATAAAAAACCACTGCTCCCTGAAGGCTTAGGGACTAGAGAATAAGATCCCATGGATAATTCCAAGTAAGTAAAGTTTGCTGTAACTCTTGAAGATCCTGTAACTCTCAAGACCTTGCACGTAAAAACTCCTTGATATGTTATTGTCATATTAATGTCTAGGTTTTTGACCAATGGACTAAACAGACCTACAGCATCTATTTTAACTGGACTGTTAAAAGTAATGCTAATAGAAAAAAACCAACATCTTAAGTGCTCAATAAAAGCAAGGAATGTGGAAAATATTATTAGCTGAAGTTTGGGTGGGGAGGTGATACTAGATTGAATTTGGAAATTGATTTTGCAGATATGATATTGGTTTGCAACAATTTGTAAACTCACTGAGTTGCAAAACTTGGAGAACTGTTCTCAAAGTAAGGAGTTTTATTTACACTAAGCAAGAATGCCACATTAACAGTCCTGCTGCTTGAATTCAAGCAGCCATTAGGCAATTTCATGCATCAGCTTTCAGCATCACTAACCTCAAATAAGTACCCAATAGAGAAAAACCATATTTTGGCTATAAACCTATGGTGTATGTTTGACCTTGAAGGACATATTGAAGAGCAAACTTTTAGCATTAAAAACATCTTTAATTTTTCCTAACTGTCTTAAATCACTTGACTGCCTGTTGGGTTCCTAATGTTCCCTAGGAATAATTCATGATTCTTCAACATTCATAGTATTCATCTCGAGTCATGAGCTTTAATTTTACTTCTTTTATAATTTTCAGAAATCAGCTATAGCATAGAATTTTTGTACTCTTTGACTTTTTATTGTGACTTTGCTGAGCAGAACTCTGTGAGATCCCAATACCATGTGTGTTTCACCGAGATTTAGGCTTCCCATGACTGCTCTGTACAAGTGGAGTCTGAACCTACAAATCTCAGTTATCATCAAGTGAGGTGACGTCTTGTTAGCCTGAGCTGAGTGACATTGGGCCTTTGTGACCATATAGGCTACAGGATCAGGCACATCAAGGCATAGTTTTTTCTCTATCTTTTAATTTCTGTTCAATTGAGAGAAATTATCCATGTATTTCAAAGGTCTTTTTAGTGGCTCTTGGCTGTGTAGTCTTCCTTATGGGTTTGAAATAAAACATGTCAAACAAGACTGTAGGGGTGACAGACAGCACCTGCCTCCCTGCTCTTCTGTTTCTGCACACCACCCACCACAACTATATCAACTGGACTTTTGGATGAAGAAATTTTGTGGGGCGCTCTCGTGCTCTCAACAATTAAGACACATCAAACTGCTGTCTGCCGGTTTCACTGATGCAATGCAACTCATGATTCATCAATGGTAATCAGGTCAAAAAGGCAACACTAAACTAAATATGTTTCACCTTTGATGACTGAATAGCATTTAGCGAGAGAAGATTCAGGCCTCTGTCCTGGTTTCAGCCAAGGATAGGGTTTTGGTTTTTTTTTTGTAGCCATGAAGGAGTGCATTAGAAAGAGCAGAACCAGCAGGTCAAGGGATATGAACCTGCCCTCCTTCTTAAGTCCTGGTGAGGCCACACCTGGAGTGCTGTGTGCAGTTCCAGGCTTTTCAGTACAGGAGAGACGTGCAGCTCCTGGAGAGGGTACAGGCAAGAACCACAAAGTTGATGAAGGAACAAGAGCAAGTGTCTTGTTAGGAAATTCCAAGAGGTTTCGGCCTGCTCAGCCTCAAGAAGAGAGTACTGAAAAGTGACCTCACTGTCTATAAATATCGAAAGCAGGATGCCAAGAAGATGGATCCGGACTCTTCTCGATAGTGCCAGCCAATAGAACAAGAGGCAATGGGCAGAAATTCGTGTGCAGGAAGTTCCACCTAAACATGAAGAAAAACTTTACTGTGAGTGACCATGCACTGGAACTGATTGGGCAGAGAGGTTGTGGAGTCTCCCTCCCTGGAGCTACTCCAGAAGACTCTGAACAGAATCCTAAGCCATGTGCTCTGGGATGACCCTGCTTAAGCAGGGAGGTTGGACCAGGTGACCCACTATGGTCCCTTTCAAACTGACCCGTTCCACGATTATGTGATTCTCTGGAAATCAAGGCACATTTCCTTACCGATTTAGAGCTCTTGAATATATATAATATCCTTACCTCCTTCTGTTCCACAGGGAGAAGATGAAGACCTGTAGAACATAATTCCAGAAAAAGATCACCAAGTGACCAACCCTGATTATCATGTGGTCTTCTCCTTCTTTTATATCACAAGCCTTATATATCACTCAGTTTCATACAGACCTAAGGTTTTAATTAGACCAAAGTGTTTCAAAATAAGCTCTGTGCTACAGACTGAGAAGTGGAGATCAAGGCATTAGTAATTCCGAAAGATCCTTTGATGTTAGGAAACTGACAAAGTGAGAGCTGCCCTGATGATTCTCAAAACCTGAACCACATCCTATGTTGCAGAGGAAGTTGAAAACACCTTTACACTCAGCACAGATATACACACACACCAGCATCTAAAACCTTGTCACTCTAAGTCAGATTTGACCTTAATGAGACAATTGGCCCAATCCTCAACCTTGATGCAAAACACAGCCACAAAGAACCAAAGAGTTTGCCTTTACTAACTTTAGGCACAGTTCTGAGCAATCTATTGTCCTATGTCTAGTTTTATAAGGAAGGACAGGAGAAATAAAGAGCAATGCCCACCTCAGAGTACAGCCTGCTAATTACAGAAGATATACTCTTGAGCACTTACAATCTCTTTTGCAGATACAACAGGTGGTATATTTTAAGTGTCAACATTTCTAGATTCTGGGAAGGGTGAAGACTTTGGATAAGTTTGCACTATAGGGCACAGAGATGTAAGCTAGCTCAAAATAAGGCTAACACTGGAAGGAGCATAGCCACGTCAGCATAATTGCACTAGCCAAAGCATAATTCAGTGCAGCAATCATGCATCTGCACTGCTTCCGGGACTCAGACTATAATTTCTGTTCAGAGTTGTACAGATGTGTAGATCTACTACCTCATCTGGAGCTAGCCTGAAAATGTTAAACAGAATTCCACACTGTAAAGCAGTTCACCCCACATACATGCTTCCTATTGTTTCAGGTCACGCAAGGGAGAACTTCTAGACTTTAAACACATTTCAGTATTCTCACAATATAGCATCTCCTTTGAATTATTAAAAATAATTGCACTGTAAAAAGCCTTCTTGACAGAGCTAGTTGCTGAATATTTCCTCTGAAACTGATCAGACAGGACTTGGCTTGGTTCATTTCCACGAAATCTCAACAACCAGTTTACATCCGATATCACTGTGTATGCAATACCAGGAGCATAGAAGCAACCCTTCAATTGGGTAATATCTCCGCTTTAGGAACAGTCTCAGAAAAATACATAGCTCTTATTTCAATTATTGTCCTTGTTCTTTTAGGTATGAGGTCTACTATCCTTTGCTTCCTCTCACAGCTGTTAATTTTTCACCCATGTTATTCTATACATAATCTGAGAACTGACTTGACTAATACCCACCTGCACTCCTCAGAAAACCTATTCGTCTCTACTACCCATTGGTCATTTAAAACAAATTAAAACATAGAGAGCAAAGCCATATTAACTTCCTTCCTTTCTCAATCCCTTGAGGAAAGGCTTTTCCAACATTGACTGTGAGTCTTATTTGACTGACTTTTGGGCTTTTGATTGGTCCTTGGATACAGCAGTGAGAAGATATTTCCTGTGTTGTAGAGTGTAATAAGAGCAACAGATTTTACTCTGAGCCATGAGCTGAACAAGAGAGGAAATTGGAGTGCCTCGCAGTAATTAATCATTGTATGATGAGACCTGTCAAAATCCTTCCTAGAGCTGATATTGCTGTCAATAACCAGTTAGTACATTGCCATCTGTGACTGCTTAAAATATCAGCCTATACTACAATCAACATATTTTTTACTTACACATCTTTTTTATTTACCAAATATAATTCTCCTAAGTGCTATATGTGCTCCAGTGTTTGCCAGATGACAGCACGGCTGGTGTCAATATCTAAAGCTAAATGCTTTTGCCCTAAGTAAGTATCCAACAAATCCCCTGAGCTGTAAAATAAAGTACCAGCTAAATTACATTTGTATCTAGTCTAAATTCCAGTGGTAAGAAAAATTTATTACCAAACATTTGTACTCTGGCTTATGGTTGAATGAGAAAAAAAGAGAAGTATCTCAGAGCACTTTCATGTCATACTGAAAGCCTAAATAAATAATAGCTGCCAGATTCTCAGCTGATATAAAGAAATTCAACTGTAACTATGGAAAATTATGTTGCTTTACATCAGCTGAGAATCTTGCCCAAGCAAATCTGAACCTAAGCTTGATAATTTCTAAATTTTATATTTTATTTCACTAATTGAAAGCAGTAGCAGCAGCTTTCTCCAAAATCTAACTTTATCTTTCCTTTATCAAATGTCTATGGAATAAGCCAAGAGTCTTGTGTGTCTTTGTGGACTAAGCCAGGAAATTTTGAGGTAGGACTCAATTTACCTCTAATAATATCTTACTTAGGAATTAAAAAAAAAAAAATTGCTTTTTCTCTAACTCAGTGGCTTCATGCAGCCTGTGAAACATTATTCTGTTGCCTGCAACCACAGAAAATTAAAATGTTCAAATAGAGGTAGAGGTTAAAAAGGAAAGGATGATGCTGTCCACAGTCAATTATTTGTGTGGTACTGCTTTTAAGACATTTCTGTGTTTCACATGCTGATTACTTAGTATCCTGTTTCTTCTGGATCCTCCTACAAGGGAACTAACTCTTCCTGGACACTGTGTAAGGAACTTATTTGACTAACTCACAGTCATATTCCAAGACCTGGGCTACATACTTAATGGATAGGCATCATTCATTCTTCTGTGTTTTTTCTGCAGAGCCCTACAGAATTCACCTCCAAAATTTTCAACATAGTTAACCTCTTTAATATTAAGAGCATACAGTACACAGGTAGCTCGTGAGCAACTGAGTTCTGCTCCTTGGTGTCACTGGGAGTAGCAAAATATCAGTTGTGGGACACTCTAAAGGGGGAGGGAAAACAGGAGTCCCAAGGAAACAAATCGGGGAGGCCAAAAGGGAAAACTGTGAGGGATAAAAATATCATTTGAAGTGTCCTGTCATGGAGCATGGGAATGGAAGAGGTTGCCAGCAACCTTCTCTCTGCAGAAAAGTAAGTGGATGGAAATATCTCCTGTGTTTGTGAGCGTAGCTTCACTGCTTCCCCTGCCTCTCCTCATCCCATTCTTTGTAAGGAATGTCTGGAAAATAAAAAACAACTCCATTGTTTCGTGTGGTCTGAATGCAAGGAGAGCAATCAAATCTGAACCCTGACATGTAGCAGGTCCTTTGTGTTCTACTCTTTAAGTGACCAAGCCACGTCAAATCCCATGGTTTGCTTGCACTCACTTAAATGAGATAAACAGAATATTCTGTCACAATAACTGATCCTGTTCATTAACTATCTCTTCAAATTCTTCCACTGCTAGAAACTGTGGAAATGCATCAATTCTCAATTATTTCATATCTCATCATTAATACAAAATACTGATAGATTATAACAATAAAAAAAAAAAAACAACCCAAAACCTGCAATATTGAGCTCAAACCTCATACATTTGGTACTAACTCTGTGTTTACATATCAGGACCCATAAGACAAGATCTTTCCTGTGTACTGTGTTAATTTTAAATCACTGATTTTAAACTAAAATAATGTATGTATACAGATGTACATAACTATCTGCATATGTCATATATCCAGGTTTGTAAGACATGCCATGTCTTACTGAAACCTACGTAGTTTGTATCAACACAATTCCATTTTGCAACCAAAGAAGTAATCTTGCACAAAAGAAAGTTATTTTGACAGGGTCTATTTTCCATATGCTTACGTTGATTGGTATTCATTCCATTTTCCTCCTTTCATTCTTTTAGTAACAGAGTCCCATTTCAGTAACTCTATTATTTTGCCTGGGATCGATGTCACGCTGACAGCCCTATAATTATGTGGGTTGGCTCATTTAGTCTTTTAAGTACTGGCATGGTGTTATCTTTCTTCCAGTCCTCTGGAATGTCCTTAGTGTTCATAGGGCTACTGCAAATCAACATCCTGGTACACATCAGTTGAATGCATGCTGGTTTACCATTCACCAGTAATTCACTTCTATAATCCATTTTACAGAAGTTTCCAGACAATGAGAATCTTGGATAACTTTGTATTTTTTTGCCTAAGCTGCCATTTCTGAATAAGAACTTTAGCAATGTCATTACTGAAGTGAGAAGAAAAACTTCAAAATCTTTTTCCTGTACATTTTTATTTAAAAAGTTACAGATGGTCAGCCTTAAAGTATGTGGGATGTGTTTTCCTATATACATGCTTGTGTATTTGTGTACATTTATAGATTCGCAAATTCACATATCAGAACAAAATAATGGAATAACATGAAAAATTATTTGTGGTCAGGATAATACTGGCCATGTAGGTACTAAGAAGTGGTTTAGTGCAATAGGAAGAGTCAGAAGATCAAAACAGCTGCTGCTGCAGCTCCTACATCTAAATGGTTTTTCAGTCAGGGTCTTACACTGTACTCAATTTGGTTTGGTCTCTCGGGCTGACGGTCCTTACCACATGATGGTTCTTAGCCATCTGGAGGGCAAGTCATAGATGTGGATGTTTATACCTTTACTCCAGGTTTGGAGTTGCATTTGGTGTGCAACAAGAGCCGAACATTTTTACTTGTTAGAAATCCAGTTGCATGCAGTAAAACTGCTCTACAAATCCAGATCAAACGGCAACAAATGCTTTAGCCAGGGAATTTGTTTTCAAGCAGCTGTTCTCAACCAAAATGCAAATGTACATACAATCTTTAACAATATTTTGTCATAATGAAAGAACTCATCATAGAATATTTCAGTTAGTTATTTTTAATTGATACTTTAGAATCAGGTTTTTTTACACTAATAAATATATGATGTTGCATCAAAGATTAGAATTGTATCTACTGTGTATATACCTATATTATTGATTTATTGAAGAAAAAGAGAAGCTTAGTTCCTCATAGTGTAACAGATAGTTTTAAATATTTGTTGCATACTTAATCTGGAACCAGGTTGAAACTAAGCCAGATGCCACAACTAGCTACTGAGAAGAAGGTGCTGAGTGAGATTTAATTCTATCCATGTCAAGCATGTAGATCAATGTATGGCTCTATGTAGTTATTCTAACTACACTCTATACAGCACAGATTGATTAACACTCAGTAGCTGAAAAAGGCATCTGACTCTTGCTCAGTCCTAAAACTGAAAACTGCAATGCTACATATGTCTTGAGCAGAAAGCAAATGTCATGAGGAACTTATAACTGATAAGACATATGATAATCTTTTCTGAATATCACAGAGCAGTATGAACAACTTCCTTCATGTGGCACTATTTCCTTGCTCTCTATCAGATCTGACAGAATGGCTTGACACGGGTGCTGTGCACATAACAGAGATACGACTGCACATAGCAGAGATAGAGCCTGCTGTGCCTCTGTGGCCATGACATGATGCCACATTTATATTTGCCACATATAGCAAAGCTTACTCAGTTGTAGTAAAGTGTAGTTCCTAAAGGTTTGGGTGCAGCCTTCTATTACTTTGTGTGCTGAATATATAACACTTTTTACTTACTGCCTGATCATAAATGAAGGATTTTTAAAGTTTTTTTGTGAACACTTGTTCATATTTCAGTGGTTCTAGAACTTGATTACCCAAGAAATCTGCTTGCAATTTCTGGTCTACATTAATTCATGGCTGGCCCTTGGCTATAGTTGGAGGGGCCCTGAGCAACCTGGTCCTGTGAAAGGTTTCCCTGTCCATGGCAGGAGAGTTGTAACTAAATGATCATTGAGGTCTCTTCCAACACAAGCCATTCTATGATTTGTGGTTCTATGATTGTTCCTTGAAATTAGTTGCTTTCCCACCATCTCTAACATTTTTACACAACGTATTGGAAAATACAAACAATTATAACCTTCTTTTTCTTTTTGCTACAATGAATGAACATAGCCTTTAAAGTCACCAGCTGACTAACAAGCACTTGAGAAGCAGGTAAAACTTTCTTTTTCATTTGTTCTTAAGAATATTTCATTCTCTGTCCCAAAGCTCCATAACTTCAAAGAAAAAATATATGTTTTAAATAGGGAGTGATTATAATAATTTTTAAATTATTTGAATATACTTTAGACATACTTAACATATAATATATTTCCTCTGAAGACCTCCAAGGAATTAAAAATTCACTAATTAAGTACTGTAACATCCTTGAGAGGCATATACCATAATTATCTCCATTTTACAGATGGAGCAAGTGAAGCACACGGAAGCTAAGTGATTTGTCCAAACTAACACATTCCACTGGAGTGTAGCCAGGAGAGATACCCACGCTTTCTAATTTCCAGTGAATCAATAGATTATGCTACACACACCAGCCCCCAAAGGCAGGCTGTTACTGTTTCTTCACCAGAAATTTTTGGCTTCCTTATTGAAAACAAGATGCAAAACTGCCTTAATTCAGATTGTCTAGTAGCTGCCAAACAGTTTTAAAAAATGCATTAACATACAAATAATTATAAAGGGCTCAATGAAAGACTGACTTGAAAATGATACCCAAACACTCTTGCTCAATGACAGCCTTCAATCTTGTACCTTCTTGGCCAACTGCACATCTGCTCATTCAAAATTCAGGTACCTCCCTTCATAAGACAAAATGATGTCTGACGAGGTAATAGCAGATTGCTTACAGACCAAGCAGTACTAGTGGAAGATGCTACCATGACTCTTTGACTAATCAAACGTGCATCCATTACAATATAAGGGAATATCTTCATTTTTAACAGTGACCTGGCATAGGTCCAAACATATGAGAGGACAATGACTACAATCACTCATATCCATGACAAGCTGCGTGACTTTCCCAAGCCAAAACTTTTGTTGCCGACTAGCAGCAGTTTATAAGGTTCTGGAAACCTGCTGAGAAATGTCTGTATTCTCTTTGATATGTCAGATTTTATCCAACATAAAATTCATTTTTCAGAGCCAGCACTGAAATTTAAGAAGCTTACTGTTTCATTTCCTCTCTTTCCTGCATCTCCTAATTACTTCTGGGTTATTCTCCTCTTTTGCATATTCTCTTTCTAATCCCCGACTTTGTTGTTACTTTAGGACACAGCATCAAAAGGAGAGCAACACATCTGCCTCCATCTTTGCTAATAATGTGCTCCCTAGAAGGAGCTAAAAGACACTTTTCAGAGTAGCACAATATGAAACAGTTGGTTTCACTTAGGGAGAGAAGGACATTGATTCTGGTCTACAAAAAAAATTCCAGAAAACACTAAATAAGATAGGAAATGCAACTAGTCTGACCTCTTCCATTCTCTGAGTGAGAAATGAGGGGACTACATTGATGTTTCTGAAATGGAGTGGGCTGGGGGCCTGAGAGCCTTTGTGGGCTTGCGTTGTGGGCTGCAATTTCACCTAGGTAACTCTCAATAATATCCTTCTCAATATTTTGACTGCTTTGGATACAGTCTCAGATGCCATCTGCTCTACAGTGTATTGTTTCAGATTGACTAATAGGTCCAGTGTGTCAAAATTTGCCAGAAGAGGAAAAATACTAGAAATTTATAGCTCTTATAACTTCTCTGTCTTCCAGAAGCATCTCTAAAAATTAAGTTGGTAATTATAAAACCCTTGAACTGATTATTCTATTAATTCATATTTAATGCTACTCTTGCTCAGACTAAAAGTAATGACTTATGGTTATGTAGAAGAGAAGAATATCATAAATGTGGGGGGAAAATGGTGTTTCATTACAAAATTTAAAATGTTAAAGAAGGTGGTTTGCTGCTTGCATGAAAAAACAAAGACATTAAAGATTACTCTGAATTTCAACCTTACAGAATCTCAATTCAGCCTCATATCAACCTCTGCTCTCTTACAAAGTGTAAAATATCCTCTTACCATAACCAATTATTTGAAAAACTGTGGAAAAACATGGTATTGAAAATATATGTGTTTTGAATATTATATATTCACAACTTATTATAATATTAATATATGCATTTATTCCCAGTGTTTGGACTTATATTTTAAAAAAATTACAGAATAAGCATCTCTTTTACATATAGAATTATTCTCATGCCTGTTATTATCTAAATACAAAGTTTGAACAAAATGAATACTCTAAGAAATATTATCTGAAATTACCATTGATTTAAAAATTTTCAGTGGAGCTTCTTTAAATTCTTAATTATTGTAGATCAATTATCATAAGACAGATAGTGGATATATATGATAGTGAGAAAAAAAAATCATAAGCTTTGTATTTAAAATGAATATACACATACAGGCAGTTAAATTTGCCAGTGATGCTTGAACAAACTTATATGTTAAACACTTTACATCTACTTTTATGTTACTATATATTCATTAATTAAAGAGCAAGAGCAAAAAATGTATAAAGTTGATGAAAGGTTTACAGACCTAGTGACCTATCTCAGCCCCAAGGATTACTACAGAAACTGTGTGTGACTACAAATTATTACACCAGCCTTATGAGGATAATGATTTCCCACCTTCCATGGCGCTGCATTGTTATCCATAAGCTCCCAAAGGTCCTTAAGCTTGTTAATAACCATTATAGATGTGCAATGAAGTGAATCAAGACTAAAATGAACTCACCTGAGCCTAAGCAGATTAACCCTGTTCAAGTCTGATGATGTCCATATAAATTCATCTGGATCTCCTTCCATCAGCAAATAGAAAAGTGCAATAAAACAAGGGTATATTTTATCTGTTCTTTTAAAAATAAATGCAAGAAATTATGCAGGACACAATTTCAGGAATAACTATTTAAACTGCAAAAGAGGGTCAGCTTTCCCTGGTGGGGACATATCTGGGCCCCTGGGATTATACTTCATATGTGTTCAGCACTGAGTATTCTTGAATCCTGCTCACAGGCTGAGGGCACTATGTCTTGTAAGCTGACTGCAAAAATGTGAATTAAACAAAGCTGGACATCTTCTGCATTAGATTATTAGCTAGTCCTGAGATAGCCATTGAAAAGATGATGCATTCAAAAATGAAGAAACATTTACATTCAAAATAAAATGAAGGTAACAATTTATAAAAATTTTAGATAGTGCCATACTTCAGAAGAAAGAAAACATATTTTGAATTTGTTTTATAAAGTCAAATTGAAATGTTTATAAAATAGTCTGCTAGGATTCATAGACAAAAAAGTAAAAGGCACTTAAACATTCCTTCAATGGGATTTCACATACAGAATTATCTTATTTTCACACATATTTAAGTCACAGTATTTCTACCTGTAATGAATATATGCCATAGTTTAGTTTGTAGAAATTCTTACCTAATATAATAAATTTCATGTTTATAATTATTTCATTATTTTTTGTTACAGGATATGAAAGAGGTGGTGTTAAATGGGAAATATAAAATTGGAAATGGTGTTTCACTGTTTGAAAGGGATATGGAAGAAAGAGTGACCTTAAGATGGTGCTTAGATGAGCACCAGAAAAGAACTAATTAAATTAGACTCATGATCATTGGTGATGTGAATTTGATATGGAAAGATACGGCAGGTGGAGGAGTGAACTCCAGTCTGAGTACTTCCGAGTAACAGAAGAGAAAGAGATAAGGATGGAAGCAATATTTCAAACAGGAATGATCATGTGCTTCCACCTGGGGAAAACAGATCAATAATTAGGCAGCAAACCACTGCAGCAGAGTGTTATGGCTCAAAAATAAATATAATTCATTACCTGGATATGATCTGTATGTTGTATGCAAAGAAGAGCAATATCACAAAGAGAGGGAAGAGAAATCTGGACCTAGAAGGAAGACATTTATCTGTGGTGATGGAGAAAGGAGATCAGGGTGATCTGGAAGAAAAGAGAAGACATCAATTTGCTATATTGTTGTCAGACCCAGAATGTTCAGTGAGAGAAAGGAGGAATAAAAGGAATAATGTCAGTTATGGGACAGAATACACAGCAGGTGATAAAATTAATATAGAAGTGGATTGTCAGAGACCAGATGTATAGAATGAAAAGAAAAGCCCTCAAAATGGACTACAAAAGAACCTCTGAAGAAAAGTGTTATACCAAGCCTTTCTTATCATATGATTGGCATCATAACTCTGTGGAGGGAGGGAGGGAGGGAGGGACAAAAAAAAATTCTTTAATAGAAAAAATCCAGCATTGAGAAATTCTGTTCATGGTGGACTAAACAGAGGCAAGTTGAAGCAAATGTCCTTGCCATCCAAACTGCCTGCCTTCTTAGAGATTTATTCTCTGTCTCTTGTGATCTTTACCATCTATGCAGGGTGTGGAAGAAAGACAGCTCCTGAGTGATAGTTTATCAAGAATGCAAACACTCTGCTTTCCATTAAGTGTTGAACCCAGTACAACAGTAGAAGGAAGAGGTGTAGGTGCAAAAGCATTTCTTGATACAAGTAGTTCAACAGATTCTGATTTAAAAGCTGTTTGTTTTCACTCCTTGTGGTTCAGTTGTTGATTCTATCTCAACTCTGCATTTTTCCTCCATTTGCATCTCTGCCTTCTTATTTCCATCCAATATTCTTATTACGTTGATGAATGAATATTTTTTACTTTTATTTCTATGCAACCTCCTTATTCTTTACACAACCACCTGTGTTTTATATGTAGATGCAAATCTCTCTGGAATGTTTTAGTCTACCTCCCAGAAACATATAGAAGCTTGAAGAATAAGCCAAAGCAGAAAATTCTACTTTAGATTTTAATTACCTAATTCATGTTTTCCTCAATCCTGGTCCCTTTTCAAGAACAGCTAAAAAACAGAATATGGCAATGCCAGCTTTACACATGATTTTCAGACATTCACAGGAAAGCAATTAAAGATTAGTTAGGCTGAGAATCAAAATCATGTAAAACCAGACTATTTCTAGGGAAAATAAATACTTTTTCTGTTAATTTTATAGAAGGGAAAACATGGTAGTTTTGTTTGTTTGGTCTTTTTTCATTTTGTTTCATTTTGTTTTAGCTCATCTGCCTCAAACAAGATTGTGATATATTCTGATTACTTAGAACAAAACCTGCCAGAACTGGAGTTCCAGTTTCCTATGTTCAACTGTTGTTTTTCCCCACTGAGCAGCAAGAGTTCAGACAGATGTATGTAATAAATTCAGAAATGTTGATCTGCACTGCAGATGAAAGGCTGAATAACAGTACAGTCATAAAACTGAAACTTTTCATACCATGCAAGAAGCCTGTACTATATTTTACTCTACACTTCAAGATATATCACAATGACAGATTCTGTAATGTCAGGATATGGTATCGAAAGAATTCAAAGAAGTTTCTCAGCAGCTGCTGTTAGAATAGTTGCAATTGACTTATAAAGCTGTCTGAAACATAGTCATTTTCACTATTTCTTACACTTTTGGAGTGCTTTTTTGTTAGTCAAAAATCAGATTCAGTCTAACTAACATATTCAGCCATTCTACAAGACTGCTGAAGATAATGTTTGTAGCAATAAACTGTGCTGGAAAGTTTATAGTAACACGAAAAATATGTAAACAGAACTTCTAGAAGGTGACTAATTTTTATTCAGACTATCCAAAACACCTTATTTTGTTTTTTTTTACTTTATAAACAACTACTTAACTCAAAGTCCTAAAAAAAGGTGGCTTGACAGTTCTGACCAAGGTCATAATCAACATCTGAACCTGTCAAAGCAGCTTCCAGCAAAGCAAGGAAAAACCTTGACACTCTCAAGGCCCCCAGTTCTCTCCTTTTCCTTAGTTTTCCTAACATATTTACTTGGTTTTCCTAAGGTGATATCTCTTTGCTTTATAAAACAGTACATTCCCATCCTTATTATGGTAATTTTCATTTTCTTAATTTTTCTTTTAACATAAAATAGAAATATTTCCATCAGCTTCAAATGAGCATTGCAAGCCACCAGAAAGGATGCAATTGGGAGTTTTCTTAATTAGAAAAGCAAAATGAGCTTTTTAAAAAGTGGCAAAATTATTCAGGAGAAAAGAAAAAAAGAAGTGTTAGCTATTTTGGAAGAAACTTACCATTCCAAATTTCACGAGATGTGCTTAACCATAGAACATAATATAGCAGGCTTGTTCACATTTCTGTGCACATTTGTGGGTTATTAGTACAGCAGTATCAGTTTCATTGACCCAGACCTGTACAGAAGTTCTACGTGGGAGCAAAATTGAATGAGTTTAATTAATAGAAACCCATTTACACCTTAAAAATTGGGCCATTGTTTTCCCATTTACTATTTGTGATGGAAATCCAATAGAATTTCTTTTTGCAATAAATACATGTAAACCTGCTTTTTAAAAGGGTCTGTAGTATTCAGATTGCTAGCATACAATTACTGACAAATAACTTCTTCATTTCTTTTTACAGGTAGGTTATGTTATGACTGTTCTGTCTGCAGGAGGTTGTAAAGTCAACATCCATGGAAAACTTTAGAGGCACACTTAGCAAAAGTACTATCAAGCTTTATCAGTCACAGCAGGCAGATGCAATTGTAAACATGTTTCGTTTGGAAAAGAAACAGCTTGGCTTATGATTGAGATAAATATTGGTTCACATTTTCAACATTTACTTTGTACTAATAGACTGTTTCATTTCATAAGCATATAAGCAATCATGGTAAAGTTATGGCAGGACTGAAGTATACTGGCATATTTATTCCTTGAAGTTCTCCAATCAAAGACAAAACTCAGTTGTTTGCTTTGATATTTATTTAATGATGTGAGCCCTGACCGGACTTGAGACAACCTCAAGCATTTCATAGAGCAGTGAGTTTCTTTTGAAATGGAGCAATGTAAACACGCTTTCAGGTGTTGTATAAATAGCAAAACTGTAACGCATAATATTTCTATAAATTAGCACGGAGTTAATAACTGATGGGGGAGGGGGTCATATATAGGTTACTTGGCGAAACAACGCTATTTCTCAAGGTGTAGGAAAATGCAGAACACAGGCCTCAAATGTGCAAAGTACATGATAGAATAATCAAGAACAATTAGAACTGCCCCTGGATACCTTAAAAAGGCTATCAAATGCTTCAGTGATAGTCTTGTTTTGTTTTTTTTTTATCCAAACAGGCATATTATTATTACAGTAACCACCTTATAGCATTATAGTCATTCACTGAGAGACCTCAGGGGCTTCATGCACTCTCTGTAAGTATTTTAACATGGGGGTTCTTGTTGCCTGTTCCTAAGCAGTTGCACTTTCCATCCTTTTCCTAGAGTTGAATCAAGATCAGTTCAGTCAATCAAGGGTAAAAAGTCAGAAAAATCCATTAGTAAGCACTGAGTGATGACAGAAACAATGACTAGACTAGTGACACTGTGATACTGCTGAACAGATACAATTTAGTCATGATATTTTAATTTCTGTATTCTCTGTTGGACACACCGACTAGAGTCCACTGAAAGCACTTTAGTCAGTATGCTTACAAACACACACATCCTCCCCATTTTTTAATGCTGAGAAGATGCATGAATTGCAACTGGAGCCTGATATCACTAAAATTCACATTAAAGGAGTAATGTGACTGTTATTTGACAGCACAGCGGTTAATCCAATGGAAAAGTAGTATCAGTCAAGCTGGGACAGCTCAAAAGAGCTTGGAAAATTATTTTGGTTATTTTGGAGCCAGTTTTTGGGGGCGAGGAAACACAGAAATACCTCTCAATATAAGACTAGAACTTCAGACATAAAACCGAACAAGAAAGAAAAATTCCAAAAGAAAATACTTCTCAGAATTTATTAGAAGATCCTGGCTGCTAAATTGCTCAGTGTCTTTTCACCCAAACTGCAGAAATGTTTTCCCTAATCCCAAATATTTTTACATGTTTGTCAGGGTGCCATGCTTTTCTGGCTCTTGAAATCTCACCTCTTTTACCAGCACATCTTTAAGATGTTTCCATCCATGTCTCTCCTCCATCTTTACGAACTTTCACTCTACACAACACATTGCTTAAACAGTGGACACAATTTACAGTGATATTCATTACCATAAAGGGTTATTGACAATGCCTATCCAAGCTAGCTTTGCATTTGGGGCCTGCTCATCAGGATTAGTGCATTTAACAAAGCAAATGAAGCTAGATCACTTGAATGATACCATCTGTGAGTCCTAAATTGCAGAATACCCAAAGACAGACTGGACTCCCTTCTATAAAATTCCATCTCCATCTCTTTCAAAGTCATTAGAAGAGCTTGATGCTCGTAAAGGTGAGATTACATAAATATATTTTAAGTCTTTGCATCTTAGTATTTTGCTAATAGGTGTCCCAACATTTTGTAAGGTTTTATAAAGAAATATATACAGTTCTCTTCTATAGGCAGAAGAGCAAATAATCGACCACAAAGAAAATGCATTGACTTTCAAGAACAATCCACTACAATTACCAGCCCTGGTGTTAGGTTTTAAGAAGATGTCCAACCAGCATATCTATTGTTTATTCACCTGAAGTGGGTGGCATACAAAACTCTAACATTATTCCAACCAGTATCATGCCATAACCCTGACAGAAAGGGCTTTTGCTTGATGTCAGTTGTTCTATGACTGCCAACTCCATGGCAGATTTTGCTGGGAATAACTTTCATCTCCACTGACAACTGAAATATAGTGAACAATGTTGTTACACTACTGAGATGAGAGTGAAAGGGCTATGTGTGAAGTGTCAGTCAGAAACAGCAGAGTACACAATACTTAATGTCACTTACAAATATTAAACATTTAGGAAATACTAAAATTATGAATTCATTAGTAGAAGAGAGTAAGTAAGCTCAACAAAGAGGTTTAATATTTTTTAAACAGAAAAAAGTCAGCAAACAGCACAGGGTAGGGGTCAGTGTGGGTAATCCTAATGAACAAGCATTGATTTCTGCTTTTGGAATCAATAGCAAAATTACACCATGGCAGCAGAAATACATGCTTCTTGTACCAAGCAACTTCTCCCTTTGAAAAGTGAGGCTTCTAGTTGCACATTTACCACCATCTAAATTCTTTTAGTAACACAGTCAGTAAACTAATTAATCCAATGATTACTGAATAAACTTTCTTCAGTATTTCTTCCAAAATACGTGAATTCCACAAAAATTTAAACCTTACTGACAGGAAAGAAATAAAAATAAGTTTCTTAAACTTTAGAAGATACTAGAATATACAGACTTAATTGATGCACCAAGAACATGATAATATATATTGATGTGACCTTAGACTGAGTATAGACTAAAAAAATACCTTCTGGAAAATTTAACTTCTCTTCACACACTTTAAAAAAACTGTTGAAACCTGAAGAGGATAAAGAAGAGACATAGAGGAAGCCTTCCAGTTCTAGAAAACATAAAGGACACCAAAGGATTTATTTAGCTCTATTTAGCTCCAGGGAGCTAAAAGTCGCAATATAAATAAAAAAAGATTCCTCTCTGTATTAATGGATCTAAAAGGTGAAGAGATGACTGCTGAGCATGTACAAAGGCAAAGAGTCTATGGTTATCATTAAAACATGATCTTTACTGTTTCTCACTTTTTCCTGTCTTTCATTCACCTTCCATTTCTTGTAGTGCAAGGTCTACTCTACGATTGCAAGCCATCACTCATTCTTGCAGTCTGTTTTTCTGATGGTACTCACCATTAGTGAATGCCTAAAAAATATCTATATTCGTATTCTTCTTCAGCTCTGGAATTTATCTAATGAGCAGGTCTATGTTCAGGCTAAACAGGTCTGCTTTTCTTCCTAGAACTCATGTACCCTGTCCACATCATACTTTGTCGCATTTGGCTTATTCCTCAGATCTCTGTTTCAGCACATAGGAGCTCACTGATTCATTTTAAATAATGACTGACAAAATCTAAGACCAAACACTTTCCTACATGCTCACCAGTGAATCCAGCCCATTTGTTGATCCTTCCTGAGTTCATTTTCTTATGCATTTTCTTGTTTTTCCACACTTCTAAAACTCCTGTGTCTCTTTCTCCCTGAATATACATGTAGCTTACTGATCTTATTGCCCAGGTGGTCCATCTGTCTTGCACCTCTGAGCTAAATGAAGTTCTATATTATACACAAATTCAAATGCACTCCATCCTAGATCCTCTCAAATAAGATCCACTGCTTTGCAATCAAACCACTCTCATTCAAATGCCTAATGGCATCTTCCTAGACAAATAGTATTCACTCTTCTCCTTGTTCTCTCAGTTACTCATCAACTCCAATTTTTTTTTAAATGCCTATCCTCTTATGACCATCTGCCATTACTTTTTTAGGGTTTTCCCTAATCTTTCCAATTTCTCTGTCAGTCAGTTCTTCCTCAAAATATCTTTTAAATGTTATACTCCCAACACCAGAACAACGTAACCAATATCACTCATGGTAAAATCTGATTTGCTGCTTCTTTTTCTACCTGGCTTTTGTAGGCTCTGCTTTTGATGAGTATAGTATTCAGCACAACAAAGCTCATGAGTTTGAGTTCCAAATTATAGTAATATTAAAATTAACATTAATTTTAAAATATTAAAATTAGCTTTCAACATTTTGGATGACGATTTTTTTTGGATTCCACATATCTCTGTGAAACCATCACATCTCAGTACAGACATGCAAAATCAATTTTTAATTTTTTCTCTAAAATTCAGGTGGTTTGATGATTAACATTTATTTTCAAAAAGATGAAAATAAAACAAATAAATGGGTTAATTCTGATGTGTCAGTAAGTTGAATAAGGAAAGATTAGTGTACATGAGTGTTTGAATTCTGGTTCCATCAAATACTGTGTTCTTAGGAAAGTACATAATCAAATGCTATGCAGATGTGTGAACAGGCTAAAACCCATAGCAGTAATTTTGTTCTTTTAATAAAAAGTGAAGGAAAGAAAAAAACAATAAAATCTTGTTTCCACATGAAATTCTAAAATGTCACATAAAGAAATAATTCTCAGCTTTCTTAATTCATATGAATAAAACTGCAGAATTCCAATCACCCAAACTTAAAAACATAGATCAAATAGAAACCATTCCAAAATTCAAATAAAAAATTGATTACTTTAATCTCTGATTGACATGGCATTAATTAAAGTGGCCACAAAATCATATCTTTAGGCTTATATCCAGTCTTCAATTGCAACAAACTCAAAAAGAAAATCAACTGATTTTGATAAACCCATTTTGCCTAAGTATTTATTCTTTTAAAAGCAGAGACAAAACAATTAAATTTTAAAATCTGTTATGACTTCAAGGTTTGCTATATATTTTTAATATTTGGCACATTCTCTCAAAATACTTATAAATGAGAATTTTATTTTTTAATAAAATATTCTGAAATAATATCTTTTTTTGCCAGAATAACTCATGTCTTGAAAGAACTGTACTGCTATATTTATGTGTGTTTTTCTTCTTTTTCCTCCAGCTTTATGCAGAATCTCAAAGTTCTTCGGAGTACCTTATTCTCGCGAGACTGCACCGCTTTTCCTTCTCTGCAATGTAGTAAATGTGAAAGTTGACCTCACAGGTCTTAAATAGGTGCCCTTTGCTTTTATGCTAGTCATGAAAATCACAATTGCTGTAATAATTTGCTCCTAGCAGTAGTCTAGCAGCTGTCTAAATTTACAAGGTCAGCTCCAGCACAACCTAAGCCAAACTTTTTAGAGACCTCAGGGTCAGGTTTCAAATAACTGCACATTCCTACTTTAACCAAAAGTAATCCCTGAGACTCAGCACACTTTAAAGATGAATGTTCATCTCTTCTCACATTTGAAACTTCAAAGGCCCAATTACTACTGGGCTGACATGGGCTGTTTCATGATACTTCCTGTGCAAAGTGCTACCTCTCTGCACTCTGTGTTTCTGATGCTTCTGTTATCGCTGGTCAGTTGCTCTTTGGCAACACAAAATTCAGTACCAGATTTCCTCTCACTTCTTCCTTGCACTTGTTAAAAGCAATTACTGTTAGCATCCATATTTGAACTTTGAGTTCTGTTTCCGGGACTGTTTATATTCTTTACGATGGATACATTAATCACCAGCTATTGGGTTATCTTACAGTCAAAACTATTGGAAACACCTGGCTGGAAGATAAAAACAAAAGTAAGGCTACCAAAAATATCAGGATTAGGCTCAAGATAATGCCACTCTAAGACTGTCTGTATGCAATCTGCTTTCAGGGGAAAACATTGACAAAACAAATCAATTGATTCAAAGATAATGTTTCTCTTGGTAGCAGCAATACTCTTCAAAGTGTATTTGTGCATTTTTGCTATTGAGAGTCTCCAGTTGCTATTTTCATTTCTATTCAATGACTTAAAAGTTTCTAAAAATGGAAAAAATCAAGAGCAAAAATTTATACCACAATCAAATCACAATCTTTTGCTTACAACTTTTATTGCCTAAGTGGGTATTTTGAACAATACTTTTCTCTCTGGTATCAACTCAAAACTTAGTTTCTTCAATTACTATCAGTGTCCAATTTTTAAAATAATCTTTTGTGATACTTCATAAACAAACGACCTTGGTAAATTCGTTAAATTCTGAGTCAATATGTGACAGTAAAGGAGAACAAACCCAGAAAGGCCAGTTACTGAAAGGAATCATGAATTCACAGGACAGATAGAATGGGCTTAGAGTGGACAGGGTGGAAAGAATAAGATTCCTTCTACAAAATAGTTACTCTTTTTTCATTTTTATTGAAGTTCAATATTGTTTAATAGAATTAGATATAATAATATGGTTTGCATGGCAGTGATCATGTAAGAAATACTTCAGTGACTTCTGAATCATGTTTTAAAAGACGTGAGGATTTTTAATTTATTTAAGAAGATTAAACATAATACAACTGCAAAAAATTCAAAGTTCAATTGTGACTTGATATTAACTTGCAATCTTGAAATTGTTTGTCCTCTATAAGGAAAAAAATCAGTGAAATCATTCCCAGTAACTTAATACCCTTAAATGGTTTATAATAAAATGGCTTGCTCTTCTTTCAGGGATTTACCTTAATGATATCATTCCAAAGGAGTCTGGTTTAGATCAAACTGGGTTAAAGATCATGACTGTCAAAAGATGATGTCACTTAGATTCCATTACTAATAAAACCAGGGGTCATTTTGAGTACAGAAACAGTTTGATATTCATGCTTTCTTTACCTCTAATATCTTTAGTCATGCATTACAAAGGTAAAACTTCGCCCATTCCAATGTAGATCAAGAACATAGTACATGAACTTCCTATTTACAGTTCTTTAGCACAGTTGTTTAAAAAGCCAATGGCAAGAAACATCCAAAATCAATTTCAATAAATGAAATCACTTGGTCTAGGAAATTCTAATTTTAGCATTTTACAAAGAATAAAGTTAGAGATGCAAAAATTGCATCTTAATTTATTAATCCATCCAGATGTAAATAAAAGCAGTCAGTATAGGCAATACTCAGTATGACTGTGAAATGTAAAGTTATGATAGCTTAATATAAGATTGAAAGGCTAAAAACTTATAACTTATTTACAAGAGTTCAGTAGTTATTCTTCTCTTGTCTTACCTATTTAATATTTTGTATCTTCCTAGTACTGTTTGCCATGCCAGGTATTTTCCAGGACAATCAGCTTTCTCTTATACCTAGAAAACACTAAATATATAACTAAAATACAAATTAAAAAATAATTGCAAAATAAAACAAGTTTAACCACCTGAAATGATGAACTGCAATTATAATTTAGAACAAGAGAAAATAGAAGTCCAATCAAACAAAAGAATATTTGCCAACCCAGGATGGTCAAGTTGTATGGAGTAGTAGCTTTCAGTGAAATCTCTAAGAAGTCAAAATAAAGTCCTATGATTTTCACTAGAGGTTTATGTCTTGCCATCAGTACTCTAATTTGTGAAAGGAAAAACAGATACAAAACACTGAACACCTGATGAGTGTAAAAAGAGGTATGTGTCTAGCCATAATGGACTTTGGCCTGAGTACTTAGGATCCTCCTTGTCAACTCCTGCTTACCTGATTTCATTATTTTAGCCATTAAAATCCAGTTAAATCTACTGCTAAGACTCCAGGAAAGATTCAGAACCGGCTCATTCTGCTAGCCAAGATTACATTTACTTTTGTTATAGTGAGACTCTTAGAAAGGACCACTAGATGGGGGTGTGACAGACAGGGCAACGACTTCCCTGGATGTTTGTGGTGCCTCCTAAAATAGATGCTCTTCCTTAGCTCTGACACACATTACTGTGAAATGCTACGGTTCTTCTCTGCATTCATTTTTGATACAGCTCCTGTGAACTGTACACAGTTCATGTGGACTTAAATGTTACCTATTGCCAAAACATTTACTTCAGGAGTGTGTTGTAACATGTTCTTCCACAGTCTGTCCTTAGATATTCAACCAACACCACCATACTAATCTTTAATTTTTCCTTACTCTTTCTCCTTCATATTTCTCCATGCCAGTTCTCCTCTGTCTACTTTATTGTCAAGGTTTCTTTTAAATTAGTTTCTGCTGTACAACCTGTAAGATATAAAAGAACTGGGAAAAAAAACAAAAAATAAATATCCATTTCTCAAAGATGAACCATCATATTTTGAAACCTGCATCTTTTCCCTATTCTGCTTTTAGGTTTTGTTATCCTTTGGGTATGAAATAGTTAAAAAAACTCTAGAAAAATATCTTTTTTTATTCTAAAACTTCAGTTTCAAAACTGAATTAAAACTAGTATTAATAGAATAATAATATTTAAACACAAAACTTGTCATAAAGAAAATAATCTTCTGCTTGAAATTCAGAAAGGCTGTATAAATATATTTAAATGAAGACTTTACAATATAGATTCCTGATAAAATGTTTAAGTTGCACTTAAAGAAATGTGTCATATGGAGAACAAAACAAAGTTCATTCTAATGTGCATAAAACAAGCTTTGAAAAAAATAAACACTGCCAGATACTTCATAGGTTGAATCAACTATACAACCTGTTGAAACATGTGAATTATCTGCTGAATCAGAGATTTAATCTACTAAATCAAAGTTAACACCTACTGAGTCAAGCCCAGCACCTAGTAAAAAACTATTAGTACAGATTTATATGTATTCAAGTGAATTACAGTAAACACATTGCTCAATAAATACAAAGTGGATGCCATCTATTTATTGCATTATGTTTAGATGGCAACAAGTGTTCTGCTATGAGGGAATTTCCCACTCAAATAGCAAGAAATAAGGTCTTCCTTTTATGAGTCAGTTTTCTTTATTAGATGGCACAGATCCTCACCAATGAATTCATAGATATTCTAATGTCTCAGCAGAACCTGTAGGAATAATCAGGGCGAGGGGCAGGGAGAAGACATCTGTGCAGTTTCTTTGCTCCTTCTTCTTTTTTATTCTTTCCCTCATATATCATGCTGCTACACATGTAACTGCAATGAAAAGTGTGTGAGAAGAAAAAGGGCTCTTGTCCAATGCAACTCAGGAAAATTTCAGTTTGTAAATCCTCTGTTTCAGCAGCAGATGGTTCTGCACACTATATCTTTTCTCAAATCCTCCAGTCCCTCTACTTGTACAAGCTTGTATAAAGGCTTATTTTTTTGGAATGAAGCATACTATATCTGTATTGTCTTTTGTCCCTACACAGACTTTTTGTGCTGAATATTTGTGGTTTTTCAGTATTTTGTTTGACCGACCTTCTTTGTATAAAGACCAGGGAATGTTGCTTTCTAATTCCATTTGTTCCTTAATATTATGAAGAAAATACTAATGTCCCTTAGCAATAGTATTAAGAGCTGTCTTTTTTCCCTACATCTCATACCTTCTGATCAGGTTACAGCATTCATTTCATTTCATTGGTTTTGTGCATTGATATCCATAGCAAGTATACGTTTCCTTTAGACCTGCCATTTCTTAAGTCCTATTGTTGCCTTTTAAGCATCATTTCCTATATTTTTGATTATGGCCTGATTACAGCTTTTGAGACAAAGTATATGTGCCTACCTTTGTGTCTTGATTTGTATCAGGAGAGCAGTTTTGAACTGCCAGTTCTCCCCATTTAGTCTATTTTGATATGCACCATGGAGCTGCTATGGAGCACTTGAACTGAAATCCTTTGAGGTGAAAATAAAGAAGAAAGAGCAGTTCCAATGCACACCAGCTGCAAATGGGCTGGAGACTATAGGATAGCCTAGAGTTTATCCCCTCTCCTTCCCCCCCATTAAAATGTGACTTGTGTGGGCATGAACACCAAGTGTTTCATAGTGCAGATCTTGCTTCTGCTGGTCTACTTGCTACTGCAGACATACCAGAGACAAAGGCAATCCCAACTACCTTCCACATTCTTCTTTAGCAAATCTAGGACCTAAACTCACACCCACATACTCCTACTTATAATAAGATTATGTTTTATTGTGATTACCAGTGACAGGACTCAAGGAAATGGCATGAAACCGCGTCAGGGATGGATATCAGGAAAAGGTTTTTTCACCCAGAGGGTGTTAGGGCACTGGAACAGGCTCCCCAGGGAGGTGGCCACAGCACCAAGCCTGACAGAGTTCAAGGAGCATTTGAACAATGCTTTCAGATATGATGTGATTCTTGGAATGTCCTGTGTAGGGCCAGGAGCTGAACTCAATGATTCTGATATGTCCCTTTCAATTCAGCATATTCTGTGATTCTGTGATTCTGGATATTTATGTTGACTCTGCATAGAAAGAAAAATGTATTAAGATTTTTATGTAGACAGCAAGGTAAAAGCTTTCTTTCTTTTAAAAGATTCACGCAGGGAAAGTAAAAACTCCAAAAATAATTTCATGGTGAAATAAGCCCACTTAAAATGAAAATTCATAGCTATCACATATATGGGTAAAGATACTGTAAAACTGAAAATGAGTCAAAACACAAAAAATGTTAAGCTTTTCTAATTAGATCTTTGATACATCGAGCAGAAATCTATTTCATGTTCACTGTGTGGGATGTTCCATTCTGATGCAGCACCGAATAGTTACCTGTCAGTAACAGGTATGGAGAAATAAGAATTAAATTACATTCTTATCATGATTTGAGTGAGATTGGTTTGTTTTTCTGTTGTTCTTTTCCCTTTTTTTCATCATTGCATAAGAAATACAAGGAAATTTGAATTATAAGTCTGGATTATAATCAATGAAGTAACAGACTTTCTGCAAAAGGTTTTGTTGATTCAGTGATGAAAGATATTTGAGTGTTTGGGCTGGTTATCAATATCTTAACATGATACTGGAAAGAGAACACTGACTGTTACAGAAAGGTTGCATGTTGTCCAGCAACCAAGTTATGTTTCCAGAGGATGAATTTTCATACGGCACGTAACTGTGAAACAGGTTTTACTCATTAATACATGACTTGTTACTAATCTAAAAGAAAATTGATTAGTTATTTGCTCTGCACCATGCTTGAGATACTGAGAAGCAGCTGCATATGTCTTTTATCTATGGATTTGTCACACAGCATTTTCTGTTCATACACACAGGATCAAAAAAACTTATTTGTTTTACCTAAAGCAAACAACGACATCCATTATGAACCTACTTCAGCTCCTTTGGTATCTTGGAATAGGCACACGCTAAACAGAAAGTGACATATATGGTACGTCTTTCATAAGCTGAAATACGTTGTTTATGGTGGCTGAACATTTCTTAAAACCACAAGATAGCTACAATTACTTTACACTGAACATGCAAAGGAAGAGTACTCATTATCTTTTATAAAAGCCAGCAAAATGATCGAACAATGTCTGATACTGTTGTTCATAAAAAATCTAAGTTTTGAAAGGTTAAATAAGTAATTATTGTAGAAAAAATGCAAACTGTTCTGCATATTAATGAAAAATTACCTTGTATTATTAGATAAAATAGATTTTCCATTCATCTGGTTTTGAATGGTTAGTGTCAAATTATAAAGCAAGATAAAACGTTATCTGTAGGATAATAATAAAATAATAACAACATTTGATTAATTATTATTAGAGCAGTAGCAATAAGCACTACCAGGACAGACACAAAAATTTCTTACTTGAGAACTTAGAATAGAAATAGACAGCAGCAGAAGGGAAATGAGCTCAAAAGGACTGTATAGGAGGAAAAAAAATGAGTTTGTGCATTAAAAAGGTTGCATATGTTAAAGGTTTTTATACAGGTGTGACTTGACATTGATAGGACTCTCCAAACAGAAAGAGTTGGTTGGATGGAATTAGGTTTTGAGTGCCGTCTCTAGCAGTTTACTTCTCTCCTCTTTAACTCAGTCCCCCTCATTAAGATATGACCAATGGATTAATGGAGAAAAACGGTGATTTCAGCATAAGAACATTTGTAATCACTGTGATTTCGTTTTCCTTCAAGTTTTCAGATGCACTTCAATCTCCCCTGTCATTGGAGAAACAAGTAGTTACTTTTAGAAGGTGTCTGACAGAGACCTGCTGTATCATTATGCAGCCTCCAACGCCAGTCTCCCTGGAACATGACACTTATTCTGTCCTTGGGCTCCTACCAAATCACTCATAAAAATCTGTAAATTCTGGTATTGCGGCCATAAAAAACAGACAACTATCTTGACTATAAAAGTGCAGAGATCAAGTCACTACCACCTTCCACCAATTTGATCCCTGTCCTCCTAATACCCTGCATTTTCTCCAGGTTAGTGCATTTCTCTTAAGGACTTAGAGCCAGACAACTTAACACATCCTTCCCAGGATCTGGCTGTCAGGACTCAGGGATACCTCAGTCCCTGCACAGATCTGGTCACCATCCTTGCTGAAGATGAGCAGAGGCATGCAGGCAGCACCCTGACATCTATTCAGGAAATAATCCTAAACAAATTCCAAGAGTTTCAGTTTGGTGGCTGTATTTCTATGGAAACTATGAAGCCAGGCAGACCTATTTTATAAATGTTTATGCAAACATAAGGGAAAAAAACCCCAAAAAAGCAAAACAACAATGGAAAAAGCAAATTCAATCTGAAGTATACTGAAGCACTCTGACATACAGCAGTGAAAATTACATACTGGGTTGGAGCAAGTATGAACTCATTCTAGCACAAGCTTCTTTTCATGGCCTACAGTTATTGCAGGGTATCACTTGACTATGAAAGGAACTTCTTAAATGAAAAATAAAATTATATATAGACAAGAGTGGAACCATATTTTTTCAGTCATAAAATAATTGGGAAAAAATATTCCATGACATATTAAATTATCACATTTTTAATATGCGATATCTTTTGCAAAATTTTAGGAGACAATTTTGTAGAAAGTGTCTTAACTCTAGAATTGAAGAAAAATTTTGTTGTAAATTCAGAGAAGGTCTTAACTGGAAATAAAAGTTGAGAAATAACTACACAAACGAATGATTTTTTTTTTCTGAGAGCACAAACCTGATTGCTCTTATACTGCTTTCATCCTCTTCACACTTCTCACCATTTTTCTTAAAGAATTACATCACTGTGTTGGATGTTGCACTGGAACCTAAGGCCATGTGAATTTGAAGTCTTTCCCAAATTCATTTCTTGATGTATTTTTTGATTTCTTCCTTCAGAAATGTCTTTGTAAAAATTGCATTAAGATCCCTCCATTCTTTTTGAGAAGGATGGGGACAGGGCTATATACCCAATTCTAGAGGGAATTAGCAAACAAGCAGTGAGCCCAGTAATATCACTAGTGACACAGAAATTAACCAAAATGGAGCAGCTACATGGTCATAAAACTGTGTCTGATGCACTCTCAACACACACTCCATTCACTGGGATCAAAGTTAAAAAAAAAAAAATCAGAACATTTATAAAAAAGACACCCTTATAGGCCTCCTTCAACATATGAAAGTCAAGGCACCCACAAAGATATCCACCCTTTCCTCTGTAGCAACTCCTCTGAAAACAAGACAGACCGTGCACACAAAGGAGGCTTTTTCTCTCAGCTTGACAGCCCACTGCATGCAGGCAGATAAAAGCATTTTGGATCCTTGCCAGGAGAGAAACCTTAAAGCAGCTTCATTAGGCAAAAGTAAGATAATCAGAGTAAATATACAATGCTGCCTTTGTTACTTAAGCTGTTTGATTGGCTGTTTTGCTGTTGGCTGGCCAATTAATACCCGGAGCACAGGGCACTGACAGTGCTGGGCACCTCAGGGCACACGCAGGAGTGTCAGCATCCGATGCATGGCAGGAGCTGTAAAAATAGATCTGCAAAAATCTTCATATTTCCTGCTTGTTCAAAGCTGAGAAAAAATCCATCCAAGAGGTCACTCCAGCATGGTAATTATGATTTGTGTATGTTAATTATGTCAATGCAAGCAAAAGTGTGCAGCTCAAGGAAAAAAAAAATTAATTTGTAGTAACAACCTGAATGCTGGCCCCAGTGGTGCAAAGGGGTAGGTAGCAGAAAGGGCAAGCAGAGAAAAAAAAATTAGCCAGTAATACTAAATGAAGGTATCTCTGAAGGTGACTCTGCAAGTAAAAAAGAGATTCTAAAAAAGTTCCTTAGAGAATTTCCATATCATGGTACCGTGGAATCAGAGTTGGATAAATGCTGAGAAGATGAACTGGAAAGATGAACATTAAAATGTCCTATGCTACAGTGGAAAGACTATGGGGCCTGTGTGCCTAACTCCACAGATAAGCTGAAGATCTGTTCCCACCCCTACCATCATTAAGATTGCAGAACATTTGAACACTCTTTCCTCAGACAACAGGAGGTATGTAGTGCCTACAAAATGTTTAAGTACTTATAGTTTCCCTTCAGCTAACCACATTCTCCTGGCAATCTCAGACAACATGTTCCTTAACATTATAATCTTTTACCACCCACCACAGAATCCCTCCCACCACAATCATACACAAGTGCATGACTGTAACATTTTCTGTCTTTCCCAAAACCAAAGGAAAATGTCCAAATGTGAGACTATTGTATTTTCCATCAAGTGGGTTAAAATACTAAACCTGCTAAGGATGCAGGAGAGAAACTTTGTTCTTGTCGGTCTAGTCACAGGGGGCAAATGCGAGAGGGAAAGTCTGAAAGCTAAATTCACTCTGCTAGGTAGGGGACTAAAGTCCCTGACCTGCATAGTAATATTCTTTGAAATTGTGCAGGTTGTGAGGGGCAGGCAGGGATTCATAATCTCCATGTATGACAACGAAAGAGCCTACATTAGAAAGACTTGGCTGAACCTTCATTGTAACAGAACCAAACTGTCAGCAGTGGAAACTAAAATAGTCACATGGGGTCTCTAAAGTGGAAGTTTGACTGGCAGAAGTGTCAAGCCCTGTGTAAGACATTTTAGAGTTCGAGTAGGAGGATAATAGATGGGCTTGTGTTCCTAGGCTGCTGACTTCTTATGAGGGGTGAATTAGGATGGGGTCTGAACTGGCAGTTACATGTGCAGAAGTCACATAGGATTGTTAAGGCCATTAAGGCTGTGGCAAAGACTGCATCTAGCATGGCTACATCCTTGTAGCTTGTGTGTCCTTTATCTCTGCAGCTCAGAAGGATGTAGTGGATACAGACAATGTAAATACAAGGGAAGAAAAAATGAAATAATCAAGGAGACAGAGCAGCTACATCACAAGCACAGGTTAGCATCCTTCCTGTAGCGAACACTAAGGAAAGGGCCTGACCAGGGGTTATGAACTCAGAGGGGGAGGTTACCAGAAGTGCAGAGCTGTTGTTCACTAAAATCAGCAATAGACAAATTCTGTGACACTAAGTGGCTCCAAGCTAGTAAAACATGGATTTAAAATAAAATACCTGTTCAACCAGTGGTTGGAGAATATCTTGAACTTGATGCTCAGGGGGGCAGTAGAAACAGGGAGATCTGAAGAAGAAAAGGTACTGAAAAACTCATAAACAAGAGGGTCACAAATGGATACTAAAACCATGGCTTAAGATCTCATGTGCCATATTCTAATACAGTATCTGTAGAAGTTGGTGGAGCACGTGAGTTAGGGCTTGCAAGTTGGCCAGACTTATGCACTCTGCTAAAATGGCATCCTTTGACCCGCCCATGACACAGCACTGGCCTGCCTTAGGGAGGACATTTCTCATTAACAGTGAAATCTTAATACTGAAATGTCAAAATGTCTTGTGCACCATGCCAATGATTGACTGTTGAACCTAATCCTGAGAATAGCAGATCATCACTCCAACAGTGTAAATGCTGCCTGAAAGCCTTAATGTCTGAAGTTTGTCCTTGGCACCTGTAAATATTCACCTGGGCTTCTTCACTTTAGTCAGCTTGTTTCTTGTTCTACCAAGCACACTTCTCACAGACACACCCTGCAGATAGCCAAGCTGTCCAGTGAACAGGAATTCAGCTACAATTCAGCCTCAGTATGAAGAGAGATGTCATCACGCATTATGCCAATAAGAGAAGAAAGATTCAGTCACGTGGCTTCGAAAAGTAATAGTGCTTATCTAAGACTTAGCTGTAGTAGCCAGATCAATTGCCCAAGGGATTGTATTCCAATCCTCACAGGAAGGGTGGCGTGCTGACTACAATTCTCTGCCTAGAACATGAGAATAAATCTGCCACTGTAGGTGAGGACTTGAAGCAGCACACCCTTGCTGCTCTTTGAGAGATCATAAAACAGCAAAAGTTGTCACAAATTTTTGTGCATGTCCAACACAAATCATGCTCTTGAAATCAAATGGCAAATGCTCTCCAACATTCTAAAAGGCATTCTAGATATAGTGAAGTTATTTCACTGTGCTTTCCTGTTTCAAAACAGCAACCAAAGCTGTGATTGTTCTCATTCAGTAAGGCCTGATTTTAATAATCTAAACTTCTCAGGTAACTGAATGTTAGACTATTTGAGTTCCAAAGATTTACTATTCACAGCATAAAGAATTGTTTCCTTTTATCACTTTTAAATTTGCTAACACTCAGAGTAATTGAGTGTCTTCTTGTTCTCACATTATGAGACTAAATTAACAGCACCAAACCATCTATCTTCATTACACAATTCACTAGTCAGTATATCTGTTCATTCTTTCTTTTCTAAATTACTGAAGTTAGCTTTTCCACTCCAGTTTACATGTACTGCTCACCCAGCTAATTTCTGTTCTCAATATTTTTTCCCATTCATCTTTTGATTGTTCAAAAGGAAGGTCATATAAGATGAATACCTTGTTTTCAGGTGGTTGCTGAGTCAGAACTTTACTAATTCAAAACTAAACAGGCCTTTTTTTATCTACATTTGCAGGCATAGGCTTTGCATCTTTTTTCATGACAGCTCTTGCAGACTATTATGGACTATCTCCAACCTTTGTGTGGACTGATGACTAAATTTTCTCCTTCCCTTCTTCCTTGGCATGATAAAATGTTTAGATAACAAAATCTTGACTTCTGCTAAAGTGAGGTAGGTTAGAGGTTGGCTGTAAGAGTGATTGAATGAAATTAGTATCTTCCAGAGATAGGCAAAAACTTTCTTTTTTGATTTTTTTCCCAGAAACTGCAGTAAATAGAATGAGAGGCACTATCTGAACAAGTAACTGTTTCCAGCGCATTCTGCTTCCTGAGGAAGCATTTCCTTGTCAGTGTTATTTTCTACCCTCATAGTTGGCAAATCAAAGAGAGCAAGAAAATGCATCTAAAAAGGTAGAGAAGGACAGATGAAAAATGTATTCCCAGAAGCATAATATCTACATGATATGACATTTACCCCGACTGCAATGAATCTAATTTTCAATCTAGTTCAACAAAGCCCTGCAAAATCACTTCACTGGATCCAAAGGAAGAGATGATTCCCAAAAGCAAGACCATTCAACTAGAATGCCTGTTTTTAAATTAAGATATTGACTTAAGATCCATATTACAAATGTGATGTAAGGAAAATAAGTAAGAAGAAAATAATTACAAAGTACCAGTCATTCCATCATTTGACCATACTGGGACATTGTAGTATAAACAGGGTCAAATGAGAAAGGGCATAAGGTGATATCAATCAGGAGTGTTCAGCACCTATGATTGAATAGAAAGTGGGTAATACTAGGGTTACATTAATAATTTCTGTATTCCTCTCCAAATCATGACAGTCAAAGTGACTGGGGACACAGAAAATGAGAAAGGATGCAGCATCAGAAAACTCAATAATGAAAGCAGATTTCAATCATATATAGCCTGGCTATATATTGAGTTAGGACATGAGAGAGATGACACTGGTATCTCATCCAGAGATACTGAAAGCCCTCTTTGGAGCTGTTAGTTAGAAAATCCAAGAGAAGACATCTAGTGCTTACCTTACTCCCAGGACTGACTGGGATACCATTCAAAATTTTTCTATCAAATACCTACTCTGACAGATTGTAACCACACATTCATCTGCTGGTAAGATCAGGTATAAGGGCAAGTGGGATTTAATTTCAAACAGGGAAATCATCTGATGTGACAGTATATTAAAAATAAAGTAGAAGGTGCATTTGAAAAGTTATAATCAGAGGAAGCTTGGAGATTCCTTGCTGACCACAAAAACATCCCACCATAAGGCTGAGACAGAGGCAGTAATGTTGTAAAAGTATATGGAAAGAATTCCATGCAAGGAACAATTCAAAAGCTACAATGCTTCAGCTTGGAAAGTGATAATCAAGGATGGATGGGATGGATGAGATGGAAGTCTGTGAAATTAATGACTATCTGAAAACTTAATGAAGATGCAGAAAAGGAAGTAAATTTTCTTGCCAGAAGCTAAAACCATGAAATGAAACAAAAGGATCTGTTTCTTTGTGCACAGTACACAGTACCTCTGCTATGGGGTCTGGCAGATGTGAGAAGTAAGTCCAGTCTTTCTTCCACAGCTATAAGGTTTGTAGAAGAAAAATTCATTAAGAATGTTAAAACAAACTGACAATTTGGTGTTGAGCTATCTCTGAATGACAAATGGCTCAAGGCCAGGGGAAAATTTAAAGGAACTACCTAAACACCTTTCTTTCTTTCTTATAATCTTCCCTCAACATCTGGTGTTGTCCAAGAATGATACTGATGTAGAATAGACCTTTGGTCTGACATAGTGCAGTCATTCTTACATTTTTATGAAAAACAAATCAATAACATGAGTTGTAGCAAATTGCAAGGACCAGATGGTACTCACCTAGGAGTTTCAAAGGGACTAAAATATGAAAAAGATGCACTGCAATAAATGATTCAGTAAAAATATAAAATGTCCTTGGTAGCACGGATAGTGGGAAATAAAGTTTTAGTTCATAGAAAGGTTCTCAGACTGAACTGAAGTTCAGACTAGAAAGTCTGATTTCCATGCTGGAGAAAAAGGTAGAAAATAGAATAAAAAGTAGACTAAGTATTTGGAGAAGTGTGAACAGAAAGAGGAAGAAATAATTTGCCTCCTGTAAATATATTTCTGGAGTTTATTCAAAGAATCAATGACCAAATGGAAAATAGTTACTTGACACTGGTTTTTCAGGAAGATTTTAACAACTTTTTCAGTAAAGATTTATAATGAAATTATGTTTCCAATGACTAATAATAAATGTATAGAAAGATAGAAAGCAATTCATTACAAAGTTGATGATTTTATCACTAGAACAGGATGGCAGTAGTGTGCTTTGACTCCCATTTTGCAACATGCATTAAGGATCTAATAGGAAGAATACTTTGGTGCAACACTGTGGGACGCTGTCATACTGCTGAATGACTGGGAAATAAAGTCATAGACAATACCAACATTGGCAAGTTCAAAGTGATGTACATGGGAAAATGTACTCACTGTTCCTATGCAGCACTGTTCATATGCAGCAATGAGCTCCAAACTAAATGTTACCACGCATAAAATCCTGGAACCTCATGCCGATACACTAAGGTGTTTAGAAAAGAAAGCAAATTTTAGGAGTTAAAATGAATAGAATGGAAAAGAAAACATTTTGTCCAAGTTATGTAGGCTACTCAAGAATTTGTACACAGTTTATATTTTTAGGCCACTCACCTCAGAAGTATACAGTGAGATTGTAAAGCGACAAGGAAAAGTAACAAAAGTGTACAGAAAACTGTTTACAAAGACTGAGTTAAAAGATTTGTATTTTTTACTCCAAATTAAGAAATTACAAGTAAGGAATCCACAGAGAGATAGATGATGAAGCACAGGATCATAACTTTAAAATTATGTGTGAAATGAGGATTGATAAGGAAGTGCTGTTCAGACAAGTGAGGAGACATCAAGTAAGATTACCAAATGCAGGCACAAATTCCTCAAGATCTGTTACCGCTAAGTACATTCACCCCCAGGTCTAAAGATCCCTAAATGGAGGATGTCCTGTAAGATCATTCCCAAGCATTTTCAATAGCACTGCCAAAACTCTAAGAGACGATGAACTGGATTTGTCCACCATATGGCTGTTTATTCTAGAAAAATTAAATCTTTAATTAATATTACATAACAGAGATGGCCTGTCACTGCAATGTAACGCTGTATTTTTGAAACAGATTTATTCTACATGTCAATGACTACTTTTTAATTTATTGTAATACACACAGATCTCCTTTGGACTAAGGTCCCTAACTTTTGGAGTCTAAACAAAGAGGTGGTTGGTATACTCAGTACAATTCAATTTAAAATGACTGTTTAAAGACTGCTACTTCCACCACTTGCTTCTTTTTCTAGCTTATTACCTTCCTTTTGCTCTATTTCCTCCCTTCCCTTCCTTTTCTGAAAGAAGCTATTAATTCCTGCTTCTCCATGTTTTCTCTCTTACCCCTCTACCTTTTCTCCATTGCCTTTTCTTTTGTGTGAATTTATTAAATAGATTACAGTGGCAATGAAGTGTCATTATCAACAGGGGATAAAAGAGTTCATAGCCTTGAGTCACTGTTCAGATTTGAACAGACACTGCTGTTTCAGCTACAGCTCCATTCACATCTGGAAGATTTCCACAGTATTCAGAATTAAGAGTATATATTTGGGATTATTACTTGCTTATAGAAAATCTTTTGTAGTAGATGATCCAAATGCATGATCCAAAGCCAACAGATGCTATGTTTAATAAAGGTCTGATAGATTCAGCTTTTTGTATAAAAAATAGAGCATATTAAAGAGGGTTTTTTGTCATTTGTTAGTTTTCCTTCAAAGAACTATCTCTCTCTGAGCTGACAAAACTTTCAGAAAGATAGTCTACCATAATTAAATTATCACCATTACCTTTGGTCCCCACTAAAACTGCTCATAATAAACATTAATTTCTCAAGATGACATTTAAGGGAGGGAGGGAACCTTGAGTCCATGGAGTGTTCTGGACAAGATAGACACGCCCTTTAGGTACATTTTTATAATTCTCCATAGGAATTTGGCCATGCTGTGTTTAGGAATATAATTAAATTCCTCTTTATTCTAGCTCTGTTAATAGAATGTGCAGAAATATCTGGTGAATGGATTTGATGGGCATATTTATAGGTTTCAGAAATGAGACTTGGATCACTTGATTCAGTTCACAGTTCCTGTCACAATTCTCTCTCTAATATTTTCAATGGATACTTACATACCACCCGAAACTTAGCATGGCTAAAGCACATGCCTAATACTTTATTCTTTTTCCCCTTTCAGTGTTATTGTTCTTAGGCTGATACCTATTTGTGCCATCTCTTATTTTGCCCTTTCATTAAGCACTTCAGAGCCAGATGGAACTATTTTGTAATGTTTTTCAGTATATTTAATCTAATATGTCCTTACATGTTTTTTCATGTTCCTATAATCTGGTATCACAACTGTTAAAACCCATATTCATCTGCCTTTTGAAAGTATTACCTTACTAGTATTCAATGAGAATTAAGCCATAAAGACAATTACCTTTGTCTGTATTTTTTTTTTGTATTTTAGCCTTTTTATTTCATTTATTCAGAAGTTCAAATAAAGCTTTATTTGCAGCACTCTGTTCTGTTTTGAACTAACTGAAAAGACTCTGAAAGTCAGCACTGAGATTGATGAGAAGGTTTGTGAAAGTCTTGATGAGTTATAGTTGTTTAACCTAAAGAGGAGGTTGAAGATACGCACAAGAGTCTTCAAGTAAGCAAAAGGTTGCTGCAGGTAGGAAAAGAAAAATCTGTTTTCCACGTTCAAGCTGGATAGAACAGGAAATAATGGGTTTCAATTGCAACAGAAAAGATTTAGGTTACTAATATGATTTTTATTTTATAGTGATCAAAGTTAGCAAAGCATGAGAACAGATTGTCTGGGGAGTCTGTGAAACTTCTCCCTTTGGAGATATACAAAAATAGCTTGGACCAATATATACCTGAGGTGATATTTGCCTTGTTGATTATGCCTTCTGGCAGGAAAGATGGATTAGATGTTCTCTTCATGCAACCTTCCAGTCTATTATAACGTTTATATTTCTAAATTTATCCCCTCTCTTGAGAGCTTTGAAGACCAAGAACTAAGATCTCAAATTTGATTTGATAACTGAGGAACAGTCAGTGTTTAATCAAAGGAAAAAAAAAAGTTGCTGGTTGAAGTGCATCCACTGTATTTAAATGTTAAAACATTGGAAATTTTTCTATATATAGGAACGTATTCCCATGTGAAGTGTGTTACTGTAATAGCCTGATTCAAAAGATAAAAAATATATGGCTCACTGTGGGCACACTAGCAGCTGACAAGCTGGAATACTGCCTCCTCACTATTCACAGATGAAAGAAAGTGCAGCAGCTGTTACTGTTCAGGTAGCTGGTAGTGATGAAGAGCCCAGGAGGAGCCTGAGGCGGTCTACTGCCTTGACAATTGCAGGACAGATGGCCTTAGTTGTGATTTATATTACTAAATATTTTCCTCTTTCCACCTCTGTGTTGCCTGAATCTAACATCATTCAGGTGGTCTTCACCCAGGGTATGACTCAGGTAATGAGGCATTACTCTTCTAAGAGGTGCAGAATTATATACCACTGGCATGTGTGTAAGACTACACAGGACCTTTTGTTCAAGAGTCAGTCTTAAGTGCTTGTAAATTAATCTTTTCTATATTTTTGAATTATGGTATTTTTATTCCTTCTAGGAGGAAGATTGTGTGAGTAGTAGGTTTCAATAAGGCAACTGCAGAACAGGCAATCATCTGTTCATCCAGGCAGAAAGCCTGCTTTAAAACTGTCCTGCAGTAATGCTGCACTCCCAGTAGCAGAAACCTGACATTCAGCCAGAGCACTTCTCAACAAACTGATGCAAAACGTTCTCCTCAATTAAAAACTAGTGAAGAAACCATTTCATGGCATGAATTGCAGAACTCTGATCTTCTTAACTTTAAAGCATGATTTTGAGACTAAAGTTCAAGCTTACAACTTGATGAAATCCAAAAACATTTCTAAGTTTTTGTTTGGGCTTTTTTTTTTGGGAAAGATGAATTAAACAGGAAAGGGAATTTATTTTTTAGTATTAAACTGCAGATTATAAATCTTCTGAATTGACAAAATGCATCTACCCTCCAGAATAATTCAGGTAAATACACTTTAATATTAAAAAAGGGAAGGATAGATCACTTAGCTCTGGCTATGAGGTAGAACAGACTGTCTTTCTAGGTCCTACCTTGTTCTAAATCTGGTTTTCTTTTTCTATAAATACTTTTTTTTTTTTAATATGATTTCTTAACAAATATCAATTACTGAGAAAAAAAATTTGAAATGATGTTTTCCTTCATCAATTTAGATATGGTTCTGAAATGTCCCAATAGCTTCTTCATGCCCTTGATCTCCTGGATGGATAACTGTTTTGCTTAGGATTTTCTTCAAGTTAGCAGTTTGAAAGACTGTGGACAGAAGATGCCATTTTTTCTTTCCCTTATTGGGATTTTCAGCAAAAAATATATATTATGTTTAAATAGAATAGTTACATATATACACATACATTTATATATGTATGCTTATAGATATGTATGACATAGAAAAGGTTAGAAGAGGCCTCTGCAGATCATCTAAGAAGGTTAACTTCAGAGTTAGATCATGTTGCTCATAGTCTTTTCAAATCAGATTCAGAAAAATCTCTTTCCACTGCTTAATTACCTTAATAGTGAATTTTTTATTCCTCATATTATGTCATCAGTATTTTCCTTCAGCTTGTGACTGTTTCCTTGTTTTTGCTCTGCATGCATGAGTCTGGCTCTGTCTTTTTAATAACTGCCACTTTGGATAGAACAGCTTTATGGAAGTTGTTTTAACTAACACATTTATGAAGAAATTAATGCATTTTCATGTTTTTACAGATCATCTGCCATTTATGACATTTTTTAAGCAATTGTCTGCTTCCCTTCTATGAAGTCAGAAGCCTTGACATCACAAAATTCTAAATTCTGCAGACATTCAGAGATACTGGAAGCATCACAATCACAAGGTTCCACCAAGAAAAAAAAGAAATGCTGGCTCTTCTCTATACAGGTTTCTTGGCTGTCCCACTGTTAGCAGCTGCTTCACTTGCCATACATATTTATATATAGTATTCAAGTAAGTTGCTTCAGTTAATATTAAAACACTGTAAAAAAGTAAGGAGGAGGATTCAGCCTTGGGAAAAAAAATTGTTACAGAATCTAAGAATCTATGTTGCACACATTTGTTCTATGGCTAACAATTAGCCATAGAACAAATGTGTGCAACATAAACCTTCATGACTTACAAATATATAGCCAATTATACTTCTAAAAAAAAAGAAAGCAAGCACTGAAAAACAGCTTTCATGGGCAGGGGGACAAACACACAAAGAAGAGAAAGAAAAAGCAGTCATAATTTCTAATTTTCAAACAACAGCTTCATTTTTAAAATTTTTTGTCTTTCATTAAAATAACTGAATTTGGAAAAGTTCTAGTCAGACATTATTTTTTGTCAGCTAGAGGGCCTACTTCTCCACAACTGTGATTCTTTTTTTACTAACATCAAAGGGTCTTCATTTTTACCAAAACACATGATCTACAGTGTTATGCTCGGCCCTCATAATTTCCTGTATTTTTAAAAATATTTTTAAATTATGTCAAGGTCAGAAAAAAGAATCCTCATCTTTCTTCCAATTATTTGTATATGAAAGTTCTTTTTCAGCAAGGTTTTTCAGACCCAACTGGAAAGTTTAAAGAAAGGACATGTGAGACTTCAGAGATAATGTGCTGTTTTACGCTTGGATTATGCTCATGCAGTCTGGAGCCACACATATGCTTAACTCATGTCCTGTAAAGTGCTCACGGTAAAAAAAAATAAAAATTCATACATATTTGTTTTATTATAACTAATGGCAAAAGTCAAGATATGTAATCATTGATTCCAAATGTAGTGGCTACTGCCTAAAGTACAAATCCAGCATCACCGAGGAAATCTGCTTTATAGAAGGCAGGTGAGATATAGCTGCATTTTCATTCTTTTTTATGAAGACATTGAAAACTGTTTTTCAGATATCCTGCCTGTATAACAAACTACTTTTGATCAGATTACCCTTGATAGTAATTTTTTTCATCATCTCTCACCACTTAATATTTAGAATATTTAGTTTGGAATTGGAACTAGACACAAAAGGCAAAAAATTTTGGTTTTGTGTCTGACTAAAAAAATAAAATGAAAAAAGCAGGGTTTCAAATGGACAGAGGAAGTTTTAGAGAAGCTGGAGACGTTCCTGAAGAAGATTGTCAGCAAAGGAAATGAACAGATTTTTGAGACACAAATACACAAAATTCATAAGGAATAAAATGTAAAACATCACAAAGATAAAAAGGTGGTAGTGATCTCATTTTCATCTAGGTATAGACTTAGAACACTGAAAAATACTTTGGTGAAAGAACTAAAAGAGATTTCCACTGGGCAATGTATATCACGCAATAATCGGAGCCTAGGAATATTCTCACAGTGTTAAATGCTGAACTTAATGAGCATCTGATTCCTCCTTGGAAGGCATCCCAGCTGAACCTCTCGAACATAAGCTCTCCAAATAATGCTTCTACTACATTAAAAGAGGTGATTGTTTCTTTAAAAGAGTCAGAAACTGTGCTTTGTTTGGCTAAAAGGGTGCAAAGCGTCACCCACGCAATGATATCCAATCACTCGGAAGCACCTTCAGCCATCAGCACTGCTGCTGCAAAGGGTCCAGCAGCTCTCCGAGTGACATGATGCACCCTACGGCTCACCTGGCTGCACCTGCCCTGCCTCTCTGCCCGAGGGCTCTCAGAGCCTCCTGCAATTTTTCCCTCATGGAATTTGGATGAAGCAGTGGCTGCTTCCCTGCTCAGTGTGTTTGTGTGCATTGAGGATTTGATATGACTACTGCACCAATCTCTCAGGACACCAGCATTGCATGTGACCATTGTTTCTCATTACAAATGTCCAACATCTATTTCTGGGAAGTGGTGGGACTAAATGCAAGTGAGATGTAGATTTTTATTTCACACTGTGCCACCTGATACATCTAAATGCTCCAAATCTTTGGCATAAGTTTTCTCACAGTACAAGCAAGCTGATTTTCATTCATTCTCTACTGAAGAGAATATTGTGTGAAACCTTATGTCTCAGCAGTGCTGCATTGTATTTTGAGAGTTGAACATATATGACTATGTAGTCTTTTTGGTATGTTTCTAATTATGACATCAAACTCCATAAACTCATTAGATCTGAGATAAAGCCCATATCTTTGATATTTTACAGTAGATATTCTGAATTTTTTTTGCAAGAACTTGCAAGAAAAATTCCATCAGTATCTGATGGATAGGATAGACACATAGAACATGGTCTTCTTTTTATTTTTTTTCTTTTCTTTTAATGAAAATGTAAGACAGAGAACTTAATTTATTTTTTTTTTTTTTTAATACTCGGGCTTTCATACTTGCACAGAAAAACGTCACTCTGATTTCCCACACTTGACATCACATATTTATGCAAGTTCTGTAGTTCTGTGGCATCTGTTGAACTTCAGCCATCTGGACTCATGTTCTAGCCTTAGGCATCCATAACCTAGCAATATTTAACACATCTCTTTCCATATAGAATTCATTTGGCATCTTCTGAATTGCTGTTTTGAGCAAAGGTCTAGTAGAACCAACAATCGAGTACTATTATACCTTTCCTCAAACCCACAACTCAGAAGATGCCAAATAGAGGAAAATCTGCTAAAGGTTTTTCTTTCAGATTATTTGTGTGTAAACTCTGTTTCAAACACTGATATATTCCACTTTTCAGCTAGCTTGCTTTAGTACACAGATAAAATGGTGTGTGCTCTCTCTCAGAAATATCTAAATCAGCGCATAGATATGAATCTGCTTCTGGCCTGTTCTGAAACCATTATCATAGTGGTCAAATCAAGGCAATCAAGTGCTGCACTGTCAAATGGATTGACACTAAATGTTGTGGGGTTTGAAGACTCGAGGAGAGAGTGGGTCATTGTACAACTTCATTGCATGGTGCATGTCAAATGGCCACAAGGAAGTAATACAGGAGTTTAAAGTGCCTTAAATCTAAATATCCTATGGCAATAACCAATGCCTATCTTTAGGCCAGATTTTTGATCTAATATTTCACTAGGTGGCATGATATTTTCTCATCTATTCTCTCTAGCACAGCAGATGAGTATGTCATACCACCTATGTAGATCATAGCTTTTCTGGCAAATGTTATGTGGAAGAGTGAACTTTATACCAAGTTTTTCAGTATTTTTAAGTATACCACTGCAAGGAACTCACCTGTTTTATGGTAATTTATACATGTTAGGCTTTAAATTTAAAATTCTGATTAATGCAATAATTGTCCTTGTTTTCCAATTTTCTGGTGAAGTGTCTAATGAAGAACAAGCACTTGAAGTGGTCTTTTGTATAACTCTTGTCATAAGAGAACAGAAAAAATCTCAGCAGTTCTCTGATAATTCCGATCCCTACCCTTTGAGTTCTTGTTTTCTCGTACCGTCACCAAGTGATCTATGGTTCTTTTGAATCTGTGTCTACCACAGCAGGATCTTCATTTCTGAGTAGCCAATATGCAAATAAGCACTTTCTTGTGTTTATTCTTCTCTCAATATTTCTTTATTTTTCTTTTTTTTTTTTTTTTTTTTCCAAAAGTGTTTCACTGGAAAATAAACATAGTGATCCTCATAGAATGGTTATGATTACTGGTAAAATGTTCTTCAGCAATATGAGCCTTTTTTTGTCATTTTTTGGTTTTCCTTCAAAGAACATAATAATCTCTGAGCTGACAGAACTTTCAGAAAGATAGTCTACCATATTTCAACTATCACCACTACCTTTGGTCCCCAGAAAAACTGCACACATTAAACACTAATTTCTCAGGATTAATTTAAGGGAGGGAGGCAATCTTGAGTCCATTGAGTGTTCTGGACAAGACAGACCTGTCAGTCATCACAGGTATAGTTAGCACAGAAACAAAGAATCTTGCATTATTATGTTCAAAGATTTTTTTTCTTTTTTCAGGAATTGGCTGACACCAGCCTAGGATGGTATGTGGGTCCTGCTTGTAGCAAATCAGTGTAATTTGAAAATAGTTTCCAGCCAGGACATTAAATATAAAGGAGTTGTAAGAAATACATAGAATCAGAATGTCTTAGGTTGGAAGGGACCCTAATGATCATTTAGTTCCAGCCCTCCTTCCATGGGCAGAGACACCTTACACTAGACCAGGTTGCTTAGAGCCCCATCCAGCCTGGCCTTGAACACCTCTAGGGATGAGACATCCACAGCATCTCTGGGCAACACGTTCCAGTGCCTTACCCTCACATTAAATAATTGATATCTAATATAAACCTCTTCTCTTTCAGTTTGAAACCATTCCCCCTTGTCCTGTCTTGTAAATACTCTTGCAAATAGTCTCTTTCCATGTTTCTTGTAGACTCCCTTCAGGGATTGGAAGGCCACAATTAGATTCACCCTGAATCTTCAAGGGTATTCAGGAAATGAATTTAATTGCAAATAAATTATTAAGAACAGCTTTTTCATTTGTTTGAAACAGCATTCTCTGCTCCTCTTAGCCTTCAAGGAAGGCACGCCTGTTTATTTGTAGAGACATTTGGACAGCCTAGTCTAACTGATGTTTGTATATGATTCCATGACCTCTAGCAATGTTTCCAAGTGTAGTAATGTCATCTAGGCAATTCTGGAGTGCAGTCTGCCTATTGAGAATCAAAAGTACTGTTTGCAAATATGTACATACACAGCATTTTTTACATTTATTGGATTACTTATTCTATAGGTCTTTGTTTTCACACAAAACCCTTTAGAAATCCATGATCTTTGGAGAGAAATAAATTCAAGCATGCTGTCTCTACAGGATAGATATAGCAAATAAAGAGACACTATCACATAATGCTTCAACAGCCTGATTTGGTGGGCACATGTGGGACTTTGGGAGATTGCTTTGGGGCATTTTTCACCAGTGTAACAAAATCATTTACTGTGCATGACTACAACTATTCATGTTCAAAATGGAACATTCTCCTGGCCACATCACATATTTTAGATTGGGATTCATGATAATGGCAGAAGATAATATCTATTCTTTCCCCAAAGGTTGCATTTCTCTTGTAGGATCATAATACTTTTCAGTTTTCAGGTTTTGTATAGATTTTCATCAACAGCACAGCTTTCCTTGTATTTTAATAGTTTCTAAACCCTGTAGCTTTACAAATGCCAAATCACTGCCGATTTCCTCAGCCTCTGCTCTAAACTCCAAACTTTTCTAAGCCCAGTCAAGTTGCAGCTGTGACCATAGGTCTGATTCAAGCAGTAGGTGTTCCTGTAGTCATGTCATATGCCATGTTCTATGACCATGCTTGCATGGAAGAATCACCTTCCTTGCAACAGTTTCTCAGACCAGGTCTGTGTTCACAAAGCTTAAAGCATTCAGCTAAGGTGAGTCCTTTAGACAAGGGAGGAGGGAAAAAAATGAACATCAATGAAACAATATTGAACAGCTGCAAAGAGTGAGCACAGAGTACATCCTGGTTTCTTCTCAAAGACAACGTGAAAGCAGCAATGCTCAAAAAGCTCTGTTGCAAAGTACCGGTTTGTTGTTTTCCAACGCTGACCCAAGTGCTATAACAGATTGTAAGCACAGTTGGAGGCGCACAAGCAATATTGACGTGGGAAGCAGAGGGGTTTCTTCTTTATTACCAGTCGCCCCTGTCCCATGGAAGGGAGCACCAGCCCATAGCCACCCGAGGGCTGTGCACGGCAGGGAGCGGCACCCCAGCACGGCCCCGGCCCCGGGGGCACCATCCCAGCATGGCCCCAGGCTCAGGAGCACCATCCCAGCATGGCCCCAGGCCCGGGGGCACCATCCCAGCATGGCCCCAGGCTCAGGAGCACCATCCCAGCATGGCCCCAGGCCCGGGGGCACCATCCCAGCATGGCCCCGGCCCCGGGGGCACCATCCCAGCATGGCCCCAGGCTCAGGAGCACCATCCCAGCATGGCCCCGGCCCCGGGGGCACCATCCTAGCATGGCCCCAGGCCCGGGCAGGCCGGGAGTCCCCGGGCCCGGCACGGCCCCGCTCCCGGCCGGCAGCACAACCGAGCGGCGCCCTCTACTGCCCAGCGCCGAGACTGCAGCGCCACCGCGGCCGCGGCTCGGGCCGGAGCCATGGCCTGCGGCGTGGGCATGGGCCCCGCTTTCCTTACAGCCCTACTCGTCCTACTTCTGCTTTTCTCCAGGTAGCCAAGTTTTCTTGTGCAGCAGAAAATATATTCCTTTGGCAGATTTGGCATGGTTGGCCATGCTTATTTTGATGAAGGCCAGGGTATGGTTTTGGGCAGGTTTCATATTGAGCTGCACATCTACCAGCAGCTCCCCGAGTCTATCTCCTCAGGGCTGCTGTCAATCCATTCTCTGCACAGCTTCTATTTGTGCTTGAGATTGCCCCAACCCAGGTGCAGGACCTTGCACTTGGCCTGCTTGAACTTCATGAGGCTCACCAGACCCACTTCTCAAGCCTGTCGAGGTTGCTCTGGATGGCGTCCCTTCCTTTCCACATGTCAATTGCACCACACAGCCTGGTGTTGCCAGAAACTTGCTGAGATTGCCTTCAATCCTCCTGTCCTTGTCACCAACAAAAATGTGAAACAGCACTGGTCTCAATACCAATCCCTGAGGACACAAGTCACTTGTCACTTGTCTCCCCTTGGACATTGACTCATTGACTGCAACCCTTTGAGTATAATAATCCAGACAATTCTTTATTCACTGAGTGGCCTATCCATCAAATCCACATCTGTCCAGTTTAGAAACAAGAATTTCATCCAAGAGAGTGTCAAGTACTTCGCATAAGTCGACATAGATCATGTTGGTTGCTCTTCCCTTGCCCACCACTGTTCTAATTCCGTCATAAAAGGTCACCAGACTTGTCAGTCACAATGCCCTTAGTGAAGCCATGTTGACTGCAACCACTCATCTAATTTAATATGTGCCTTGGCATAATTTTCAGGAGAATGTGCTCTCTGATCTTGCTGAGTGCAGAGGTAAGACTGACTTTTTAAAATATTACATCCAGATATAGTTCTAGTTCTAGACACCATATCACACATTAAAAGGAAACCATCAATGCTTTATGACAGGAAGGATGATTCTGTGAGTGCTGGATACCTCAGTTTTTGAAGGGAGGACATACAGGAGGAATGGTAGACAGGCTATGTTTAGCCATCAACAAAAGAGCCATGTACATTACAAGATGTGTGTGAAGGGAAACATAACAGCCATTTTTAAAAAGGGAATGAAGAAGTCCAGGGGAACAACATAAATAAATAAAACATACACAAAAATCCCAGCTTGTATTGTACATGGATCTCTTATATATGGCTAAACATATCTCATCTACCATTCCCCCTGTATGTCCTCCCTTCAAAAACTGAGGCATCCAACACTCACAGAATCATCCTTCCTGTCATAAAGCATTGATGGCTTCCTTTTACTGTGTGATATGGTGTCTAGAACTAGAACTATATCTGGATGTAATATTTTTAAAAGTGAGATCATTAGATTTACACTGTGGTTTCATGTGTTTTCTCTTCTGTTTCTAATAATCCCTCACATTTTTGGCACTTATTTGTCAGATGAACTGAACATTAAACTGATGGTTTCAATGTACTAACACTTTAAAGCAATCATTCTGAGACTCTTCTTTGATGTTAATAATTTCAGGTCACTCACTCTGTGTACAGCTATGCTTAGGTTTCCTTGTATAATTTACTGATCATTTATCAGTATTTCTCTTATAATTTTTCCAGTATCATTCAGTATCACAAGGCCTTGTACAACTTACTCATTATTCTAGACCTGCAGTTGCCTGGACCATGCTTTGAGCCCCTTTCAAATTTTTTTTTTGTCAGTTTCCATTCCTCTGACTTTAACTAAGGCTGGTAGATTTTGTGTGCCTCTTTTCATCTAATGATCAAGTTTTAGGGATCCAATTGCACAAATATGAATGCTGCATTCATCTTCTGCTGATGGGCACTCTGAAAAAAATTCTTCATGGCCAATGATGCTTCTCTCAGAATCTGGGCATGCCTTGCTGGCACTAGCAAAATTTTCAACTGCAAGAATCAAATCTGGTTTGTGATATTTGCCCCAAAACAAGGTTGGATGGGTATCTGGGTCTCTGTTGCAAAGGCACCTTCTGTGACAAGAGGTCAGGCACTGCCCTGTGCTGGACACAGATGCTTCCAGCCAGTTCTAGTTGGCTCCAACAGACCCAGCGCAGGGCACAGCTGAGCCCCACAGCCAGACTGGGAAAGTGTATTTAAGAAAAGACAAAAGATCCTGGAAAGGCAGATGACTGTAGATTGTGAAGAGCCTGCCCTGGATATTCTTGCCAATAGCCATGGCGTGTGAACAGCACATTCTGGAGCCAAGGAAAACCATGAAGAAAAAAGAGCAGAATTAAAAAATGGTTAGGTGCTAACTACAACCTCTATTCCCTTTGTGCAGCTTGGAGCAGGTCTCTGGAGGGTAAGGGAATCTGGACTGAAGGTGTGAAGTTGACTCTGAGAAAGGAAACAGGAAAGAAGATATTTTAATGTTTGTGTCTTTAATTCTGTTTGTATTTTGCTACCAAAAATATTAATTTTAATTGTCCGTTTATGCACTTTCTCTAAGTCTGTTTGGCCTGTGAGAGTAACTGAGAAACAATAGCCCTTCTTTACCTTGACATATGAGCTTTATTTCTCATTCCCATTCTTCTTTTTTTCCCCCTGTCCCACCTCACTTAAGCAAAAGTCAGAGAGAGCAAATGGATGGGAGTTTTGCAGTTAGCCAAGATTATGCCACTAAAATTTCTCTTAAACTTATGTTTGACCTGGCTTAGACGGAAAACTCTAGTAAAATGCCTCTTCACTTAATGGGCAGCTATTACTTCAAAGTCACTTTAAATTTATTTAAGCAATCCAATTTTCCTCATCTTTGGTGATTCTTGCCCCCCTTTTTCCTCAAGCACCTCAAGCACTACTGACAAGTATGGAGGATCATGAGAAGTTTGGACCACACTTGGCTCTGTGTAATTAGGGAGCCTCCCGTGTCTAAAACTGATGCGGGTCATGAGTTTGAGACTTTTTGAAATATATTAACATGTGTATCTCCCACACCATTTGGGATACAAGCGCAACATATTTTCATGGCACCCAATTAGAGAAGTGTGTAAACACTGCATATAGGATAGGCCAGGTGCTTCATTTTGCTGAAGTCTCAAAGAGATTTGATTTTAAATGTTTTATAATGCAAACATTAAAGGGTTGATGTCAGAAGTCTTTGCAGGAACAGGTAACAACAAAAGAGCTGATGTTGTGTTTACAATATACTCAACCTTTCGGAACATGGAAGGGGTTTTATTAATTATTTTCACTTTAGTTTCATATAATAAAAATAGTTGAACAATCTTATTTTTTAACGTTTACACAAAGCTTGAAAAGTGAATTAGGGAAAACACTAGATAACTGCTCTGTAAATAGTTAAATATATTTTTTATAAAACACTTTCATTTTCATAATGTGATAACATTGCTATTAAATCAACTTATTTATAGGGTAACTGTCTTATGAAAGCATACTAAGAACATACCAAATTAACATAGATGGTGTACATTTTTTTACACAAGATTTTTCATCTCCCATTTGAAGCGGAAAAATTTTTCAGCATCATTTTATGCATTTTAAAAGCTGTTCTTTCAACTGAAAGTATATATAAAATATACTATGGGAATTGAATGCATGCTTTAAAGACTGACTTCTTCCTCTGAACCAACATGTTTCTGAAGTGTATATTTCATCAAATAAGAAAAAACCAACCTGGATAACATAAATGTTACCTAAAAGCACGTGTTTACAGAAAGCAGCTAGTATAATGAAGATCCTCATAGTGAAAGATAGTTTTAAAAGTTCCTTAAATTTACCCTTTTTTTTGTATTTCATTTTTCCTGCACACACAGTCTTTTCTATTTCATTTCATGTACGTACTTCAACTTTTTGAGCTCTTCAGACACTGAAATACGAGAAGAGATTAAATTTATTTAAGATTCAGCCATTAACCATACAGTAAGGTTTCACAGGTTCTTGTCCTAGAAATGAAATGTTAGCTGTCTCTTGTCAGTTAGTCTTTGATGTTTTACACACATACACAGAATAATAAAGATGTATTGATTGACTTCTGTAGAGGTTAACCTTAAGATTTGTTACACTGAGCAGTGAGCACTGACTTAGTCAAGCCAAGGAAGGTGAATCAATCTCTTATTTTCATCAAAATACCAATACATTTCTAGATAGGCATAGAATTTACTTATAGACATATTTGGATCTCAGTTTTCTAATTACTGAAAATCAAGATATGAGACTATAACATATTCTTCTAAGGGTTTAAATAAAGGAAAAAAAATTTCTCATGCACTAGTGAATGACTTGACAATAATGAATTCTGTTTCAAGGAAACTGAGCATTTTTGTGTGATGGTTACCCAAAAATATAGCTTTATGTCCTTTGGAAGAGAAAAAGGTGAAGCTTATCACAATAATTTATAGTCTTTATATGGTTATGTTTTCTACTGAGGCATGAGGTTAGTCAGAAATAGACAAACAAGAAATATCTTCATTAAATGACAACAGGTATAGTCTTTTTTAAAAAAAATCTTATTTTAAAAAAAATCATGTATCTGGGTAAGAAGTAAGTTAAACATTCTGAAAGTTATTCTAGGTCTAATAATAAAAACAAAAACAAAACAAAAATTGGGCTTCTCTGTACTTATTCTCATTCACCTCATATTTGTTTCAATCAGTTCATTCAATTTATAAAAGCAATCTTCTGCAGCAAAGCCGATAGAATTGGAAGAAATGTAGAAGTTCTGATCACCTAGAAATATTAAACTTCATTTCTATATATATGAGAAAGTTTTAGCATTTTAATAAAATTCAAAATCAGCCCTACAATTCCTTATGTCTCTTTTTTACCAAGCCTTTCTTCTCCCGGAGTTATAATAGAGTCACAAGGAGTTATTAAAAATTCTGCCAGCACAAGTCTCTAGTGATTAGGCCCCTAGGTAGAGATCCTAGCTTAGAAACTTCCAACTCAGGGCAGAGCTCCAGTCAATTCTCCCATCTTCTTGGTGAGCATGCCATAATCATGAAGCAAAATGGCTGCAACAACAGCAGCTGATGTAGGAATGTCTGCACCAAAAAAACAATTGGGAATTGGCTGGGGAGGGAAGTGGGGAGTACATCCATCACCTCTAGATGTGAAATTTGCATTTGAGGAACCTAGCAATCCATAAACTCTCTGAACATGCCTCTCCTCCGGATCATCCTTACATCAGAAAATTTCTCCCTGGTCTCATTGTACTTGTGATCCTCCCAGTTACCTACCACCATGTAGTGAGGAGGTACCTCTCTGTCTTCTCCACTCAAAGTCTCAGCCTGTAAAACAATAAAATTTGAGAGAATGGAACTTCTTTATGAGGGCAAAATGGTCCTTTTGTACCTTCCCCTCACTTTTTATAATGTCATTAAGAGAAATATGAGTCCTGCTTAAACATAAACTTCGAACAGCACCAAGGTTTGAATATTTCTCAATCTCTTGTGCTTCAGTTTTAGAGCAGAGAAATGCCAAAACATGGACTGGACTCTGAAGATCGTTACACCACTTTCTGGAGTATGCACGTATACCTGTTTGTCACAAACTTAACAATACAAAATTTTACCAGTTTTTCATTTCCCAGTATTGCTGAAAAATAGGCCAGAAGACTAAGGAGGAAAAAATCTTAAACTAAAAAACCTGAAGGCTGTTACTTGTTTCTTTTATTGGATCATCTACTTAAAATCGAAGAAGTAAGAGACCTAATTAATTTTCTTCTTTCAACAGAAAAGAGAGATTGGATAAAAGAAGGAAAACATTGGAGACCTTTCCCTTTGAATAGAGATTGTTCTACCTCCTTTATTTTTTCAACAGAGGTCCTGATAGGATCTTCAACTCACAGTGCCTTGGCACAATCAGGATTTTATCAGGAAATTACTATCTGTCCTTTTGGATTATGGCTACATATTTTGTTTTTTCTGGACTTGCTGACTTATGGGATAACCAGAAAAAAATTTCATCCTTTGAGAGTTTCTTTAGTTTTAAAAGTTTCCTATCCTACATGTAGCTTGAAAACTGAAACCTCCAACTTCCAAAAAACAATTGAGATGGCACGAATTAAAATAATTGTTTCATTTTTATATCAACCTGGAAATGATTAATCATTTTAATAAGGAATAATGCAAATTTCTCAAAAATAATAATTTTTGAATAGGCTTTTTTTCTTTTTCTATAATATAAATACTTTTGATAGATTCTAAAATGTGTTCAATTTATGTTTATGCTAATAAAAATACAGTGACTATTTTGACCAGATAACATTTCTAAAATAGAAGAAAAAAATTTAAAAAAAATTAGGAGAAACACAAGTGATCTCTTGAGCAGATGAGTGGTGCTCCAGCATGGTGGTGAGATGGGGCTTCTGTTGTCAGAGAAAGGTTAGAAGAACGGGGGGGTGGTATGAAGACAGATAACATTTGGTTTGATAGGTTGCATCCCAAGACAGTATAAAGTTTTAGATGGCCAAAAAATATTTACAAGTTCACGTTACTGCCTTCACTACATTGTTCTGGCCTTCCCAAGATATTTTTTTCTCTTTATTTTGCATTTCTAGGTTTTTATTTCTCTCTATATATCTTCTTTCTTGTTTCCTTTCACTTCTGTCCTCCTATTCTAGCTATTCTTATCCTAGCTCAGTCTCCATTTATTCGTCCACACTCCAATTTCCAGTACAGTGCTTTATGAATTCCATTTTTAACAATAGAAAAAAAAATCTCAGCATCAGCCCAGTGGAAATGTTTGTGCAAACACTACAAAGGTAGTTTCAAAAAAAAAAAAAAAAAAAAAAATCAAAGAAAAATTCCAAAAGGAGATTCATTTGAAATTTTTTTTCTTGAGGGTCTTACTCATGTGTATTGAAGGCTTTGAAGTTTCAACATTATTTGTTGTAGTACCATAGCTAGTGGGTGCAAGTATTCTGTTGGGTCCCAAGGAGAATTTTCAACATGAGTCTTAAACCCACCTGTGACTTACATTATCCTACAGGAAAAAAAAAAAAAAAAAAGAGTGTGTGATGTCATTGCTTTGGAAGTGCTTCCTGGTCAAGCTGTGGGCAGGGAGAAATTGTCTATTATTACTTGTTCTTAGACCCTGAAATCTTAGACCTTAGAACTACCTTCTAGTACTCAGAAAAATTATTCTACAATGCATATATTAACACAGACATACTTAATCACAAACTCATGCATAGACTGTATTTAGGATTATTTGTAAGGTTTTTACTATTGCTGAGATGGAAAAAAATATCTCAGCATTGTAACAAAAACCCTGTTTAAATATATATATCATTAGTTCCTAGATATAAATATCTAAAACATGTGGCCAGTATTTATTAAAGACATAGTATAATGTAATGACCTTACTGATAGACATAAATATCAGACCAAAAATAAAGGGTTATCTGTGCATCCATCCTATATATATTAAATGTAATGTTTTTCTGAGATTTTTATTAGATCTTGTGAGATCATCAAGAAACAGTCAATGTAATCTGTTCCTGAAGGTGTTTTAAGATTTCACTGTCTGCAAGGGCCTCTCTGCGCCTGCTTCTCCCTTCCTCTTCCTTCACCCCACTTTACTCATGTCTCAGGAAAAGTTTACTTCAGCTTTCACTGACTATAAACAGATAAAACTGATGTGTGGTCAACAGTATTTTAGGGCCTGCAAGTTGTGGTAAATATTCAGGTTCTTTTTTTTCCTGGCTTCTAAGAGAGTTGTTTTTCTATCTCTCCTTGGCCATTTTAGTATCATTCATGCAAAGCAAGAACGACAGGGAAGATCCCAACATCCAGGATTTTCTTCTCTACTTTGACAGGCAGTAATGCTGTTCCTAAGTGCTGCCATTATTCACCCATGGAAAGGAATCTTTTCCGACCTGCAGAACTGTCAAAAATGGACACATATGAATGAGCCCTGTATGGGCTGAGAACTGCAATATCAAAGCAGCGTTATTTACACACCCTACCAGAAAACACTGGTCCAGGGCTCCCCTTGCCCTTGTCTCCTGCTTAGTTTAACCCCAGGCCACACAGCATGGCTTACTAATTGTGGAATGCTGTTTTGAATACAGGGTTCAAATAGCAAATTTAAACTGCAGATTTAATCTTCCGGGAACTGTTGAGATGTGTGTAATTTTCTTCCACAAAAGCTGAACAAAGGGAGGGTATAACATTATGATTGTGTAAATCTTCTTTCAACACCACCATTGTACAAAGTGTAGACTCAGTGATTGAATAGCAACAAACAAAAGTCTCTCTTCAATTAAACTTCTGTGACTCACACACAGAAGGCTTCATCTAACATATCTACTATAATTAGATTCCTCCTTTAAGGTAAAGTGCTTTTGTTTTAAAACATGTTTGTAATAATGCCCGAAAAAACCAACATGATAAAGATCAGATATCTATTTTGTTCTGATTCATTCCTTTAAAGAAAAGTCAGAATTTTACACTGGAGTGGTTTAAATCTAGCTGTAGAATTATACAAAGAAAAAGATCTAATTAAAAATAGCATGGATTTTTTTCTGATATCCCATGAATATCCATCACAATTCAGCACCTTTAATCAATTGATATACAGTAGGTAAATGACAGTCCATAAGTTAAAAAGTATTTCAACAGTAGTAGCTAGGGGGAAAAAGTCAGTATATTTCTACTTTCAGCAATTGCGCAAATTTAGTGGAAGCCTAAAATAACTTTCAGATGAGAAGTGGACATATTTTATAGTAAGAAAACGTGCAAAATATTAATTGTGCAGCAACATTCAAAGGCAGTAGGTCATCAGTATTCATTGTTCACTATTAAATATAATAAATATAGCTATTCTGTGACAGAAACACTAACCTGCTGTATAAAAAACGTAGTTCAGGATGTTATCCTTGGGGCCTCTTTCACATATTGGCATGCAAATCTTCTTCACAGAGGCAGTCCAGAACTTACCCAGTTTTAAGAGCTATTCTCTTAAAATTGCGTAGGTGAGTCAGATTTTCCCCCACATGAAGAGATGAGGGAGCAAAATGATGTGTGCTCTCCATAATACAGGAGAAGTATTTTATAGAACATGGTACAGCTTTTGTACACAGTTTTTATACCTGTACCATATACCTGTAAACTTTTCCTTCATCCATTGCTCCAAGCAGCCCCAAGAGTCTCAGTGGAAGAGTGAGGATATGGCCCAATGGATTTGTATAACTCTTGTGTTTATGTGGCAATGCTGCAAGATTTATACTAAAAAGATAAAGAACAGGCTGACCTCCAACATATGCAAATAAAAATTGAATCATCTGGTGTATTTTTGATATACTTATGTGATAGTGGGGAAGTTTGGGCCTGTATAATAAAATGAAGCTAATGTTAAATGGATACTAATGCTTCCCTTTTTTTTTTTATTTTTTTATTGCCTTTAATTTATTTAATTAATTCATGGCACTTGGGAATATGGTTTAGGTATGTTTGGGATGAAGCTAGATTAACAGTTGGAGTACAGGATCTTGGAGGTCCCTTCCAACCTTGATGTTTCAATGAGTCTATGGTTCAATGTTGCTGTGAATAAATGATATTTACATATTTTTAGAAGTGAAACTGGGAAGATAATGGCTTTGTTTTCAATTTGATGCCTGAACTTGAGGGTGTAAGAAGAGTAGAGATCAGGGATCAGTTCAAATCCAACAAAGGCTTTTTTAAGACAGAAGTATTGGATTCTGGCCTCCACAGGAATGGTCTAGAATGCCTTTGTCTCCTAGGTGAAAAAACAATGACTCAAAGCTCCTCCCAGCTTGCTTCTTTCCAAAAACCAGAGAGGGGACTTTCCTGTCTCCAATGCTGAAATACTCGCCTAATATTGCAGCATATCCTAAGGCACAGTAGGGCATAACAAGCCTCCTATTTCCATGGATGGCGAAAGATCTGAGAAGAGTCAGATGGTGGAGATCTTGTCTCATAATTGTGGGCAAGGAAAGCCCCCTTTCTGTTCTTGATTTTAGCTGGTTTTATTGAATTGTACGGGCCAAAATATTTTCAGGGTTCTGCAGGTGTAACTGGTCTGCTTTCTCCACTGCCAGTGCCACTCAGCTCCCTTGTAGCCTTTCCAGTCTTCTCTACAACCAGGAGTGGGACCCACCTAGGAAGACACACATTCATTTGTCTTGTTCTTCCCTCCATGGAAAAGATTGAGCTAAATATAACCTTTCCCATCTACAACTCAACACTGCTATTATATATGACAATTTTCATCCAAGAGAATAAAGTACTGTGTCTCCAAAGGTTATCTCTTTTGTTCTGCATAGAGGGACTACACAATAAAAACAGTCTTCTTTTCAAAGGAGACCACACAGGTGTCCCTCATGCTTGTTTTACTTTTTTGGTCACATAGTCACTGTCACCACAGGTGGCACAAATGATTTCTCATTTCTTTTACACTGGCTGCTTTTGGAATCTGTCTGTGAGTGTCTTCTGCAATATTTAAATGATGCTGTCTTTTCAGAAGCTCTTTTCAAGCCCTGTTCCCCCTTACTGATTTATAGGTCATGCTCTGATGCACAGAGCTCCAAATGAAATGGAGTTCAACTAGTAGTAGATCAAGGTGTGCTACAGCTAGAAAATAAGCATTTTATTATTTAGTTATTTATTTTGCTCTTCTTTTATTTGTGAAAGGATATGTTAAAATAAAAGCCATAGAAATAGGTGTGCAATTGTTATGTTGGTAAGTTTTGGGTTAATAATTTCCTATTCCATGTATCATTGTAAAATGTTTACTGTTCCCATTCTATTGCTGTCTGAAAAGCTTCTGGCAGCCCTAGCTATGTACTTAATATGGATAAAATATTTATTTTTAAAATTCATTTTCTTCTTTCATCTCTGTAAAGGTAAAAAGAAGAATTAAAGACCTTTCTTATTTAAAGTCTCATTGAGATAAAATGATACAGTTTATTCCAATGAGGGAACGTATTCTGTGGAAGAAAATTGAAAAGCAATTGGTGCTATTTTATTTACAGAGTTCCAACAACATTATTCCTCTTAGTCCTTGAGGAAGTAATATACTCTCACCCTTAAAACGCTGTAAGTAGTCGATAATCCATTATTACAGTAAGCCGTACACTCTCACAGTAATTATCTAATAACCCCTTATAAAAGACCGTAGCTTCCTAATCTGTTTATAATTATCATTTCAATGATCCTGTGCATTAATGTCTGACCTTCAGCAACTCTGACCTGATCTTAATTAGCTGTAATATCAAATCATCACTATATAAGAAACTAGCCATGACCAAATGAATGAACCCCAGGTACAGCTAATTTCTGGAGCAATTATCTTTTCATGTAGGGAGATTTAAATGATTATCTGCACAATTTCACACAGTTTTATGTAATTCTGCGACATTATAAATTCTGTTTTAAATCATATTTCAAAGGCATGGCTGTGCAGACTGACTTCATATAGTACACTAAGCTATCAGGACTGTATATCATACTACCAGTGTATAGGAGTAGATGATTTTTGTGTCATTATTTTCAATTATGCAAAGTATATTTCACAAAGTGATAAATTGTAGCTGAAATATATAAATATGTGCCAAGGTAGTCTAGGGGCTAGTGACATCTAGTATAAATTGTATGTCATTTTAAAGTAATGTTACATTATATTAAAATACTGTAGGTAATTGATAATACCATATGTGTTAAAGCAAGATTAGAAAATTCTAAAATGTATATTGGTAATATACATGCAGTATTTACAATGCATTTGAAGCTGAGTATCATTTATCACATTTAAAAAGCTACTGTATAAAAAATGAGAATACCATAGAAAATACTTGAAGCTGCTGTTTAACACATAATTATGCAGTACTAAGGGCATAGGACTATTTAATGTGTTATTAAAATACCCAGGCTTCTGATTTATAGTTTAATCTGACTGGAACATAACACAAACCTTCATGCCGCCCCAGCTATTTACCTCTCGCTTTTCTACACTTACACAAACACACGCACACCAGTGGGAAAATTCAGTCTTACAGATAAGCCAAGGAATTTAGGACTCAGAAGACAGTTCTACAAGCAGTACAAGGGTATGCCACATTAATGCATTTTTTAATAATACAACCCTGCAAAAACGCAGTAAGTATTTGTTCCGGGTTTTTAGGGGCACATTTTTTGAACAGTTTGGAGAGAAGAAAAAAAAAAGAAAAGAAACTATAGAACAGACTTTTATTTCAAAAATTACAAGCCAGTTGGATGAAAGGTTTCAACAATCATATTACTTGCTGCCCTTTCCTAACACAATTTATCAAAGTTTACCGTGGAACCTTCTTTCTCAGAGCCCTTTCAAATGCTAACATTTCCTACCTATAAGCCAAAACATTTGTCCTACAGCCATCAGATGAAGATAGCAGCCTGATGAGGGTGATTGATTTGAAAGGTAATTTGAATGGAAGATGTTGTGTACATCCTCTTAGTGATGCCACAATGACAGCTCAGACAACCTTTCTGTGATATATCACCCAGGAAAACAGAAAAGAGTAAATTTAACAAGTGGCATTGCCTTCTTATCACATATTTTCTTTTCTTCTAATTTAGTAACTTCATTCTATATTATGTCTAGTTATTTATAAATATCAAAGATAGTGAGCAGATGTCTTGTCTTACCTTTTATTTAAGTCAAACCTTCAGAAAGTGATGTATAAATCAGACAATTAACATCCACAAGCTAAATGAACTAAGAAAATAATTCTTAGAAATTATCAAAAAGTGGAGGCAAGGAAATCATACCCTTCTTTCCGATCAAATGGAGCCATCTGTTACCCTCTTTACAGGACCATTCCTTTTCTTTTTCACTTCCTTTCCATATACACATATATTTAATTCCTCCAATATACTTAAAATCAACCATGCACATTATGGCAATTCCTGGCAATTTTCTTCTTTACACTTCCAGCATATTATCTGTAGAGGAAAAAATTGTCTGTGCTTATATCAAACACTGAATAGTTTAAATCATTATATAAACTTCAGCCATTTTACGGGTTGAGGTTTTGCAAATTTACAATGAATTATTTTTATAGAAAATTAAGTATTCACTTTAAAATTGATGGTATATACATCTTCTTGAAATATTATAGTCTTGCTCTAAAATTCTTTTCTGTTTTAGATCTTCTGTCCTGCATTTCGTTTTCATATCTTACAGTTGAGATGCACACATGGACACTTCAGGAGGCTTAAAAATCAAAATCAAATTCCTCTTTTCTTCAAAAGAAAATAAGTCTACATTTTAATCAAAGACATTTTAGGAGAATACAGATTTCCTTCTTTTTCACCTTAGATAATTTTAGTGTGAAATCTTGGTTTTTACTCCCGTATATTTCCCTTTAAAAAGTAATTCAGTAAAAGCTTATATGAATTTTATGACATTTACTCATGGATTTTAAAAGAGAGAATGTGAGCAAGTGCACCATCTAATCAGCAAGAGCTGAAAACATTAAATTTGTGTAGGAGAAAAAAGGCATCCAGGCTTTTCTGTATGGATTACCCTTACTTTGGAAGAGAAGTAAGTACCTGGAAACTCGACTTTCTTCCACAAACCCACACACATACAGACAAGCCTTTCATCTCCTTCTTCTGGAGAATATCAAGCCAGAGGGAGCTAGGTTTTCAATCTTAATTACATTACAATAATTCTCAAGTCTGATATATCTCACATGGAGCCCAGTGCTACACATTATAAATTCTTCTGGCATATTAACCTAAGTATTTATTAATCTGTTTGTCAGAAAACTAGTATGTGAGAGAGGATGATAAAGTATTGTTAGAGATGAACAAATAAACAGAAATAAGCTAGAAAATAATGAGACAGATCTTGCATAAGTCAAAAAACTCTCATTGGTTTTTAGAGTTACTTAGCCTGGAAGCAGTTTGAAAGAGGGATTGCACCTTTTTCCCAGTTTACTCAGTGCCTGGTATAACAAATTCAGACAGTGATGACAGATCACATCTACTGTAGAAATATAAAACATCCAATTTGCATTACAAATGAGTGATATAATGGGTTAAAGAAACTGATCTTTGGTTTCAGCAAAATGCTAAGGACCTTGTAATGGTGTACAAGGCAAAATCATTTGGGAGTGTCCAGAAAATATACATAGAAGGGAAGGAACTTAGTTATGACAAAAATTTCTCTCATGAAATTATGTTTTTTGGAGTTGTTGAAGGGTGGGTCCATAGGCAACATTTGCCATAGCTCATACATAACAATGGCAAGTCTGCCTCAATTAATGTATTTCCTAGAATATTGAATAAATGGTCTGTATACCAGACACATGCCTGGTACTAGGCTGTGTATGGGTCTGGCTCATTAAAGTTTAGGTCTAGTACCAGTCAAGCATGTGATTTAAAGTGCTCCCAGCAGTGAGGATGTTTGTGATTTCAGGGTACAATGACTATGTTCATTTCATTACTTGCAGTTTTTTGTCTAGAGGCAGAGGAGGAAATGTAACTTCATGGAGGGACTTTTCCAAGAGTGCAGAAAGTATGGAAAAGGTATTTATAGAAGCTTCAGGCAGTACCTTCAACAGTGGGGTTTATTCCCTATTAGAACTTTTTTATTTTTTAGTGAAACAATGCTGAAGGAATATATTTGCTTTTAGACATAGAAAGGAAACAGACATCTGAGAGTTTTACTGGGTTTGTATTGCTACTTTTGCTTTTGTTTTTTAAATTACTTAACAAGGTCTGTCATGCCTCAGAAATTTAAGCTCAGGTGAGCTTGTCTCAAAACTGTGGAAAACAGTTTTTGAAATATCTTAACATTGTTTTCAGGTATTTCCCCAAAGGCTTCAGCCTTCCTTTTGAATTGAGGTTTTACTGAGATGAAAAGAAATTCTCTCTCATTGATCCCCATAGGAAAGGCATTTGTCTTTGAACTCTATTTTTAGACATGTTTTCACACATATTTACACTTGGGGGGATATGGATAAATGTAGTTTTGTTTAAAATTAATATGTTTTTGTTTACTTTATAGGCAGGTAGAGTTAAAATTTTGTACATGAACTCAGCTAACATATACACCTCCTGAGAGCCAATGTTTCCTTTGAAGAATTTCTTTCTCACCTGCCTGCTCCACCCTGCTGGGCTAAGTGTGACAGATAGGGAAGAAAGTTTTCCATATTTTATTATTACACCTCAGAGGTATCATTCAAAATAAGGATCCTGAAATTGCTGTGAGCTGTGCTAAATTCAATTTTTCATTCATTTTACATCTGTCAACCACTAACTTTGTAGAATACCCCTTAGACTTTTACAATGGGACAATGTAAAAGATTTTGACCAACTTCTATGAATCATCTTCGTAGATTTAAGATTCAGTGTAAGTTTTTATCCAATTCTGAAAGCTCATTAGCTGCATACCATATCTACTGTTTGAATTAAAAGGGCTATACCATTTTGTGACCCCTGTTTCATACTGCTCTGATAGAAAAGTGAACCAGGCTATAAATTTTTAAGCTTTACTTGTTGAACAGCAGGACTGAACTTTCATACCTAAGACTTATCTGTAAAGGAAAGGCAAAGTTTATCGTAAGATCTTAACATGCCAGGAATACCAGCAATTTCCTCAGTGGAATCCTTTTGCTTTGATAGGAGGTCTTTCCCAGGAGGTAGTTACCTTCACGTGCACAGCCTACAGTTAGATTCCTCATCATTTCAGGATACATTTACATAGAAAACTTCTTTTGTCATATGCTACAGGTGTGAATTCAATGCATCCTTTCTGGTCCGGAGTAATTTGCCATGTCAGCAATATTAACACACTGTGAAATGAAAGTCATCAAAGAGATCCTTGAAGACTGTGAGATCCACATGAAAGTCATGTGACCTCTGCCATTAAGTTTATGTACATAAACCCACGGAATCCCAGAGTTTTGTGATAAAGGCTAGAATGTGTAAATTAATCTAGGAAAGTAGCTACACTAAATCCTGGTTTTCACTGAAAAGTTATTCTTTTTAGTAAAGGAAGGAGAGAGGAAATGATTTTTAGGGCATCCAGCTCATTTCTGCTGCACTGGTTACTCTATGGTAATTAAAATACTTCCTACTATTTCCTAATCTTGTTCATGGCCCTGCAGTTCTCTGACCACAATTTTATTTAGACTTATGTAATTAATCACTCTTTGTCTTTTTGGTAGTCTGTCTTCTGCTCTTCCATTCTTCTGCTGCACCTATGGATAGCAGCAGTCCATTTTATATCCTCTTACCCCTTATTTTGTCAAGGCAAGAAGCCCCATTTCTTTAACTCTTCATCAGTTGTGCTTTCCATTCTCCCAATTACTGTAGCAGTCTGCTGTATTTTATTGGTGTAATTCATCTTCAAAATGGAGAATTGGTATAATATATTGTATCCAGCAATAGCTTGTCTAATACATCAAAGATTATATTTGTACAGAAAAAAATCAATAGTTCAAATTTAAATTGCTATCCCATTTCTGATTTTTCTGTCTCTGAGATCATCTGATTCTTTTTAGATTACATTCCAAATGGCTTTTTTTATAATTTCATTTTCTCTTTTATGTTAAAACATTAATGTCAGTATGAAAATATTCTGTCCTAGGCCTGGACACCCAGCAGCTTACTGCACATCACAATAACAAGACTTCTCTCCTGTGCAGGATTGATTAAACATGTTTTTCAAGAATGTTTGTCAATATGCAAATTTAGGAGCTTACAGACAAGACAGTTTGAAGTTAATAGAGTGATAGTATGTCACATTCAGCTCAGATGTGTCTCACTATAGTTAAATGCCAAAGATATTCAGTATCAATTCTCATTTTCACACTTCGTCTTACTGCAGGAAGAAATTAATAAAAACCTGAATCATGAGTCTTCCCAACTGCCAGGACGGAAATCATAAAGAAAAAGTTCTGTAAATGTGCAATAGAAACTGATGAAGTCGGTAGTGAAGCATCAGAAAGAGAACTATGGAGCAAGCCAGCCCTTGGGCTTCCACCAGGAAGAGACAGCTGGTAAAGCAGAAGTGGATGGATCATGTTTACTTACTGCAAACTGTGAACCCAGTGGCTTCTTCAAAGATTTGTGTGGTCACCTGTTCTTTCAGGCTTGCCAGGTGCACAGTCTTCACTGCTGGCATTTTTTGCTCCCTAACTATTTTGATGTGTGGTATCTTCCATTATTTCAAACTATGTTTTTGAGAAGCTATTTTCAGATTTTTCTCACCTTAATTTCTTCTACTCATGAGCTCCTGAATATTCTTGGCCTCCAAAATTTTTTCCCCTCCTTTCTACCTCTTACACTGCTGTTTCTGTTTACTTTGCAGGCAGCACATTTCCCATTCTGCTGCAGAGAAGCAATTGCCAGCTGATGGATTGTAGCTGCAATATCAAGCTGTGCTCACAGTGGTACCAAAGGGCGCAAAAATTACCAAATCACTGAATCAATGAAACAATTAGGTTGGGAAAGACCTCTGAGATCACTGAGTCTAACCAATGACCAGAGATCACCATATTAACTAAACCATGGCAATAATTGCCATGCCCAGTCTTCCCTCAAACACCTCCAGGATGTGACTCCACCACCTCCCTGAGTAGTCCACCCCTTTCTGATCACTCTTCCTTTAAAAAAATTCTTTCTGATGTCCAACCTAAACCTCCCATGGCACAGCTTAAGACTTTTTCCTCTCATCCAGTCATGTTACCTGGGAGAAGAGACCAACCCTCACCTGGCTACACCCTCCTTTCAGGTCCTTGTAGAGAATAAGATGCCCCCCTTGAACCTCCTCTACACAACCTAGCTCCTTCAGCTGCTACTCATTAGACTTCACCAGCTTCATTACCCTCATCTAGACTCACTCACTCACCCTTCCTAAATTGAGAGGCCCAAAACTGAACACAGAACTCAAGGTGTGGCCTCACCAGCAGGCACAGTGTCAAGGAATGTAGTACAGTGTGGTATAGTACTGTGCTGGAATCTCTATATCAAAGTATTCTCACAATTCACTCCAATCTGTGGAACTAAAGCTGCTGTAAGAACTGCAAATTTTACTGACACAAGGGTTCATGTGTCTGATTGCAGGACATCCCAGACTCTGAATGCAGCCCTCAAACACTGTCACTGTGCATTAATAAGCTAATCAACTGAACATGCCTTTGTGATGCTATAACAACAAGAAACAATTAATCATGCTTGAAAATCATTTGATAAAAATAGAAAACTGAAACTACCCATTTACATCAAGAATATTTTAAAATATGTATGTATGTGGGAAAGTACTTCCTCTTGTATTTTATAGTTTATTGAATTAAGGAATGAATGTATCTCCTCTACTTCTTACTAATTAATAATTTATTATCTGTTTGACCTCATAGCAGAGCTACTTCTAATATGAAACTGGAGAAGAGTCCATTCTACACACCAACAGCACTTGTGCTGTAGATGATATCTGGAAAGCATGGCTGTAAATGTCATTGGGAAGGGCTGATGGGAAAGGGGACCCTAAATGAAATGACCTCTTTTGTTTTTGTATTTGTACCAAATACACCTGGATGTAAAGGAAACTAGGAAAAGACATCTACATTGACTAGTGATATAATCATGCCAAATTAAAACAGAACTTTGAAGTACAAATTTTTCTGCATGTTGATTGAAGCTCAAAACTTCTGTAGAGATTTTTATTTGAGAAAATGAAGGACTAGGGAATCAAGCCAAAAGGAATTCTGTGGTTCATGTGAGCATTGAGGGGTTGCACACTACATTAAATATTCTTTTTTATTTTTGTTTTTTAAAGCACTAAAACAAAAATGCATCAGTAGGGTGGAAAATGAATTTTGCAGGTGATATACACTGCACATGCAGCTGTACAATTTTTATGTGTCCACTATTTGCATATTCTGTATAATGAAACCCTGCTAAAGTCTCATATTATCAAAATAGGAAAAACTTTTGTATAATATGAAAAGTAAATTTCAATCCACATTGTTCCCTATGCATTTCTTGTAAATATTTCCACTGGAGAATAAAAGAAGCATGCAGGATCCTGTCAACACTGAGTGTTAACAATGACTCAAGAACTCAATCTAACATTAATTAAAAACAAAACAAGACAAAACAAACCTAGATTGATGAGATACAGAAGACATTGACAGCTATGGACGCGTCTCCTATGATCTTGGGTAGTTGTACAATACCAAAGTTAGAAGCATTTCTATTGACTCCCTAGAGGATTAAGCATGTTCTTCCAAAGGTTTGCTTAAGATGTATTTAATAAGTTACATTTGATTTTTTAAGGTGTAGAAAATCAAATATGGATTTAAAGAAATCCATATTCATACAGATGCCAATCAGTTAACTTCTGTCTCCATAAAGCTGCATGGAAGATTTAAAATTATTCTCCAGGGAACTCCTTTTAAGTTAAATTCCATAGTCTCATATATGTGTTTTATGACAGCTTCACATAGGCCCAGTCACTTGGTCTTTGCACAAAAATTAATACAATCTCTACTTTGTGCACATTCTTTACTGTTTATTTTTATTTTTAAGTCAGATTGAATGTAATATATTAAAAACACTTTAATCATTTAGTTATAAGAATTCACTCAATAGATTTTTTTTCCTCTCTTTTTAATAGGACTTTCTGAACAGAGTTCTTTTGATCTCCTTGACTGCTTTCTATATTGTAAGTCTAATCCTATATTTAAACATTTTCCTACATTTCATCAAACACTCTGATTTAAATTTTCCTTAATCTAGCTAGTCATATTAATCTACTCCTTCACTCCATATTGTAGACCATGTCATTTCCTTTTAAAAATAAATAAAAATAAAAGTGGCTAATGAAAATGACTACTACAACATATTTGAAAATACTCCACAATTTAGCATCACAAACAGTGAACATTTAAGAATTCTAAATGCCACCCTAATTAAAGGAACCTTCCTTTTAAATGTGCTTTTTTTCACATGCATAAGAGGCCTTATTCAAATGAAGGGGAAGACCTTTCACATACATGAGGCTATAATAGAGAGCTTAGCATAACTTCTACCTGATTTTCAATGCAAATGGCAGAGGAGAAGTTAGTGTGTTGATGCAGATTATGGTTTATCCTTCTCACACACCACAGAATTCTTCACGCTCTGGAAATATTTTGCTTATCAGTGAGAAGCAATGATCAACACCTCACACCCCCAATCCCAGAGAGACTCAGAAAGTGAGATCATCAATATTCTGATACAGTCAGATTCTCACGGTTCCAGACTATTAATTTGCTCCTAAACTGAAGGTTTACTGTACAATTCGCAGCATAAACATTTTACTGCTACATACCAAATATCAAACAGAGTGATTAAAAGGCAACTTAACAATGTTAGGTTGCTGAGAAGTGGCAGACAATTGGTATTTAAATGCATTATATGCAGGGAGACTTTTCCTTTTACTCTTCATTGAAAAAATTCAGTATTGTAATTTTCATTTGTTCAAAAAGCAGAGTGTAGGAAGAGATTTCTATGCCTGATATGGCAACTATTCTCAAATTAAACTTAACAAGTGCATATATTTTTTACAATTCTTTAGTCAGTTCCTGTATTTACTTTCTACAAAAGCTTGAAGTCACTGCTCATGTCCCACACAGGTTCTCCTTTCTGAGAGAACAGGCACTATTTATGACATGATAGAGGAAAGAAATGAGCCAAGCACCACAGCCCAGAACCCAATTAATTGGTGCTCACACTAATTTGGATTACCATCTCTGACAGTGCAGGAGCAGTGCTACAGTTGAAGAGGGGAGGTACATACTTGGTATGTTGTTTTCATGAGGCTTTCTGACCATCTGGCTGGACTCGTGCAGCTCTAGCCTGTCTTTAAAATGAGTGAAAAAGAAATCAAACAAACAAACAAACAGACAAAATCCTTTTCACTCTACAGGACAAAAATTTGACCCTTTTTGTTGATGCCAAACTCCACTAGAAAAGTGTGGTGGGTTTTGGGGTGGGTCTTTACTTAGGATGTCACAGTGATGGCATTGCCATTATTAGCATTTATTCAAGTATTTCTTCCCCTGAGGTGAAGAAATTAATAATGGAAATTAATTATTAAGAAATAGAAAATAATTATTAAGAAATTAATAATGGAAATCATTCTGCGATAGATTTCTAACATGCTTCTGTTGTAGCTTTTTAGGTAGTGGTGGGCTGATAAAAGGGATAATTACCAAGCATTAATAAACCTAATAAACCTGGACATTTTCTACTACTAGCCTGCCACAAGATCTTCCAGCTGGATAGCAAATCCTCTTCAAGCTATCACAGAAGACAAAGCTGGGTCTTGGAAATAACTAAAGAGGACAACACCATTTTTACAGGTCCTCCAGAATGCCAAAGGAGATTTTTGATTTTCAAAAGTTTCAAATAGAGTATTCCCTTTTATCAAAACATGGAATTTGAAATTATTCAAATCAGAGCTCTATTCTGTTTGAAAAGCAGAGTTGTTAAGTCAGTAATTTAAATGAGGAGAAAATTGTTTATTCAACAGTTTTCAAGGTGGCTATATTTCTGATATTCCAAATGCTGGCATAGAAGGGGCCCAGAAGAGTTCTAACGTGCAATTTGGTATATTCAGTAAAAGTCATGGAGACTGTGTTTTGTGTAACAGAGGTGTGAAGAAGTCAATTAATATTTTTTTGCATCTCAAATGCATCAGACATCGTCTAGAGGGTCATGAAATGGTGTCCAGGAAAATATTGATGGGGTGTGCTGACTATTCCCCTCCATATACCTAAACCTAACACTGTGGTGGTTTCTGTCTGTGTACTGCAGGGATACTGGATTGCTCTCCTACCATGTAATGCCAGTCTATGCTCTAGCACCTTTTGGAAGTTAGAGGTGGCTCCAATGCACTGAAATCTCCTTGGTGAAAAATTTTCTTTTACTGTAATCCAAGTGCCTTGGTGCCTCTGGATTGCCAGACACCATTGAAATATTGGTTGCTTTTTTTCCTATTTGTCCTGCTGCCTCTGAAGTTGCTGGGAGGAAAATTATGCCAGTGATGAGCTCTTCTGACAATCCTGCTCTAGGTAACCTGTGATGTCTACAAGGTGTTTATAGTCTGTGAGGACATGGTTTTTATATGGTTCTGGAAGTACAATCTTCTTAAGACCTAAAGCTTCTTCCAAACAAACTGGAGATAGTTTTCCCACACAGCTGAAGAATGCAATTTTTCTGGGAAATGTCTTGCTCATATAGCATATCTATAAAGTGTTCAGTGGTTTTTCATGATGGTTAATTTTATTTGCATTGCCATATTTAACAATGTAAAAACACATCTGAAGTGGCAGATCTATCATCTATTTTATGTCTTACCATTGATAGCTTTAATATAACTTCACAAATTCCTAAATGCTAGATGAAGGTTGGGATAGGATGAAAATAAACTAAGTGAAAGATGGCACTGAGGATGCCTTTTGATTGATTTAAATATCCAGAGAAACGGTTCTGGATATCTGAGAAATAATCTCTGGATCAGCTAATTGGATTAGATTTTTAAATGATTTTATGTACATTAAAACTGACAATGGTACTTAAAAATCATTATTTATGCCCTTCTATAAATTCTTAGAAATACATTGCAAAATACTCATGTTATGTCAAGTAATGGGGCAATATGGCTAAGATCAAAGTCTCTGCAGATTTCTCCCAAGAGAGGGAGGAGCAGAACATGTCCTTTTAATTTTGCAACTTTTTTTATATGCAATGGGCTTGTTTCTTGAAGAAGTGTTTTCACTGCTTCATGTATGACCAAGCAAGCACTTAAAATAAGTGCTAAAATATTTCTATCCCAAATCATTAAGACAAGGTGCAAAGAGTCTTAAAAATGCACCGTTTCTTAAAGACAGCTAAGAGGATTTTCAGTGAGTATTAAAAATGTTGCACAGACCCAAGACTCAAACAATTATCCCCATTCTTTGCCCCACTTGCAAATGTAATTGATTCTTTTTAGGAGACCTGTGAACTCTTCAGCTGGTGTCCTGGCCCACTAGTTAAAATGGAAATTATTTTCCAATATTCTTTTTCAAAATAGAAGAAAATAGAAAAAAAAAAAGACACAATTAGAAATTTAAAATTTCATTACTTTTCTCATGATGAAAGCTTAGATTTATGAGCAATGCAGGGAAATGGAGCATAAAAGACCTGAGGATTCATATATGTGTTTCTGAGATAAGACTGTAAGAGTACAGTACTTAAGCTTCCCGCTCAGTGGATGGAAGTTAGATACCTGTGACAATCAATCCTTAAAACTCAGCCAAAACAAAACAGTTGCCTCACTTAACTCCTATGATTTTGGAGAGGTTGAGCAGCTGGTTGCAGGTTTCAAGCTTATTTTTTCATTTATGACCAAAGACCTGAATCCTGCCCTCAGGTCATATATACAATGACCATCTACTAAGACATGCAAGGGTAGCCCTAGGCCCCAGTCTGCAAGACCATTTCTATAGACAGAGCACTTGAGTTCCTATGTACGACATTTTCATGCATTCATGAGCGCTCCAGGAAAATACTTTCAGTGAGGTAAGATTTCAAGTATACACAAATGCTATTTCAATCTTTGCTTTCCTCTTCTCTGCAAAGTCATAGAATCATAGAACCATAGAATATCCTGAAGGGACCCATGAAGATCAGCAAAATTCAGGTCCTGCACAGGATATCTCAAGAACCACACCATGTGCCTGAGAGCATTGTCCTAACAATTCTTGAACCTTGCCGGATTTCCTCCTGTGACCACTTCCATGGGGTCCTCCTTCCAGTGCCCAACCACCTGCTAGGTGAAGTGGGATGTGAAACATTGCCATGCTTTATATATGCAATATCATTCCATAACTGTCAGCCACAGTGAATATTGTACCTTACTTAAAAGAAAAATACTGTGTCTAAAAAGACATATCAGTATAATGCAGCCATAGGACAGTAGAACCTGTTCACTGACTCTGGGTTTAATTTTTTTTTCAGGAACTTCCTCAAATCCACATATGGTTCTTAGTGCAGCACTCTACATTTGGATTTTCAATTTAGATGAAGGATCCATAAAAACTTGTGTTGCTCCAAAACTCCCAGTTGACCACAGAGAAAAGTCAGCCCAGGAGTATCAATTATCCTTGTCAACTGTAATTTACACTTTCTAAAATACCTGGCAGATCTCTTCTTTCCAGATGCTGTAATAGGAATAGCGTATGCAGTAAGCTGAAAAATTCATCTTAATAAAGTTATTATTCAGTAATATTTTTCATTCTGATTGAATGCCGAAAAGATTTAGATGTTACACAGAAAAATCTGTTTGAATACCATTTGTAGAGTGCCTCATAATCAAACAAAGCCAAGAACAGAGAAAAGAAAAAGGTGGTCAAATAGCTGGAGCTCTGAAAAGCTGAAATAATTCTGAAATTGCTATTGTTTTTATCACCCTATCACTCCTCTTTCGTGTATGTTTTTCTATATCAATCTGTTATTGTTTCTTCTTACTTCAGTTTGCAAGCATTGGGGTTAAGAAGAATGATAGAGCTCTATGCTTGTCTAACTTGATGGGAACACAATTTTTACTTTCCCCAAGCATATAGAGATTGAGATTAAAGAACAAAGCAGTTTAGCATGCAGCCTGGCAGGCTACCCTCTCTAGCAAGAGGATATGCTCTTCTACCACTCCAGCTGACATGGCTTCAGCATTGTTTTACAAAGACATGGCTTAAAGTATCCTGAGTTTGTCTTGAAATTTTCTTGCCCATGTCCTGATCAGACATGTTCTGGACAAGCCTATGAGAAGTAAAGGAACTTTAACCACAGGGTATGTAGCTGGGAGCAGATTTTGCTAATGACTCCTGTAGATTTATTACTAACAAGGCAGATGTATCAGCAAGACTGAGTGATTCCTTGGCCATGGAATTTAACTCTTGTTTCTAACATATTCTGGAGTGCCAACTTTTAAGTTGGAAATAGTATGTTCCTAGCCCCCATGGTGGAGTCTAGAAAAACCCAATTTCAAATCTGTGGTGTTTTCAATTTTGTTAACAACAAGAATAATATTTTGTAAATTATAATATAAAAAAAGTAATATTTTATGCCTACCTGACTCTCAGAGTCATCTTTCCATGTTGCTGCTTCCTATCTCATTTTTCCCTCAAGAGGGAGTGAAATTTTATTACATAACTGGTGTTTCCAGCACTGCTGGTCCAAGAGTAGGACAATGGTAAATAAGGAGGCTGACAAGTGACTATGGAAGTACTTGAGATAAATGGCATATGAGAAGACAGCTGCAGGAAAATTAGAATAAATATATTCTAAAAAATGAAGAAAAACAGTGAGTGAAGAGGAGGCTAGAAAAAGGTTCAGAGATAGTTTTCTTTAGCAGTATTTTAGGTTCTAAAACTTTCTTACAGTCAAAGAAATCTAAAATAGTCCCTCTTTTAAAAAAGAAATACTATGTAAATAATCAAGTACTTTGCATAAGTTAGATGTGTTCAAGTCCAAGCCATCACTCTATACATACTTAAAATGGGAATGAGAAATGGAATTGTAAGCTGATTAGGTGATGGATTAACCTTTTCATGGTATTGAGGCACACTTACCATTGCATGTGGGGTGTGCTGACCATTAAAATAGTGGTCAGGATATCATGATATTCACACTCTATAAAGTTTTAGATCTTCACGTGGAGCAAAGTAGCCCTGGATCAAAAGAAATATTGTACCTATTCCCACTCTTAGACAGCTCAATCTTAATTAATTATTGCAGCTGCAGTGCTTGGCACCAATACATACTCCTAGGCCCGTTGAAGTCAATAAAGCTCTTCAAGGCCAAAGAGTACCTCACAACAAATCTTTTTTCAGGACTGGGGCCTGGAATTGTTTTGAAGCACAGCAGCTGTGTGAACGTTGTAATTAGAGCATGTCCTCATTCTGCAGTCAAATTCCAACAAATATATATCCTCTTCTTGACTGGGCCTGTTCCTACAGGTGAGTGTGCCAACTTCAAATCATTTGTCAAGTACAGCAAGATGCACAAGCTCTGGCTCACTTTGGACGCCTCACTAAGGTAACAATTCAGATTCATGAAATGTAGAGACCTAAGTGACCTGCAGTTAATGGACAGAGGCCATTGTCTTCTAGGGGTGATTCAAAGCAGCAGCTCTGAACTTGTTAAATGCAATGCTATGTTAAACTCGTCAGATTTGATATACCCTGTTCAAGGCCATCTAACCTCAAACAAGACAAAGACTCAGGAAAACAGTTTGAGAAGGTGGGAAGGAGCGACTGCTCTCTGAGAATTATAATGATTCACAGTGAAGATTTAAAATGAAGTTACTAAGAAAAGCTGGAAAATAACAGTGCAATTTGATTTGGGAAAAAATTGTATTAATCACAAAGAATGAAAAAAGAAAAATTATCAAAAATATTAGAAAAGATACTACATTTAAGTTTATAAGTTTGTTTTTAAAGTCTTCAGAGAAAAATAATTGCACATAAGATTTTACAGGAAGCAGAAGGGGAAATGGAAATGGAATGAATCATGAACAACAATCCTGGAACCAAAGAAAGAAAATATGTCAATCTAATTTTCAAACAAATTTAGGGAACGCTGGGTGCAACTCAAAGATAGTGAGTCTTCTTAACTGAGTATGATGTGGAAACAAAGGACTTATTGCTGAGCAATCTTACTGAAGACATTCATGTACATCCATACTTCAAACATGAATCAATTCAGACCAGGGTATGTCACAAGCATGAAGCACTAGGAAGCTGATGGGACTTCATTAGAGTACTGAATGTCCTGATCTCTAGAGATGGTGAAGTTTGCAGAGCCTGGCTGGTAGCTATGCCTCTGTTAGAGGGTAGGGCTTGGGCTCCAGTCCCTGCTCTCTTAACACAGCACACCAGAGGCCCAGTCTCGCCTACAAGACCTCCTTTCATCTCTACTGCATCTTTATGGAAACAGGGGTGGTTGTTCCAGCAGCCAAGCAGAAGGACTGTACAGTTTCTTTAGCCTAGTAGCTTTTCAGCAAGCTGGGCTTCCTTCTACCAACCCTTCCACAACTCCAGCGGAAAGAAGGACCTGGACTGAGCTCAGTATCAGCACTGGGTTTCTCCTAATATGGTTTCTTTCCTTATCCCCTGCAACTAGACCAGCAGCTGGAATGCATGGAACAAATGCAGCTATCCACCTGATCTCCTACTACTCTCCTCTCTTCCCCATAGCAGTCAGTCACCCATGTTGACAGGTACATAAGGGAATACATTTCTTGGTGACAACTGATGCTGGTGGTGTGAATGTCAAATTTTTGTTTCTTCAGAAGAGAATCTGTGGTGGAGATTGGGATGGGGAGAGAATAGGAGAGTGTGTTCCATATACTGGAGCTGCTAAGGTTAATCTAAGCAACAGTATGCTAAACATAAACATTTCAAATTGCAGAGTTCCTTTTTCTGGGTGACTTGACACCATTTGGGAGTGGGACCTTCTTGTTCTTTCTCTGTCGCTCAATTCCCCAAGCCAGACTCTTCTACCAGAAAGTTTGTGGTATGAATTCTGTATCCCTATAGGCAAGGGAAGAAACTGGAGAGAACAGGTGTCTCCCCTTCAGCATCTTTCTTTCTAAAAGTCCATGCACTGACAAACTGGAAATAACAGAAATATTCCGTCTGGTTCTTGCAGGTCTGAGGTACCTGCTCTAGGAACATGCAGATATTCAAAGATGTCTCTGTCCTTTGCACATAAGCTCAAGTCACGTCCTGTAGTCCACTGCTCTTCCCTATCATCCTTTGAAACAGCTGAAATTGTGCACTGATTGGATAGAGAATGTGTGTATTTAAAGTAAGTGCTCTGTATCTCCTTGCCAAGGTGCCTGCAGCTGCCTATTGAGACACCTAAACTGATGTTCCAGGTTAAAGGAGATCATTTCCATTCGCAACATTGCCATGCCATTTTTAGTTTAAGAAATTGCAGCAGTGACTTGTACTACCATCCCATTAGAATTTAGAAAGGAAAAAATTACAAAAGAGCTTTTTACATGAAATAGCTTAATGTCCTGATACAAATATGGTAGGAAAACAACAGGCTCAAGTTTTGCTTTCCCTGCTTTGAAATATACTCCTCCATCTTCCCTCTTCCACATCATGGGCAAGTATAATAACCACTGCTCTACAAAGTCAGGTTGGTTCTTTTTTTTTCCTCCCAGCCTCTCTTGTTGATGCTATTCCACTTCACATAAATAATTAAATATTACTGTTAAATAATAAATATTAAATAAATGGGCCAGAGAGAGAGCAGGAGAAATCCTGGCACTAAGATCTTTCTCATAACATTTTCACATATTTTGTTGGGATTTTTGGGGAGGAATACTTCTTTTTTTCCCTTCATTTCAAAAAAATTATAATTTTGAAAAAATTTGATTTAATTCTTTTTTTCTACCATTTGTATCGTAAGTTGACTAAACTGAACATGCGTATATATGGTGTGAACATTGTTTATATTTCAAATCTCAGGCAGTAAAAGCCAGAAAGTGTCCAAATTAATTACAGCAGAGAAGAGAATTGTAGAGATAGGCTTATTCCAATTTATGGTCTGCCTTTTAACTAGTGCTACATGTTACTGGGAGGGTTTTCTCTTCTTGTGCTATAAACATATATTCAGGCAGCTGTCTAAACAGAAGGTGTATTGAAATAAAAAAAACCCACAAAGTGATGTTAAACTCCTGGAGAAGCTGTTGAAGTGGAAAATGCTTGCAAGTCATTGCGCACCTTCCAATCCTGAGCATTCTTCTGCTTTGAGAATATTTTTACTCCCTCTCCTTAAAAATCCCAACAAACTAATAAATTATATGTTCACCACCAACACTATCTGAGTGGAGAAATACCAAGCATGAGACCAGATTCTGAACAGCTTGTAGAAGGACTTGAAAACTACAAAAATTGAGCACCAGATATTAGGTGCTTGATGTTCAGAAATAAAAAACCCAAAATGAATCTCTGAAAATCTCTGTAACTTGATTTTCAGAGATTCATTTATTCCAGAACTGTAAGCCACAGACTTGCATATTTGTTTTCTGCGCCTATTATAACGAACAATCTTTTCTCATGTAAATTTCAGGATACTCGTAAGAGAAAATTTGAACTGGTTATTTCAAAATAAGTTATTAGCCATATATTTAACAATATAAAAACCTGACTACTGCATGAAAATTTGTGTGCATTTTGCTCAACATATATTTCATTACTCTGATTGATTTCACTACTCTAGCTTGGTTTTAGTCTTTGGGCATATTTACTGTGACTTAAATTTGACAAGTGTGCTGTTCATTATAAACTGAAAAATGTGGTTTTGGCATTTCTTCAGCCTTCAGACCCTTCGTCCATAGAACCTGAAAGCAAATAGTCACGTAGGAATAGGCTGATGTGGTGGCTGATTTTAGTTGCATAAGACAGGGATGCTGTGAAATCATGTTTGAAGTTATTCAAGCTCTCATTAGCTGTTACTAAAATGCAGTGAGCTGTTTTGAAGATGTGCCTGCCATTTCGGCCTGATGGCTTGCAGAGGTTGGTTTTTGAACCAGAGTGGGACTGTGTCACCCCTGTAATCAGGATATGAGGCTGTTCTAGTTTTGCTTCAATCCATTACCAAAGCTTATATGGTAGGTTTGGATTCAAAATATGTCTCTCTTCTTCAGGATAAAAGGCTTTAAGATTGGAAGTTTTGTTTTCTGTATATCCCTCTGTAGAAATATGTATCAGAATTAAAACAGCAAACTTGCTCCTCAACACAAAGGTTATCACAGCATGTATTAATGGCTAAAATAAATACATTTTCCCAACAAGACGAATTATGCAGCAATATTCAGTATACCTGGAAAGGTCAGCACAGAACTCGTCTGGGAGCAGAACCAATAAATTATTTGTGTGATAAAAGCAATGTGTTGCCTAGAACAAAATGCGCTGTGTTTTTTAACTCTGACAATTTATTTTCTTTATAAATAAAATATTATCCATGGTAAAACAATGTAGTGTGCAGTGAACAGAAATAATCTACAATTTTTAGCATGCACTTTAACAATGGTGTGAGTAACAGTGAAACAAGTTCAGCAGTAGATGGAGACTAAGAGCTGGCTCTACAGGTAGGGAGGAAGAACTGTAGTTTTATTGTTTCTAAAAATACTATGATACAATCAGCTCTTGTTGCAAGATGTGCAGCCAGCTGGAGAGAAAATTCATAATGACAAGTAGATTTGTATATTCTGTCTAAAGTATCCATTTGCTTCATTTTTTTTTCTTTCATTGCCGTACAGCACCCTGCATGTGCGCTGGACAGTGCTAAATCTATCTTCAAAATCCTTTAGCAAGTTTTTTTTGAACATTAATTTATGCTGCATAATTATTTTATCATATATTATAGGCAGGGAAAGGTGTTTTAAAAAATGTTTTAAGAAAGAAGAATTTAGGTCATAGCATGTAAGTCTAAGCACATGCTCTCTTCCCCCAGCAAAGCCACTGTAGGACCTTTCTTGTCTGAAACCTGATGGAACCTCCTTTAAGTATCCAGATGGAATTAGGGTAATAGCAGCTGCAACTTCTGTTACATGCAAGCTCTATTCCATGGTATTCCAGATCAGGCACGTCAATATTTATAGGTGACAGGATAGAATCAAAGAGCCTTTCCTGAAAATCTTAGTTATGAGCATTTTGGCTTCAACAGATGACTCTGAAACTCAAGGCTGTGCTGCTACCTTTCTGGTAATCTGTGAATTACCTCACCTCATCCATGGTGCTTATGAAACACTGGCAAGGGAAAGTGTAATAAAACTGCTGATCCTCACTCAGGTAAGAGACAGTTTCCTTCTCTTACCTTACGGTTTATTTATGTTTATATTTAGAAATTCAGCTCTTTCCTTCCTTCGCTTTTTATCTATTTTTTTTAAATAGAGTGCAAACTTTGGGAGGATGAATATTGCTAGAGATAAATACAATATCTGCTTTTTGTCCAATACTATAGCATATATAATACTGATGCATTTTTTATATTTTTCTTCTTTTTTGTTATGAAATATCTCATTACATAATTGCCTTTTTATTTTTTTGATACATTTGTGAACGTGTTTATGACTTCCACATCAGCTGGAGATGACCACTCTAATGGTTTTAATTCTTCATACTTCCCTAGCTGTGGCAGGATATGAAGTCAGATTTGCTAATCTGTAAGTTAAGTCTTTAAATCTGTCCTGGACCCTGTGTCACCCTGAGAGTTTATTTAGTTGTTTTTAGCAAAACCTAGAATTCTCCTAAACTTTTATCTTTTGAAACCAATGATTTACAGAAAAAAAAACAAACAAACAAAAAAAACAACAACAAAAAAAGTAATTAGATTGGTGCACAATTTGCTCATACCAAGAATTCACTCAAACTCCCCTTGGATTTTTGCATTTATCATTAGACTCCAATTACATTCAGTTACACTCACTAAGGTAACCTCCATAAATGTTGCCTCTCATAAGGGAAGCCTAGAAAACGATCTTTTTTTATGTTAGAGAAAACTCTTAACATACTAAGATATCCATAACTTATGTGTTGACATGCAGATGAGCTGAATCCCAGAGCTGTGGTCCATAGAACTGGAAACAGAGGGAAAGCTGAATTCTGGTTAGAATTCTGAATGGTACCACTGCTTCCCTGATGGAAACCCACTTTGCCTTCCTATCCCCAAAATTCAAATGGTTAGCATCAGCTAAGACCCAGTCCAAACAATCCCAGTATACTGTTTTTAATACAAAATGACTAATTATGATCTGTCAATTTTATGTGAAAGGTAGCAGCTATATTTTCACCAAAGAAAACCCCAAAATATCTTTACAATAATGTTTTCATTCACTTGCTGTTAATAGATTGGTATGAACTACAATATGTAATTGTACATATCAAAGCTCTAAGTCTCAATAAAACAAGGTATGAAAATTCTCAGTTGTCTTGAACCACTTTAATTTGCCTTTTGCTTTTATAAAATTTCTATGTTTCAGCTTTTCATTCTGAGCTAAGGGTTTTTTGAATTTCTCCACACATCTCTACATTCATTATTTGGTTTTCAACCAAATTTCTCAGGTCAAATTTGCCTTTCAATTTAAATATATTTTCATGTTTGCCAAAATTAGTTTCAAGGGGGATTTTTTTTGGATGGAGATAACAGAGTATTGCTCCCTTTTCCTCTCCCAGGGTTTCCCAATGTGTCACCCTGCTAAGGACAATGTCCTTTCAGATCTCTGAGATGACACTGGTCACTGTATTACAGCACCCATTTTGCCTCATGTCCCATGAAGATCAAAATGATAATAAGTAAGATGCAGCTAAGTTCCTGTGACTGCTCAGATTGGAAACTAGGCGCTTGATGCTTGGTGTGACAGGCAAAGGGCCACTCTTTTCAGCACCAGAACTCTGAGTTAGCTCCTGCCCAAGAAAGCAATTTTTACCGACTTTTCCTGAACAAATATAAACAAGGTAATACTGTGCTTGTCAAAAGTAGAAAAGGAGTATCACACTAAGTGAGATGCAAATTATAGGAATTTATACAGGAGTTTTGCATTTGTAACTGGGCAGGAAACAGACCTGGCACATCAGCCATGAGACAGACAATGTGCACACAGCTTCTCTGTCCTGGCCTGCTTTCTTGTCTCACCCATATGATTTGGAAGAGGAAACATAAGGAAGCATGAGATCATTGGTAGATCTTGCTGAAAGCACTTGAGGATCACAAGCACTTGAGAATAATCTGTGTAACTGGGCTCAGTTACAAGGTTATAAATATTTTTACATGAAACCTAGAAGTTCCCATTAATTTTAAAAATAAGATGGAAAAAATGAAATCACATGACCATTTATTTCTTTTTTACTCTTTTCCCCCCCTACGTTGGTAGGTAAGAGTATTCAAATTTCCAGGACATTAGTGAAATTTCTCATATATATATAAGAGCTAAGGTTCTGAAAACATCAACTGCAATGCAGAATGTCAGAGCACAAAAACTTTTTCACCTTATATTTTGCACTAAATCTGACTAAAGAACCTATCAAGAGACTTAGCAAATCATCACGTCTTACTGTAAAGTAATTTACAGTTGCATTTGCAGGCAGGCATCAGCAGGCTCAAAACTCATTACAGCCAAAGATAACAACATTAACTTAATCCTGACAGGCAAAATACTCTAGTCAATACAATTGCAGGTATGGTGTGTTGAAATATCCAACTGCAAACAATCCTGAGAAAGGTCAATGCAGCACAAGTGTTTAACAATACAAGTGTCCCAGCCTAGTGTTTTAGACAAAGGTTATCATCAATGCTCAAATCAGAGAAATTCACACTGAATCATTGCCTTTGATGTTTTAGTAACACCAAGCTTTCATCATAACCACAAGCAGTGGTATTAATGTGTCACAAAGCCTTTCTTTAAAAACCCCATTAGAAAATGTATCCAACTCAAAAAAGTGTGTAAAGAAGTAGTCAACTATTTATTTGCATTTTAACAATTTGTAATCTTTCTGTTCATAATATCTTGTTTACAAAGAAAGATAGGTAAATATCTGAACATTTGCATTTCTTCCAAGCCCATATTCTCTATAGCACTACCAATTCCTAGATAGTCTCTTGTTTTCATAAGATCTTTTGATTTATGTTAATAGTCAAGCTAGAAGATATGTGACTTGGCAGAGTATACAGCTGAAGTATTAAATAAAGCTTAGCTGAATTCCTCTTTCAGGGACACAGGCAGCTGTTTTGGAATCAAGCACTAAGAATAAAATTTACAATAAGAGTAATAATAGTCACCTTCTGATTAGCAACATTTAAAGAAAAAGCAGGAAAAGAACTCCTGAAATACAGCGATGATTTGCCTCAAACACATCTTTGTTCAGTTAAATTAAATCCCTTATTGATTTTGATGTTTGCAGTAAGTCTCTGATGTTAACACAGACATAAAACAACCTTTATAGTATCTGTTAACCATAGGGCTGTTCCTCTGTACTTATTTAATGACAAGAGACTGAGGTCCCAACTTCTAGTTATATATGTGATTTTTCAGGCTAACTAATGCAAATCACGTCTTTTTTAAGGCCAGTATTTTCAAGGTAATATTAAGACAGGAAGCTTGTTCCTACTGATATTTTAGTATCAAATGAAAATAACGAATATAATTATTAGACTTTGAAGCCTCATTTCTGTATTGAATCAAGTTATGTGACGGATAAATGTAAGAAAACATTTAGAAGCTCAAGAGTGTATTTTTTTATCACTGCAATAAAACAATATTTAGTATATTCTAATAAATATGGGTTAACTCTTCATGTGAAGAGTAACACATACAAATAGCTGTAGAAGATTATCAAATTACTCTTTGCTGTGGCCTTTGCTGTGGGGGGGACACTTTTTATTACAATAATAACTGGCACATTACCAAGTCATGACTCAATTTCTAGGTGAGAGCTGATGCTTCTCATAGAGGGACAGTCTCGAAGGTTAAAGCAACCATGCTTCATTAAACAAATGTGTGCCACTAGATCAAGTGCCAATAATGACATAACTGACACAGAGCAGAAGAGGTCTGCACCAGTGTTCTCACCTTGTTTCCACCAGCATGTGTCATTGTGGATGCCTGTACTGAGGCCCAGCACCAGCAAGGGGAAGAAAACAAATGATGCCTTCACAGGGAGAGATGGGCACAACACAGAAATGTAATTTATCAAAACAAAGGAGAGACTGGAGCTGAACATCTGAATACATGTGTAGGTAGACCCTAATTTCCAAGGTGTTGCGAAGCATACTTTGGGAAATATAACAAGAATGTTTTTCAGAACATTTGAATTGTGGCCTCTTTGTTGAACTACAGATGGGAATACGAAACATCAAGACATTTGTGATTAATCCACAATTTGTGTAAAACAGCTGACTGCCTGCATTTGAATTTTGAATATATGTCTGAGTAGGTTTGTAAGAGCTAATATGCAAGAATTAGTAGTTATTAATATAAACTGAAATGGTCAGCTGTTAGCATAAATACTCTGCTCCTTATAAAACTTAATACAGCTCAACAGTTTACACCATTAATTCATTTTTTCTGCAGTGGTGATCTTAGCAGAGTGACACAATGGACAGCTAACTGAAAATAATTTTTTACTTATCCCAGCTCTGTATATTGCCAAGTATACTTCTGTACCAGACACATGGCAAAATCAAGCAACGAGAACTTTCTCCCTCATGTCTCAGTAATTATGCCTCAAAGACTCTGAAGCAAGAAGTTTATTAAGTTTTTATTTAAGTGCTCTTACAGGGCTCCTTCCCCCAAATATGAAAAATGCTTTCAATTGTATAGTATCCATTCACTCAACCCAAACCAGCCACCTTTATTTGAAATTACTTTTGGATTTTTAGCCTTTCTACTTTGCAGGGAGGGTGCACACTCACTCAGTTGAGCACTGAAGGTCAGCAGTGTTGTAGTGGTCACGATGAACCATTATCCCCTTCCATGGGAAAGAGTCGCCTAACACATATGGCTATTTTGCCTTAGAAAATAGGCATGGAAAATACCATGTGAAGGTAAAATATTTACATGAATATTGTCCATTACACTCTACCTACGGTGAAGTGTGCAAGGCTTGAGGCAAGTTTGGATGTTCACACTCTAGTGTGTAGTCATGAAACTGCCTGGTTCCTGCCTTAACAAGAAAACTTAGGAGTTTCAGCTTTTCCAAGAACTTCATGTCTACTTCATGTCTACTACCATTCTGTTTAAATCTTGTCACTTGTCTGTTCTACTTTCTCTTCATATTATATAAGGGATTCAAGGCTCCAAAAAGTCCCTTTAAAGGATATTTTAAGTCTGGTCACATTTGCTGTGCTTGGATGTTCAGATCATCTATAGTCTTCTTTCCTGGTTTTATAATAAACCAGTCGTCACACATTTAGTCTGATAATTTTCACCAGCAGCAAGATATTTTTTTAAGGAGAATGGTAGTGTGGAAATGGAAAGAAACTGTGACAGGGAGTTTGCTGCTTCTGGCTGTGCTTGTTTTAAAAGAACAGTGGAAAAGAGTACAAATCACCTTTTTCCTTTATATGTGCTTTTGTGTACAATACACACCTACAAGGAAAGTGACTGCACTTTCCTGTTCAGGATGAAAAACTTTGGAAATAATTGACTCCTCAAGCTACTTCTCCATTGTAGTGACAGAGAATTGAAGCATCTCAAAACTTGCTTCTCAGATGTAAAAGCCAGTAAGCAGTAATTAAGGTTGAGATGACTTGCTGCTTTTTAACTAAGCTAAACTGACATACACTATCCACTGTGTCAGGACATTTGGGGGCCAGGAAGGTTAATCACTAAATTTTAGCACATAGCCACCATGGCAAAGCACTTCAGCTACCTCAGACTCGGTTTAACGGCCTTGCCCCCACCCTAGTCACCCCTTATCTGTACACCTCTGTTGCTAAATGCCTATTAGAGAACAAATTAATAGGTCTGAAGTATTTAAGATGATCTGAAGACTTATATTGATGTAATCTGTTTAAGATGATGTAAAGGTTTAGCATAGATTATACCTATATATCTGAAAGCTTTAGGTTGCTTTATCTGCAAAAGCCCTTCCAGGACATAGTTGGGGGGGAATAGAGGTGTAAAAGGAAAAGGGAAACACTGGAAATGTTGGAGAAGAGTGAAGAAGCAAAGGTGCATATTTTGCCACAAGCCATGCACTTCAAAGATTATAGAAGTACAGATCTAGGAACACTTGATCTAGTCTGGAATACTAGAAAGATTCCAGTCAATCTACCAGTTTATTAAATATGTCTCAAATGTGTTAAAGGGGAAATTACTGTTGACATTATTAGGCAGCCACTAGATTTGTTATTTGGTAATCATTAGAGTTGTTTGACCCTTTGAAAAGGTAGGAATGGGATTTTACTATCTAGACTAAATATATACATTTATACATTTAAATGAAAACCTGTACAAAAGAGAATTTTGAGGAGAGTTAACAGCATTCATGACATTCCAATTTCCTATCAGCTATGGTGTAGGATAGATATCCCTTACAATGGATGCTGGGAATTCCTATAGTTACCTATAATTATATTATATTATTTATTTATAGAATTTCATATATGATGTGTATTATATATAATTTATATATTAAAATGTGTATATTTATAGTTAGAGGTTATATTGTCATGCATATGTACAAGGGAGGGGAAACCTAATTAAGATATTCAATCTTAATTGTCATTCTCCCTCACCTTTGAGTCTTGAACTAAAGAACCTTAAACTTGTTTTCCCTTTTTAATCCATCTTGTCTCTCCAGAAAAAAAAATTATTTTTACTACTACTGATTTGTAAATGTATATGACAATAGCTTTTATGCTTTGCATGTAATAAAATAAGATAGCATTTAAGGATTTAAGATTAGTTGACATTTGAATTTCTGTCTTCCTTCCAAAGCAATGTGAACTTTCCAGCCTATGTGCTAAAGATTGAAGTTCCACAAAGACAAAAATGGACAATGTTTCTTTAGCAGACAATTTGTCACCTAGCCTTTAAGTTTTACTAGCCCGGAGAGATATCCGACAACTAAATAGTGAAAGGAAAGTGAATGATTAGCTGGCAGACCTTCAGGCTACTGAAAGATAGTTTTAGTAGCCTGTCATGAAAATCTGTGGCCTCAGGCTGTGGGGCTACTTTTTATTTCCAAGCCTGCTATTGATTTTGGTATGAAGAAAATAATTTGGTGTTGTTGCTTAAGGTGTCACTGAGAAAGGAAAGAGAAAAGGGGAAAAAACCCAACCACATGTTTCATTTGCTAACAGTTTTTAGTTCAAATTTACCTTTTTATTACAACAGGGATCGAGCTGGTAGATGAAGGGCATTTACTACTTAAAGGTACTACCATCTTTATGAAACATGGCACACTAATCGAAAACACAAGTAAACTGAAAATTAAATTTAAAAGCCTATAATTTAGTATCTTCCTTGCCAGGAATGATGACTTTCATTTACGGAGGGAATCCAGAGCTGCTCAGGGTCAGTCTGATGTGTGCCATTTTCAGGCCTATCGTGGAGGCTGATGGAGTTGATTAATTTCTTGGAACTCAGCTTTGTCTTCTCCAGCTCACTGAACAACTTCATTTCAGCTGATGAGTTCAAACAGGGGTCAGAGCAATCCTCATTTCTGACAATCCCACAAAATGGGAATTAATTTTATGAGTTAGTACTATTGTGTTCAAAACTAAGCAGAAAACAGTCAGCTGACTTAACCTAAGGAGGGAAAGAAATATTCCATTTACAAAACCTACTAAGATATACTGAACTGTTTGAAAATACAAGAAAATATTTACATTAGGCAAGGAAAATGATTAAACATCCCATAGAATCTAATGCCTGAAAATCTGTTTAAGACCCATGTCAGAGCAAACACTTAAATTGTGGCTGTTGCTCTTCATATTATTTAAAGAACACATTCAGGGTGGATTAAAATGAGCTTGAGAGAACTGAAAGATGCACAGCAATGAGGAGAGCATACCTGCTTTAGAAGTAACAAGATTACAAGTTCTAATTTTGTTTTAGTAACTGCTAAGATATAATAGAGCCATGATCCTCATATAAGTAGTAATGGCATTTAACATTATGAATACTGATATTGTCTTCAGAAAGTGAGTATTTAACAATGCAATTTTCGATGTTTACATTCAAAGATGATTAATACAAGTAACATTTTTATACAAACACAAAAATGAAAAATTATATATCAACACCACCACTTGATCTGTTGTCATGTCTTTCAGATACTACTGAGAGTTATTTTAAAGATTTTTTAATACCTATTATTTACATAGAATGATCTAGAATTACTTGTATCCTACATGAGCAAAACTTGCATAAGAGAATCATTTGCTAAGGATGCTAATGCTCTGGCATTTTTCTTCCCATGTACTTCCCTTTTTTTCTTCTTTGAAAAATCTGACACATCTGAAACACTACTTAGACATATGGAAGTGGTTTTTCTCTTAAAGTTTGCTGGGGTCTGGTTCAATATCAGTGATCAGGAACAAGGAGAGTACCATATTCAGCAGCAGTGATTGTGAGTTGTTTCAAACAGACAATTACGTCTTCTTTATTTGATATTAAAAAGTTAAACCACAGACTAAATCCCACTTCAAAATGGGACTACATTCAGGTTCTGTTGTTATCTACTCATGTATAATCTCAGTAGTGCAACAAGATAGAAACTGTAGATTTATCTATGTCATCTGATTTTGAATGTGAGAGCAGTGTTTGACTCGTATCTCCACCAGTTTATATGCAAATAATATGATCTTGTTCCTTTCTTCAGGGTATGAAACAACTCTGGTCGGATGACATGAAGGAAAGTCAAATACAGCTAGATTACAAAGGTCACATTGTTACTTTGATGTTCTATTTTTCCTCCAAGTTGTAAAAGGATCTATTTATTCTTTCCCTAATCTGGTGGTCCAGAGATCCTCAATATCCAAAAAGCGTCAATCCAACATTTGTTCTCTAGAAGGCTAGAATCAGAAATGCTGTTTTATATGAAAAAGCCATGGTTATAGACTCATCCTGCCAGGAAATTTCTATGGGATTTTTAACTCTTTTCTCTTTTCTCACCCCTTACTTTTCTGGGAGACAGGAGGATGAGTTAGAACTTTTGCTTATCTGTATGATCTGGTTTGTTCTTTTAAATAGGATTGACTCCAGAAATTGCAGACTTAGGGTTCCAAATACAGAATCAGTTTACTGAAAGGAATATTTGAAAGGTTCTCCAGGTTAACACTCTCAACTTCCATTGTTTTCTATATCAAAAGATACGGCAAATCAGTAGCTCAGAGCCAGAAAGCAAAATATTTCTTCTGCCAGTTGTGAGTCCAACGATTGTTGAAGCTCTGTGCTAGTGGAGCATATGGAGTTTAGGAGCTTTCATTCATCAGCTGATGTATGACACTAACTCATGTAATCCTTTAAATCTCCTTGTCCAATGAAGCTGAGAGCTTGATGCAGATCTTATTATCAGCAGACGTGGATGATATGATGTTTTTAATTTATAAATGTATTTACATTCTCAGATATTTCACTCAGAATAAATTACTCTATTGTAACTTGCAATGAAAAAAAGCAAATTATGAATAACATTTTAAAATGTCACTATGACAATGAACCTTAGCTGCTTAGAAGTGACTTTTTCTGAAAAACTTCTTTAAATAGAAATACTTATCATTTTGATAACAGGACTAAAGGAGGAAAAATGTGAGGATGGCTTAGTTCCACTATAGAAGCCTTCAAGTGCTACAAATTACAGTCCACAGCCTACAAAAATTATGTCCTGAGCAAAAAAATGTGTTGTGCAGCGAATTTTTACTTTGAATTATACATAAAATCTTTATCACCAAAGGTATCTTTTCCAGGGGAAAAAAAAAAAAAAAAGGAAAAAAAAAGAATAGATTCAATCATTTTGAGCAAAGTGTCTCTCATTTTTCTTCACACCCTTCCTATTGCTGGGCTTACTTAAATAATCAAGTCTCTCATACATCAGATTATACAAAATAATGACTAAAAGGTACAAAGAACACTGAAAGTGCGTGGGGAGAGTTATCTAATCCAATTCTGCAAATGGTAACCTGTTTTACAAAGTGAAAATCTATTTTTTTAGACTAACTTTCCTGGTTGTTTCTCCTTCCAACACGTGCAAAACTTTCAGACTACCTCTGCTTTTCCTAGTCACAGTATGTAATTTATGTTTTGCTCACAACTATCCATAGTGTATCTAACACCCACCTCAAAAAGTCTTATTATAATGTTTAACTTCTTTTTTTCATCAATAAGAAAGGAAGTTAGGCTTTTATGATTCTGTGCCATTTCAGTACTGATGCAGTGGCTTCTCCACATTTGGCATTTTCTGTACTAGAATGTAGTCAGACTGTGAGTGTCATAGATTAAAACAATTTCCAAATCCTACATACCCTGAACACGAGGATTACAAGCAGTGTCACTTGTATTTTGACTGCTGCAATCTACTTCAAACTCCTGGGCACTGTTTACATAATCTTCTGAATAGCGCTGCTGCCACATAAAATGATTTGTGCATATACATACCTCTATATGGTAATTTCTAAAATGAAAACTGATTACTCAATAAGAATTTACACAAATTAGAATACAAGTATAATTTGCAAATGACAAGACATAAAAAATTATACAGGCTTTTGAGCTTTGTAGTGCAGAGGACTTTGAACTTCCACCAATGTTAGGAGACACTATCAGCTGCAGATCTGTGTCTTTCATTGGTATTGTAAAGTATGAATTCAAATTGATCTTTTGATTGCAGAAGTTTCATCTGCAATTTTAGGATCAGAAAAGTGCAACTGTCTTTGTATCTATGTAGGCTGTAAATTTGAGTTGAAGCTTTTTCTGCAATAAAAATGAAATTACATGCTATTCAAAATGAAATGTAGGATGTAAAATGAGCATGACTATGTATTCAGATTTGACACAAATGCATTACATTTATTTCAGATTCTGCTGTGTCTGCTTAACAAATTATGGAAAGGTTCTAGCACTCTAATGGCCCAATAGACAAAAGTAGAAAGAGGAACTGGATTCTAAATGGATATATAACAGCAAACACTTCTGCCTCAGCAACTCGCCATGTCTCTTTCTCATATAAAAAAATGGACAATACACATGGGAACTGTGTGCTATCCATTCAGAAGTCTTCAAATAGCTTTCTCTAATTAATCCTCATAGGATACAGTTCTGAGAAGTAGAGGAACTAATGTCTCTCATAGATGAGTTCTCTGTTGAAAGGATACATTGCATCAATGGGATGGCAAGCTACTATGAATTTGGATTTTGCAACTATTTTCACATCCTTAATCTAGCCTTTTGCAACCAAGATCTCATGTCCACTGTGCTTCACTGTGCTCCATTTATGTCTAGAAAAGATAAAGCATGGATTGCAGCCATGGTGACACTTCCACCCATCCCTAGCAATTCGCTGCTAATCTGACAATCTGACCTGATGTGACCAGTTTTAGGAAGAATGTAAATTATTCATTACGCCCACTGAGTTTTAGGTTTGCTTCACCTTCTCAGTAGCTTCGACCCAAGCATTGTCCCCTGTACTATTCTGAAAGGTCACTCATTACTTAATATGCAATTTCTGATAAACTCATCGCAACACTGAAGATGTTGAAAACTGAGACCTGGGACTTGAATTTCTGCTTAAAGTCAAGCAGGAGTTTTGAAAGTCCAGACAAAAATATTTAAATTCTCCACATATGAGAATACACTCATGTTCTGCAAAGTTGAGAGGCTGTGAGGACACCAACACATTTGAAGATTAATCCCAATCATAATTAATATGAAGAAAATACAAGGGTACAAGATCTGTCAACCAGATAAATTAAATTTATCCTGCAAAGAGCAGGTAACATCATCCTTTATTAACATCTATATGGATAACTGAATGTGCAAAATGAATGATGAATAAATAATTTATATGAGGAGATCATTTGAAAAAATGGATAAAAAGTTTGTTTTTTAAAAATCCTTAAATAATTTGTTCATTTCTTAATCTTTGTGTTTATACCAACAAATACCAGAGATAAAGTTAAATAAAAGAAAAAATGTAAATAGCAGGGCCATCGTAATAAAAATGTGGTAAACAATTCAACATCAGGCCTATTATGGATTTATAAAAAAAAAAAACAAGGACAACAAATTATTTAAAATAGATGAGATGACAGTGAACAATGAATGCCAAAATTATCACTTTGAATTGTTTTCAGTGGCGAATGTGATATGTGGGTTTTATATTCTAAAATACTGGTTACAGTTTGCAATTTTATGCATTTACTGGACACATCTACATATTTCAGCATTTTTGGTGAGCTTTATTTCTGTTTCATATCATCAGTAATTTGACATCAAGCCTGTCACAGAGCCCCAGCATATTTGGGGTTAAAAGAGACCTCTGGAGGTCTTCTGGTCCAATGTCCCTGCCCAGGCAGTGCTTCTAGAGCAGGTGCTGATGGCTACTGAATATGTCCAAGGTGGGACGTTCCACAATCTCTCCATGCAACCATTGCCAGTATTTCCTGATGTTCATGTGTTCATACTGTGTTACAATTTGTGCCCGTTACCTCTTGTCCTGACACTGGGCACCACTGAAAAGAGCCTGGCTCCATCCTCTTTGCACCCTACCGTCAGGTATTTTCATGCTTTAATGAAATTCCCCAGTGAACTTCTCTTCTCCAGGCTAAATAGTTCCAGCTCTCTCATCATGTCCTTGTTATAAGATGCTCCAGTCTCCTCATCATCTCAGTGTTCCTTTGTTGGGCTGTCTCCAGAGTGTCCAGGTCATTCTTTCTGCCCAGAACTGGACCCAACCCTCCGTGTGTTGCCTCACCAGTGTGAGGCAACAATAAAAAAGAAGGATCACCTCCCTTAAGCCTGCTGACAATACTGCTGTTAATGCAGCACACCATCTGGCTTTTTTTTTGCCACAAGGGCACATTGTCAGGTCCTGTTCAACTTGGTGCTCACTAGGATGCCCCAGGTCCTTTCATGCAAAGCTGCTTTCCAGCCAGTCAGACCCTGGCTTGTACTGTGCCTGGGTTTTATTCTCTTCTCACGCAGGCCTTGGCACTTCCCCATGTCAAACTCTTCCAGAAATATGCAGAAGACAGTGCACAAAAAACTCACATTCTAGCAAAATATAACAAGTACAAAACAAAAATTTCCATTTTCCTTCAGTTCCCACCCTTAACATGCATGAAGAAGAAAATGTATATCTAGTACACTGAGCACAACAGATACACAAAGGGGAGTAGTCAACACCTTTCCACATTTTAAAAGTACCTGATATTCCTTTGTTGACCAGTATTCATGAAGGATTCGGGATATCTAGGACCCTTCATGTCCTTTCCCTGACAGAATCCAAACTCTGTCATTTAGCATTGGACTTAACCATGGCAGTCAAACCAACAGGTTTTCAGTACCTACCACGTAGCTTGTCAGCCATTCAGCTCCCCCCTCTGCATTTGGGAATCCTTTTTTGAAGATGGTGCCTCCTCCAATGGATTTTATGGCAGATTTGCTTGCTGGAGTATGACTTCCTATTCTACTTCACTGGGGCTTAATCCACAGGTTTTGTACATCTGGTCTTTTCACTTCTGTATTCACACAGACAAATATTTATTTATATATCTATATATATATAGGGATTTATATTCTAGATATTTAGATAGACATACTATATACTACAGGTGTGGGACATTACACACGGAGCTACACAGATATAATAAAGACCTTAATTTTATAGTTGCATGTGCAACTATAAATGTAAATTTATATTTATAAGGTACATCTAAGATTTTAGATTTGCATCTAAGTAGCTTTCTTCAGTTCTGTAAGGTTTTGGATATATCTGTGTTGTGGTGAAGGAAAAATCAGCAACACACATACAGCTCAGAAAAGAAGTGCAAAATTGTTGTGCATCCTACAGTGATGGACTTTCCTGCTACTTGAGCTCCTCTCAGAATAGCCAGGCCAGCAGGGACAGAAACTCAAGTGACAGAACTGGAAAGTGGCAGCCAAAAGCTGTAAATTATCTTTGGTGAAAAGAAAGCTGTATAACTACACATACATCAGTGTCTTAAAGCACTGGGAAATATGACAACTGGTTCACTGTTTTGGTTTTTTTTTGGCTGCGTCTCTGATGTAATTATCAGTTGTTCAATTTATGTTTTTAAAACTCAGAAATTGTGTGTTCTGCACACATACAAAAAAAAAAGTCAAAAAACAGAGGAGGAAAAGGACATCTCAGTTTCTTAACACACACCTTTGTTAGCTATGTGCTATGACACAGATCTTACTTTGTGCATGGAGTTGAATTTTTTTGCTCAAAACTTCTTTTAATTACTAAACTGAACAAGCAGGAATTGCAAAGCTTAGCAGATGGTTTCAGGACACACAAAGTAGGTTGCCTCTTGGACAGAAAAATCATTAGGCTATGGAAAGTATTCATTAACAGTTATCCTTTATGGGATTTCTCAGCAGCTGACATTGAAAAGATCATTAGTCTTCCACATAATATTTTTTAAAATATGTTATTTTAAAGTTAAAATTTGTCAGCCTCCAGTGAAAATCAAATGGAAGTAGCTGTCATAAAAGGATGAATAGTGCCATTGGAAGTCTTCACTATAGCAATCCCAAAGCAAGGTATTGTGGCACAGACATTTACTCCTGTGGGGGTGATCAGAGTTTTATCAGGGAAAAAAGATAACTTTTCCCCCCACATTAGTACATCTGCTTCAGAGTTGATTTTTCTACAAAGCTAGGCTCTGTCCCTTGGAAAAATACACTTATGGAAGCTACAGTGAAAATCAGAAGTTGGGATACTGGGAGTGCATCCTTCTTCAGCTGCCCTCATGTACGGAACAAATCCATGGACTCACAACAGGTTTTTTTTATTTATTAGAATAAAGAAAAAAGGAAATCAATATTAATTTACTGTAATGTTTTAAAGAAAGAGTGGAAAAGCTATTTGTGCAGAGTGGGACATTTTTCCACTAGAGGAAAAAATATATTTATTTTGAAAATTAAAGACTCATGGATGAATATTTAAGATACATAAACATAAGCCTGTGAAATCGGTAACAGTTGTTTCAGATAAGATTTGTAACAGCCACTTAGGATTTCACAAGTGTGATAAAGTCTTCTGACAGAAAAAAACATAACTCAATGAGTTAGCAAAATTCAACAAACTGACTAATCCATTTAGGTCACAATGATATTTTCAAGCACATAAACTTTCCTTGCATTCAGGGGACAGCTCTTACAAATCAAACTACATTCATAAATACTGCTAGACTAATGAAGGAGGTGTGGAACAAAACCTGAAATTTATTAAGATTGAAGTTGGTAAATGCTCTCTTTTATTTTCCCTTGTGCTAACATCTTTCAAGAGTAAAGAGTGTGAAGAGAAATGCCAGTAAGGACTAGCATGGAGGAAGAGGGGAGAAATAAGTGCTGATAGTGATTGAATTACATTGCTCCCACCAGTAAAACAGCTACCAATGGCACAGGAGACCTGGGACTGTCAGCCTGGTACCATCTGGCAGCCAGCATGGCAGTGCCTGACATCAAGGAGGCAATGTTAACTCCACCACTGAAAGGGGCTGTGAACTGCGATCAGAGATAGAGCCCATCAACAGACATCTATTTTCCTGCTTTGCCATAAACGTCAGTGTCCATAGACCCCTCAATTATTCAGTGTTCTGCTGAAGGTTAAAGGCTTAGAACTGATTTTATAAGGCAGTCTTGACACATATTGTTTCCCCTGACCACACACATGCACACATACACAGGATGCAGGCTGGGAATGCCACAGTGGATAAAGATCAGCAGTAATTCATTTGCAATAATTAGAGAAAAAATGAGCAGTGCTTAAGGTGAGGGAAAAGCAACAGAATTTGTTACTTTGGAAAAGATTTTTTGAAAGCAAAAGGCTAAACACATTCAGCAGGGGTTTTTTGTTGATGTTTTTCCCATTTTTAAAACCAACATTACAATTTTATGATGCACAAAATGGAAAACTTTCAAAAATGTCAGGTTTTGAAAAAGATTACTATGAATAATGTATTTCAATACAGCTGTGTCAAACTGTTCTATAGTACATACATTTGTAATTTCTTAACACTGAATTTACTGGGAAGTGACACTACTGTGCTCATGCTGTTCACACTTGTTTACAAATAGAGGCAGTCAGGCTTTGAGCTTCAAATTCAAGTGTCCAGATACTGACGTGACTTGCCTGAAAGCACTGGCAGGAAAAGTGTGCTGTGTTAAAAATTCATAAAGAACACTGCTTTTTATTTCAAGAGTAACAGGAGCAAAAGGTTTTTGCAGTGCCCTGGGAAACAGAAAGTTCAAATATTGCGAAGTTGCAGGAGCAGATCAGAGCATGCTATTCACAGTTAAAGCCTACAAGGCAGTTCTTTATAGTGTCTTGGGTGAGACAACTGAAGGAGAACTGAACCTAAGGAGCCAATTTGCTGAGTTTTGTTCGGTCTGTAAATTGAGTAGTTTATATTATAGAATCATGAACTACAAGAGCTGCATATTTGAACAGTGGAAAACTGTATTTGAATCTGAGTATTTCTAGGTTATGTAAACTTATATTTCTGTAACTCTTCCATAATGTGAAAAAGACCCATAAAACGCTGCTACAACAGATTAGATTTTTCAAAGTTCTGTCAACAATTATTGATTCCATAGCTGGCTACTTTTTCATAGCTGGCTACCTTTGTGGGAAGAAACTGTGTTTGGGCTCCAGGCTAGGAGACAGGTATGGGTTTGTTGTTTTTTCTTATTTAAAACAGTTTGTGGGCTCAAACTTCCCCTTCAGAAATGCATGCACTCATTGAGTTAGATCTAAGAGTCTACTACCTTAGGTGTAACATTTCTTTATCCTCTTGCTCTCTTTATCCTGAAGTCTATGCTGACTGCTAACAAAAATGCTACGCATCGTGTATTTTAAGATATCTTTAAATGAATATTCAGCAAAACTGCCTTGTATTTTAGACAGTTTCTGAACCAGATCCTTCTAGGAGAGACAAACAACTAGAAACACTTGTCAAATATGTTATTTCATACATTTAATTAATATCTATCAAATGTCTGTCAGATGGCTGACTGAATTCTTTGAGGAAAAATTAATAGAGTAAAACCTCAGTTTTTGACAGTAGTCAAATTATGCAAAGGGGGTCCACCTCAAGCCTGTGCACACAAATACCTACACTTACAAGTACCAAGACAGCAGCATTATGTGAAAAGCTGTCACATTTTTGGGAGGAGGGAAATCAGCATTTACTAGCTGAAGAGCTGGTACTCAAATGCACACAATGAGGGAAATGTGCAGGAGGAACCAGAGATCTTTGTGCAGCTGAAGCCTCAAATCACAGTGGGGTCACAGGAATGGGATAGGAAGGCTCCCACGACTGAAGTACTACAGTGAGTGGATACAGGCCCCTTAGGAAGGGCAGGCTGGTAAAGAAAGGAGAGAGAGTCGTCCTTCATGTGGAAAAGTTAGCAGGCACACATGGAGCCCTGCCTTAGAATGGATGTGAGCCAGTCAAGAGCTTATGGGTTAGAGAGTAGAGAAACATGGGTGATGTTGTCATGGTTATCTGCTATAGGCTGCTTCAACAGGAAAAATAAGCAGATAAGCCCTTCTTACAACAGGAGGAAGGGCATATTCATATGTTTTTTCTCTTCATGGGACACTTTTAACTACCCTGATATCTCCTGGTAAGGTGAGCCACAAGCAGCCCAGGGAATTTGTAAAGAGAGTTAATGACAGCTTCCTGAGACAGGTCATCAGTGTTTGGAAAAGGGGAGAACATGATACCTACAAACAGTAAAATCCTTGTGGGACATGGGAAGGTCAGGGAAGGCCTTGGCTCCACTGATAAGGAGATGATGGAGTTCAGGATCCAGAGAAAAGGGAACGACGCAGAAAGCAGGATCACAGTTTTGGATTTTACTTGAGTAGATTTTGCCCTATGAAAGGATCTGCTTAGAAGAGTCCCACAGGGAACAGCTGAGGGGAGGAAAGGGGTCTAGGAGAGCTTATTGTTTTTCAGGAATCAAGTTCATCATGTCCAAGCTCAAGAACGGCTTTCCTCCATGACCAGAATATCAAGCAACGTGGATGCACGTGGGTCTCTTGAATAAACTGAAATACCAAAAGCAAATATACGGAATGTGGAAGGAGAGTGAGGTAAATGCTGAAGACAAATGTAGTGACAATACATGCTGGAAATGAGTATAGGAAAGCCAAAACTCATCTATAGTTGGAATGTAAAGCCTCAGAGGTCCCTTCCAATCTGAAATATTCATTGATTCTGCAATTCAGTGTTTTTGTGAAATAATCATAAATATGTCCAGTTCTTCCTGGGTTTTGTTTGTGATTTTTTTTTTACTTTTTTCTTCTTAAGTTTGTTTATTCTTCTCATTCCTTCTCTGCCTAGTCTTAAGAAGACGAGGCTCAGGAGGGACCTCATTGCTCTCTAAAATTCACTGTAAAGAAGTTGTAGTGAAGTGGAGACCCGTCCCTTATACTGTGACTGTAATGAGAGGACAAGAGAAAATGGGCCTAAGCTAAGACAGGAGATTCAGATTAGATACTAGGAAAAACTATTTCCATTGTGGTTAGGATTTGAATAGGTTGCCCAGGAAGATGATGGGGGTCACAATGCTCGGAGGTGTTTAAGTGTCTGGATCTGGCACTGGATTATATGGCTTAAGTGATAGTATATTACCGCGCCTGAGTGGGTCACAGCTGGTGAGAGAGAGAGAGACGGTGAATCTTGTTTCTTGAATCAGAAGGCTGATTTATTAAGATATCATTTATAATACATTAAGACTATACTAAATAGAATATAGAGAGATGTTTGCAGAGAGCTTGCTAGGCTAGGCTAAGAATAGATAGAAAGAAAGAATCTATAACAAAGTTATCTCCAGGGACTCAGTCCCCTAGCTGGCACTGGTGATTGGCCCTTAATTATAAACATAGGAAATGAGGCAATCAAGGTGCATCCCATTACATTCCACAGCAGCTGATAATAATTGTTTACCTTCTCTTCGGAGGCCTCTGCCCTCCAGAAGACGCAGAAATCCAAAAGAAAGGATTTCTGTGAAGAAATGTCTGCGACAATAGTACACTGGATTATATGGTTTAGGTCCAGTGATAGTGATGGTGGGTGATTGGACTTCATGCTCCTACAGGTCTCTTCCAACCTTGATGATTCTATGAGTCCATCACATGTTACACTATGTGTTTCTGGGTCACATAGAACAAACACCTTATCTACACACATAGGCAGTCCTAAAGCCTCCTAGAGGTTTCTCACGTGCCAACAGGCAGGATACTTACTACCTGGTGAATGTCAGCACCCTAATCCTTTCCAGATGAAAATAGTGGCATAGAGAAAATGTGAGAATCCTGTCATGAGGCATTTATGAGGAAGCTTACTATCATTCATAAGGAACTTTCTAGGAAAGGATATTATGCTCTGATTTGTGAAGTTAATACCCAGTGGATCAGGCAAATATACAAGATTTCAGAGCTACATTCTTTCAATCTCAGAATCTTTAGTAAAAGGAACAGAACATCAACAACTTTCATGCCCTGTCCTCTGTGGCAGAGCTGTTTCATATTCTCACTGGGACTCTATAGCTGCTATTAAATGTTATCTTGTCTTCTTTGGCTTTTTTCTCTTTTTCCTTTTTTTAACTCCTTTTTTTTTTTTTTTTCTTTTGCTAGTTCATGAAGAAAGTAGTGTTCTTTTCCTCATCTTCTCTACCTAGAAAGGATTTGAGATGGCAGAACTTTACAATGAAGGGAATCTCTATGTCATTTCCCTTCAGCTGATTAACAATTTTTTGTTTATCTGGAAAACCACTCCATAGACTCAAATTATAATTGTGTCTTGATGTACTAAAGACTTTTAGACATATTTTGCAAATATGACCGCCTGCCTTGTAAACCCCAAAACAGCATGAATTTGATGCCTTTTATTTCCAATTACATATCATATGCAAACATCTGGATTAAAAAACTGAGCATGCTCCACTCAAAAAAAAAAAAAGGGGTGACCACAAAACTTTCTCTTTATGCAGTGCTATGTCAATTAATTTTGCTTGGATGACAAAGCAGTCCCCTGGGACCTCTTCTTACACACCACAACTCTGTAGCTCCCATGTAATACAGATTTCCACTTCCAGCAATAGATATGCAAGAATTTTTCTCATATCTTATTCAAGCCCTTTGTTTCTCACTGCCTAGACTTCTGGTCTCTGATTTCCACTCTCACCAAAGAAAAAAAATCCACGGTTCCTGCGGCCTTGCTGCTGCTCCATGCAGATACAGCTATGACTATACAAAAGTCCTGAAGGTCAAACGTCACTTGAGTACAGGTTTAGTGCCTAGTAGCTCAGATTTTAATGATATCTTTATTCACCAAGAACACTGTGAAAATTCTCCGTGTTAGACACTTTAACAGAAAAAGTTCATCTTTTTAAAATTAGCATATGTACAAGTCAAAACTTCACATTGAAAATGCTGCTACGATAAAGTGTCAAATATCTTCCAGTGAGTAAAAGGTAGGAAGATGCAATTACAAAAGAAATGCCTTCCCCTTTTTAATAAATAAAATAGTGTAGAGTTAATGCTTGACAAATTCAGGTCTATTATCTTTGAAGTTTACCCATTCTAAATCTGGCCAGATTTTTCTACCAGGAAAAGACTTTATCAGGCTGTTACTAAAAGAAAGCATTAAGCATGTGGTGCTCATATTCAGAAAATGAAAAACAGTTTAGACAATTTATACTGTTGTATAAGAATTTTCTTCCTCATTTATTGAATACCATTATACAGTGTAAAATAATGGTTTAATTAATAAGAAACAATGGGCAGACATAAGATTTATCATACTCTGTATCTAGCCAAAAAATCTGTCACCACTCAAGAAAGCTCTGTACTTCACTATTCTGAAAAATCCTACATGCTTTGTAAGAGGTCCCTGGTGGATGAATTGCTGTGTTGTAGATCCTTAAGACAGAAGGGAATGTGAGAAAATTGATGATAGTTGCATCTAATAGGGATTATGGAAGAAAATGTTTTTCTTGAATTTTCTTGTGCTTCATACACTGCAACAAAACCAAATCACAATCTTATATGACCCATTATGACCCATGATCACTAAGTATTCCAGATAGTGACATCTTGTTGGATAGGGCAATATTCTTTTCAGTAGTGGCTAGCAACAGGATAAGGGGAAAAAGACAGAAACTGAGACACAGGATGCTCCATCTGAATGGGAGGAAAAAATTTCCTTACTGTGAGGCTGAGCACTGGAGCAGGCTGCTCAGAGAGGTTGTGGAGTCTCCTTCTCTGGAGACAGTCAAAACCCATTGGGATGTGATCCTGGGCAACCTGCTCCAGGCAAACCTGCTTTAGCAGAAGAGTTGGACTAGAAAATCTACAGAGATCCCTTCCAGCAGCCAGGATGCTACTGCGAGTCTGTCTTCTTACTTGGCAACACAGGGGTGTGATTGAAATTTGGATGTTCAGAATTCCAAAACTGGGAGTTTCCTTTTCCTTGAATTTTAAGGGTTCATTTTCAGACCTTTTCCTGTCATGAAATTTTAACCTTGAATAAATTACTTATTGCACATTTTCTGCTCAATTTCAGTATAATGCTATAGTTTCTGAAACTATTAATCAAATTTCTTTGAACTCCTTATGTTTGAAACAAGCAAGACTATTTTATTTAGATTTGTTGGTTCTATTTATTCCTCTAAAAGGTTTTGACATTTGAAATATTTTCCTTTTATCTTAATTATAGCAGTGAATTTTAATAAAATCTTCATTTTTGGCTTATTTAAATACAGGAGTGATTCTGGCTACCTTAGTATACACTTTTAACTCTCTAGGAATAAGTCCATCCAGAATCATATCTGGTCTTGCTCCTTTTGCATGTAAGAATTTTTAATGATTTATAGATCGAATTATTTCCCTTTTCACTGTTTCAGAGTGGGATTTCCTATTTTCAACACCTTAAATTGTATTAAAACCACTCTGAAAACAATTCCTCCCTTATAAAATCTTTATTTGTGTTCTTCTGTTCCACAGTCTTATTTTTTAGAGTAGCATAGCAAGCAAATAGAATTACCTCCCCATCCCTATTTTCCTTGTAATTTGATATAGAGACAACAGATTATCTATAATCTAAGAGATGCATCTGGATGCAATCCTGTGCAATGTGCTCTACGATGACCCTACCTGAGCAGGGAGTTTGGACTAGATGACTCACTGTGGTCCCTCCTAACCTCACCCATTCTGTGATTCTGTGAAATTTACTTAATTTCACAGAATTAAGTAATATTGAATGTTTACTTTGTAGAATTAAATAAGATTTAATGTACTGGCGATCCATGTGGAATAGCCTATTACAACTGGCTGTATATTGTACATGTGTTCTCTTCTACAAAGATATCTGAATATAAGATGTTATTAAGAGTGAGTGAAACAAAGCTTCTAAAAGACAAGTTTCATCAAAGAGTAAAGAAGAACAGATCCAGCATAATCCCCCTGTATCTCCAAGCCTGGTACTACTCACATCTTGACTCTGGTTCTAGATACTAAAAACCTTTAACAAATACAGTTCAATCAATAAATTACTCCTGCAAGGACCACAGATATTTATTTCCCTTTTGGCTAAATGTTTTCTTTGTTATCGTTGATCACATTTGGCACAACAATTGAGTCATTGGAAATACTAACTGATTAATCTTCTTATCTTCTTTGAATATTCTGCTTCATCAGTATTCTGCTTCACCAGACTGGTCAGTTACTCACTTTTTCTTTTTTTTTTTTTTACTTCAGACAGTTCTTGAGTGTTCACTAACCTTTGAGAATGCTGACTCTAGCTTGAGTGCAGTGAGAAATATGGCAAAAATTAAATATATTCATCAGTGTACAAAGTTAAGAGATCTTCCTTTAGACTCAAACGGTCTGAATTTTTTCAGGGTTTTATCTAGAATTACTGCTGTATATGGACAGGTAAGAAATAATTATGGGTTTAGATTAATAGAAGAACCACCTGAATGCTCTAAACTGACTAATATCTTCCCACTTCATTACAGTATAAATTGTTCATCAGATTGACTACTTTAACAAAAAGAAGCGAAGGAAGAGCTGGAACAAAAAAAAAAAAAATGTTTGTTCTTCATCTGTTCAAGAACTTGCAGGTAACTTCCTTCAGGAGGAATTTATCTTGCCTCTCAGGAGACCAATGCTCGTTCATTAGAGCCCCAGCTGTGAATATTTTGTCCTAATGCCCCATCTCATATATAAAATTAACTAGGCCCTGGATTCTACCTTAAAATGAATCAGTTTCAGATAGAAAAAAAAATCTAAAATAGTATATTACATTGCACAGTTTCACCACCTGTCCAGTGGAAGTGCTTATCATGACTTCTCTCTGTCCACTTTGTAAAACAGTTCCAGGACTACAGATTACTCCCAATGAGTGACCATTCTCCAGTGTTATCTAGCCATGCAATGAGTGTGAAGCTTCCTGAGGAAGACAAAGGTGACATTGTATTTTTTAGTATAGTAGGGAAAAAACACATCAAATATTAAACCAGTTAGGAAACAATCGAGAAATGTCTCTGCATTCGTCTTCCAGAGGCTTCCATCTCCAGACACCCCTCCCTGGCCCCCTTCAATACAAAAAGAAAAGAAACAAACAAACAATAGAAGCTATATGGTAGTTTTGCCTCCTACTGATAATGGAGTTTTCAACTTTCATCCATCACACAGGAGTCTTCAATAAAAACACTTAGAGAAATACAGGTACATTGGATTTTTGCTACTGTTGCTAAATGCTTTTAATCTATTTGTGGCAGAGATTGCCTTCCTAAGTAAATTAACAAGATGATTCCATCACATCATCTTGCTGTTGATAAGTCTTGACATATTTCTTCTAAATTGTTTCTAGCACAAAGTGTTTGTGCTTATAGTGCCTATGTTGAGCTGAATGGCTACAGGATACCACAACTCTACCAGAGTCATCAGTTCCCTCATGTCCTTTAATGGTCAGATGAATTGCAAAACTCTCTAAATAGGCATCTTCTCCCTATAAGATTCAAATCTTGTTCTTTTTTCAACATATGGATTCTTTCATACATTTTGTTGATATCTGTGTCTCAATTCAAGAGATCCTTTTCTGCACTTTGCATGAGAGAATAGTAAAAAAGTTCAAAATGTCTGGGGTTCTCCTTTGGCCATGGGTTCCTGTCATTGAGTTTTGTGACTATATTGAAATAAAAGTTTCAGTACAAGCATTTTGCAATATTTTAGTTTTGCTCTGCCAATCAATCTGTGTATCAACACACACTTCTATTTCTTCTTAATCAGTAATTCTTGGCAATTTCAGTATACATTTCTGAGGTGTGTAAAAATTGTGAAAGCAGTTCCCAATAGTGATGCTAAAAACTAACATCTGACAATAAGGGCTAATATGATCACAAATCACTCCAAAGAACAAGTAGGGTATATTCTTATGAACCTTCAGATATCCAAGTTGCAATTCATTGCTCGTATTTGAAAAGACCAAGACATCTGCAGCAAGAATTGGAGAATACTACTAGATGTCTTATTAAGACAAAGTCTAAGATCACAGCTTTTGTGAAGAAATTAGAAGAAACTCTGCTGCAGATTGGGGGTCTCACTAACAAAAGGAAAAGAGAGCAATATATAACTGTTGATGATAAAGCAATCTAAATGCTATTTATCCCCAAGCAATTTAATTTGAGGAAGCAGCAGGTGGGGTATTTTAAGTAAAGAGAAGAAAAAATTAATTCTATTGTATAATTCTTTACTAAGACTTCATTAGAATATCAGTCTCACTTCTGATTAGCTGTGTTTAGAATAGTAATTTCAATGCAAAACCAGCCTACTAAGATGATAAGGGGTTTTAGAGAACAAATCTTAAAAGAGAGACTAGTGAAACAAAAGTTGGGGCAGGAAATGATTATTTTCTATAAATATACTTATTTGATAAACACAATGAAAAGAAAGGACTGTCAAAACTAAATATGCTTGTACAAGATCAAAAGAATGTAAAAATTAGTTATGGATATATCTTCTCAGCTAATGAAAAGAACATGTTTAACCATTAGAAATAAAGTTCTAGTGTGGTTTTTTGAATGGTGAAGTGAAGGCCTAGAACATGCAAAAACTAAAGATAATATGTGAATCCTTGCGGTCACCAAAATAAAAGCAAGCAATGGTTATATTGATATATTTCAAAACTATATATACACTTGTAATTTGAACTGCACACATGTTTAATAGATGTAAAAAATATATATTTTTATATACATGCATACATATGTACACATATATATTTACAAGCCTAATATTTGAAACATTATATACCCTCTACTTCCAATAAGTAAATATATTGCTTGTGCTTGTTTTGTTTGGCTGTGACACTATACTGAAGAGACATATTCACTGAGCTGCAAAGATCTGGAAATTTCTCTTGAACTGTCAAGCATTCAACTAAAAGATCCTTAAACAATGGGATTAACTCAAAGATCAGGGTAAATTTTCCTGTTCATTCCTAAAATTTCTCCAAGATTTGTTATATTCCTATTTACTTATTCTAGGACATGGTCAATCTGAGCAACATATCAGAGCTGTTCCAGCCCTTCAAATAGTTCATCCTGGAAATATTTAAGCACCCATAACACCTTTTCAGATAGTCCATTATCAGCTTCCTTCTGTATTAGAATATGGCCATTTTTTCCCTTCTCGTTCACTGTTTTCTCACAGTCAATGTCCTTCCTTGCTAAAGTACATTGTGAATGAAATTTTAAGTACATAGCTACTTCTAATTTTTGTGTGTTTGATTGCTTATTTGTTTAATCAGAGCTATTTTACAACTATTTGATAGAAAATGTGAGTTTTAATTCCCTTATACCAATGGATATTCTTTACATTTTTTCAGTCATTCCAAATATGATTAATGTCAGGTCTGGTTTTCCTATGTACTTTTAATGTGAAACTTAATGTGTGTAATTTAATGTGAAACTACACAGCCTGAAAGAGTTTGATTATGGCAGAAGCATGTACAGCCATTCAGCTCAGTTCTGCCACCACGAGTGTATGACTGAAACAAAAGAAATTTCTCTGCAGACTATAGAAGTGTACACAGAAATCTGGGAACATCAACCAACATAAGGGCCATAGCGTGAAACCAAAACTGCCAGCCTGTCCAATGTCCAGGCCATAAATGTCTGCTCAATGGCCAAAATATATCAAACTCTCAATATGCCAATGAGAATCTGAATAAATTGTTAAAGTGTGAGCTTCAGGGTCTTGTGTCCCAAAGCAAAAGGTGTCTGCAGAGAAGTTTAGCCATGTCTGCACCAGTGTCAGTAAACTGGGCAAGGACTCTTATTTTGAGAATAAACCTCAACATCCATCTCACATGCATTCAACTTGAGTTTAAATTTTGTGTGTTTCAGAGAGAAACTTTGCTCTCCATCTTAAATAGATGTTCATTCAGTTCAAAGATCTTCTAAGTAATCTGAATGAGAATCATTTCCCATCACTCAGGTTTATTTTCCTTATTATTTCTGAAACTGTAATCCTCTTAATGTCTCGTTGTTCAGAAAATCTCAGGTAACAGACACAGAATTTTCAATTTTAAAACATTTGGAAAAGATACACAGCTATTAATGAAGAATGAGGAGAGATAAAAACTTATTATTTAACATTAAGCATCCAAGAGCTGATGCATAAAGATGAAACATGGCAGCCCAGAGAAACTTTCCAGCAGTATCAGTTTTGGCATGAGTGGACTTCATGGAATGGATTATCACGGGCTTGCCTTATAACAGTGAAGGTGTTGCTCACCATGGTAAAGAAATGAGGAACAAAAGGAAGAAGAAAACTTCCATACAGCAGAAGAGCTCATGCAATAAAAGAGAGGACAAGACATAGCCAGTGATACGTACAGCTTCACAATAACTGGTGGCTTGCTCTCTGTCTCAGGAGAGGAGCAGTGAACAGACAAAAAGAAGCCTTTTGATTTTCCTAATGTGATATATGAATGTTTTTCTGTTTCTCTGACCAGCAGCAAGGCAGACTGCCAATACTGCCTTACTGAATATATGGTTCCCTGTTGAGATATGGGAAATGGCCACCAAAAAAGTAAGAAGCGACTTGATCATGCTGTGTTTGGGCTGACTGAATGGTAACAGATACTAAACTGGGTCCTAAGAGAGCTCTAACATACTCTGAACCCAGCATATTTTGATAATAACCTCTCCATTATATTAGTCATTAAGGAAACTTGAAAATACCAGTTCACAAACTAAACAGAATAACTCTTCTCCATTCCAGACTTTTGCTACAATTAGGGTAATTTATTTTGGGGAACTGCCAGGAAAAGATAGAGTGGGGGTAGAATTCTGAAAGAAAAGCAGCAACAATTAGATCACTTCTGCCTCTCTTTACTGGGTGGGTCCTCTGAATGTCAGCCTCATTATTCTGGATGTCAATTCCAGGCAGCAGCTCCTAAATGCCGTTCCAAATGGTGGCCTAAATGGCAGTCCCTGTTGTACATTCTTTCTCCAGTAATAGTGGCAGGCTTTTGGGAACGTCTTTTAGTTCATAATAAATTTCAGGAGCGCTAGCTTGAGAACAATGTTTGAGACTTATGCCAACACAGGCTGGCAGATAAATACTTCGAATACACAATTTCATTATCGCTTCTGAAAATCCATAGCCTGCAAGGCTTGTTTGCTGGTGGGGAAAAGCCCAGATTTTGTGAGGTAACAAGGATGACTTACATAAAATTTATATCATCTCGGTGTATCAAAAGCCCCACGTGGCTCTGTTCACTCTAGGCCACTCACAAACATGAAAGAAAGCATCTTCATTGTGGTTGCATAAAAGAAAGAATCCTTCTGTGAGGTCAGCTGGGTTCCAAAACATGGACAAATTAAGTGAACAGACAACAAATCTGTAGCAGTGCCAGGAAATCATGTTGTAATTCTCAGTCCACAGCCACAACCACAAGAGTAATCTCCTTCTACGTTTCTGGTAGCAAAATGGGGAGGGGGGAGGGCACAAAGTCACTCACAGAGAACTTCCCTGTTTAACATGGATTTCACTATGCATGGAAACAAACATTCTGTTTTCTTATGTAGATTGTGGAAGACTGTTGAACTGAGCTTGCAACAAAGCTCTAACGCAACATGTAAAGCTGGGCTGCTTGAAATTGGAGATCCAGACTTCATTTGCAGACTGATCCTCACTAGCAGATGTGTCTCAAGCACTAACAAAATTTCCTGTATCTCATTTGCTTGGAGGGACAGCCAGTACCTTCAACTGCTGGAGGCTGATCCATGGCTGTAAAACTAACTTTTAGTCTGACAAGAGGACAAACCCTTCCTGAAGCTATTCTTTCTGTTAGCCTAGTTAAAAGGTGGCTAAGCAGACACACTGTGTCATGGGCACTTCACAGCTGCCACAGCTGGCTCTTCAGTGCTCAGTGGTGCCAAAATCCATCCAGTAACATCTCAGTCTTCATGCATGGCCGCTGTAGTAGAGGAGCTTGCAAGATGAAGGCAGAATACTCAATTGTATTTCTCCTGATCACAATATTCCTGGCAGGTTCAGGGTAGGTTTGCCATTGTTTGTCCGTGAGAAGTCCAAGTACATGGCTGGTTTTGCTCTCTTTAGATCACTATTGTTTCCTGCTCTGAAGTATTTTAATTAAATACATTTGAAAAATATTGAAACAACAAAGAGGATACTTTCTTTGTGTTTACATTTTTATGAAGTCCAACTACCACAGAGGTCTAAAAGACTCCACAGGGAAACACATGAGTTGAGCTACATCTTCCAGTTTGCTTCCGTTGTTTCACTTGCCAATGCAGATGCAAGCCCAAGCCCCAACATTTTCACCCAGCATCGCTGTCTTGCTGTCACACTATGGTTAAAGGAAGGAGCCACACCAGGTTACTGCCCTGGAGATGTTCTCCACCTCTTCTCCCATACGCTACAGGGTGAAAAAGATAGAAGGCTTTCCCTGTCCCTATCCTCCACACAGACAAACACCAGTGAATGGATACATTATCAAGTTTCCACCTCTGCTCAAGGTCTCCCACATTTCTGCAGGGGTAGTCTACATTCCCCAAATGCTGGTGACAAAGTGGAGGACTCCCTGCAGTGAATGATTTCTTTGCTGTGGCTCAGAACATGGCTTCAGTGTTCTGTGCAGCATTACATTTTCAGTGGTGCAATTTTGTTTTAAGAGTTTTCTTGAGAAGCAGTGTAGAACAGAACATTTAAACTGGTATTTCATTACCCGGTGTCTCCATTAACTACACCCTTAAGCATATGCTGTGCTGTGGATGACTAATCTGTGTCTCCCTGCTAACAATAAGAAGCACCCTGAAGTCAGGAAACCTTCTGGTTGCCTTGGGCTCCAAGGGCAGACTCCTTGAATGACTGAATGGCTCTGTGACTGGGTCATCTTTGTGTAATAAAGATCCTCAAAAAATGTAATTGTGCCCTTAAAGCCACAAAGAACAGGAAATAACTGAGTGGTGAATGTGGCAGTGGAGTTGCCTGCGTCATCTAAATCTGGCTGTATCTGGTATTCCAGCAAAATGGCTTTGTTATATAGGCTGCCAGAATGAAGCTGTGGCACCTTATCAAAAAAAAAAAAAAAAAAAAAAAAAGGAGAGCATTTTCTTTTTTTCTTTCTGGATGGACATTTATTTCTGGTTTGGCATTAGTCAACAGATTATAATCAGTAAAATTAAGATGCAGAAACAGCCTGGTTTACTGAAGAAAGGAAGGGGTGAAAGAAGACCTGAGTTGTCACCATTGATTCACCAGATAAAGGAAGTGTTTATGGTCTAAAGTACACGTGCACCTCCAGCTTCATTTCTACTCTTCCCATAATTTCCTCTTTGGATCATATGCTATCCCTACAAATGGGGGACATTTTGTGTTCTTTTGCACTTACTTAGGAATAAGTCTTCTCCCTGCAAAAAGCCAAAAAGTCTATGACTCTTTGCCTCTAGAAAATTTAATAATGAAAAGGACAAAAAATTGGTTAGCAGTGAGTCAAAGCAAATGCAAACACAAAGTAATACTCTTAAATATGTAATCACACAGTGTTTTAAAATCAAAACTTAGGTATTTTAGGGATGACTACAGCAGTCATCAAAGGGAACAAAAAATGTGTCACATAAAGGGAGGAATAAATGTCCACATGTGTTTCAGTCATTTAAGCAACAGTGTCCTAAAAAAAAAAGAAGTTTTTTCAGAAGTTGAAATTTCAGTGAGTTCCAGATGATAAAGAGATTTTCCTGGAAGGTGCCGCTACACTAAGGGAAGTCAGCATGACTTATCAAATCTGGTGTGAGTATTGCTATGTTTAAGTGCCATTTCAAAAGATTCATTGGCTATGTAGGCTTTTACTATCAGCATATTTATTTCACCTCCTAAATGAAATCCAATTTGAGGCTATTAATATTAATGTGCTGAGATAATTCTGATGATGAATTAATAAAACACTTGGCCTCTCAATATGCTGTTTGCTCTTACCATTTAATGATGCTCTTAACTGGAAAAAGGAAGAGATAGAGCAGACTCCAGCAGGAGCCTGAAAATTAGAAACCACTTCATTGTTTTTAGCTTGCTGCTTTAATGACAATCAATGGCATTGATTTTGGACTAGAAAAGTATTTACTAAATCTTTACCATGTGCTACAATCCCTATTTAAATTCCTTAAGCATGATCTGTATGCAACACCTGCTTAAAGTACTTCAACTATTTGATGAAAATAAAATTAAAAATATTTAATACATTTCTGCAATTTGTTAGAGATTTGACCCTATTTCTTATGTTAGTCATAAATATCGGGTTTTATGCAAAATAATTGTCTTCCTACTGAAAACACATCTGTACTTTAGAAAAATGAGATTACATCAGCAGTCTCATTCCTTTACAAGAGTAATTTCAGTTCACTGAACATTTTAGTACAGATAAGGCTAATTCAGCTACCTTATTATGCTAGAATAGATTTCCATTTGAAGAGCTGAATTCAGCTAATGTACATGATTCTTATATTAGTCAACACAGTTAGCACACCATAACAAAAAAAAAATCTAAATAATAAAATATTTCCACAGACAACCATGTAAAAATATATATGTAAACCTGTTTCCTGTTATATTCATAATTTATATAATTTTTCATTATTGGTATAAGTGAATATGGAAAGCATTTAATTCTAAGTTCACATAGAATTCATTGTGGTTAAAGTGTAAAACCTTAATGCTAGTAGTTTTTACTTTTTATCTAGGAAAGAAAAAAAAATTTCTAATCATGTGATTTCCAACAATTACAATTTCATCTAGGATTTCGTACCTGGAAAGCCTAAGAGGTAGCTTGTAGAACTCATGCAATCTAATTTTCAAAGTGAAGCATATTTTAGAAATCCTCGAAGATGGCAAGCCTGGAAGTGCATTCCCAATACACTTAATGTTTAAGCCTGCAGTTTTAATTCCAGTCAAATTGTGTCTCTGAAATAGATCAGTTGAAACAGACTCTTTTACCTTAACTGCAATGTAAAAGTATGAAAAAATTTTAGGAGACCAAGAAGTGCTAACTGTAGCATATTATTGCTGAAATTTATATTATTAATAATTAAGTTTCTGAACCAAAAAAGCTGAACAAATTACCCTCAAACTGCTTCTTCCAAGAGAAAACAAAGAGAGGACATTTTCAGTTGTTCTTCATTCAATTATGAAGAATTCAGTGTGGTAAAATCTCTGTGTGAATCTAGAGAAAGTTTGCTGACATGGAAAAGAATAAAATTATGCTAATTAAGAATTAGGTTTTTATTTTTGTTATTTGTGGCAGGATAACAGCAAATGGATTTAGGTGGTAAGGGAGATGGATGGTGTCATAAATTACAAGTTGTGTAACAGCTTTCTTTTGGTACTGCTTCTTTTGAGCAGTACTGGAAGGAAAAGGTATATAGAAAGGCTTAATGCAACCTACACTTCATAAAATTTGCCCTCTGCCCTCGGTAAAAAATAGGCAATGCAAGTCAACAGGCACTGAATGGCCACACTAAAACCCAGCCAGGGGATTCCTCTTTTTTATTCTATTTCCTTTTTCCCCTACATAGATAAGATGATTAATTTTTTTTCAGAATTTCTAACAACATAAAAAGACAAACTAAATATTAACCTTCCTACATGTCTTTGGTCAATGTTCTGATGATCATGATCAGCTATCATGTGTGCTTGATTTTGTGCAGTTCAGATAGATCTGTCAAAATCAGAGCTGTTTTTTCATTGCCTGTGTTATTCACAACTAACATCATAACATGCAAATCAGCTTGAATACATAATCAATTATACTTAAATCCCCATGACTATTGTGAATTATACTTGGAATATGTTAATGACCAAACTTTGTGTGAAAATTCTGACCTCTGAGGGAAAAAGTTGTAGAATTGTAGAGTGGTTTGGGTTGGAACAGACCTTTAAATGTCATCCAGTCCAGCTTCCTGAAGTGAGCAGGGATACCTTCCACAGACCAGGTTGTTTGAAGCCCTGTCTAGCCTGACCTTGAATGTTTCTGGGTTTGGAGCATCCACCACCTCTCTGGTCAACCTGTGCCCGAGTTTCACCACCCACCCCATGTAAATTCCTTAAATTTAATCTAACTCAGTGAGAGGAATCTGAACTCCTTTACTTCAGAGATATTCCTCAGAGACCGATTTAAAAGCCTGGTTTATGCTCTTCTTTCTACTATAAAACATTATGTTTCTTAAAATCAGTTAATTTGGTGAAAGAGGACTGATTTTAAAATATAAAAACGTATTTTAAAATGTCAACAGTCTTTTAAAATACTATTTAATTATGGTAGCCTAAAACATTGCTTTATTTCATCTGTTATTTATTTTCTTAAGTAGCTGCAGGGATGTTTCCTAATTAGATGACCTAGAGCTGAACACTGGGAGTTTCTAAGTGTTGAGTATCTTTAACTTTTGATAAAGCAAGAGCAGAGAGTGCCTCAAAGGATAGGTCAGTGCTTATATAACGTTGTGTGAGAATCAGTTTTTGTCTTGTTTTTCTTAGACATAATTTGATGTTTTACAATAGAAAAAAGTGTAAGCACATCCCAGCCTATCACTTCTATCACTGGTGTGTATAAAACGCTTCCCCTATGCTTTTAAGGTGATGAAAAGGACAACTACCTTGTGTCTAAATCAGGAGAGCTTGATATGATGTCAAAGCCTTTGGCTAAACATAGATTGACTTAATTCTTTCAATAATGAACTTTGGTCCAGAGCATTTAACAACCACAAGAGGAGAAACCCAATATAAAAGAGAAAATCTCCTCATTCAGGTTATCTTGCCTCTGCTGCAGGCAAAACATAGAAATATTTTTTTTAATCGAGATTCTCTGCAGCAGCCCGTTCCAAATGCCAGTATCCATCACTGATGACTGGATCAATAGCTCTGTTTTGGCCCCAGTCTCCTACGAGAGATGGCATGCCATCAGTGACAGACAAATATCACAGTTAAGCAAAGTATCCAGCCAGACCTAGTAACATTTTTATTGATTTTTGTTGTGCAAATAATGTCTTTTTGGGCTGAATAAATGGCTTTGAGCCAAACAGTCATTGTTTATGATTCCAAAATGCAATAAAGGGACAGGAAATATATTATAGCCTATGTCTCAAGGCACACAACATAATCATCCTTTGGTGGTGAAAAACTATCCAGCTGAAACCATGAGTGCATATTTATCCATGCTTAAAGGTACCTGTAGGACTTGCAAATCTTACACAAAATGTCCTGTTAGGAAACAGATGGTATTGCCCTTTAACCTATTGAATAAGTACTAGAAAACCAAGCAAAAAATAAGCACTATATTTCTTCAATCAATACAAAGAAAACACTTTATTATTTTCCCTTCAAATGAAATATCAAACTTGCCAAAATGGTATTAGGATGCTATGAAAAAGGGACAAACTGGAAAGTACCTGGAGAATTTTTCAAATGCCACAAAATTACATTGATAGTTGCCCAGCAACTATATTTTTGGTTTTGTCTTTAAAAAAGAGCCTATTCTATTTCCCTAATATAGTTATTATTCAATAACTTAAGCTAACAATAAAAACAAAAAAAGTCTCCTTATTGTGATAGCTGCACATTAAATCACAAACATTTTCTTCTGGTATATGTTTAACATATCCAGTGGATTTAATGAGAAATCTCTCTTAGTCCCAGCAAGTGGGCAGTGACCAGATTTTCCAGACATTCAGGTGTCATAAACAAACATTCTCACTTAATGATATTGTCAACTCACCAGTACAAATTATTAGCAGTGAAGGTCTGAGAAAAGAACTATTCTCTTTACTGCCATGCTCTGTACAAGGAAATATTTTTAACAGGTTTGTTGCTTCTAATTAGCTAGAAATAAGCTGTATCAGCTTGCCTTATTTCAAGGCTGATAAAGCTATTTTGCCCTCATTGCAGAACCCTGCATTTTCATGGAAAAATATAAATAATTCAAACACCTTTCAGAAAAATTCAAGAATATTTATCCTCACCTCAGAAAAGTCCATTCATCTGTAAGAAAATGCTACAGTAATAAAATGCTACCTAGATCCCATCTCTCTCCTACATCTTTAAATTTCAAGCTTTTACTAACTCTCTCATGACAGCCTTAAATAAACTTTTTGAAGGTATTTGCAGTGCAAGACAAAAGCTGTTCTAAAGAAATTATACTCAAAATCAGAGGCTTTATTTCAGAAAAGTAATATTTCAAAAATAAAATTGCGAAAAAGGACAATGGAAGTCAACAGGAAGCTCTAAAAGGAAATATTACTGTAATAGCTTATATTTGTTAATGGCCTTATTATGTCTACTGTAAAACAAAACTTCTGATAAGCTTCTCAAAAAGCTTATTGCAAAATTTTTATATTCTTCAGCAGAAGTAAATATTCCCTTTGAATTACACAAAATCATTGCAACAAACCTCCAATCATACATAACTCATTTGAAGAGTTATTCAACTTTAATCACAATGTCATTGAATTTTTCCAAAGTTTTGGGGTGATTTAAGATTTTTCTTTTATTATTCTTTGAATTAAATTTCCCAAATTCTCAGCCCTGGAAACATTACACTTGAGATCAGAAATTTTATTTGAGAACAGCTTCTTTGAGTCAGGATATCTCACAAGCCCAAAGTTATTTCCATGACTAAAGGTTCCTGACAGTAAGATGAAAAAGCAAAATAGAGATAAAATGAGACTTTTGACATTTCACACATAGTGCAGGACAGTCATACATTTGGCACCTCTTTTCTCCTTGTCCATCTCATCTGAATATTCAAAAATCAGAGTATCCTTTTTCTGAGGGATGACAGACTTGGTCTTTCATCCTTCACTGACTGCTGTTATTTTTTGTATGTTTCAGATTCAAATAATGAACAATATTTTATCTCACCTCTGAACCTAAAGGGAAATAAATTATTATTCTTCCATTTCTTAGGGTTTAATTTATTAAACAATAACCGCTTTTTCTTTGGACACCTTCCTTCAGCAACAAGTACACTGAAGCATGCATGACCCAAGTCTTCCTGAATTCGCTGGTTTAGCTGTGACATTTGATTTTTGCTCCTAGAAAGGGAATAACAAAACTGTAAGAAACACCCATTGAGTGTAATTCATCTGGTCTATTTTAAATATCTCTCTGAGCAGGAGACAGTCCTGTGATGGTCTCTGTTCCTTTCTGTTAACCACAACAGTGTAGCCCAGAATTACTGGCTTAGACTTAGGTGTCTCTTCTATTTCTAGATAAACAAGTTCAGTGGAATGAATCCCAGCTTTGGTCATTCAGACCATTTCAGGCTGCCAATCCTGAGTGGATGATGCTCTCTGTGACCTTTAGAGCTGAACTGGACAGGATTTCAGGCATATGGCTTCTTTATATTTTCAACTTCCATCCAGCCTGAGAAGTCTGTTTAGTTATTTGTGAGCCTTGATTTAATTTTAACCCAGAAAACTGGTACCTAATGTTAGATTTTTTTGGTTTCAGATGTTCAGATATTTTGTTGAATTTGGCCTAGACATATGTTTGGGCTGAAATCAGTAGAAGTAATTAAACCTGCATATTGTACTGAGAACGTATACACATCTTTCTTTTCTGAGCTTAGAGGGTTTCAGGGTACTTTATTTTAAATTTTAAACTCAATGTAAATCAGAAATATTAAACTGTGAGGTATGAAGCTGCTGGCACACACTTCAGTGCATGATCAGCCAGGTTACTCATTTGTTCTCTGGAGGTAGGTAGCCCTGGTAAACTCGGCCCCACAGTGACTCATTCCTGAGCTGGAGGAGCAGGCCGACGTAAAACCCGGGATGGGTATTAAGAGATCTGTAACTGCTCCTCCTGCAGACCTCAGGAACATATGTTCACATGCTTGACACAAACCGTCTGTGCCAATAAAACCCTGCCCATTGTCATGCTAAGGAAATTCAACCCTCCCTGCAGACTAAGCCCTGTCTGTGTCAGCTGGCCAGGCACATCTTCTCCTGGGGGAGTTGAATCCCGCCAACTGAGAACATGGTTTCCAGAGGGCAAATAAATAGGCTGTAACAGGATAGCATGTGAAATCTTCCTGCAAAGACTAGTCACCTGGGTGTTATGAACTGTGATGTGAAGATACTAGAGTGAATGTTGTTAAGAGTATGAAATCATCTTCTTTGATGAGGCTAAAAATAATGGAATAAAAATGGTTTATTCATAATCTTCTTATTACAGATTCTGTTTTCTCTTTAGGTAAGAATGTACATCCATTTCTCTCATTTCAAGGGTACAATTTAGAGTGGGTTTTTTTAATAACAATCACAGAAAGGTAAAAACAAACATGCTTTATTGTCTGGCTTTTAAAGACAATGACAGCTGCAGCCAGACTGATCTCATCACCCCATCGGCAATATTTTTATAGCAGTTAGATTAATGGTAAGACAGAGACTCTCACACTTGTATTTATCCAACTGTTTTCTTTTCTGGTCCTTCTCTGGTGATAAGCAATTTTCAGATCTGTTTTTCACATGAAATTTTCTATGTATAGTCTATCCATAGCTAAATTACTGGGAGTATTTTTCTGACACTTGGAGGCGTGAATTATGGCCTTGCATTGAACTTTTCTTCTTGGACAGAAAGAAAGGCTGATGGGGAGAAAAGGTAGGCTTAGGTATGTGCAAGCATGATGCCTGCTCAGATGCGTTTACCCAGCACAGGCCTGGATATAAGATTTGCATGAGAAAAGCTTCCTGGAGGAAACAGCATGAGCCAGTGGACAGGCTCCTAACAAAGCTATCCAGATGTCTTGTGATCTATCTCCAGTTTTCTCTACCTTGCCATGTGATCTTGGGAAAGCTGCTTTCCCTGTGGGTCTTAATTTCACAATCTGAAGATGTATACAGGGGCTCCTAACCTACAGTGTGATTTCAAATACTTCTGAAATGCCTATTTCCAGCAACTGCAATCCCCACAAATCTAACCCACTAATAATAATAACAAGTTTAAGAAGGAACAAAGGGTCACCTATTACATGTTTGGGAGGCAAATCTCCAGTTTGATGACCTCTTGTTTTCCCTTATCTCTTTGCTTTTTCTATTTCACTGAATATACTTGATACAGGATTTTTTCTCATTGCCACAAATATTAACAACAGATTTTAAAACACTGTACTAGGAAGAGGAGGAAAGTTAGGTTTCTATGTCATGTACTGTGATTTTGTCTCCAGAACTTCTGAATAAGTTTGTCTTTGAAAAGTACAACCAGACTTAGGCAATATTTCAGCCTAAACACACTGTAGCAGTTTTTATTAAAAGGAACAACCTCTGTTAGACACCATGGACTGAAACACAGTAGCTCACAACTGTACCTCCTCTATTGCCTCTGTATTATAGGAAAGATGTGATTATAGTATATGTAAGCATATGAAAACAATCATACTCACAGTGAACATCACAAACAAAGGGCACAAACCAGAAGAAGAGAAATGAAGCAGCAGCAGTATTAGTTATTAGTGCACAGCTTTTGGAAAGTCTCTGGCCTACTAAGATGCAATAAGATCCACATGTTTTTCGTGTCTTCAGTGATGCAACAGGTAGAATAGATAAACTTTTTCCTGGGCTGAATAAATCAAATATGAGCTGCAGGTTCATAGCCTGTAAACTGCATGGTTTCTCCAAGGATTAGGACATTTCAGGGATTTTAAAGGTCAGTTGAGGAAGTCCTGAACTTTACAGGGAAACCATCTCAGTGACTTTGGTTTCTTCTGATGCTCAGGGAAAGAGACTTAATTAGAGCAGCAATACACGCACATTCTTGTGTATGAGGGAGAGTTCCATCTCCACACTTCTTAACTATTTAAGCCATGCTGAAGTACTCAGTCATTTGATCTCAGTATCATCTGGGGACCAGCTGTCCTGCCAGCTCTCCCACTCCCCATGTGGTCTCTGCACCCCATATGTTTCCGGCCCTTTTTCCCACATGCCTTGATCTCCCTGTATCTACCAGATAACCAGATTTCACTATCCTTGCTTACCTTGCAAGTTATATGGGCATGGTACAAATGGTGATTTCCACCTCCATTTTATCCTTAGCAGGTAGCTGGCCAAGCTTGGCACCAGTTCTCTGTGGTGTTACATCAAAAGTAGCATTTCTGGAAAGTTCCTGTGTTGTTTGATAAAATAAACCAAAAATGTAAAAGATTAAAAAAATCAGAGGATAGAGGGTGTTTTATCATCCTGATAATATACTTATTGCTGGAAAGAGTTCGGGGAAGACATGTTCTTTGAGGGCCAGTGACTCTTTCCAAAAATATTCCGCTGACAGAGGAAGTTTGGTCACCAGACAGAGTCAGTTCTTTATCTCTTTCTCTCTTTCTTTTCTTCTTTTTCAGTAATATTGAAGTCTACGCAGGTGTTACAACCACTCTCTGTTTTTGGAGTCCAGTCTTCCTTATAATCTAAATATTCTGATATATAATTCAATATCATATTGTATCTGATTCTTTTTGACTTTAGACACATTTCTCTATTCTACCATCCTTTTCCAAAGGCTTTATGATCATTTAAGATTTATCTAGTAATATAAACTATGTTTTACTGTTTCCAAACACTTCTTGTACTCTGTTATTTTTTAAAAATTGCATTTTATGCTTCCTGTAATCAACCATAAGTATATATGTCTCCATTATGAGCCAAATTTAGAAGGTCACTTTGAGTTGATTACACTTAAGGTAGAAACAAGGCTCATACTACCTAGTTCCTTTCTGAGCTCTGAATAGCACATCTTGAAAGGAAGAAACAATAATGTTTTGCTAGGATAACACTCCACTGGCTTCTCAGAAGCATTTCTTAATGGAGAACAGCTATTTGCAAAATACTTCTAAAAATACACATGACATTGCAAGTTATTTCTGCACAGTCTTTTTTACTTGCAGATGGGCATATTCTCTCTTTATATCAATCTAATGTTAATGCATGACCACACTTTTCAACCTGGAATTTTGCCTTGAGTTGAGAAAGTTGTAGCAACCCTAGTAAAGCAGCCACCTTCAGGAGTGAAATTCTTTAAAAAAATCTGTTATTATAGCCAATATCTGAAAAATGTTTCTGGCACCATGTAACTCTGCCATTCAGGGTTAGATCCTAAGATAGTAAGGCATCAAGAAAATTCATAATTTCAAGCATGGCAAGAGGTTCGCTTACTTCAATGTACTGGTGTCTCTTTTCATATTGGGACTTGTACCCTCACATAAATAACTAAATTAGTCCTAAGCTAAAAATCTCACAGTGAAACTGAGGGAGAGTAATCGATCTCAGAGTTTTGCACAAATTTGATGAAGCTTTTGGGACATGAGGCTAATCAAGCATTGTAACAGGTTGTCAAGAGTGGCCGATCCATTTCAATCTATGGAGAATTTCAACACCAAAAGTGGATATAACCCTGAGAAACCTGGTCTAACCTTGTAGCATACCATGCTTTGACCAAGGGGTTGTGCAGTAGACCTTACTAACACATTTATAAACTTACAACAAATTATCCCTATGGCCTTGTGAACATAAGGATAAAAAAATTCAAAAATCAAAACATTAAATTGCATTAATTTACCTATGCTTTTAATTCTCACATACAATAATATTACCACGATTTAAAAAAAAAATGTATGAAAAGGAACCATGCATAAGATAGACCTAATACATTTGGGTCCCAACTGATGGTATTTTTCGCCTGATGGTTCTCTGTCATCTACTTTATGATTATTGCTAATAAACATAATGTTTTCAAAAACACAAATCAAGTGGAAGGCATGGTCAGTGTCTGTAGTCCCCGATGATGGTCATATCAGTATAATAAAGGAGAACAAAAATATGATCCTTATGTAATATTAGACATATGGGAAACAAACAAAAGTTGTCTAAAGGTATTTCAGCAGCATATAGCTGGATGTGTATCTAAAGAGGTTTTCTAAATGGGTTTCTCTGACTGTGCTTCTTCACTTATGTAAATACTGAGAGGCAATTCTTGTTCATGTAGCAAAATACTTTCCTTTTTCCTTTGTTTCTTGGTTGTAACATAAATAAAATGGCAGAAAATATCATTTTTCAGAAGAGAAAAGGACTTAAGCACTGAGAAGAACTTGAAAAAATTTAAAAGCACTTTACAAAACTATTGCAATGATATTGTCATAGTAACCTATTCCTCCTGGACTGTGATTATAGGAATCAGGGAGCGAGCAAAGCAGTCGTGAGGATTTTTCTGGGTTATCTGGCTTTGAAAGGATCATGTTCAAACCCTGAAAAGATAAAAGAGAGACTATACAGAATGTAAGCTGGACCGTTAAACATTTCCATATGACAAACTCCTCTCCTGAGATCTGACCTGCCTGTAGATTCCCCAGTTTGCAGATCTAAAGGAACCAGGCCCACCCGCGCCTGCTCTAAAGAGAAGAAGCTGGGCCTGACTAGCTTTTGAAAACTACTTTAAAATTCTTGCCAGAAAATACCTCAATAAAAAGGAAGATATATCCATAAAGCATTCAAAAGAAAATCCCATGAACCAGGATTTTTAGAAAGTAACTCGTCTAAAAGTGATTGTAAAAACAATATCCCATGTAGGCATTTCTGAAAGAAATAGCTGCCCTCCATAGAAGATATTTCTTTTTCCTACAGATTATTGGTAAATTATGTCCTTGGGCAGCAATCCTGACATTTATGCGCATGCATAACTCCAAGCACATGGTTAGTTTCATAAACCACAATGGAACTATCTGCATTCCTAAAGTTAAACATATGTATAAGTATTTGCAGGATTGAGATCCAAAGTCCTCAATCGAAAATTTATCTGCCAGCAATAATTACGTTGATGAAGCAGAAAATTGGAGGCATGAATGAGTGATTCTCCACTATACTTTCAGCATCTCCACAGATATTAGAATTTGATCTCACCTTCCCATGGTGACAACAAGGCCTTAGGTAAATCACAGGAAAATTTGGGTTTCCACTGCCACTCAGGACACTCCTAGCTGCATGCCTACCTATAGCAGCTAGTGACAGGGCACACTTTCCAGCTGCCATTGCACATTGCAGCTGCCCAGGTGACCTGGTCATGCGGGTGATGTCAGGCAAATAATGTAGCTCAAGGTGATTCCAGAAAGCTTGTGACATGTATGACAAGACTAGGTGGGATCTTCAGGCAGCTTAAAATCAGTCTGCTCTTAAAACAAAACAAATACCTACAGCAAAGCTACAAGTATCTCTCTTACATAAGAAAATATTGGTACTGCTAGACTGCACTTCTAAAAAGCAAATATTCAATGTAACACCATAATTCAAGGATAGAGGCTATCAAACTGATAACTTTAATCAATTATCAAAGTATAATCAGATACCCAGATTAATATTGAGTGAACAGTCATCACATAAGTACAGATGTGAAATCCTTTCTAACATTAATGTAAGTCAAGTTCAAATCCTCCCCTTAACTTCTGACACTCAAAATACATGGGCGCATACATCTTAGGAAAGCCTATCACTTAACTGCTTAGAATCTATTCTTAGCAAATGAAGAACAGCTTCTCTGGAAAGCTTCCCATGTAGATTCTCTATAACAATTGTAAATCCTCTCTCAAAGCACTCATTTCTCATTACAAATTTCCTGTTAGTTAAAAATAATAACATTGTTAGTCATCTAGATCACCACATCTAGTGATTGGAAAAAGTCACCGGCTATTCCAATCAGGCATTTTTTGTAATTTTAATAGGTAATGGTCGGTTCTGTATTTGGGAATGCTTATGCTGCCTGGAAACCTAGTCACAGGTTGTCCTTTAGCTTAGCTTGGTACATTGCTGTCAGAAAGCCCAACTCAAAGACATACCTAGCTCAGGAAATTACTCTACATATAGTAATCAATCTGAGGCTCTAAAAAATCTTCTTTTGCTTACCATGTATATATTGCATAACCAAAAAATGTCTCACTTTTGAATAATCTCGCAATTCTACTTAGCAGGAGAAATGGACTAGTTTCCTTTCTTCTACAACTTTCCTTGCTTTTCTCTATTTCTAATGCTATTTACTCCCCTCTTATAAGGGGTTGTCCTCAGCTAGTCCATCTGCTTGTTTTTTGTCCTTCAGCTGTTTGTTGTGTGGGTACTTCTTACCTGCAACTTCTCACATCTTTTTCCCTTTGATGGGCCCATTGGTCACATATGTAAAGTCCTTATACTTTGTGTCTGGCTGTGCCATCAGAGTTTTCTAAAATATTTATATCCTGTTGTTATTTAAAATACTTTAATATGCTTAGATTTAACTAACCATTATTAATTACTAATTAATAGGTATAATTTCTAATTGCACAGCTTTGGCTTCAGAGCCCATCTTATAAGAGGAGACTGAAATAACTTGGAAGAGGACCTGACAAAAATAAGGTGGTGTATGGTCTGTTGATGATGGTCATGAGATTCTGGAAGTGCCTTTTAGCAGAGGAAATTAGTGGGGGGAAAAAGGCATGAAATTTTTGGATGGATCTGATCACTTTGTCCTATTTTTAAAAGGAGCAATATGTTGTGATTTCTGCAGGGGCAGACAAACAGGTACGGTAACCCAGTTCAAGTTCTATAATCTTGTGTTCCCTTCCATGTGCTGATTGATGATTAAGTCACCCAGGGGAGGAGAGAATTAATAGTCCATGCAAATAGGAGCTAATGCAGTGACCTGCCATTATGCACATCCAGCCCAGAATACTGGGTTCTTCTGGATCCCTTTGTGACTAAACCATTCACAACCCGCTCCTGCTTTTGTGAGGAGTCAATGAGTGTTTAATGAGTAACTTCAGGCTCTGTAGCCTTAAACAGGAACTGCACTCTTCTTCTCAGGATTTGGGCCTGGATTTTCATTTCTAGCCTATCAGCCCTAGAACTGAGACACTGGGTGATGATTTTGGAAGTATTATCCATTCGGTCAAATTAGGATGACAGTTCAATATTTCTGAAAGGGGGATTCTTGAACAATCCAAGAGGAAAATAGAATTCATCCTCTATCTTTCACTCCTTAATATTGCAATAGGAAACTGGAAAACACAGTACCCACTTTATACCTTACCAGCAGCTACTCAGTCAAAGCAGAATTCATAGCAGATAGAGACAAATCATCTGATGGCAGAGTTTAAAAGAAACCTGTTACTATGACAACAGATAGGGTCAGATAACAAAATGAACAGACACTTTTGATCTTCAAAAAATTCTTTTTCCTTTGCTCTCTCCTCTGTTATCTGGACCACTCCATCAAACACCTAGCAGATAACAGAGTTGAAAACTCAATCGACCTTCAAGGAAGACCAGACAAGTTGGAAAGTCTATGGAAAGGTTACTATTACAGTGGAAATGCTTATGATTGTATTTTCTCTGTGTATGTGCATGTGCATGTGTATTTTACGAAAGTAACAGAGTACTGTTCAAAAGGCTCTACAAAAGCCTCTAACACTGCACTGCTGAGAATTTTTTTTTCATTTAATGCCATTCAAAAAAAGAAAACAGAATATAATGTGATTTGAAATGATCTGCGATATAGTCATGTTGTACAGTTAACATACTGTGAATGTAAAGAAATATTTAAACACTTTTGGGTTTTGGAGAAGAATTTATTGTGCATGCTGTACCACCTAATGTTACTTTTCTCATGCTATAGAAGCTAGAAAAATGGCTCTGAATATGAAGCCCTAAAAAATATTACCATGTCATATTTTAGAATTATTTTACAGTATCTCAAAGATTAATATATTGATAAAAAAGCTGTGTGTTGCACACTGATGAGTTGGGAAGAGAAACAAAGCACTGTACCACCACACTTTTACAGCTGAAATGACAAATCAGCAAAGAAATTAAAAAAAAAAAAAAGCAAAAATACACTAATTAAAGAAAAAGTGCTTCCTCACCATCTGAGGCTACTGAAGCAGCAATCTTTCAGTGCAAAACTTAAAAAGTGTGTAGGGTCTTGCTCTTCCTATATGTAGCAGGTAGACACTCCTACTGTCCTAAAGGGATATCTCTGCTCAGGAGCTGGGTTATGTAGATGAACCTGTTTCGGGCCAGGGTTTCTATTCCAAGTTTACTTTTCAGTCTTGTCCCATACAGTAGGGCCATGGAATGGTTCAGGGAGAAGGTGACAGTTCCAGAAATTGTGTTGATTTTAGCTAATCGTGAAAGATCTGCAGTACGGCATGTTGTGGGTCAGGAATTTCTCCTGATCCCTCTGGTCCATATTCATCCTTGGAGCACATCTAGTATATTATATTTACTATGTGCACCAGACAAAATGTTTGTTCTGCACAAAAACAAAAGTTCTGTGAAAATTTCACAGCCCTGATTTGTCTGACTTTCACACAAAACCAACTGATTCTACTACCAGTTAAGTTTCCACTCATCAAAAAAAAAAAGACTTGGTGTTATGCTTGTTACAGAAATTTCACTGCTGATTTCAATGTTGTCAGCAGTGAAAGAAACAACCACTACCTTCACTTTAATGAAACTAACATTTGTTCTTTGTGCTTTCATCAAGAAAGATAAATCTCTAATTGACTAAAACCTATATTTAAAAAATAGGAATTTCATATGACAAGGCAAGACAATATTTTTTTCAGTTTAGCTGATTCTACACTAGCACCCAAAAAAAGAAGCTCTGATTCCTGTATGAATAAGTCCTTACGATTCCACAGAATAATTTCACACTTCATAAATTTCACAATCTTTTGTTTCATGAGTAAACTTTTGAAATAAGTATTTTCAAAATATTTTTCAAATATTTTTCTATAGCTACCAGAAAAGAAAACAAAACTTCATGCTGTCATTACATAAAGTTGTGTTGACTTCATTTTTCAGCCAAACATGTATTTAAAGTTTTGGACCTAAAAAGTTTCAGCTGTTTCTAATTCACTGTGTAATTGTGTCTTCACCATACCAGTAAGTGTGGGAGATTTTTGGCTTTTGGTTTTAGCACCTTTAGTTGTCAAAATGAATGTCTGTATTTTTATTTAGCTTAACTGACTGAAAATATCATGAGCATATAGCTTATGGCCACAATTGTAATAGATAAAAAGAACAAAATGTGCTGTGCAACAACATTATACACGACTACTCAATTTCTGTAAAATAATCCACTACAGAAAACCCTTGCACAAAAATAGTAGAACAAAGCAAGAAATACACGTGGCCCATGAATGATTGCATGGCCTTACTATTAGCTGATCTTTCAACTCTTCAAACCTGAAGGGACTCTTCTGTTCTCAGTCAAATGGTATCAAAAGAAAAACCTTTTGCATTCCTTCCAAAAGTATCATCCATAGTTTGAAGTAATGGGGAGGAAGAAAACAGGAAATTTTACAAAGATAGCACTATCTTGCTAACATCTGTTTACCCCATAAAAGTATTGCCCTATTTTCGTATTGCAGATTAAAAAAAGTCAGGTCAAGGCAGCTTTGAATTTTTGAATGGAAACACATTTTACATGTCTCTCTCCTCACCACTAACATGTGTGATGACATGCTATAGCAGTCATAGCTTTAACATAGTAGATATTTAAAACATGGTTCTTTGTTTGCTTATTTTTTTGTAAATTTTGAATTCCAGTTTTCAGAACGTTCCTTGTGATTCCTTACAATTTCCTTGACAATTTGTAACTAAGACTGTGAAGCATTTCTTTTTTCTAGAAATGAAAACACAGTATTTATAAAACAACTTAGGTTCAGGTAAGGTTTCAGTAGAAGCATTACACATTGTCAACAATGGAGAAGATTGTTTATCAGAGTCAAGTCTGACTCCTATATCAAGACACTCATAAGACTCCTCATGCAGACCTTGCAAAATTATTGGGCTTTATATTTTCCTGCTGGAATATTTTACCTGGTATCTCCTGTAAACCAGACACCATTAGAAAACAAAAGAGCCAAAGCAGCCAGAATATAATGTAGTGTCAGCAAAAATGGAAATTCTTATTTATTTCCTTAGCAGTTTTATAATACAGTTGAGTGGTTCTAAACTGTTTCCTGTGCTGGCCTGCTACCTCATGTAAAGAGGAACTTACATTCAGGAAACCTGCAGCCTCTTTTATGGGCAGATTCAGCAGCCAGACTGTACCTTTTCAGGTGATTTTCTGAGACATAACTTTTCTGTTGGGTCCTACAGTGTTGGCAATGGAAAGATACTCAGAAACACAAAGTCTCACCAGGGAAACTGCTGCATGGGAGAGACATGGAGCCAGCAGGCATCTCCAGGAAATACAGTTTGATGAACTGATTTGGAGGTCAGTAATTGTCCTTTATCTAATTAAAATGCATATAAAATGGGTTGTACCAGTATCTCATAATTTTAAGATGCACACCTGTAAAAAACCCTAAAACCAACAAAAACCAACAGACAACAATTCAAGTGTCCATATACATTAAAAATTATTCTTAAACATCAATGAGCTGGCGCTGTACAGCAAGTGGGGATACTAAAAAATGAATATTTATAGAAGGATCCAGAGCATGGGCTTGGGAGCCCATCTTTCACCTGCTCATATAGCAGACAGCAGGATAGTAACAGCTGCTGGAAACTCTTCCTCCCTTCAGCCTAGCAGAACCTTGTCTTCAAGTCACTCAGCCCCTCTGTTGAGGGGACAGCAAGATCATCAATTTTTGATAATTACTGGAAAATGGACTTGGACATGGAAGGAAGGCCTTTTGTTCAGGTCATTTGAAGAGTTGCCAGTCACTTCCAGCTATTATTCACCTGATCTTGAGGTGAACCAGAACCAAAAGAATCTGTCCTAGATGATTTTCAAAGGACATGTGCTGTATCTAAGGAAGAAAAAAGTATTATTAGAGAAAAAAAGTATATATGCTACATATTATGTACTTGATCAATGTATCTGTGTCTCAAGATAGAAGAAGTCCAATCCCCTTTTTATCTCTATTCATATAGGAAAAACAATTCTGATTTCACACAACAAATGTTTCTGGATAGTGAATGTTCTTGTAATGCTTGCTATTTTTTCCTTTAATATTCTTCCATTTAAGAAAACCCTTAGGAGAAATGCTTTTTAGATAATTTCACAAAGTTCTGATTGCAAAAATCCTGTAAAGGGCCACTGTTCAGCATCTATTCAATTTGTCTTTTTAACAAAATAAAAAAATGTGCAGGTGAGCATTGTACTGTATGTCAATAACTGGAAAAAAAGTAGTTAAAGCAAGCTAAATAATTGCCTAACAGTACTTGTACTAATGACCATAAACTTCTACTATGTTAATTTTTCTCTGCACTTTTAATTACAGATCAATAATAGTTTGCAGTTGACATTTAAAAATGCTGAACTGCATGTAGGAACACAGGCTGAATAAAAAAAATACAATGTGGTACTGAATTTGCCAAATCAATAAACGTTGCCATTTAACAAACAGTAGCATGTAAACAGTCACCAAAATTAGCAAGTGTAAAAGACTATGCTTCAAGTGCTTAATTATTTTTAATAACACTAAGCTTCAGTTCATTGACAAATTCCACTGCTGTGTAAATCGCCCATTCCATTGTTTGTTTACATCTCTTTCCACGGTTTGATTTTAGCTCAAGGACAGCTAAACAGCACCCACAGTTTCTATTTAGAAATAAAAGATCTTAATGATAAAAAAATTAATAACATAATTGCACAAGTTTTGGCTTACCTTTCCTTACTTAGATAAATGATCTTTTTTTTTTCCTTTTAAAATGCCTTATTGTGACAACTACATTTCATAAATAAGATCATGGCCTTAAACAGTAGTTATATATGAAGATATCAATACAATATCAATGATTCTGTTTGAAACAAAAGGCAAAAATCAATAAAATGCCATTTAATTTCCTGTAACAGTTCCTATATGCTAAAAGAAGCACAAAGTAATTTTTTTCAATATTCTGAACTCTTCAACTCTTCAGACTGCTTTTGCTTAATTTGCTTTTGTTTTTATTTTCTTTTTATTTCACTTTTATTTTTCTTCTCTCAGATTTTTTTTTCATTGCAGCATTAGGCTGAATTTTCAGTAAACATTGTTTCTACCTGATTCCATAGACACAAAAATATTTCTAACCATGTTGAATGTGCTTTTAAGTTGGGAGTATGGAAGGATACGAAAATTGGACTGAAACTGGTAAGTCAGAGATTCTGTATTTCTAATTTGTGCTTATTAAGTTCGAGTGCTGTTTTACTCTTTCAATTTTCTGGCCTGTGCTAAGATTTTTGAGTTGAGCATGGGTAGCTAAAGCTAAGGTTGCAATTAGGATCACCAGTTCATTAATTTCTACAATATTATATAAAGCATGTGACTCCTCTATATCAGTTCCAACCTAAATGATCGTTGTAGTGACAGATGCTGCAACAGAAATGTTCTTTTTTGCTGATGTATAAGATATGGCAGACATTCTGATGCCAAAGCTGGATATAACATGGAAAATCCAGCACATGCAAAATGCTACATTGTCTAGGAAAAAAAAAAAGTGTTGAATCAGGACACCAAAATAACAGGATTCCACAAGTGTCCTTTTTGTCCTGCATCCAGATTTGGAGGAAGACAAAGATGCCAGGAGCAGGTGATTGGGACCTTCTGTCATCTTCCTGTAGTGCAGCTCATCACCTAGAACAGTGACTAGTATTTTATTGAGAAGATCAGGTATCTGTACTTTTGGTATCAGGCTGGTATATCCTAGAGTATAAAACAAAATCAGTTCAAGGAGGAAAAAAACGGGTTTTCCATTGGTAAAGCATTTCAGCATATTATTACCTACAAAGTCTAGCTGTTGTTCACTTCCTAGAACTCTCAATCAGAGCTGAAAAGATCCAAGAAATTTTCTCATTAAGACAGCTGTTGCATATTTTTAAATTTAGAACTCAATTTTCCAACTGTTATTGACATTAAAGAGCAGTTAGTCTTGTAAGTGGTTCAGGCTAAAACCTCTTTAGATCAATAGATTTACTATTTCCTAGCTGTGTTGACATAGTGTCTACATAGTTCATATCATAGTCCTGACTTAGCAAAATGTGCTTAGGAGATTTTACACAAAAGTAACTCTTCAAAACACACTGAGTGAATAGACTTTCTCTCTAGGGAGTTTTCCCTGTGTGATACCAACCTTCTGCAGTGACACTACCAGGATATCTCTGACCCCAGCAACAGCATCCAGCCTAAGAGAGGAAAGGAGAGAGAAATGTGCTTGGAAAAGTGGAACTTAGGGGTGTTCATCAGAGCTCTTTTCAGGACTTTGTGCTGCTATCATGCAGGACACTGCAATATCAGGCGGCCACAGCATTGAGAAGGTGTTGGTGGCCTGGTCTGCACAGCAGTAGATAGTGTTCCTAGGCATGCCTGTCCCAAGGTAAGCCTGTCCCAGTGTCTGCTGAAGGACTCCCAAGCACAAGTACAGGCTGGGTGGAAAACAGATTGAGAGAAGCCCTGGGGAAAAGCACTTGGGAGTGTAGGCCAACAAGACACTCAATACGTCTCAGCACTGTACCCCTGCATCCCAGAAAACCGAGTGTATCCTGGGCTGCACCAAAAGAAATGTAGACAGAAGGGTGAGGGAGGTGATTCTGCCCCTCAACTCTGCCCTTGTGAAACCTCACCTGGGGTACTGCATCCAGCTCTGGGGCACCAACATAAAACATGAACCTATTGTAAGGAGCCCAGAGGAGGGGCCGTAAATTGATCACAAGGTCTGAGAGAAACACCTCTCCTGTGAAGACAGACTGAGAGCATTGGGGCTGTTCAGCCTTGACAAGACTCTGGGCAGACCATAGAGAACCTTCCAGCACCTAAAGGGGGCCTGCAGGAAGGCAGGAGGGGGACTTTTCACAAGGGCATGCAGTAGGGGGAAAAGGTGGAATGGCTTAGAAGCTGAAGGAGGTTTTATTTAGATTAGATATTAGAAAAAAATACCTTATTGTGAGAGTTGTAAGACACAGGTTGCCAACATAAGCCATGGGTGTCCCATCCCTGTAAGTTTTTAGGACCACGTTGGATGGAACTCTGAGCAATGTGGTCTAGAGGAAGGAATTCTTGCCCATGGCAGGCAGTTGGAACTAGATGTTCTTTAAGATCCCTTCCAAACCAAATCATTCAATTATTCTATGATTCAATGTGTTAAGATTGCCCAGAGGATGCCAAGAGAGGTTCATTTCTAAACACAGCTAGAAAATTGAAGAAAAAACAAAACAAAACAAAACCAGCAGACAGCGAAGTCTCCCCAGTCCATTTCACCGTGGGCTCATAAAACCTTGGGCTGGCAGAGAAGTACAGCATGAGAACAGAAACTCTAGGCAAGACCAGGAAGAAGAAAATTACAGCTTTGGATAGCCTAAGTTGCCATTGAAATTAAAGTTATGAACTATGTGCTTAGAGTAACTCAGAGAGGGAATTCAAGCACCACCAATGCGTGCTGCAACAGGAAAGTGGTTAGATTTTTTTATTATGACCTGGTCCCCTTATTCCAATATGTTTTTTCTGCTCATAATACCGTGACACTTGTGGTGCTCCACTTTGCTCTGTGCTCTTGGACTGATACCACATGCTATTTGACTCTTACTGCAAATATTAAACTTCTGGTCACAGATGTCAGAATCTGGGGAGTTATTGCATTGCAGCTGAGATCACTGACACTGCTAGCATTCAAAACTTCAGCCATTCAGAAGAAGTAGGAGATGTTTTGAAAGGCCTCCTCAAATACTGATCAGCAGAAGTAATATTTTGTTGCTACAAACTAGAATTTCTGAGCACATAAGTTTCTTTCATATGAGGAAGGTCTGGGAAAAATATTTTGAGCAATTTTAAGAAATATTGAGAAAATACAAAAAACTTGATGTATGCTTTTCCACACTTGCCAGTGATCTCCAGTTTAAATTTGCCTGCCAGCAACACAGTCAATGCTAAACAATAACCACTGAGTTCAGTGAAAGCTTCTGGTTTGCTGTGATATAAGCATCAATATGAATACATAAAGAGTCCTGACTGACCATGACAGTATCCAACATGCATTGCCAAGTTTCATCCATATCACTGATAAATTATGCGTGACCCTAATTTCAGCCACACAAGTGTGCTTTGCTAGTGCCTCCTTCTCCTTTTCCAATTCATCTTCACATGATAAAAGTAAAATAGAAAATAGAGTTATTAAAGACTGTTACTAAAAACATTCCAACATCGTGTGAAAATTTTCTGTTCTCCAGTGAGTACTTTACAGCTGTTTAAGAGTTATCAACAGTGGAGTATTCAAGAGAAAAGGCCAGATTATTCCACACAGAGAAAAGGTCAGATCAACTAATACTATCAACCAATACTATACTATCAAGCTCAAATACTATCTAGTGGGTTTTTAAAATATCAATGAAAACTGCGAAAACGTTAAATCTTAAATTTAAAACAATAACTTAGACAAATGACAGATGAATATGAAATATTTTAAGCATACCAGAATTGTTTTCATTGTCTTTGTGCTCCTCCTAGTTTATCACTGCTGGCTTATAAAGGGATTATAGACATTGTTTAGACATCAACATATATAACTGGATTTTTTTTTTTTAATTGGTAGGAGTTATGTGTGCCAGATCTATTTTGGTGAAGTGGACACAAGGCAACGCAGATACGAAAGCAACAAAAGGGAAAATTCTACAGTAAACTGAATTTCATTATGATGATTTCTAGTATGTTTATCTTAGAGTTCTGAAGAAATTTAATATTGGTGTGTCTAAGCTCTTGTCCAAAACATCTACCCTGTTTATCTAACTGCCTGAACTCGTACATCAACAAGCTGATATATGTCTATTTCATCAAGCATGTGTATAGGAATGACAGATTTGAAAGTTACTTAAACTACATGTAAATCAGGTTAGACAGAAAAGTTATGCAACATAATGGCCACCAAAACCAGTAACTTTTGCAAAGGTCGTTTAAAATATGTACCAGTTTTCTTTGATCATGACAACAGAACCAAGGACAAAGGAAAAATTTAAATCAACTGTTTGATATTTTTTTACTTCAAACTTTATAGGCTTTTGAACAATTGCCTGACAGCTTGCTGTTAACAAACAATAAATAGCATGTTTTAGCAAAGATAGACAATAGATTCCTGTCTGTTTAGCATTGCTTGTATGACTGAGTAAAGGTAAAGGTGCTGTGCAAAATGTCTAAGTGTATAATTATCATAATGCTGCTTACACAAGTCAAACCGTCAGATTTGAAAGGGTTTCACAAAGTTACAAAGACACATGGGAGAGAAAGTAAGATACCCACCTGTGTCTGGTTCTTGGGAAGACTCAACCCAATCCTTCCTTCACTGACTCTCTGCTCAGTGTACCAAGAAAGTATTTGTTATGTTCATCCCCAACAGAATGCCCTTTAATTTAGCTGTATCTCTCTGGGGCAAAACTGAAGACAGTTTTTAGTCATCACCAACAGGATTTTCATATTCCATCAATGTCCCATGCTGGGATGTCACATGCAAATCCAGGGAACTTGGAGCAAGTGACAACAAGGAGCAGCAAAGCAGAGCCTGATATCTCAGAAAAAAAATCCCACTTATGGTATCAGTACATCTTAGAAGGAAAATGTAGTGGGCTGACTCTGGCAGGATGCCAGACACTGACCAAAGTCACTCCATCACTCAGCACCATAACTGGACAGGGGAGAGAAAATGTAACAAAGGGTTTGGGAGAAATCACTCTCCAAATACCATTGCAGGCAAAACAGACTTGAATTGGGGATATTAATGGAACTTATTACCGAAAAATCAGGGTAATGAGAAATTAAAGAAACCTTAAAAACACCTTCCCCCCATGCCTCCCTCCTTCCCAAGCTCCATCTCTTCCCTCCCCACAGTGCAGGAATACAGGGAATGGGGGTTATGGTGAGTTCCTCACTTATTGTTTCCGCTGATGCTCAGGGAGGGGAGTCCTTCCCCTGCCCCTGTGTGGGGTCCCTGTCACAGAAGACAGTCCTCCATTAACTTTTCCAGTATGAGTCCATCCCATGGACAACATTTTCCACGAACTGCTGCAATCTTCCACAAGGTGCAGTCCTTCAGGTACATTGAATAAACAGTGGTAGGACACCACTTGTTCTACTCACCTATGAGTCAAGAGAAGTGCCACATGTGCTGTCATTACTCAGTGCCTGTGCTCCCAAAGATTTCCCCAAGAGCTTTGAGTTCAGGGGCACTGCAGGTACCCAGAACCTAGTGTACTGCACATTTCTGACAGTCTGCCCTGCAATTTAGCTCAAGATATAAGTCTCATCTTCCCCCTGGGTAAGATTAATTTAAACACTTGCAGCAGCATCCCAGAGCTGTGGGAGGTAGGAATCTGGCTGCACACTCTGCTGTTATTCCTGGGGCCAATGGGACAGTCAGTGTCTCAGAGTCCTGTGATATTATTTTAACTAATGCTACATATAATTTCCTGCATTTTCTTCCTTGAAGTTGAAGTGAGGTGGTTTCGGTGTCCTTTGTCCCTGTGAGCAATATTTTCTCTAGTACTAGCAAACAATCAGCATCGGATTTCTAAACAACAGCTTTCAGGACATCATCCTAAAACAGACAAGCAGCTGTGATCCTGAGTTTGCCAGAAAAGATAGCAGATAATGCAGACTCATCAGCTGTATCTCAGCAGTCATGGTACAGAATGCTCATACCAGGTGTTGCCAGGTCCTAAGACACTGGAAAAATGGATTGGGCTTGTGGTTGGGACATTGCTGCAGCAAATGTCCAAATACATTGTTCAAAATATGTCAGTGTCCAAATACAGCAAAATAAGAAGAAATTTCTGGTCTAAATATAAGACTAAAAAAATATTGGTTTTCACCTCTTTCATGTGGAAGAACTCCTACTCAAAGACTGGCAACACATTCTGCAACAAATTTTCCTTACAAACTGTCTTAATGATAGGCATGCTATTCTTCACTTTTCTGCTAGAATGCAAGCTAGAAAAAAATGTGTTCCTGTTCTTCAAATTTGTTTGGTTTATACACAATCATTTAGGATCCTGTACACCCCTCCAGACCTGCAGACCTCATCATCCTTTGTACCAAATCAAACCTGAATCTCAGCCAAAAAAAGAGGAAGGGGATCTAAAGATCAGAGTATGCCATTGTAGCAGTCTCTTTTGGCTTTCCTGAATAACAGAAGCCTGAGATTTCTACTAAAGGGTTCCTGTATGAATTCCACATATTGTAATCAGAACATGTCTTTTATACAGTCATCAACCTTTTAAAACTTCAAGTAATGCAGAAGCCATCACTAGAATCAGCAAGTTGTGTTGATCAACAGTCCTCACCATTAAAAATAGGTACTTTATCTGAATTTTTTTTTCTTTAACCTCCAACTGAAAGACATTCATACTTTCTCAAGCTAGATGAAGGACCCTTCCATCTGAAATATTTTCAGCTATACATAAAATACAGAAGCATAGTCACACAACTGTTTATCAGACAAAAAAAAAAAAACAGATTGGCTTCTCTAGTCTGTCCCTTAATGCATTTCTCTAGATTAAGAATTATTACTATTGCATCCTTCTGAATCTTTTGATGAGAAAGTAGTTCAGTTCTGGCATTAGTGGATATTTTATAAGGTCTGCTATATCACATATATTAATGGTTTGTTTACCTAAAATAATATGAATAAGGACTCTTCAGAACATAACTGTGGCAAACTTTATTGTGTTTTTCTTAATCTATGTTTGTGACTTGTAAAACATAAGATTAATTAATATGTAATATGACCAGTCTTGTCTTAATAAACTCACTTATACATTCAACTGAATGGTCAGTATTTTCTCACTTTTAGAATATCTTTCCAAAGGATTTTGACTACTTTTATCAAACATTCAACTATGCTTATAAATATTTAAGTGATAATATTTAAGCTAAATATTTAATTTTGCATTTACTAACTTTTAGATTCCTGGAATCAGAGCTATTTATTTTAAGGGCTTTGTGAACTATACAAACAATGTGTGTTCTACTCCTTGAACCAACTTGTTTGGTGTATAGAGCTTCAAAAAAATATTGTGTGTTTTTAAAAACAGATCTCTTGAAAAAAAATAGATGTACTACTTAGTTTCATAAACTCCAGAGCTGCTAAATTCCTAAACCTGACAAGTTCAAAATTTTTTTGAACAAATACTGTGAAATTTCTGCATGTTTCAATTACCATAAGCCTTATGGCAGAGCTCTGAAAGATGTTTACAATGTTTATTAAGATGTCATCATATTTTTTAACTCTGAAGCTCAAAAGTCCATTAGCAAAACATTAGCTAAATAAAAATATACAACAACAGGAAATATTTCTTTTGGAATGCAGGTGCCTGTGATTTTCTGTAAAAAACCCCATATTGCTAGATGCAGGTCAAATCAGGGTAACATAGCTTCAGCCAGAAATTAATTTACTCTAATTATCTTGGCACTTAATTCAGATGTTGCAGATAAACCAAAATGAGCTACAGATGTAAAAGCAGGAGAAAAGACAAGAGATAGTCACTGTAACAGAGGGTGAAAGCATGGATTGTAACAGCAAATTTCCAAAACCTGGAAAGAATGGCCTATCAGAAAAAAAAAAAAAAAAAAAAAAAAAAGTTCTTTTACATCAATGGTGATCTCTGAGCTGGGACTGTCAAATGAAACTCAACTCCTCAGCAACATAGGAATACCAAACACTATATCCGGTATTTACTTATGTCTGGGGAGTCCTTGCTGAGCCTGGCTAGGCATCATGAAAAGTGGAAAAAGCTCAGAACATTTTAAGGACCGACTATCTTTTTGTATGTTGAAGCTGTCAGAGCATTTTTAGCTTTACTGTGATTAATTATTTACTCATTCCTCTCTAAAGGTTTGCCATGTTATGGGGTGATCAAATTTATTGGCAAAGTTTTTGTACCCCGTGTTTCAAAGAGAGGACATACACTGTTTATCTAGTCCTGCCATGGCATACATAAACTTTCAGACTATTTCAGATTGCTGAATGCTCTTCAGATGCAGGGGTTCACTCAGCCCAATTCCAACACAACTGGACAGGCTGGAAATAGCAAAGGAGGCAGTTTTCATATACAAGGCAGAAATCCCTACTAAAACAATAGGAAAAGCAAATAAGATTTTTCTAAATATCTATGCTAAAATGGAATTTTATATATTTTTGAGAGGGTGTACCCTATGTATCATCTGACAAGATAAAAAGTGAATATTTAAAAGGTATGCTTCAATAAAGAATATTGATCTGTTCACATATAGTATAGTTATCGATTATATTTTTATATTAAACAGGTGTCATTTAATTTTTTCTTCCATCTGAAAACAATATTGTTTTACTGTCCTGATTTCATAATATAGGAATGCTGCGTAAATGGAAAGCTGTTCTATTTCTAATAAAGATTAAAAGTATTCAATGATCAGAGGTGTTGCAGGAATATAATTCAATTTAAGACCAGTAATTTGTGTAAATAAATGTCTAATATGAAAGAATCACCACAAGTGAAAATCAAGAATGTTCAATTTTTTATGATACTTATCAAAAGAACAAAAGACTTCATGCTCATTAAAAAAAGTTCTAAAAATAGCAAGGTTCAGTTCCTCCTATGGGTTCATATGAATTTTTTATTTTCCATTTGAAAATTAGGATTGTGCCATATACATGCTTTTTTTTGTGCATGCATGAATTGAATTTAAACTTTTCTGTTAAATTATTAACCACGGTTTTAGTATGCTCTAAGGTGAGCAAATTAAGAAATCTTGGACTGTAGGAGCTGTAAAAAGTGCTTTTATCAAGGGAATTGGTGTTAAAATTGCCAGGTGTTATCCAGAAATAGGTACTCAATATTTCCTTGCAACAAGAAATATGTTCCTGATTTTAACTCTCGGTTCTTTTGGCTTTTGATTAGTTCACTGACTAATTAATGCTGGTAGATTACAGTAAGAGATTTTTTTTTTCATCAAATTGAGTTTAATTGAAACTGAGGGTGATGCACAATGAACAGGAGATGCTTTAAAGTTAAGCTCTATATTACTTATGTACCTAAATGTCAGCCTGTTCTTAAAGTTTGGAAATATTTTTGCCCAAATGCTAAAGGATCAGAGAGGATTACTTTTGATCTCTAAAACTGGACTTGTGCAGTTTTTACAAACCCATTCCAGATTTGAATTTCAAAAATTAGAGATGAGCATGTGATAAATTACTAACTTCCCAACAAAGTGAAAACACAGAAAACAAATGACTGTAAACTCCCTTTAAGAGCAATAATGTCAAGTTAAGGGATGAGTTCAGAATTTTGGGTTGGATTTGCTGGGGATTTTTTTCCCAGAGAAGCGCAATAGTTTAACACGGATTTAAATAATTCTGGAAGGATTAATAATTCTGGAAGGGCTAAATTCTGGAAGGGCTAAATTCTCAAGTCTTTCTGCCATGACAAAGACTCTTTCCATACAATTTGTTATCTAACTACTCCAGATCGTGCCTTCCTCAATGTGCCAATGTCATGACTTGAACATGCAGTGGAGACATTCAAGTCTCAGGCTGACAAGGCAACATCCTCTTGACAGAATTTTTGGTCAGTTTTTTCTACTGAGAAATAAAGGCTTCTGGTAAAATGTTGGTCTCAAGTGTCCAAGCAAGTCTCATGCTTAATAGTGTCAGCTTGTATAAATAAATATTTGTGATAATAAAGATTGCTATTTTCTATAATATGATCTTTTTTATAGGCTTCAATGTAAGAAGACAACTCAGAAAAATCTTCCTTATGAATTTTAGCATTAGCTGAATTTTTATCTATGGGGATAAAATTAAGCTTGATTAAGCTTAGATATGATTAGGCTTACATGTGGCTAAGACATATAGCTGATCTCCAGGCTGAATATTAGTTCCCCATGATGATATTCTGATGGAGTTTTAGACAATTCAAATTTTACATCTACATTTGAGCTCTTTACTTTAGACTGTTGTTCCAATCAGTGGAGAAAAGTGCTCCTTAAAGGAAGTCCCGCTGTCCTATTTTAAATGCTTGTCTTAATGACTCTGGAGATGCCTGTCTCCTTCCACTGACCACACAGAGCACAGAGTGTGACTGCATCAGGATTAGGCATCATGTCTATGAGTGACAAATTGTAGCAGAGGTATCCATCCTCAGCGATGAAAGGAAACTTGTCTGATACTGAGTTTTCAGCCCATTAACAGCCTTTTTGCTCTTTGGCCATTGGGCCACAGAATGTTGTTACTCATCTCCAGTTCCTCATTAAGCAGAAGTGTTTTCCCTTTCTGAGAATTTGGTCCATGGCAGTTTTGTGCAGGATTACGAGAAGTTCTGGTTAATCTGCCGCCTCTCTCATATATCAGAAGCTGCAGTGTGTGCATCTTTCTCCCATCAAACTTGGATGGCTATACCTTCACCTTCTGAAGTCTATATGAAGCGAGTACTTGTAGTTCAGTTCATATCAAACAAAATGAAGCAACATGTCAAACGTTAGCAACTGTAAATATGAGCTGCAGTAGTTGCAATCCCTGTACAGTAGATTACTTATTTTCTCTGGAAAGATCTTTAATTTATGCCAAATATTGCGGCCTCTGTTCCTACCTCTTGAACTTAGCTCCAAAAGCAAGCAATATTTTGGGTTTTTTAAAGGAGTCTTTTGAAGCCTGACTAGTCATTTGTAAGTTGCTATATTTAGGCAAGACTTTAGGCCCTCTAGACTGAGCCACTAGAAACTTTTTTATCTCATGATATCTACTGTGACCATATGAGTTAGTAGTGCTATTAACCAAGTCAAAATATATAAAAATACGAAAGAATATTATTTCAGCCATTGTATTTTAGAAGAAACTTTGCCAAATCTTTCTACTTGACTTAATAAATTGTTTAGTACTGACAATATTTACAGAAATAATTACCTTTATTTGTCTAACATTAAGTTCATATGAATGATAACGTCAATAATAACTTTACTTGGAGAAAATAAAATAGGCAGAGTAATTATAAAACTCTGCTTAATGAAAATTGAACTCCTTTGCCTTTAGCATTGACAATATAGCTTCGTATAATGATTATAGTTTTTAAAGGAAAATAACTGACATGTTTGTCTCACTATCTTTGTTATTTAAATGATCATATATTTTATAATTACCTTCAATGTAACCATCTTATCTTATGGAAGATCTGCAGGAAGGGAAAATAACTTAAATCTAATGACTATTCCTGCACAATCAGTCCTTCATTCTCTATCCTTTTATGTGAATGGGAACTGATACAAATTTGAAAAGGGGAGCCTTGAAATGCATATGAAACACCGCCTCAAATCACCTGAATGCCATAGAGTAAGTAGAGCTTTCCAGTCATCTGATATCCAGATCCTATTCCCAGAAACATATCTACATCTGTTCTAAACATCTAACTCATCTTGCCAATCTCTAGCCAGACTTTTTCAGAGGACGAGTTTGTTGTTGACTTTTTTTCCTGCTTTCTTTGGGTGCATCTTCAAACTTATTCCCTCCTCCCACAGCTTTGCACTTCTGTTCCAGCTCTCTTTGTAGGTGCAATTTCATAGGAAAATGTTATCATATCACAAGACTCTCTTTGCCCTCCAGCTCAGCTACTAACTGAAACTTATTATGCTAACAAATTTCACTACAAAGTCACTGGTGCTCTGAACCCAGTGATCAGTGAGCAGAGGGAAGGGGGAATCTTTGTGAGAAGGAGAGAAGCTAGCATGGGAGCAAGAGAAGAATCCTGAAAGCTGGAAGCCCTCCAAATCTCATCTCTCTAGATGATTGCTTACTTGATAGCAAGACGTGGGCTCCTGCAAATAAGTTAAGCTGTGTCACACACAGCTGAGACTAAAGGATGGGTGATAGCTGCTCGCCCTGCCAGCCAGGCAATTTGGTGGCAGACAGGAGCACTGGTGTTTGTATTGTATGGTACTTTGTGCGACACAGGAGCCCTACGTTTTATTTTGGAAGAGTTCATGCTTTAACTTGTTTAAAATGAAGAATTTACTGCAGTTCTATCAAAGCTGCTCTAGGAGAGCTAGTGGCTCCTCTGGGCAACCAGAAAAATAATCATTCTGTCCATCACATCTGCTGTACCTAAGAAAAGAAACAGAAGCTGGGGACCACTGCCAGAGACCGAGGAGCAAGCCAGTATATATCCCAGCAGCTTTCCCCATTCCTTATGAAACAGAGCTGCCCTCAACCCCAGGCTCCTGTCAGTTTTTGATTTGCAAATTCTTCTCTTGGTACCCCAGGTATTCACCCATTTACTCTCTAAGACTGGGAAGATTTGTATAGGCTATGCCTTCTGTCAGGTATTCCTGAGAGAAGATACGTTGCCTTATCACCTGATGTTTACATTTTGTGTAAATGAGTTGGAAATATGGAAATTTTCAATTAGCTAATGCCAAATACAGAATTACAAAAAGCTCAACAAATAATTCATCTGCTCCTGGCCACAGATTTGGCAAGACTGTAAATTATTGCACTCTGGGGCTATATAGGCATAAGGAAGCGCACTGTTGTGAAATCTGAGTCATTCTTCAGCACAGAGAAATGAATGTGCATCTACTTTGGGAAAATACAGATGACTGAGAATAAATGATGGATTGATTAAAAAGCATATGTTTCTGATGAAATTTGAAATACAGTGTCACAAGTAAGTTATACTACAGTCAGTGACTAATTGAAGCCCCTTCAGCAAATAAATATCTGTGTCATGTGTGAACCAGAAGAGACCTAGATTCCTCTGGCTTCAAACCTTGAAATTGAGTTGGCATCAAACTGTATCATGGTGTGGTGATTAGCCACACTGCAAGTAAGCTTGCAGCAATGTTTCTGTTTGAAGACAGATTCTCCAATCCCTCCAAAAGCCACACGCAGTGATGTCACCTTGAACATTGACAGGGTGGGTTTTTCTTGGGTCTTTAACATTTGAAGTCTAGGGTTAGAAGTCCCACATTCTGGATGCACCCAAGGAATAGAAGATTGTTTAAGTAAAAACAGCAGGGGAGGATGAAAGGGCCTGACTGAGCAGAGGAGTCCACATGTCAGCAATAGGGAGCTGGTACAGTCTGAACTGGAAATGTTTAAGAGCCCTCTCCAGCATGACGCACCCCATTCTACAGGTTTACAAAAGGACACCTCATAACCTATTTCTACAATTCTTCGGAAAAATCCCTTGTCAGGATATAAAACATGAAATATGACAGTCTTTACAGCAGTCTTTTTCACTCTGAGGCCCTACTTTGTGCCGAACTTTGAAGGGAGGTGTTGCCTTCTCCATGGAGCAATCTGTATTAAAGCTGTATGTAAAGGACTGAGAGGAATTTTCAGATTTGTTTTACAATGCAGCAGTGCTTTAAACAGCTAGTAAAAAAATCAGATTGAGAATTGCAACTATTGTGTTCAGGATGTTGTAATAGGATTCCTTTTTTCAAAACTTTTTGTAAGTACAGCCTGACAGCAATAGGACTGTGTGGCAGACCCTCAAAGGAGAGGTGATTGCTGTGTTTTGTGGCATGAGAACCACAGGAATGCAAAAAATGACAATTCAGAGTCTTTCATGTTTGTGCCGTTATGGATTCTGTGAAGTTAATGTTAACTGTTCAGAGTGTCTAACATTAGTCAAAGCTTCCTTTAAATAGCACTTTAATGTTCTCTATTGTTTTACATGTCTGTTGAATTTTAGCAAATTGTTCAGTTGCCCCAATATTATAAGTTTAAGGAAATCTAGCTGTCAATTCCTATTAAACTAGCCTTAGTTTTATATTGTTAATTCAGTTGTCTTTCACACTCTAGCTGCTAAATCTAAAGAACTCTTTACAAAGGCAGATTTATGATGGATGCCATCTGGCCTGATAGAAGGAAACAGATATTGATTTTTAATATTTTCTCCAAACTTGTTTACTCTAGGATAATACAGCAGCTGTGTGGCGGCTTGTCTCAGAGTGGAAAGGATTATTACCAGTGCCTTTTGATGAGATAAATTACCTAGAATGACTTGAATGGCTAAAGGGTATACTTTGATGTTATGTCGCTTCATTTACCCTTATGACTAAATGATTATTGATTTTATATTTTTAAGCTCTTGAAACGTGAAAATAAGTTGGTAGAGAAGCCTAGCTGTGTTAGTTTTATTAATTTATTTCTACAGGGCATAATTCACTTTGGACCAGGTTGTGAAGGTTTTGGGTTCATGACCGACTCCAGATACAGTTGCAAAGAAATGGCTTATTTATATAGTCATTGCAAGTAGTTCCAAAATCAATACAGTCTGGGATTGGATGATTAAACTTAGTCCCTTTGTGGGATTCATTCCTGTAGCTACCTCTGAAATGATCTTGACTGAAGCAGATTCATGTGATCCAGTCTACAAATAGCAAGTTTGTTCAAGTTGAAACACTATTTTTTGCTCATCATTTTTTTTATCTTCTCTGTTCACTCAGTGACATTTTAACAACCAGAAAAAACCAGTTGATTGACTACTTCAATGAAATCACTAATCTGCATTCAAAGAGTTGCCTCCAAAGACTACTTAGATTTTCCATGGATAGATTTAACTACTGCTTTGATCAGTTAGTCCCAGTATGCAGTGGATTTAGGTCTCTGTACTTATGTAGGCAGCAGGAATCCAAGGTGTACACTAAACCTTTAAATAGTCTTCACAGTTCAAAACAGCTATTTGCCTTTTGTGTACAGCAGACACATACATATTTCTGTGAACTATTGCCTTTTCTATCATCATTTAACATGGTGGTGCTATTTAGTGTTTGTCTGAAATGTGACTCTCTTGTCAGTCTGTTGAAGTATTTTGTAGACACTGGAACAAGTGCAAAAATGTGCTCCAAAAAAAATTCTCTCTCTCTCCAGTTTCCCACAATGACTATTTATATAGGCACTTTGCTTGGTGCTTCTTTATTCAAACAGGAGTACTTTTAAGCTTAATTTCTTCTGCAAAGTTTCAGCAACAAATAAACTGTCCTGTCTTATTTTGTCTCAAAAACCGGGATTCAGAATCCTGGCATTTCATTTATATAGACCACGAGTAAATTATAAATGTTGCTAACACTATTTCAGCTGTCTAGAAGGCACTGAAGGCAATAATATATATAACAAAAGCCATACCTCTAAAAAAGTTTATTACTTGGAAGAGTTACCAGTACATGAACTTGCACAGGACTGTCTAAACTGAAGAACAATATGTCACAATTTAACAGTACATATCCATCCATCTCCTGTACAGATTATTAACCATGTGCTTGTCTCTTGTTCAGATGTAACTAAATGTGAAGTCATGTGGGTTTTTTTTTTAAATGCATGTTTCACCTAAAACTGTGTGTTTCTAAAACACAAGCATCTTTCTCAATGCTACATTTATGTAGAGAACATTACTTTATATACATCCGTGTGTGTGTGTGTGTTGTCATTCAAGAATATTATTCCCCCAAAGGATCTTTCATTGTAATAAGCCTTGACAGCATATTTTGCAGAGTTAAAAAAGGTGTAAAACACTTTTCCATACTTTAGCCACATGATATGTATAATTAATGTGTAGTAAATTATATTGCCCAGTTTAAGGCTTGTTTAAATGCATGGAATTTGAAGTCTAATGCAGGAATAAAATAACTTTTGGATCAGTGTAATGTAATATGTTGATCCATTTTACAGGGTGGCGGTGATTATTTAATTAATCACCTTTTGACAATTATTCACACTGGTCCAAATCAAGGTCTCCATTAAAACCAAAGAATAGCTTCATTACAAATGACCCATAAAAGTGTCAAGTGCTGGCAGTGAAGACAAGTAATTTCCTTTCCCTTTAAAACCATTAGATCGAATGATGGGGGTGGGGAAGGTGATGAAGTGCGTAATAGTGTGATTACAAAGAAAAGCTTAAACAGTAAATTTGACAGCCATGTTAGAGCAGATAGAAGATAAGGGTTATAAACTGTTGGTTCTATACCTCCAAAATATTTTAATATTATAAGGAGGCATGAATGAGTGGGCTATATTTTTGAGAAACTTTTTAAATCATCTTTTGGTGTTTATTTATAAATTGAGATTTGAAAATTGAATGACTCAAAGCTTTGGAGATACAAAATAAACACTATCTTGCCCTCTGAATATTGCTTAAAATAGCCATTAATTGAGATAAAATTGCTTTACAGCTCAGCAAGTGTTTTCAAAGCCTGCTTATCTGCAAAATCTTTTCTATATCTCATTGGTGAAGATAGCAGCAGGACCTTTATGTTGGTGTAATTATATTGGGCACTCTCTTTTACATCTGGAAAGTACCAAGAACTACTGATTGATTTTGTGTAGAGATAAAACTGCTCTCATCTTTGATTAAAGGTGGATTCTGCACCTTTTTCTGAAAGTCCTTGTGTTCTTACAACTCCAAAATATACAAAACCCTTTTAATTTTCAACTTCTGACAAAAACTTGTCTATTTCTCTAATGACCCCTGTAGTTTCCATACAAAAGGATTAATTTTTGAGCCTTTCAAATCCAGATATCATATTACAGTTTAATATTAAATCCTGCCAAATAGACACATACTGAAATTACACAGGAATGTAGCTTCAGAAAGTAAAACCAGAATATGAGAGTGTCAATTTCAGAGGGGCTGAGCTAAAGAAAGCATTATTCACAAACTACATTCTGATTTTGAGCACACATTTAATAGTGGTTGTGCACTTGGCTGTAATTTTGCTTGGTTGAACTTTATCTTGTGGAATAGAGTCCTACTAAGGAATTCCATATACTGACCTTACCTCTTATGACCTGCCTTCAAATTGTGAGAGTTAACAGGTGGTGGTTCTTAGCTCAGTTATCATCGCAAAAAAAAAAAAAAAAAGTGAGAATAATGCTTTCACCTGAAAGTTCTGGGTAATCTTGCTAACATAGATTCCACTTACTACAGGAGGTGAATATATATTTACTAGTTTTTCAAAAGAGCAGCAAATATTGACCAGTTCCAGAGATGTATTTGTTAAGTCTACTTGTCATTCTTTCTTTGATCTTCATTTGTTTCAAACTCTTGCACCTAAGGTTGGACTAGTTACTGTAAAAAAAATCCCAAAAGTTCAAGTGCTGCTTCTAAAAACTAATGGCTATTGACGTTCATTAGGATTTCTGTGATGTTATCTAACCCTGTAAAGACATTTGCGGTATGCAGTTTACATTGTATCTGGTGATTGTATAATCATTATTGATTTTCCTTGTGTGTAGTACCTATGTCAAACAACCTAATAATTTAAATGGTGATTATTTCAGCAATATATCTATTATTAGATAAGATCAAAGGCGGTTAAGTGTGTAGCAGATAGTGTGATAAGATGATATAATGTGTGTTTGTGCCAGTGCCTGTGCCCTTTTGTTCATAAAACTGCAATTCATAGTCTTTAATTATTAACTCTCTGAAGCACGTTGTGATTTCTATCCTGTAGTAGAATAAAGTATGACAGATGGATTAAAAGAAGCCCACTCTTTAAGCAAAAGTCCTAGGAGTTATGTAAATGTAATACAATTAGATGAATTGATTTTCAAAGACCATGGGAAATCACTCTCTATTTTCCGTTCACTTCTTGTTTTCCTACCAGTACTTCTGAAGAAAACTAGAAATATATTTAGAAAGCTGCATGATTTCCCAAGGGATATAATCACTGTTAATCCCATGTGCATGGATTAGCAGAGTAACTTGGTCCATAACAGCAAGTGATTTCTCAGGCTAATCTCATGAGTAGAATGGTTATTGTATTTTATTAGTGATCAAACAGTTTTCTACTTGGACTGTAGCAGAAAAGGAGGAAACACAAGGCATTCATTTAATATCAAAAAATTATATATTTTACTTGTGGAGTTTTTTCTGCTTTTATTAATATCATTTAATTAAAATATGCTTCTCGTTAGTAAGTGAAAGTTTCACTATATATTTATTGCAAATTAAAAAAATTTTAAAGTACACTCCCCCCAAAAAAGCAATATACATGTAGTGCTGAGATGAAAGCAGAAACCCCAGGTTTTCCTCTGTCTTTTTACTGTAAATATTTTATCACATTCTGCATCGCCCTAAAAAACAGATGATATATTTGAAAATATAATAAGTGTGCATATAAAATGTAGTACCCTTGAAGGTGCAAATGTACTTTCTTAGCAAAACTTTATTAGGGCTCTTAAGTAGTTCTCAGAGGTAGGCCCCTGTTGATGGCACAACAGGCTTCATTTTCTGAGGCTCCATTTTCAGTTTTGAGGTGGTTCATGTGCAAGTACTAAGCCTCAAACCTGAGTTATTGCTCACAACTCACTGTGTTGTGTGCATATGCCAGCTGTGTTAGGGTTAGACTGAGATCCTCTCTGCCACACTCCATCACACATTATGGACATGCACTCTTTGGACAATAGTTTCTACTAATGTCCACAAAATTACTCTTTGATTTCACTCTTTACCTTCCCCATCCAGCTGTAAGCTTTGAAATCATTATCATCCCAAACTGTGTGTTCCACCAGGAAGCGACCAACATTGACAGTCAAATGCTGGAGCAAATCATGTTGATCTTTCCCAACTGATCTCAAGGAAAATCAGACATATTATTTAAGCAATTAATATGATTTTGTGCCGTAGCCTGTGTAAATCTGCTTGAAGTAGCTGAGGAATGTCTCAGAAACTCCTCTTCCAGCTACTCTGACTGAAAGTGATGGTTCTGATGACCAAATATCAAAGAGGTAACTCCAGCAGAGAGAATAGATTAGCAGTCAGAGCATTTATCTGTTCACCAATATATCTGGACTGTGAACAGGATGTTCACAGTGGTCTGCTTTGTTTTAGCCTGTCCACAAAGATGAAGATGCCTAAATCTTATAGTGCCACACTGGAGTGTGCTCCAGTGCAAGGTACTCACACACAGTAGTAACTTTGCTGTAGTCTTCCACTGTGGCCTGATGCTCCACAATTCCCCTGATGCTCCACAAGGACCCCCATCATGGGTAAAAATGACAGTTTTGATGATGTGTACTCTTCTCACAGATTGGAGAACATTGCTTTCAGTTGGAAAAGCTTCTTCAAGTGAATATCCTTTTTTAATTCCCTGTTGTGGAAAAATAGTCTTTTTTGTTGGAAAATATTCTTATGTGGCTGAACAGTAGAGCTGTGTGATAACTTATTTATTTTAATAATTTTCTCTAGATCTTAGTTGTGCAAGTCTCACAATCAAAGCAATTGCAATCAAAGAATTATGAGGAATAATTCTGTTGAGGCTGGTAGAATAGCAAATGGAGCTATAAAGCTATTTACCATATGTGAATGCCAAGGACAAATCTTACACTGTAAAGATGATTCCTTCATGTTTAACATTAATTAAAGATATCCTATTCAGTAAAAAGTGTTGGAACACTCCAATAATTATTGACCTGACATTACAAATTGACAGTTATTCCTGATAGGCTCAGGTGTAGGACTTAGGCCTATGTAATCACCTCTGCTGTACATACAAATGCACCAGCTGAACATTATGCTACCCTGTCATGTGTCAAGAAGGAAAACAGATGTAGGGATTGGTGGCTCGAAGAAGAGGAAGGTCCTAAATTAAGCCATCTTCACAGAGAAATCCCACCTTTCTTCCATGTACTTGTGGTCAAGTCCATCTTGGCACAGTCCAGAGCTCTTAGTCAGCCTCACAAAACAATAAATGGAAAAGCACAAGTGGCTTGTTCTTAGGCATTTATTTCTCTGCAGAAGGTACAGGAATGTTGTTTTAGTTTGCATTTAGAAGCTTAACTGTATAGGAGTTTCCTCTTTATCCTCTGATATTTTTCGCTTGGAGCAACAATGCCATTATTTGTACAAGACTGTGGCTCAGCCTATTGCAGTCACTAGGAAAAATGAAGAAGAAGAGCTCTACGATAGCCGTGTCTGGAGTCTACACTTCCTTCTACTAGAGTCAGAGTGTGGGAGAAGTCAGAGTAAGCAGCCAGGAGCAATGCTATGAGCAAGTTTGCAGGGGGTATCCTAGCTGTCAAGTTATTCTTCTACATTTCTGAGTGTGATGATTTAACTAAAATACTCATTTGTTTACTTTAAAGTGGTCTTTTCCGTGTGCAGGCAACCAAGTACCCAGACAGGAACAAACTTGCTCTTTATGTAAATGCACATTTTAATAATGTTTTAAATGTATTTTTTCAGTTCTTTCTCAAACTCCAGGCATATAAACATTCCAAATGAGTCTGTATTTATTGCCTGAAGCTTTAAAAATGTCTGTTAAACAAGCCCAAGTAAACTCCCCCAAACCTTAAATCTTTTTATGCCAAACACTAAATCTCATGGCATAAGGATCCAGAGGCTAAAAGGGTGCCATGGGGTGAATTGCAGAGGAAGCCTCTAATTCTGTGTGTCCTTGAATTTTATTGCACAATTTCTGTCATTCCTAAAGGGTGTGGGGAGGAAGCTGGGAGAAGCACATTGAGAGTTCGACTGTTATTATGTCTCTGCATCCCATAGAGCCACTGCACCAGAGAGCTCTGTAGTGGTTGGTTACAGCAGCAGAACTTCCTCACATCAGAGCTTTGGGCTGCAGGGAAACAATTCCCCCCCTCCACCCCCCACTTCAAATTGTCATTGTTTTTCTCTTTTGCTAAGTCCATTCAGTCAGACTTTGAGTGGGATGCAGGAGAGCTGGAAGGACATTCCACTCACCCATTACCACAGCGCTTACGGACTTGTGCTTGGAAGAAACTCACTTTACAAGGTTTCTCTAGGACCACGTTTCTCTAGATTAGGTACTCTTACGTTTCTCTTAGATACTCTTAGGTCTCTCTAAAACCTTGGAGTACATTTCTGTAGGGCAGGATAACCACATATGCCATCTTTGGTCTTTTATTTTGTGCTACCTTTGAATGTGTGACCGGCAGTTTCCCCTCTCTTCTCCTCTCAGCTCCCAGCTGTGTGACAAAGCCTGAGAGGCAGACACCCTGATGGACACAGCCTTGTGCTAGGGTGTGTAAATCCCTGGGAAAAGTTCACTTCCAGATTCATGATCCAAGAGAGAGACGTGTACTTTCTTCTGCCATCTGCTGCTAATTATACTCTGGCCAAGGATTTACCCCATATCCCAATCTTTTCCTTTTTAACAGGACATCTAGCTAATGTGCCTCCTGGCCTCTCCCAGACTCACCTTCACTTCACAGCTATTGAGCTTGTCTGAAAATTTTGAAGGGGAAGAAAAATCTCTACCCCAAGAAAAAAAAAAAGAAAAACACCTACTGTTGCCTTTTTCTTGTCTCTGATTTTGGGACAAAATTAAGCCTTTCGAAATATTCCATCCGAACCCGTGGTACTTCAATAGGAGAGAAAATGGGAAGGATTGTTGTTTTCACCTTTAAAAATCAAAAGGCTGGTAGGAAAGGTAATTCCCTGCAGATGTCTGCCATGAGAGACCCATATGAAGGCTTCTGCATGGTGGAATACAGGGCTCTTCCCTGTTGGAATGGATCATCCTCAGATCTACTATTCCAGAGGCATCCCATTGCCCTATTTAAGCTTCGTCAAGGGATGTTAGGGGGGAGTACCCAGTCTGCTCTAGATCCAGGCTCTACTGTACTGTACTTAAATTAAATCCACTTACTGTAAGCCCTTCTGCATTTGTTTCAAAAAAAGTCTGTCTTTTCATGTGCTAAACATGGAATAGAAGATATTTTACTGAAATTTCAAAAAAAAAGAAACACACTGTATTTTAGGTTATAGTCATTACTTATACAAAATAAATGATCAAAACTAAGTAACAAACTCACATCTCTCTTTTGAGATTTCTATGCATAAAGAAATTGGGTTATCTACAAACACATTATGGTTTTGAAATGTGTTACTGCATTCTAAATACTTGAATTAAAACAATTTGGTTTGAATTGTACTATTATAGCAGACTCAAAATCCTTTTATCAGAGCTTCTTTTTTCCCCCTTCTTTCTTTTTTTTCGTGTTATTAAAGGTTTGCAAGCTTTGTTATTCGAATTAGATAAACACTATGGTAACTAGGAAAGCCAGCATGTTTTAGAAGTCTGCAGTTCTGAGTGCTTTCCAAAGAGACAAGGTAGTATCTGTATCCTAATATTCTCTCAATGCATGAAATACAATAAAAGGGAACTATTTCAATAATGTTCCTTTAAAACTACAAGGCATAAAAATCCTGACAGAGTGAAGATATTGCTTGAGGCACACCTTCAGGATCGAGGTCAGTCCTTATGCAAAACTATCACAGAGTGGAGGAATGTTGTTTTTGGGGAATAGAATACATATTTTTTTAAGTAAATCCTAAATGCTAAGGCAAAATATTTCACTCACAGATTTGTGAAGATTCTACCTGTCCTTTTTTGTGGACAGGTGGCTTAAACAGCCATGTGAGAAGAGTAACATACATCTTTGCTATTCAAATGGAACAGGAAGTCAGTACTAAAACATTCAAGATTGAAGCTTACTAAGTAAAGATGGCCAAATTTCAAAAACCTTGAAGTTTCAGTTTACAGCTCTGAATATAAGCGTGAAGACTTCTGAACTGTACAAATGTTTTGGATGTGAAAAATATGGACGGACATCTTGTGAGAATTGCCTGTTTCATTTCAGAATATGTGTCCTTCAGACTTTTCTTATTTCCTTTTTTGAATCAGAGCCATGTGCATGAGGACATATGGCATTGTGCACTTGCTAATGGTCACAGATTCATCAGAAGGTGTGTCATAACCATAGCAAAAAAGTTCAAATACCAAAAAGATTACTTTTCAAGATGCACTAACATCCCCATTGTATTATCTTACTTTAATTAGTATATATCTTAGACATGTTACTTTAAAATAAATCATTTTTTTGACTCTTGTGAGGTTAAGCATCACTGAACTTTTAATTTCACTGTTTTAGTTTCTTTCCACTGCACATTTTTGGTAAAGAAATCACAGATTCAGTTTTGGTATGTCAACAGCAAATTCTCTGACTCAAGAAAAATTACCTATAAATTTTAGAAAGTTACTCAGTCTTTCTCTACCTCAAATTCCTTTCCATAAGCTAAAATACTATTTGTTATGGATAGACCCTTTCATCCATAAGCAGCAAAAAGGCTTCTGCAGAAGTGGCAAATATAACTAGTCTGAGTTTGCAAATAGGTCAATGGATCTGCAAACATATGAAATTATTTACTCCACATTACAGATTAAATGTGAGTCAGTAGAAGAATGAGAGTCTACTATTCTTTTCTGAGAGTCTTTGATCAGCATGTGTTTTAACATTTTAGTGACTTATTTTATAAATAGCATTTAGGATGAAAAGTTTTCAAACATTTTACATATTTAAGATGCTTAGGACATGACTTCTGTAGGTACTTAGTAAAATGCACTGCTTTGTATCTTTAGTTCTAAGTTTTGTCTGCTCTTTTGAGTTAAGAGAACACAAGATGTTAAGTACAAATCTAAAAGACAAGAAAAACACAATTAATGACACCTCAAATTAAGACATCCTTTTCAGCCTGGCAAAAGGGCAGCAACGCAAATATGTCTAAACATGGCCCATTTTGGATGATTTCCATCATCCTACTTGATCCTCAATTGTTGTTTCAGAAGTGTATGGGTCTTCTATAGGTCTCATATCATATCTGACATGCCTGCACAGGACTTCCATATGTATCTGGACTCTGTTTAGGCACCTGAGTCACTTCCAGAAACCCTAGGGCAAAGACAGAGAGAATATTCCAGGACAGCATCGAGCTGCCCTTCGTCTGTTTGCAATCACCAGCTCTGGTCAAAGCACCATTTTCAGCATTTGAGGTTATTTCCTGACAGACAAGATGTTTCTTTGTTCTGCTGCCTTGTTTGAATCCAGAAGCATGATTCCTCATCACATCCCCTCATCCCCTCTTCAGCAATTATATTTTTTATCTCTGAATATAATTTTTCCCTAAATATCAAAAATCATGTTTGCATAAGTCTTTCAGGGCATGGAAATGTTAGCTTCCCTTTTTTGTATTTTGGCACTAGGCATAAATGTGATGGTAGTAATTTCATCTGAAGGATTCTTTAAATTAAAGCACAGTCCCATTGGGCTATTACTCAATTACCAGTTAGGTGGGATACTTGGAATATTATGAAAAAGAAAATAAATCATGAAAAATAGAAACTGTAGAATTGCCAAGAATTAATGCAAGAAGGCAAAACTCTGTTTGGAAGAAAACCAGATTATATAGGTAGACAGTGTTATGATGATGAAAAAGCAAGCAACCAACCAATCAAAAAACCACCAAAAACAGAAAAACACAGATACCATTAAAAATGAAAATGTGGTGGAGGAGAATTTCTAGCAGTATAGTGAAGGATTGGTTTTTTTGTTGACCAAATGCTACATATCCTAATTAAGAAGTCAAATTAATAGTGAAGCCTAAGTAACTTTCATTAAACAAATAAAAAATCTAACTGTCCAGCAAAAATATTAAATGGTAAATATTATTGATCAGTTCTTTTTCCTTCCTACTTAGTCTTTCTATCAATAATCTGAAACTATTGATAAAATCAGTGATTGATAAAGGATAGAAAATTAATCTGAACAGAAGATGGGCCTTGGATGATTGGGTACATGGATTAACATGAAATATTGGAGAGAAGATTTTCTGTGATGGTTAATGATGCTTGACAAGCCCATAGAACTTTTTTGCAGAAATCAAAGCTTACACTAACAGAAATTTACTTGATTAATTTTTCTCAAATATCCAAAAGAAGTTCAGAAAAACTAATTTTTTAAAGAATTTTTAATGGAAAGTTCTAAAGAGTTTTCCTCAAATTTTAAATTATCTTGTGAAAAATCATGTTTCAGATTGATGCCATTAGCAAGAAAATCAACTAGAAATGAATGCATAAACAACTCCAAAGCACAGAGTGACATCTTCATAAAAATGTTTTGTGACACTTATTCTGCCACATACTGTCAACTTTCAGGATTTTCCCACCAGTTCAACTGAAAGGGTTAAACATAAATGTACAGCTTTTTCAATTAAATCTGCTCAGGCAACAGCTAAGATGGAATTTTGGAGAACTGTGACATCTAAATGTTAGTCTATGATGACACAGTGTCTCAGCGGGTGAAACTACAGAATTCCTCTAGTCTGAAGTCAGATATCATTTAACAGAGGTGTAAGGAAAAAAAAAAGACATATAATGGCACATCAGTACTGCTAACATAATATAAATATAACAATATAAATGTCATATAACAAGAAAAAATATTTTTCTGTGGCTGAAACATAACTGTCAGGGAACAGATCAAAATGAGATATTGCTACAATCTAGGGCTGCAAAATATGCTCAGAAGCAACAATATAATATATTTTGAAATTAGTGGTATCTAACTGACAGATGAAACATTCATTTTTGTTTCTGCACAACTTTCCTTTACTTCTCTCTCCTTTACTTTCTTCTTTCTCTTTCCATATCTGTAGAAAGAAAATAATCTATTATTTTCTGAGAGGGTTAATAGTAGAGTTTATTCAACAAGGTTACAGGGTGTAGATTTCATTTGGCTTACTCATCATCCATTGACACTAGAGAAGGTTGAAACCTGCTGAATTATGTAACATTACATTTTGTGAGCACAAGGCCTTGAGAAGTTAAAGTATTACTCATTCTAAAATATTCCATACTCATAAATTTCCCAGTGATCATTTATAGCCTTACTTTTGTGTAAGCACTGCAAGAATGTTTACAAAATTAATTTAATGTGAGAATTACTTTATTATAAACCAGTTAATAAAGAAACATATAATTTAAAGGCTGTACTTGAGGATATTCTTTATTTTGTAATAATTGAACACATAACAATTATACAAAAAATATTTTTAAGGGTAAGCATGTTTAGTATTTGATTTTTTCTTCAGGAGGTCGTTCAAGATGTCACTTGTTGATGTTGAATGCAGCTGCATAGGAGAACACCTGACAAATTATAAATGCTGGGGTTTGCATGGACAATAGTTCAGTATGCTATTCAAACAGCCTGAGGCACTAACTGGACACCATTAGTCTCTATCAAGCTCAGCATCCTTTGTTGCAACTGCTGCCTAAAAAGATGTGCCAGTCTTTGTCATGGTACAGAATGGTGGGTGAGGTACATGGCAAACTAGTGCAGGAAGTCAGTGCCAGACTAAAGGTGCAAGAGACTGACAGTCTCAAACATTGCAATTCTTTCTGTCTGTAATGTCCCTAGAGGTTATTCTACTCGCCTCCCCTGATATACCAACTCCAACAGCTTTTAAGACAAGACATGCACTTTCCTAAACTTTCCCAACATTCCAAGACTTTATCAAGTGAGCTTTCATATCCAAAAAATATTGTTTGGTCTTTTGACTTCCATGCATATTTTCCAAAAGCATCCCTTCCCACTAACACTTTTGGTTGTCTGCCACAGCACAGTGCCCCAGGACATCATCTGTAGATGGCCCAGAACAATCGATTCATTCTGAAAAAGAACAAAAATGACCAATTAAAGACCCCCTGAATTTCTTCATCTGTTTGCTCAGGAAAAAGTCTTGGCTAGGGAATATGTCATCCTTCCCCTCTAGCAGCTGGTGCTTATACTTTTTTTCTGCCATTTGTTGTATGAGCTGGGTAAGCTCTGCCCACAGCCAGACAGGAGAAATCAGCTACATGGGCACCCTGCTCTGCACCATGGACTGAGAGATTCAACACTGCAAACACACTGGGGCAATGCTGCCCAATTTACTCAGCAGCAATACAATTCACACGTAATTAATGTACTGCAATTTCTGTGCAGCTACTTTATTTTCACCCCTCTTTTCTTCAGTTTAGAGAGAGGCCACATGGCAAGGTTCTATTGACTTCTGCTTTCACCATCATAAAACCTTATGCCGTTATGGGGACTAGGGCAAACACAGATTAGAAAACCCCATTTCCTATTTAAATGCTCTATTTCCAGCAATCTCCTAGTAATTTGTTGGTTTGACCTTTGCACATATTTTTGCAGCCTGCAGATGGGAGGAGGCAAGTCTGAGACAGGTGTAGAGAGACTCAGTAATAAGGAGATACGTTCAGAAAGGAAGTAGACTTGACTGCTAATTTTCAAATATCCTAATTTCTTGTAAAAGTATGGAAATGGGCTTTAAAAAAAAATTATTTGGGTGGTAGGTGGATTAACTTTTAATGGGAGCTTATCACATTGTTCTTAATCCTCGGTTTTGTAAAGGGTTTTGTGTATAAACAAATGTACCTGCTATTATTACAAACTTCCAGACCATATTTTGGAAATCACTGAACAATGAAGTCTCATACAAATAAGCATGGAGCAAACAGAGGCCTGATTATAAGGGGAGTGAGACAAAGGACAGGGTGCAGCCCAGCTCTGGCACCATGAGGGCAACGCATGGAGTGAATGAAAGAAGTTGGGCTCAGTACCCTCAGCCACCACTATAAATTCATCCTGGCCAGCTCCTCCAATCCAAGAACCAAAGCCTCATAACTGAAGAATCAATCCATGGCTTTGCTTGTACAAATTACATCCAGAGAACTGCGTACACACACACATGAGTTTCATAATATGCCTACTAGCAGATCTAGATCTGTTACAGGTTAAAAACACATGCTAATGCATTATTCCTCGGAAGTGATTTCCTTAACTGCCTTAGAGAAATGGGACCTGAAGGGCAGAGCAGATGGGAGTTCCCCTGCTGGAAAATATGCCCCTTTCCAGGTGTGCACATGAACTAGCGGAAGGGCAACTTCAGCTTATGAATACACCGTGCTTCAGGCATCTGCTGGGGTTACTAGCACTAGCTCCTTCAGATCTGCTTCCAATACCCCGGGTAGTGCTTAAAGAGTAAAGAGAATATTCCAATCAGCTGCCACAGACAGCCACAGACAGTATTTTTTGCAGCCAGAAGAATTTTAAGACAGTTAGTTCTGCCAGGTTAAATTAAAGAAGGCATGTCATCAGTAGAAAGCAGTGCTTTGTATAGGTATGATATGGTATAAACTCCCCACAGCATAACAGGGCTGGCTGTAAACAGGGTGAAGCAGGCAGTTCCTGGAGGCAGCAAGTAGTCCTGGGCATTCTGTCTACTCTCCCCTTTCCTGGTGAGCCTGTACTGTGGAGGGATGGTATTTCATAGGCAGGCAAGGCATTCCCTGCCATAGAAGCAGTTTACCCAAAGAAGAAAATCCATTTTGGCAGGAGCAAAACACAAAACACAACACGACAACGAAAAAAAAACCAACACACACACACACACACAAAAAAAAAAAAAAAAAAAAAAAAAAGCAACAACAACAAAAACCCCCCAAAAAACCAAAAGAAGACAAAAAATAAACAAAACAAAAAAAAAAAAGAAACCACCACACAACCGCAACTACCTTAATTCTCCAGGGTTTTCCTCTTTGCTCTTCATTTAATTCTACTCTTCCCCCCTCTCCATCTCACTTCCACTTCAAGCATTACCACCCTTGTCCTGGCCCCTGTGTCCAAAAAAATTCAGTTCTCTCTGCAGTCAGTGAGAATCTCTTGAGAATCTCTGAGCCAGCTTCTGGCCAAATGCGACTTTTCCATCTTGCTTTCATGGTTTCTTTTAACCAAGCTCTACTAACTGGACACTGATGCCCTCCCTGTTTGGACTCATAATATGGCAATGTTATTTTTCTATCCTTAATCCTGACCTGAGACTGCTTTTCTGTGCAGCCAGCAGTTGACTGCTGCCACCACAGACCTTAAGGGAATGGTGGCATGAAAAAGGCCAGGATCCACAGACCATCACCTCCTCCTGTTAAGTTCTCCTGGAAACACAACTTCCATAAATATATGCAAGATTTGATACAAGGCTTGGACATTACAAGGCTGATGTTGTGACTGAAGCAGATTTTTTGCTACATCTCTTTGATCAGTTGTCCTTGATGCCATATGTGACTGAGTGAAGTAAAACACCTGGGACAAGAAGGAGAAGTTTTGCATAGAAATGCAATGGACTTATCATTTGCCACATTTTGTTGTAGGGGGAGAATGACTGCAGTGATTGGGCATTCACAAATTCTTATTCAAACACATTCAGTAATCAGGTGGCTTTGGATAGCACAGTCCAAGTGGTCTGCCCAGCTTGGTCATCACATTTTCTGGCAAAGACATTCTGGCTGTCACAAATTATGGTAAGTTACTGTCTATCTTTTCAGGGATGAAAATATTCACCCTAGACAAGGCATAACATATGATATGATAAACTGGGCCGTTATGAAAGTTCATTATCCCTTGCTATTAATAAGTGGGTTGGACAAAATCCCGTATATCAGAACATCCGCCTCTGAAATACAAAGTAACCACAACACATGATCTGTCAAAAACTATCATGATGATAAACAATAGGGTGAGCTCCAAAATAAATAAATAAACACTGCCAGAGAAGTTATTTGCATTTTTTTCTCTCTCCCCAACCAGTGCTTGAAAAATGTCCTCATTCAATGTGCTTGCTCATCCACGCAGCTGCCAGCTGTGCCTCCTTCCTTCAGCAGTAGTCACATGTTAAATGGTTTTTAATACTGAGTCCATACTGCTGCAGAAACCCAAGCTATGCAATACGGCTCTCTCCAGCCCCTGAGAATTTGTGTGGAATTGTGATTTCAGTGCTGCAACAAAAATTTGACCTTCAGTTGAAGACTGTGGCATGCAGGAAACCAAAACAGACAGAGTACAACCAAAAATGTCCAGACACTAAGAGACATCTCCAGCAACCCTCATGTAATTAACATAAATCTGAGCTGCCAAAAGTACTAACAGCACTTGAAGCAGCTTTGAAATCCCAAATGTATGACTTCTAAATTTAGAGCTCTGTTCTTACTATATTCTGTTATGCACATGTTTAGATTTCTGTTGATTGTTTGCAGAAGAAAAGGAATATAAAGGTTACTTATTTAGAGTGAAACCATGGCCTACAACTGCAACTCAGTGTTGGGGGATGAAGACAAATTGCCCTACCCATGCAGGAATTTAGAGTGGCATCATGATTCACAGCGAGCTCAGAAGTGAGGCAGCTGCTGTGTCCTTAGATGTGTTTGCCAGCGCAGGCAGGCCACCCCATGCCCTGTGCTCTGCCTCTTGCAGATCCTAAAAGAAATGGTAGATCTGCACAGCTGCTGCACTCCCCAAGTGTGACATCCTGACTATAGCTGCTCCCTGTGTGGATGGCACAGATATGGGGGAGAAAATTAGAGCGCAGTATGGTGAAACCGAAGATGGTTGCAACAGGCACTGAGTAGAGATGCAAACTTCAAAGATGGAGGAGGAAGGTAAGGACAAACATGGATTCTTTTTCTTTTTCAGAACCATCACCATTCCAAACCTGGTACTCAACAGACAGATGGGTGTTTCACACCCCCATTAACACGTCAAAGGCAGCTATATTTGGCTACAATTTCATTATTTAGCACTACTTAATTATCCGTAACATCTAAATTTTTTAACTGTGTATTTGTTGCAGGGTTTCTACTTCGGCCACCTCCCTCGGACATTTTTCCTATGGGCTTCTAAGGCATGTCTGTGCCATTACATAGCTGAGATAACAAACACATATCTGCTGGTTTTATTTTTTCCAGTGGTATTATTTATTTATATCCTGTATGGAAAAAGATAAATATCATCGTTTTTAGCTACTTTCTAAATTGTAAAACTTTTGTATTTCCTGTTTCTGGATTTAGGTGCACCTTAATGAAAGTGAAACTGCTTTAATGTGTGTTCTTTAATGTGCTTCTATAATGATGAGACCATTTTACTTCATTATTATAAAGTTTTTATGCCATTATGAACATGGAGTTTTTTTTCACTTAATTATTCCTTTGTAGTTCTATTAACTCAATGAAATACATTTTGATGGGAAAATGTGATAGCAATTATTTATTGGTCTATATCATTAAGCTTCTCATCTTTCTCCATTTCTTGTGGCAATTTTGTAAGAAATGCCTTTTCCCAGGAATCTGAAAATTATGTTTTCTAAAGTTTGAGGTCTCTTTATAACAATATATCTTCTTTCCTTTGTAAGTAATTTTACCAGTAGTCTAAAGAGGTAGAGCGTGTACTCAGTGGTGTACACAAATACTATGGACAGATTGCATGATTCTAATGGATACCATCTCAGTAGTGGATGGGATAATCTCTAGGTAAGGTATTAGGTTGCTGTTAATGTAACCATGAAGGCAGAGGATGGTAACAGGATAATCCTAGTAGATATCCTCAAGTGTTGAAACCAGTTTTATGGTATCCTCCGCACAATAATGTAAGCAAAAGTGGTCAGATAAGTAACACATTTTTAACTATTTGTGTATTGGTCAGTGGAGCCTAGATAATAAAAACAGCAGCTAGAGACGCTCTTGCCTGAGAAGAAATATTCTGCATTTGGTATTGGAAATAAGGAAAGGTAGTTGTTATGACTAAAACAGCTTTTCAAACTTCCAGCTTCTCTCATAAGCATAAAATGGGGGGGGGGGGGCAATGCACAGACAGTGTCTTCACATCAAAGATGTTCTTAGTTGTTTCGGAAAGGTCAGAATGGGAGGCAAATGTTATGCATAAAGCATCTACATAGAAGAAAAAAGAACTGAAAGAAAAATCTATGGGCCAGTCTGTAGAATCCACAACACAAAACCTATTCACGGTAGATAACAGCTTGTACTGTTCTTTAACATCTGTCCTTAATGTGTAACAAAGTTAAAATTTTTAATAGGGATGACTTCATCCTGGAAGAAGCTTGCTCATCATCTCATGCATCAAAAAATTTTCCAGCATTTCTAAAAATAATATATGTTAATATCTTTTTGCAGAAACTCCTGAGATCAAAAAAGATAACTGTTTTGGATCTTATTTAAATTAACTAGGAGTTAAATGCTAACATAAAAGAAACTATTTCTAGGTATAGATGTCATGATCTGATTGTATTTACCTTGTGCAGACTGAGTATATGACCAAATTATTTGCTTATATACATACATATATACATATACATACTTATATACATATATATATATTCCTACATGTATACATACATACATACATATATATAGTTTTCATTGGCTAGTTTTTGTATATTTTGCAATGAAACAGTCATTGCAGCCACATATTTAAAGTGATAAGTATTTTCAAAATATGAGACCTGTCAAAAAATAAAATCCTTGATACACACAAGCCTGGTTCACAAGTAAAACATGTTTTACAGAGCAAGAAGATATCCTAGTTAAAAGAAGATTGAAAACAAACTAGAATATAAAATATTAATATAAAACCTGAGTAAATAACAAAGCATTATAAACCACAAGTTAAAATATACACAACATGAAGAAAGGGCTGCACATCCAAAAGCTTGTCTGCTTTATCCAGTTGCATCTATGAATTTAGTAAAATCACCCCCTTTCCTTGCAAAATTTGCCCTAAATGTACCTTCAGGCTACCATGACTACAGCAATACAATTTAACAAAAAGAATTTAAATGTAGAGGACCAAGAAAATCTCTAGGTTATGTATGATTGCAAACTGTAGCTAGGTGTGTATTTTCCACAGAAATTTTGGGGGTGTCATTTTAACAAAACACTACACCAATCACATTCAATAAAGTGCCAGGGACTGAGTTTATCACCTTCAGAGGATGGCACGAGGAAATATGTGCTAAGATGGTATCATTTTAAACTAACATAGTGTATGAAAATATTTTACAGGCAAAAGCTGTATAGAAACCAATCCTACTTTTGAACAACCACCATTATGTTTTGTAAATACACAAAAAATGGGGAATTTTCTAGTTATTAAAATGTTTCCAATTGTATTAATACAATTCTGATGGAAGATCACTCAACTTCATTTAACTAAAAGATTTTGAATTTAGGATTCTATTTACAGATTAGCTTGGGTAAAAAATTGTGACCAAACAACCATTTTTGTCAAGACTACAAGTCTAATCAATGTGTGCTAGCATAATAAATCTGGATTTCTCCAAAATGCAGGGCACTTTAAAATTGACAGAGATTACACAGATCAGGTTGAAATTAGCTCACTGAAAGATCTCAGACTAGACATTCCTGTTCTTTAGCCATATTATTTTATTATTTATATGCATTTATTTAGCCATGTTATTTTATACGTGTGACAGTCATCTAAAAGGTGGTACAACAATCTTTGTAAATAAATTTTGCAGATAACTCAAAGATTAGTGTGATAGATAACCAAGAGTATCATGAAGAATGATCCTAATAATCTGCTTAAAATTCCATCCTCCCACCCCCAATTTATTTGTTAATATTAATATGTTACCAAGTAATATACTCAGGAATAAAGATTGAAAATTGTGCCTATACACTGACCAGTTCTGTTTTCGAAAACTATGGCAAAAGAATCAATTTAAAGTTAACCACTTCCACTACCAGTGCAAGTGTATGGAAAAAAATAAAAATAGACGTGACATGACCCACAGTCTTATAAAACAAGAATAATTGAGTGGAAGCAGAGAGGTGGTCCTGTCTCCACACACTGCCTTAGCTGTCAAGAGCTGGCTGTGAGACTAGTTAAACAGGACTCTAAGCCAAAAATCTCAGCTGCCAGGTTCCTCCACACAGACTGTGGGTAGAGATAGCCTGTGACAGGGGCCACCCAACACAAAGCTGAGCTGCACTGCTGTGGGTCATCTCACACTAGCCTCTGACAGGGCAGAGATTTAATGAGATTTTGCTTTCCTCGTAGTGATAGTGTGAGGAGCACTGGTGGAGAAATCCCCTCCAGTCAGCGGTGCCATGGTCTTCACCTCTCCTGTGAAACGCATCTTAGCATCCCCAAAAACTGCAAAGTTTAAATCTAAATAGTTTGCTCGGTAGAGGAAATTTATTAGAGGCATCTGAGCCCTGTCTGGCATTGACAGTTTGGGTCCTGGAGAGAGCACAGCCGGGAGCCGCCGCGCCTGGACTCCGTTAGCTGTAGCGCTTTCAGCGCTGCTCCCAGGCTAATGCAGCTTTATTGCTTCCTGTAGCTGAGCTAATTTGTTCAGAGGTAGCATGTGTATCTCTGCACGGCACTGCACCGTGTCATGTGCATATACCTTTTACGGGCTGTAACGCATGGCATGTCAGGCTAAGATGATCTAATAATCCTTTCTGGCCCTAAACCGCATGAAACCATCATCAGTCACTTCCATTAATCTTCCATGAAGGAAAATAAGACACCTGAACATAGCAAGACAGTGAGATACAGCAGTAAAAATGTTGAAAATGTTTCTCAACTTCACCCTGCTCTCTCTGTCTAATTCTGCCACAAATTACTGGCCCCCATCCATACAGACATTGAGGTACTCTCAGGCTGCTGCAGAGGACCTCAACTGGCACTTGCTGCCAAAGTCAAGGCAATTAGCACATTTTGAGGGGAGAATAAGAAAGAGATGGTGGTACACAAAAATTCCAGCCTGTTTATCAAAGCCCCTACATGGTAGCACAAGGATTTTTCGGCACAGGCAGACCATGTTAGACAATGATGGCCATCCAGCCCTTACCATTTTCATTAGCCTGAAAGAGAAACAAACAGTCTTGGATTAACTCTCTCTGCTTTCATGTGTTGCGTAAAACGCAATGAGCAAATTGCAATCTGGAAATGGGTAAAAAGCTTTGGATCAAAAAATTCCGATGGATCTTGGCCAGTTTGTGCAGAAGTTACCATAACAGGGTCTCATTGCTCCATACACAGGAAACAAACAGCTGGAGGGCCTAAGCATTCACATGATGAGGGTTTGACAGAACCAAGCCTGGGAGATGTGCTGATTTTCTCTTCTGGCATGTGAAAAGGTTTATTTTGGACAGCATCTGTTTTACTTTTTATTCTCGGTTCCTTTAAAAAGGGAGCGACTAGGTCAGATGGACCCCCTGGAAGGAGCAGAGATTCCTCCTTTCCCTGGAGTGCAGATGAGCATGCTTGAGGACTGAGTGGGAGGAGGAGGATAGGAGGAGCTCCCAGGCTTCTTCAGGGTCTACTGGGGAGAAGAGAAGAGAATGAGAGCTCTAGTGAGGAGATGGAAGCCTGCTGTTCAGGAGAGGTTCATGAAAGGAGCACGGAACATGTGCAGAGCCAGGCTCCCTTGATGACAGAAAAAAACTTCCTAGGGATCAGAGGGGACTGCACAGAGCTTGCTGCAACCCAAAAAGTTAATAAATTGACTGAAACCAAACCTGGAAACAAGTGCCCACCTAACACAACACAGGGGGAGAAGAATGAAGCTGTTTATAAACTTTTCTTCTTTTATATATGTATGTGTAATTAGTCCTCACAGAGAGAGAAAATGTTTCTTTATTTATAAAGTTAAATGTTCTCATTTCTATTCTATACAAATTGTCTTTTTCATTTAAAAGACCCTTTGGTCTCTTCAAGTTGCTTGCAGGAAAGAAAAGAGGTCTAGATCCTCATCAAAGCTTTGTCTGTCTTCTCATAAGACGTGGAGCCCAAAGTGACCCACCCCAGTCTTGCTCCTCAGCACTAGACAGATATGTGAATGATAGGAACCCTGTGAAACAGTTATTGAATTTCATTTGTGAGATTAAACAACCTCTAAAATGTATATGAAACATTGGGAAAAATATATTAGTCAACATCTTAATAATTCTTCATTTAGTTTCAATAGGTCAGATAGGGAAAATTGGATATTGGTTCATTGGTAGTTCAGGGAAAAAAAAAACAAGCAAAAAAGGAAAGTGTTTCTTTAAGATGAAATTGAAAACTATTTTTTGTTTTATAGTTTCATGAAACATTATAAAAGTGATGCAACCCAAAATATTTTATGTGGCTTTAAAAATATTTTAAAACTGCTTCTCTCAAAAAAAAAAGAAAGGAAATTTCAAAATGGAATGTTATTTCAAATTAAATAGTTGAAATGCTTGACTTAAAATAATGAAAAAGGAAATATTTGATTCTTTAAAAAAATTATGAGGTTCTTTTCAAAGGGAAGCACTCAACAAAATTAACACAATTTTGCAAAACCTTTTTGTATATCTCTGCTTCCATTGGGAAAAATAAGAAAAAAAAAAACAGTTGAAATTTTTCACAAATAAGCAAACATTAAGAGCCAAAAGATGTGTAAGCACTAAACATTTTCTGGCCCTACAGACCAGAAGTGCTCCCAAAGAGTTTGTTTAGTCATAACCAGAAAAGCCTACCAGAAACCCAGATCTGTTAAGAATAAAATTGGAAACAGATATGTCATGAATGGTTTTTGTTGCCTTTTATTATTTCACATTTTCTTTTGCATTCCTTCTCTTCTCATTTTGCCCAGTGCTTCTTAGATGCCTGTGTGCCAGACACTCCAGGACAAAACATGCTGTGATCTCCACACAAATACCTCCCTAGAGTAATTATGGGCCAAAATCTGTGCTGGCAGAAATTGTCTCCCTGCTTGTAAATTCGATTGCGTTAGCTGGAGATCTCACCTGATCACTTCAGGTACAATGATTTTAAAGGCTTGTTTTACAGAGAGCCTCAACATACTTCAGCAGGTTTTATTCCATAGATTTTCGTGGGCATGACAAAAGTTTCCTTTTTGGAATTTAGAGAGGAAACAAAGCTGGAGTCACCATCACTAGTGGATTTCAATTATTAAAGAAATATCATTATTTTGAGGGCAAGGTGAAGAACATGCAACAATGCAACATTCCCTTTGCAGACTAAGGACTCTCCTGAACAGGAGGAAGATCCGAGAGGTTAAGCAGAAGAGGAGAACTTGTGGTCTTAAGAAAAACAGAGCCTACAGAGTATTTTCCCACATTCACAGATGTCCCAGAAATGTACAAGCCCATCAAACCATTCTGGAAGAAGAGCCCCTTGAGCTAATGCTGATCCAAAATGCTGAGCCCTATGTCCTGCTGCTGGGCCATGCAGATGCCCCATCTCCCACTGTCAGCTGCATTTATTAGTTCTGGTATCACACCTCAGGAGGAAAGCTACTTTGCTTTTGAATCTACACAGGCTCCCAAAGTACCAGGTGAGCACAATTCTAGGTCACAGGGAAAAATCCTGTGTGAGCGTGTCAACATAGGTTAGGTTTATGCTGTCCCTATTTAGTAATGCTGGATGAATATGGATCACAGCAGGTACCAGGATGCTGGAAGAGAATGCAGTTTAAATCAGTTTGATGTCCCTGAGATTAAAAGTATCTGCTCTGTTTCTTATTGACTGAGTCCTCTGGTGCTAATGAATTCATATGGGGGACTTCTGTTTTTTCTAGTGTTTTTCTGGAGGACAAATCTTCCTTGTTGTTGAATCAATGTTATCTTCCTCTTTTATTGTTTTTAATCTGAAAAACAGAATTCACTGGCAAGCTCTCTCATTCTTCTTCTTTTATTCTCTCCCTTTCCCTCCTTCTCTTCCTCTCTCTCTCCTTCTCTTTCTCATTTTGACTTTTTGAAGGCTTTTTGAAATCATAGGAATACCAAGTTTGGTCATTGTAATTTCAGTTTTTTCCTAGAGGAGCTCTGGGAAGTCTTGTGTTCTGGGTGTTCTGGCACTGCTGTAGAAAGAATGAGGATCTTGAACAAAGACTTTCTTAGCCCAAAATTGAAATTATTTGCTGAAGTTGCTAACAAAAGCAGAGGCAGATGAACAAAATTATTCTAGACACTGAAAAGTTTGTACGATGACAGATTGAAGAGATAGAAACTGTTTAGGGGCAAAAAAAAACAGGTAATTTTTTTTTCAGAAGAGCAATCAGACTTATTAAAGCAATAAAAATTAGGTACAATAGGTGCAATAGTAGAAATATAGTAGAACAATTAATATGTCGCTGTGGAAATTGGTGTTGCACCTTTATAAGGAATACTTTGCTCTGTTGGATAAGGTACCATCACAAAGGTGAAGTAGGTTTTGAAAATTATGCTCCTTCTCAGCTCTTGCCACACTGAGAACAGCAGGAATTGATGAGTGGATAGACCTGTTGATAAGAAAGTCCATGTCTATTTACTGAGCCTAGCTATTTCATGAGATTTACAGGATGAACTTTGTAATCTTTTGTGAAAGTCCAAATAAATCATGTCTTCCAATCTTCTTGTATTCACTCTCTTGTTATCACACCCAATAATTAATGTGAACAAAGAATGTGAATATCTTACAGAGGCACAGATTTCTTTTACAGAAGCCATGGTGATCTGTCTCCATCATATTATTTTCAGCTAGATCTTTTATAATTCTGTTTTTAATTAGCATTTTGACCAATTTTCTTGGTGCTAAAGTAATAATTCTCAGCCCTGGATTTCCCAGAATAACCTTTACAGTAAAATATCATTTGCAACATAGCTGTTTTCTGAGAGAGCAACTATTTGAAACAACTTTGAAAATGTCTTTGAGGCACAGAAGTCCTCTTGAAGCAATGCCAAAATACTCCCTAAAATCAAGGCCAAGCTGCTGGTGCAGCTTCTTCAGACAGATCTTAACCACAGGAATTTACCCCTGGTCGTATTTTGTTTCTGACCCGCCATCATGCTGGCTTCCTCAGCCAGCTGATCCAAACAGCAGTGCTGTGGTCCCCTGTGTGTGCCCATGGGCAGTGGGCCCATCAGACCAGTGTCCATGGGCCCAGTCCCTACACAGCATTTGGGTCATTCCTCACAGTGGAGGAAGTGCCCTCCACAGTGCAGACCACAGGCTTGAACCCTTGGAACCCTCGGTCATCCCAAATGGGCAGTGATCATCCCAGTTACCTTCATACTCCCACAAGAAATTAATGTAGTCAAATGAAAATGAAGGAGGTGTGAGCTGAGACAGATTTTGTCCTGATAAGATCACCTGGAATCCCTCATGCTGGTCCAGAGGGTACACATTCCTGATTTGTAAAGTGTGCTCTGTTTGTATATTAGTTTTGAGTTTTATCTCAAAATTTGATGTGAATTTAACATTTTATATATCGTTCCTATATACAGGGAATGCTCTAATGTTTGAAACAATTTATTGTTATATATATTTATTTGATAGATACTTTTAATATGTTAGTCTGACAAACCCTAAAACTTCCATATCACATGGAATAACTTGAACCAAAGAAAAGGAATGTCTAATTGTGAAACTAAATAAAAGCATAATATTTTAAAGTATAGAATTTTCAAGTGTATGAGACAAAGCAACAATCTGCCTTCTCAAAGTTGTGGATGCCCCATGACTGTAAATGTTCAAGGCCAGGTTAGATGGGGCTTTGAGCAGACTGGTTTAGTGGAAGGTCTCCCTCACTATGGCAGAGGGGTCAGAACTAAGTGATCTCTAAGGTCCCTTTCAATCCAACAATTCTATGTTTCTCTTGGTGTGTAATCCAACCTTTGGTCCCTCAGCTGAATTTCCTCTCCTGTTGCACCCCAGGCATGTTTTAAAGAACCAAGAAAGATCAAGCAATCAGCTCCAAAGTACACTAAATATATAATTTTAATGAATTTTGCCATAAATGTCAATAATTGAATATGAAAAATGTAATAAAAAATTTAAAAACAAGTGCTGTGTGAAGGGAGCAATTCTTAAACCATTTTTGATAAAAGTAATTAAGAGAACAGACTTACTGCTGATGCTTTCATGTGCTTTACTGAGTTTTCTTCTCCTACCAGGCTAAATGATGAGGAAGTCAGGTCTGAGTGTAATTGCCATGACAATGTTTACTTGATGATATCCTAATGTTAATAGTTAGCACCCTGTCCTCCTTTGGTAGAAAGAGTGAAACTATACCCATGCAAATGAGTAGCCTTTTTGTCCCTTTGAGATGGACCAGTAAAGTGCCAGCAAGAGTAATAACACCAGATGCAGGCACAGTGGATTTGGGAGTTTTTAATTTGCTTTGTCTCATGACTCGTTCTGTGTAAAGCTTCACATTGTGGGTACGCTCAGTGGTCACCTGTGTTAGTCCTGCTGTGCACTTGGTCCTGCCTCTTGGCTGGAAAAGTCAATTGCTTCCACAGCCTTTCACCTCTTAACATTTCCTTTGATTCTTCTGTCATTGTTTTTATGACCTAATGGAAAGTCTTCAGTTGGAAAACATAGTTTATATTTCTGAACTTACAGCGGATCTGTAAAAGTCTGTTAGAAATAATACCTCCTGACTGGTATTTTGTATATATGTGCCCTATTTACTGTGAAGGGTGGGAACTGTTCTTTTAGCTGTGCCTTTGTGCTGCACCTGGAAGTGTGGAGTCTCTTTATCTTGTACACAACACAAAAGACTAATCTTGAATATTGATAAAAACATTATTTACTTCTTAAAAAAAAAAAAAAAAAAAAAAACGAACTTCACTGAGCTTTCCTATGAATGTTATTGTGAGTCTGAAAACTAAGCAGCAACCATGGCTTTGACCAAAACACTAAGCAGTGATTTAAAAAAAAAAAAAGTAAATCTTGTAAACAGTAAATCTGGTAGGCGGCCAACTAAAGTGGAAAAGGAAGGAAGCAAAAGACTAGTAAAAGACTCATTCTGAGTAAAAGTCACAGATAAGTTTCAGGTGTTCATGGGATAACAATTATCTTAAGTAACCTTTAAGCAACATCTCTTACTTCAAGAGAGCCGAAAGAGACCATCCCATTAATCAGGTAAAACCAGAACAAGTAAATAATAAAAAGAGTGCAGCGTATTAAGTGTACTGTTTCTTCTTTCAGTTGCATACTTAAACCAAGCATATTTACAGTGGAAAAAATTCCTTTAAATCCTGTACTTTTGACAAGGATTAGAATTAATGTTTCTTCCCCTTATACATAATTTTTAATCAAGCTCGCTCATGGAAATATTTTTAGTGGATAGAGCTCATAAATCTGATAAGGTTCATAAATTCAGCTGGAGCACAAGACGTGTTAGAAACAAAACAAAACAAAATTAAAAAGAAATTAACTGATTTGCAAATGCATATATTGTATAAACTGTGTTTCAGCAAATCCAAAGACCTATTATGTATTCTTAAAAGAACAATGCTGAACAATTTATTAAAAATGCATATCTTCAGAATTAAGAGTCATTAGTATATAAGGAAGTCTCGCCAACCTATAGTGAAGGATATTTGATATATCTGACTATTGACTGGAGTTCAAACAATAAGAATCAGCTCATAAAGCTCTTCCGGTGAGATTACTCCCTTTGAAGGTCACAAAGGCAAGTCCACCATTGCCAAGTCATGATGCATCTGGCACAACATTACTTTCTAGAAAATTTCAGCTAAGTGAAGGTAAAGGAGTCGATGCAGGGGAAGGAAAGTGTGAGAGAAAGGGAGAAACTTTTGGGTTCCTTTTGTTTTGAGCTCCAACAGCTTTAAAGAACTCAAAGACCAGGACACTATAACCATGAAGATCCCAGGACAGAATTATTTGAGAAAATGTGTCATAATGGAAACTGCTGGTTAATTATTTGGGATTTTTTCTTCCCATCCTTATCACTTCCTATCTTTCATGTTCATGGACTACACCAAATGGACCCCAGATGAAAAAATCGAATGGTATATTTGCATGCAAAATAGAATTTAAATTTTGTGTATCTTTCGTGTTTAAAGTAATGATATCCCATAATTCATGACAAAATTCAAAAGTCCATGTTCAAAAGTGCAGACGAGGCACAACCTTCAAAGATTTCACTAATTCACAATTGGGGAACATCCAAGCAAAGAAAAAAGGATCATTCACTATTTCCCTTTTAGTGATACATTAAAAGGTCATGTGTTATAAGGCTGTGCTGCATAAAGCAGATTTCATTGCCTCTTGATAAGCATGAAGGGATTTGCTCTTTCACATTTCTGGAACCCTCATTTTAAAAACAAAATTTCTTTTTGGAAGCTGAAGAAAATCTCTTAATTAATTTGTACTGGCATTAGTTTAACATAGATATTTTAGAAGACTTCAGTCAAGATTTCTTTTTCCACAACTGTCTTGCTACAAGCAAGACAATACAATCTCCTCAAACCTTCCCTAGAGTGAAGATTCAGCCTATACACAGCACTTTAGCTACAAGATCCCACTCTTGTGCTGAGCATAGTCAAACACACAACAAAGTCAACAGCTCATGTCATTCTTAAAGTCATTTTGATATCAGAAGGAATGAAAAGCAAAACTTTTTTTGTGAATTTTCGTTCTCTGCCCCTTATGATGGAAATGGGTTGGATATATGAAAGGAAATGTGTACGTGGTTAGAGTTCTCACTGATAGAATCGTGACCAGCCTTTCTGAGACAAAAGTAACTTAAAATCTGCACAGTTCTAGGTTGAAAAGCTAGGGGCCAGATGGTCTGTCTGCCTTTCCTTTACGTGATGTAAGGGAAGGCTGTAAACTTGTTTCAACTGGCAGTCTACTCCAGCATTGCTACAAAGCCAAGAAAAGCAGTGAGACCATATGAAAAAGTGTAAATAGCACTTTTTAATGAATTAGAAAAAGCAATTTTGGGGTTTTAGCTTGTTTCAATATTCAAAACAATATTTGGGGGGGTTCTTGGTCAATGTTCATATACAGGCACTGATGCTATGAAGACTATTACCCCCCCCCCCCCCGGATTCAAAGATTCTAACTCAGAGTAAAGTTTGAAAGTAGAGAATAAAGGAGAACAAAAAAGAAAAAGAAAAAAAATTTGAAGTTATTCCTTAATTAAATGCAAGAAACACTGAGAGTTCAATATTGACTTAAGGAAATATCAATTTAAATTTTATGAAAATAAAAACTTCAATTGCCCTTGACTCTGCTCATTAATGGAAAAAAATCAAGATTACCATAAATCTACCTGTGCGTTTGTGAATTATGCATTGGTTTAAATAGATTTTGTTTTAATACATCATGCTATTGCTAAGTACATGAAGATGTAATAGTTTCCGACTGTGATGACAGATTTTCTGTTATTTTTTTCTGTCTACTTTTGGAAATGCTCCATCAACCTCAAAATGCTTTAACATACAATGGGAATAATTGATTGTTCTGAGAAAGGAAACTACCTAATTTTAAAAGGATAGAAAGGGGTCTCATTTTTCAGGAAGGCTATTTAAAGAAAAGAGTAAGACTTTCTGGTTTGGGAGTGTGGGTAGGCTTCATCTAGAAATGTGTTGTTGGTCTACAAAGGAAGGATGCAGGTAGAGGTGTACACACATGGAGGTGAAGGTGCTTGAGAATGAACGAGAGAAAAGCACAAAGCAGGTGAGCAGGTGCTCTCTAGTGTTAAAAGTGGTGATCAAACAGATTATGGCAACAAGACAGGGAAAGGCAGACTGACTTCAAAATTGCTGAAAACAGCTTTAACTCTGACATAAGTATGAGGGAGAGCCAGTGGAAGAACTCCATTTATACACAACTACTCCGGGTGAAGCTCTCCCAGGAGCCCGCCTACCGGAGTGCCCAAACCTACTTGTTGACTATCCCTGTGCCAAATAATCCATGTCAAGGTGAGCCCTTGAAATAAAGCGACTGTCCAGTTCCACCGTCCCACTTTTCCTGTGCTCTGTCCACCGCCCGCTTCACAAGCGCGCCAGGCGCTGCGGACGCTGGGCTGGAGCCGCATTCCCGAGCCGCGCTGGCCCGGCGGGAAAAGCAGGGAGAGGCAAGGACGCGGCGCTGCCTGCCGCCCTCCCTCCCGCGGGGCAGCTTGGGGACGCTCCTTCCCCGGCAGCGGGCGGCCCGAGGGGGCTCCGAGCCCCGGCCTGTGCGCCCCAGCCCGCTCTGCGCCGCCCGCCGGCCCTGCCCGCAGCTCCCGCCCTCATTCCCTCCCTCATTCCCTCATTCCCTCCGTGCCGCCGGTGCAGGGACGCTCTCCGGCCCGGCACGGACACGGACACGGAGCGAGGCGCTGCAAGGAGCAGCCGGGCTCCGCTGGGCAGCGGCGGGACCTGCGCGCCCCTGCCCTCACTGCCTGCATTGCTCGCGGCTGGTTCAGAAACTAAATAGTGTGATTTCTTTTTCTTTTTCTTTTCTTTTCTTTTCTTTTCTTTTCTTTTCTTTTCTTTTCTTTTCTTTTCTTTTCTTTTCTTTTCTTTTCTTTTCTTTTCTTTTCTTTTCTTTTCTTTTCTTTTCTTTTCTTTTCTTTTCTTTTCTTTTCTTTTCTTTTCTTTTCTTTTCTCTTCTCTTCTCTTCTCCTCTCCTCTCCTCTCCTCTCCTCTCCTCTCCTCTCCTCTCCTCTCCTCTCCTCTCCTCTCCTCTCCTCTCCTCTCCTCTCCTCTCCTCTCCTCTCCTCTCCTCTCCTCTCCTCTCCTCTCCTCTCCTCTCCTCTCCTCTCCTCTCCTCTTCCTTTCCTCTTTTTTTTTTTTTTTACTTCTCTTTTTGTCCCATTTTCCCCTTGAAAATGATGAACTATCCCACCTGTGGATCGTACACTTGTTTTCTCCCTGAGAAACGCTGTCTGCCTTTCAGGTGAAAATAGCAGGCTCCAGGAAAGCTTTTGAGGTCTTTTATCTTATATCTTTATACCTGCGGATACGCATTTGCTTATATTTCCCTAGGCGAAAAGTTACTAACAATCTTAATAACAGTGTGACATAAGGGAAGCAACTTCCTAAGGCTCAGATCTGGTTTTTAGAAACCCGCTTTAGCTTGGTTTTGGGGTTTATTTATTTATTTATTTGTAAGCATTCCCCCAATAAGGTCTCAAAAGGAGGAAGGTAAATCCTGGAAAAGACGTGGCCCGTTATTAGTGCAAATTGTCGAAGCCACAGACGCCCTGGGGATTTTTTTTTTTTTTTTAATAAGAAGCTGCAAACAAGGGGTGTGTTTCGTATGGATTTGTTCTTACGCTTTTCGGGTTAAAGAGAGCAGTCTAAATTCTCGGCGCTATCCTGGGCAGACCCTTCTTGCATTGTATTTTAAAAATGAAGTGCACTATTGCACTTTTTCTGAACTGAAAATTAAAAACTAAAAAAAAAGGAAGAAAAAAATTAGGCCCAGAGGAAAACAAGTGACCATAACTCAGGCGAACAGTCCACCTTTTAGTATAGGTATTACGGGAGGAAGTTAGATAACAGTGTTAATAAAAGTAATGACCGAAATACTAAAAGAAATGTCAGGGAAGGATCTTCCATGAACAATTCCGCTGCAAGCGCTCGGGAGCGCTGGAGAATCCATTGCCACAGCGCCCCCTCCCACACGCGGCTTGAACTAACGATTTCATCCCGAAGGCGGCCAGAGAAAAGTTCTTTCTTTTCCTCTTTCCCTCGCCGTTTTCACCGCTCTTCGCTCTGACCCCGCGAACAGCTCCAGAAGCGCTCGCCCAGCGCACCCCGTGTCCCCGCGTTCGCACGGGTCGCTCCCGCAAGGCACCTCGCTGGGAAGGAGCCCTGTAAACCGGGCTCCTTTTACTAGAAAACCGGACAACTCCGCTTGCACAGTACGCGTGTGTCATTTGTTATTTTTAAATACAATAGTCTATTATTTAACGTCGTTGTCTCCGGGAGATGGTGGCGGTCCCCCATTTCATGAGAGAAAGGAGAAAGCATTCCCAGACCATTGTGTGGTTATGTCACAGGAAACTGTTTCAGCTGCGCATTGTGTTACATCTTCAAACCCCACCAAGTTCCACTTCTCTTTGCTTGAAAAGTTGCTGTGACCGGTGTCACGACAATTGGGCAATTGGCATTGTGCGGGTGACAGGCGTGTGCGCCTCTCCGGGCCGCAGGGAGCCCTCCCGGGGAGGGAAACCTCTCCTTCACCCCAACGAGGCTTGCCTGTGTTTTTATGCTTTTTCTTCTTCTTTCACTTGTGTAAAGCCGGGGGGAGCGGGTCCGGAGTGCATGGCCCCTGGGCCGACGCCCGAATGCCGGGCAGAGGCAGCAGGAGCCCCATCCCCACAGACGGGGCTTTCAACTTCACCCGCCCCAAAACTTCAGCCCCTGTCACTGGCGCAAGGAGACGTAGCTAATAAATGACAAAACGCAAAACCTGTCTCCCAGGACAGCAAGGAGCGATAGCAGGGGGTGGTGGGGGAGCTCTCGTCTACCTTCTCAGCTCTGCTGGAAGAAACTGAATTAAAGAAGACGAGGCGAGGTCGCAGTTTAAAATCTGGAAAGGTAAACGCTGACCTAATGAATAGATTATTATTAAAATAAAAAACACGGTGTGCAAAGTCTTAATGCCTCTGTGTAGGCATGTTAATTTGCCACAGTTATTACCAATAAAAAGTGCATGTAATACTATTCTGGTGTTTAACAGCGCAAGTTAGACGGCTTTGTATTAGTAACGGGTAGTACTGTGGGAAAATTAGATTTCGGCGGTGGAGCCAAGCAAATGAAAAACCTTATCCCTGCGAAAGGCATTCAAATCAAACAGAGATAACTCCGAGAAGAAGTTAAATACAGACACTGATCGCTGTTTAGAAACGTTATTGAAACAGTTTTCTGGTTTGTGTACTGCAAAGCCTTCGCCAGCTATATTTAAATGACCCCACCAGCTATTAGTCCTCCACATTGTGCAGAGTCAAATTAGTGGTGTACTTGTAATAAAATGCATACCGGCTCCTTGCAGTGGCTAAATCCATTCTTTCTGAAGCCATACAAAAATTATGCAAATCAAATCAACGCAAGAACTTGTCTTTGAAATGATAATATTTTACTCCATTAATCTCTGATTGCGAAATTAACCCTGTTTCTGTATATGAAACAATATTTTTGGACTGCACAAATTAAAACATCAGAAATATAATCTGTTGCTCTATGTGTCTGGAGGAAGGGGAATAACGTTCCTCCTGATTTAAACATTCCTCACACTAAAATCACAAAAATTTATTCTCGTAGAGGAAAGGCATGCAGATGGAGGCAAAACCAGCACCTACATTTCACACGGATGGCCACGTAGACCTAACGTGTGTAGCATATGGCTATGCGTGTAGATACGCATGGAGATTTGTATCTCTCGTGTGTGTCTGTGCGTATCTACACACACTCCGCGCTGAATTACATCAGTTCTCTGGGGATCACGGTATTTATTTAAGTACTCTTCCCAGGTCATAACTGTAACACTCACTTAATAGCATTAATCCCCTGTTATAATGTAAACACAACGGCCATTGTATTCCCAATCTGTATTGTTCCACTAATTATTAAAGAGGAAGAACTAAAAGCAATCAATTCGCGAAGATAAACACCACTTCTCCTGGAAAAAGAACAGCTTCCCAAATAAAAATGCAGAGAGTATAGCACATTTTGCAAGGCGTGCAGGTTGGCTTAGAGAGATTCATGTATGACTTTATAATGTTATAATTAATTTTGCATTCTCGGCTCTCCAGCTGCTGCTCCTTTCAGAAGCAGAGCTCATATACTTAGAAATCGGTCTGCGGAACACAGCAATTGACTATTCAGATGTAGTCGCCTGATATCGATTATTCCATAGAAATACTGAAATATGAATATGTTCTATATAAAGCCCTTGTTTTTAGAGTTTCTATTTTTATTTAATATATGCGCATTAATCACCAAGCAGGGAAGCAAATGTCTTTTCTGTAATCTGTTGCACTGAGTTTACCAGTTGTTTATCACTCTCTTATCAGGAAGTCGGGAGTTAATGACAAGAAATACCTGTTGGTGTTAACCTCCTCCCCCTCACCTGCTTTTTTAAGGATTGCCTCTTCTACAGGCCAGCTGATAGATCTGGATAGGAATTAATCCGGTATGTCTGGTGGCCAGATCTCTGCTGCTCCTTGTAGCGGCAGGGGTAAACTGGTATGTGGGTTTCACGGAAAATGAGGAGAGTAAATGAGAGAAATAAAAACTGAGATAGAAAAATAAATCGGAAAGCTTGGATTTCATCAGACACTTTACACATCCCGAGGTTTGACCGTAGTTCCAGCACGGAATTTTCCCCGCTGTGTGCGCCAAGCTATTGAAACCGCTTCTCCAAGTGTATTTTTTTTTTTATCAGCTGCATGTTTAATTGATTAACAATAGGCTGCTCTGTACACCCGCAATTTTTCAGCTACTGCCATCTCCCCTCCTGCCCGTGGCCAACCGATTCCCCGGCATCGTCTCCATCCTACCTGACTAAAACTACTCGAGGTACTTCACGAAGAACTCGGCCATAAATGTCAAGCAACTTCATTTAAGTGCGCACTCATAAATGTTGAAAATAAAACACAGTTTCATTAACTTTTTTTTTTTCTTTTTCCCGAACACCTAAACAACATTAACGAGGCCGTTCCGGGCTGGTAACTTGCTGAAGGTTGCGTGTGAAGGGCTTGTGGGAAGCGCGGTGGCTTCCAGAGCTGCGGCCCCATCCCTGCGTGCCGGACCGACCCCGATCCCGCTCCGCACGGCCGAGCTGCGGGGCGCAGGTGCGGACCGGGATGCGCGGAGCGGCCTAGCACGCCTGGGCCCCTGCAGCGGCTGGGTGGGACGGGCAGGGCCCGGCGCCGTGCCCCGGGGCTGTGGGACTGAAGGGGTGTCGGGTAGGGAGCCCCGGCCCCACCGCGGGTAGGGGGACACCGGCACAGGGCGCCGCGGGCACCGCGACTCGTCCCGGGAGCAAAGGGCAGAGCTTGAGGGTGGGCAGCTCGCCGCCGGCTTCTGGAGGGACCTTCTGGACCAACCATTAAAGAAATGTACGTGCACACAGACGTGTGTGTTTAGGCTTGCACTGAGGAGACAAGAGCGGTGCCTCCGCCTCGTTCTCCTGCGCCCGGGCCCGAGCAGCGCTGGCACTGGCTGGAAGCTGAAAGTGTCCAGGGCCGAAGGGAGAGGGCAGAAGAAATTAATTACATAGATACTATATTCCAGGAGATTTATCTGATCTGCCAAAAGGAGGAAGGGGTGAGGGGAGAATGCAGATAGCCCCCCGGAAGGAGTCACCCAGGCCTCTTGCCCGCGCCTCAGCGAAGGAAGAACAGAACTGAAAGAAAGATGGGGGGATTTTTTTTTTTCCTTCACGTGCAAACGCGCTGCATGACTAGATCGTCACTGTTTGTGGCAACTTACAAAACTGTAAAGTTCACGCTGCCAGGGACAGTGCGCTCCTGTACTGCTGATTTGAGCAGTTGCTGCTCTCCCTACCATATAGGGCAGCACTTTTACCAAGCGCTCGCTCTCCCCTTGCGCGCTGCCCGGCTCCGCCGCGCCCGGCCCTGCGCGCACACACGCGTGCGAGCGCGCACATCTCACACGCGTGTGCGCGCCTGCAGCGCTCCGGAGAGTGCGTGCGGGAGGGGATGCAGATATCCCTTGTACGCGTCCTTCTGTGTTGCCCCTGTGGATGTAGAAAGAGCGAGAGAGAGAGGGTGTGTAATGGAGAGTGCGCGGAAGAGTGTTCATGGCTCCGCGAGTCCGGAGAGGAGCTGATGAGCAGCATCATCGTTTGGCTTCGGCGGCGTGCTCGCAGCCGGAGAGGCTGCCTTGCACTACAAAGCCTGCCTGCCTTCGCTGCTGCCTTCCCCCGCCTGCCTGCCGGCCGCGGGAGGAGACGGAGCCGGGGCCGGGGCCGGAGCGGGAGGGGGCGGGCCCGCCGGGCTATGCAGATGAGCGGCGGTGATGGACAGCTCTGTTTTCCAATGTCCCTCAGAAACTCGAGTGCTGCTTCCCTCAACTCTTCACTCCAGACTCTATACTTCCCCCAAAATACAGGCTCGCAGGCGCTGGGGGAGCTGGCTGGCTGACTGGGAGAACTCCATATGCAGCAGCCACTTTTCTGATTTCGGGGTCTCGCTTCTCTCTCTCCCCCCTCCCCGCCCCCCGTCCTCCTCTCTCCTTCTGTTTCTTTCCCTTTCTCTTTCTTTTTTTATTAACCCTCTGTGCTTCCATCTCTCCCAGATGCCCTTCCCCTCCCGGATAGATTTCTGACCTTTCCTACTAATTTTCCATTTGGAGGGTTCTTTTGGGGTTTTTTTTCCTCCTGTTTGTTTTTATTCCGATCGGGTGCGCATGGGGGGGAGCCTATAACAATTCTGATTCTCTACATAACTGCACAGAGCCATCGGGGGGGGGGGGGGGGGCGGGGGGCGGGGGGGAGAGAGAGAGAGAAGGAGGGAGGGAGAAAGAGGGAGGGAGGGCGGGAGGGAGGGAGCGGGAGGGCGGGGCGGGAGAGAGGGAGAGCACGAAAGCAGCGCCAGGAGCAGCGGCAGCAGCAGGGCCGGTCACCCTCGCCCCCTCCCTGCTCCTGTGCACGCCAGTGCAAGCCATGTCCTATCCTCAGGGTTACCTCTACCAGCCCCCCGGCTCGCTGGCTCTGTACTCCTGCCCGGCGTACGGGGCGTCGGCGCTGGCGGCCCCCAGGAGCGAGGAGCTGGCCAGGTCTTCGTCGGGATCGGCGTTCAGCCCTTACCCGGGATCGGCAGCTTTCACCGCCCAGGCGGCGGCCACAGGCTTCACCAGCCCGCTCCAGTACTCCACAGACCCCGCCACGGGATTCCCCTCCTATATGGTAACTACCGAAGAGAAACCCTCTCCTTCTTCATTAGCATCCGCATTCTCATCCTCATCATCCTCAGCCTTTCTCCTCACACACACTCACCATCAGCCCCGACACCACGCCGCACAAGCGGGCGCCCCGCACCGCCGCCGCCGCCGCTGCCGGCTCCGCTCTCCGCTCCGCGCCTCCCCGCAGCCCGGCCGGCACCGAGCGGAGCCGAGCGGAGCCGAGCCGAGAGGAGCGGAGCCGAGCCGAGAGGAGCGGAGCGGAACGGAGCGGCGGGGGCCGGGCCGGGGCTCCGCTTCGCGTCCCGGCCAGGCGCGGTGCCGGCCTGGGTCCCGGGCTCTCCGCGCGGTTTGAGGAGCCGGGAGGGCGCTTTGCTTGAGGGAATACGGATGGTCTCGGCCAGTTGGGTTGGGTTGGGTTGGATGCTTTCATTCTGCCCCCCGTTCCTATGTCTGTGCGTCCCAGGCTTTCCTTCTTATTTTTTTTTTTCTTTTAATATGTATTTTTTCTTTTCGCAGTGATAGCACAAGGGAGGGTTTATTTTTCTTGCTTTTTTTTTTTTTTTTCCTAATTTTTCTTCTCTCTCTCTTTAAGTCGGTGTTTAGAGGCGCTGGGGGCTTTATCCCCGTGTGGTTTTATTTACTTTCAGTGTGTTTTGTGCTAATGGTTTAACTGGATTTTGGGAATGAAAAGGAGCATCTGTTTGCGATCTGTGATCTTCGCTTAAACCCAAAATGGTCGTAGTGGCCGCAGTTTCGGATTTCACTTTCTTCTTATTAGTTTAAGGAGCAGTTGCAATTGCGTGTTGTGTGTGTTCTGTGCAAAAAGTACATAAATAAAACCATAAACTATATAAATAAACTGCACGTCTAGATGGTTATATAGTTTTATAACCACGCGTGCCACGCAGAGAGTCAGACACGTATCTAGTCCGTACACACAAAGACCTGTGCTCGGAATTTGAGGCTAGAGCCGCTGTCGATATCCTAGGAGAGGATGCAGCGGGGTAGTTCTCTCTCCCTGCAAAGTGACAGGGAAACTACTTGCTTTCCGTCTGTTCATAAAACAGAGCATAAATTGTCGTGCAGTCTTTATTCGGGGTGTATAAAAAAATCTGAGGGTCTCTCTTGTTTTTCCTGTTGAGAAGCAGTAGGCGAGTGGCTGGAAGTTGCAGCGAGGTTGTGAACTGTGGGGGATATTGGGCGATGTTGAGCCTATGACTCTCCGATCTGCGGGGTACAGAGACGTGCTGAAAGTTAGCGAGTTTCTTAGGGATATCTTTAACTTTTCTTGCATTATGCAGACTTAAATAAGCGCAATTTAAACGTTAAAGAGCGAATTAAAATGCTAATTACATCGCATTTGAACAATTCGAAACGGTGCATATCTTCTGATTTGCAAATTGGATTTGCAATGCATTAGTGCAGTGAATTGCTAAGTGGCTGCTTTGTTGTATTTTCTATAGCAAAAAAGGAAACATCTTTTGAACCTTTGAGAGAAATGTTGATATCAAGACGCTACCTGTAGGGCCCTTTAAATGTCTGCGCGGTTCAAAAATTATATTGGGAAATATTCAATTACAAGGAGCTGAAATTAGCCAGAAAGATTAAAAGCGCGTGTGCCTGTGTCTGTGTGCTGGGCGGAGGAAGGAGGGGGGCAATTGTAACTTAATGGCCTTTGGGTGCTGCCTACTCCCCCTCATAGAATATGGATACAAGACACCATCCCGGGGAAATACAAATATAACCGCCGATCTCGCCTTGACAACTCACTAATGGCTATCAGCAATAACAAATTGCCAACCCACCGTTCTGTTCTGTCCAGGGCTCCCCTTACGACGCCCATACGACGGGATGACCGGAGCCATCAGCTACCACCCGTACGGCAGCCCTGCCTACCCCTACCAGCTCAACGACCCCGCGTACAGGAAAAACGCCACCGCGACGCCACGGCCACGCTGAAGGCCTGGCTGCAGGAGCACCGCAAGAACCCCTACCCCACCAAGGCGAGAAGATCATGCTGGCCATCATCACCAAGATGACCCTCACCCAGGTCTCCACCTGGTTCGCCAACGCCCGCCGGCGGCTCAAGAAGGAGAACAAGATGACCTGGGCCCCGCGGAACAAGAGCGAGGACGAGGACGACGACGAAGGCGACGGGGCGAGGAGTAAGGAGGAGAGTCCCGACAAGATGCCCGAGAGCAACGAAACCTCTGCGGAGGACGAAGGTAGGCGTGGGGGGCCTGCGGCCCCGGCGGGGTGGCTCCATCCCGCCCCGTCGAGTCCCCCGGGAGCGGGGCAGCGGGGCAGGAGAGGGGGGCGGCGTTTCACAAAAGCGACCCCCAAACCCGTCCCGTCCGGCTGCTCCGGTCACTTGTCGCCGATCGGTGCCTGTGGCCGAGGCGGGCGGGGGGCGGCTGGCCGGGAGGTGCGGGGGGCGCCGGAGGAGCCGGCCCGTGGGGATGAATGCTCCTGGGAGCGGGAAAAGGCCGGCATGGCTTGAGCCTGCCCGGCCGCAGCGGTGGCGCGGCGGTGGCGGGGCTCGCTGCTCTCCCGCTCCTCTCTGCCGCCCCTCCTCACTGCCTCTCTGTGCCCGGCGGGCCTCCGCAGGGATCAGCTTGCAAGTCGACTCGCTGACGGACCACTCCTGCTCCGCCGAATCGGACGGCGAGAAGCTGCCCTGCCGAGCGGGAGACCCCCTCTGCGAGTCGAGGCTCGGAGTGCAAAGACAAGTACGAGGACATCGAGGAGGAGGAAGAGGACGACGACGAGGACGACGAGGAGGACATCGAGGAGGACGACGGCGGCGGCGGGGAGCGCGACCCGCCGGCCAAGCCCGCCACCTCCTCGCCGCTGGCGGCCGTGGAGGCCCCGCTCCTCGGCCACCCGCACGCCGACGCCGCCCGCAGCGCTGGCAAGGCGGCGCTGGGGCCCCGCGCCTCCCCCGGCCCCCCGACGCCGGCCAGCAAGCCCAAGCTCTGGTCTCTGGCCGAAATCGCCACCTCGGACCTCAAGAGTCAGACCCTGGGCCAAGGCTGCCAGCCCGCGCCGCTCTCCTCGGCCACCCCCGCCTCCGCCCCGCACAGCGCTGCCTACTCGCCCTCCTCCCTCCTGGGGAGGCATATTTATTACACCTCACCTTTTTATAGCAATTATACAAACTATGGGAACTTTAACGCTCTGCAGAGCCAGGGAATCCTGAGATACAACTCGGCAGCAGTGGCTTCAAACGAGGGACTAAGTCAGACTGTCCTAAATGCCAGCTCTGTCCACAAACAGAGCAGTGACTCTTTGAAAACGATCACTAACCAGCTAGAACAACATTACAGGCCCTCTAGCTATGACTCTAAGAAAGGTAGGTGACTTGTTTCTGCCGCTTTCTTCCCCCTTCTCCCTCGTCCTCCTCCCCCGACCCGTAAACGTCCCCTGCGCGCTGTAAATACTGAAACCTTCTCTGGAAAAAAGCAGCGAGCTCGGTGCCACCGCTGCCAGAGCGAAGATGGGCACTCATATAACCTGGGGATTAAAACCGGCGTGCCGCCGTCGTATCGGTACCTGCCCCTAAGAACCGCGAGAGTGAATGTGAAATACGACTTTTAGATCAGTCTCACAGGCTGCAGATGCAGCTTTGAAAGTAGTTTTCTTTTTTAAAAAAGGGAAACTACACACAAAGCTATCCAGACAGCATTGGTGTCATTGCCTGTAATTTTTTTTTCCTGACAAACTGGTTTGACTCTCTTTGTTTCCAGTATTCTCACGGGGTTTTTTTCAGCTTTGGGTTCAGATAATTGCTGACCTTGGACGTGAAATTACGCGGAGCGTGACATTTTTTGTAACTGGTTGCTTCTTGGTTTGTTTGGGTTTTGGGGTTTTCTTTCCCGAAAAAGTTTTGTACTAATATGCTTGTCATCTTATCCTACAAAACTACTCGAGATACAGGCAAATATAAAATATTGGCTAGTCTTTTAAACGCCCCAGCTGCGAATTGTGCACCAGTGAGGGCTGGGACCTACACAGACTGTATAATCTAGTTAGCTGGCTGTGTCCTGTGACTAACTGATGGTTATATTTTGACAGATCCCACTGAAGTCTGCACAGTAGGAGTACAACCATACCTATAGAAGTGCAATCACACAGCAATGCAAGTAAGTGAGAACATTTTCTATTACACTGATCATTTGGCATCAGGTCTGAGACGTGCTGCACAGTTCTAGACTCGCTTAACGTTAATTTCTTGCTTTGTTACTTGAGAGTTTGGTCACAAAGTAAAACATTATTTTTTCTGCTGTTTTCAGAAACCCCATATGACTACATTTATTTCTTGGGTTTGTCTTAATTTTCAAGCCAGGTTAGACAGTTCCCTCACTTTGCATACTCTTCGCTTGTGTAAGGCAAAGCCGTAGGGACTGCTTAAAAGTTACGGAAAGAAATCTTCAGGAAAAAATAAAAAGCCTTTGAAGGTATTGTTATTTAGAAACAGAGTGCTTGTGCTCACGTGGCAGTGTTAAAATTGAGTGGGACTTTACGCAGTGGCTGCGTATTTAAAAATAAAAAGGACAACTGTAAGAAACCGACATGAATCTATGAATCTTATGCAAGGCAGTCTGTGACTTGGCTCTTGCCTAGCTGGCAAAGGCACTCTGAATACTTCCACTACTTAGAGCTAAATAAACAACAGCAACAAAAAATCACCTTGCCTATATTTTTCAACTAACTTCTATTTTTGTTAGAAGAATTTAAAAGAGTAAGAATTTTGCTTTACTTCCTTTCCCGCCCACCCTGTTTAATGGTGTTAGAGTTTAATTGAAGGATTTTTGGATGATCTGGTTTTTTCCTTGGTCCACAGGTAGGTGTCACAATTGCTTTGAAAAAAGTCAGCAAGCCATCATCTCTCCCCGAGCTAATATATATAACAAATCTCTAAATCCGGATCACATCTGGTGCCACTGTATAAAAGAAGACCACAGAGCACTATTAAATCTTCAGAATCTAATTATTAAACCCGAATTTTGTTGGACATATGTGAGTTTGCTGGTATAGTATAGTTTCCCCAATGTATGTGTGACTTTTGAAAACAGATCTGTTTTTCTCAGGATATCTTGAATTGATCACTTCATTGCCACGGTATCTATTCGATAGGTGTGATAGGATTTATTGTAAAATTTATTTGTAAAAGATGTATACAGTAGAGATAATAAAGACGTGATTGGAGAACTTGAGTCCTTACAAAGTGGAAACAAATTTGATATTTATTTTTGTAACGATATAAAGCTTCTAGTAATTTATGCAAGTTGTATTGCAATGAAATCTGAACTTTTTGTAAATAAATTTTGCCTGGTTTTTATTTGAAACGTTGATGGTTATACAATCTTTGGTTGTTTAACAAGAATTCTTTACTAATTTATATCTCTAATTGTAAATAAAAACAGACTAGTCTGCAACAACCTTGTGTTTTTCGTTCATTTCCCTCAAAGTACTAATTTATTATTTAGAAAAGGAGGAAATTTGTAATTTCAATAGCAGAGCTGAGATCATAAAATGAGTAAGCAATTTAAACATGTTGCAAATATATACTTTGCATAAATTAATTCCTTCTGGCTTGTTCCGTTATACTTAAGCTTTAAATACACTCATATGAACAAATACGTATTTGTATATATACATGAATATGCGTAGAAAGGGTGATTGGAATTTATGCATGTTTCTTATAAACTATTTATACTGGGTGTGAAGTAGCTCTGTATTTGCCATCCTTTAAATTCACTATTATAGGGTAAAAAATATTATCAACCACGGCTTAGTTCTAATTACTTATTTGCAGCTTCTGGCTAAAATATGCAAGGGAAAAAAAAAAAGATTAAAAGCCCAATACCTGTTTGGGGTTTTTTGAATGGTTTTCCCTCTTTGTATCGGTAAACCATACCTTTACAGTTACACTGGAAATCCGCTTTGATTTGAATCATAAAATTAGCCAACTCATCATTTTAATTTTTAGTAAAATAATGAGAATCCTCATATAATATAATTCCAGAAAAGAAACGAACAATCATTTATTTTCCCCAAAAGATAAATTGAGTGAATATAACTTACGGTTATAAAACAAGAATAATAGCTTCTTAGATTGCCCTTTAATCAATCATACACTTATTTTTCAAGAGGCTCATCTATTTTATTCCATGATTAATAATGTTCCAGCGTGAGAGCATTATTAGATCCCAGCAGGGGAGATCCTGAATGCTTTTAGCTGCTTTGGAATGGTCAGTTGGGGTTCATTATGGTCTGATATTGAACAATTTATAAAATCTTGTCTAAACATCTGCCAGCTCAGATAGGCTGATGTGTCTGAAGATGGGAAATTGCTGGACCAGTTGATATTGACAAACGGATCTCTCTCCAGTGGCTTTTTGTTCAGTGAAAATTAGTGGCCTCTTGCTCAGGTCTTGTTAGAAAGGGCATTTGAAAGTGATCTTAGATACTTCAGGCATCAGCCTTGGGAAGGTTAACTGGATAAAGAGCCCTGCTAGTCTGGAGTCCGGAAATATGCTGTGGTTATATTAAATAGGGGGAAAGGAAGTTGTTTTTCTTGAATGCATATACACAATTCCCATGATCCATCTTCCCTTGCACACCCCCCTCACCCCTGTCTGTAATTTACCCCTATAAAGACATCTAACTGACTGAGAAAATGCGTGTGCTTTTCAGCTGAAAGGGCAGAAATTAATAATGTTATCCTGGAATAATCTGGGAGCTGTCTAGCTAAATCTAAAGCAGTGAAGATCTTTGCAGCTGGAGGCCTACTCATACTCTTATGATGTTTGTGGAATGATGCTTCTTTGCTCCTGTAGCATCCTCTTTTTCATTGAGGTAGAATGCAATTGTATCTGCATGTAGTGTGTAGCGCAATTAGGCAAACAGCTAAGAAGTAATTAACTTTTTCCCCTCCAGTTTAGCATATGATGCAGATTGCAAATATTTACTATAATCATTCTCGACCGTCTTTACTGTAGCAGTCCAGGAGGGTTTTATGGAGGGATTTTTATGTCAGGGGAAATACCTGAACTTTCTTTCCCCCGCTCTTGCTCCTACTCCGTGAGCCCCCACCACCCATGTTATACGTCCCAGGTCTCTGTTGGACACAAAGTGTACATTTCAATTGGTAAAAACCAAAAGCTGTGGCAGAGATTAAAAAAAGGCTGACGACATTCCTTTGATGTTTGTACGCCCAAAGACTTATAAAAGATTTCCATAATTTACCCACCCTTGCTAGTATTTAGACCTGGATTTCTTTCTGGAAAGAAAAGTAGAAAGACTCGGAAAACTCGCTTTCAAGTATTCACTATGTATGTAAAACCCAATGGACTTCTCTCATCCTCTGAGAAATTCACAAACGGTTCATGGATGCAGATGGGCGCCACTGAAATGATTTGGCATATGAATTTATTTTTTTAAACAAGAAACTAATGGGCGAGAACTGCATATTCAACATCATTCGAGATTTAGTAATCAAAATTGAAAGCAGGAGGAAAGTGTAGCCTTGCTAGATTGTTGGCAAAAACAATGTGATTATTTCACTGTAGCAAGAAAGAGGGATGAGCGGTAAAATACATCACTCTGTGTATGGTTTATTTCATAACGATGCTAATGAGCCCGCTGGGATTAAAATCTCACACCCCTTTCTATATTTACTCCCTCTTCTCCCCACCTCCCCGCCCCTCGTTTCTGCGCTCATTTCGGAGCGGGGAAGGCAAACCCTTCCCTCTTCGGGGCCAGAGCTTTCATTAGAGCTGATTTATTGAAATTCGGGCTTTAATCTCAGGTGGGATCCCGGAGGAATTGGCGCTGTCGTCAAATAGGAAGAGGGTCGCTTTCCACTTTACACTTCCTGGGCTGCTTTTTTCCTCGCTCCCTGCAAATGTCAACATTTGTTCTCAATAAGAGAGTTATTGTTTCAGGAAAGCTGCTCACCAACTGCCTTTAGGAGCAGAAAAAAAGCGTCGCCCACCTTTGTTTGGCTGGGGGAAGGGATAAGGACGGAGGTAACACGCAGCTCAGGCCGGCAGCAGACAGACAGACAGACAGACATGGGAATTGCTGCTGCTGCTGCGCTCCAGCTCGTGGCTGGAGGAAAACGGGCCTGGCTAAGGGGAAAGTTAATGGAAAGCGCCACGGGCATCTGCGCTTCTCTCCCCGCTCCATTGACGTATTTGCCCCCGACTTGCTCAGCCCCATAGTAGAGAGGCAGGGTGCAGGGAAAGAAAAAAAAGTATCAAACCCCACCAACACAACAACGAAAAGGACTGCCCTCGGGGAATTCTACCCTCGGAGATGGTATTCAGGTTTTGGGAAGGGATGGAAGGGTGATCTTCCAGGTGAAGAAAGATGTAAGGCTGGCTATCTGATCCAGCCCTACCTGGCAGCAGCCGCCTCCCTAAGGGCCATCCATCAGCTCCCGACCCAGCCCCGCGGCGAGGAGCGGCAGTGGCCGGGACCGGCCGCCCCGGAGCGGAGCGGAGCGGAACGGAGCAGCCCGGCCCGACCCGACCCGCTCCGTGCTGGCCTCTCCGTGTCCATCCTCACGGGGGGGGGGGGGGAAAAAACAACAAACAAAAAAAACCCCCAAAAAACCCAAAGAAAAACCAAACCAAAACCCACAACCCTGTCACCGCTGAAAGTTTCTGGCTCTGTGACATGTTACATCTCACTTGAAGGCAGTTCAGACTCAGTGCTCGTCTGAGAGACTGTAGCAGGAATGTAATCAATATCGACAGTGTTTTATTGCTTATTGACTTTTGAAACAAACAAACTGCCCCTCTCCCCAAACCCACCCCACCAACACAAAACAAACAAACAAACAAAACCCCCAAAAAACAAAGACCACCCCAGACAGAATTTATATATTTATTTATAATTTATTTTGCCTTCTGCATTTAGATATATCTCGGGTACTTAGGCAAGTTTCCCACGATCCAGGTAGTCGAAAAGAGCCTTTCCATTGTATGAACTGAATGATGACGGTAAAACCAATACTGTTATTAGAGTAATACTCCACATTAAATAATGTGATGTTCATCTCTTTGTTTTTAATCCAGTAACTAATAACTTAGGTATGTTTCCAGCTTCTAAAGGAATAAAAGCGAGGGGGAGAAAAAAAAGTTGAAAACAAAGGGATCCATAGTGCTTTGTCAAAGCACCCATGCATCCAATCCCTGATTATTCCTCGGCGTGTCTGAGGCAGAGTATTTATTGAAAGTGCAGAGGGAAAGCGCGGCCGGCGGGACACGCTGGCACACAGGTAGCTGGGAGCTGCAGGCAGCGACCCGGGGCGGGCGGGCGCTGGGGGAGCGCTTCACCTGCGAGCGCCCTGCCCGAGGTGACAGCCCCGCTGCCGCCGCCCGGAGCCGTGCCCCCCTCCCGAGCCGTGACTCATGCAGTAATGTCACCACTGCACATCCAATCCCGACCCAGCCGGCTGCATTTTTCCCTGAGCAAAAAGTAAGGGACGGAGGGACGTGGCCACTCGGCCTCGGGGTTGGCCTCCGTTAACCTGGATCCTTTTGGGATTTAAGGGCTGGAAGGAAAGGGCGGGGGATGTCACCCCTGCCCAGCCACTCTCGGAAAGGCAGGAACACGCACAGGCAGAAAAAGTCACTTCTCCGCTCCGTCTTGTGTCATCCGTGACGAGGGATTTCAAAACACTCCCGAATATTTTTGCAGGGGACAAAAAAAACCCAACTCCTATTGCTCCTCGCATGGCGGCTGCGTGGGTGCTGTTGCTGCTCCGGCTCTTAAAGAATGCCTAGGAAGTAAAATAAAAATAAGTATGTGCATTTTTATAGGGAGATAAATTGACAATTTATTGTGTATAACTTCTGATCAATTATTAATCGTTAGTGTCAACAACAGGGTTATAATTACCTTCAGTTATTTAAAGGGATATTTATTTTTTCTTCTCTCTGATCTGGTAATTAGTTAATGCTCTGGAGTAATGAATTCAAAGCTGATTTGATAATGATTGAGACAGGGTTTTTCCCCTCTCTTTCGGCAGCCCCCCCTCGCACGGAGGGGGAGGGGAGGAGGAGGAGGTGTCTCCCCCCGTTTGCAAAGAGCCCATGTAAAGGCAAATCACCGCGCGTTTCACTTTTCAGACCATAAATAACGATTCTGGGAGTAAAAAGGCGAAATGACAAACAAATAGAGCGCAGCTGGGATGAATAAGGCCGATCAAAGTTAGCGGGGGCCGACGCTTCTCTCAGCCGCCGCAGGTCTGAGTCCCATAAAGGTGCCAGCAACTCTTACCTCTCTCCCCGAGATCAAGGGAGAGGGCGAGCAGGACATTTTAACCCTCTGACATCTTCCCGCGAGCGGAGGAGGGGAGAGAGGGAAAGGGAAGAAGGAAAGTGCATATTTCTTGTTTGGGGGAATGAATGCCTTCACCATTGCTCTGGGGAAGGGGTTTCACCTGGAGCCCGCGGAGCTCCCGCCCAGCCCGCGGAGGATGCTCGGGGGACAGAGGGGGAGAGGCGCGGAGCGGGGCTGGCTCAGCTCTTCGCAGCGGCAGACGTGCGTGTAAATGATCCCCAGTCAGGCTCAGCCCTCGGGATGGGGAAATAAGAAATAATATTTTTTTTTCCTTTCCTTTCCTTTCCTTGAGGGAGCTCGGCAGAGCTTCGTCGCGAAGAGAGGCAGCAAAAGAGCAGCCCGCAGGAACCGTGGCTGCCGCCTTGCCCCGTGTCTTGGGGCGGGGTAACCCTCTCCTCCCCGGGCCTGGGACTCGGCAGCCCGGGGGAGGCAAGGACGGAGAACTCGCCTTCCTCCCCTCCCCAGAGGCGTGTGGCGCTGAGCCGAGCTAGAAGCTCCATTGTTGCCTCCCTCCCCTCTTTCCTAGACCTCTACTTAATTTAGCGTCAGGCGAGGTCTCAGAGCCAAAAGGGGTGTTTTTTTTTTTTTTTTTGTTTGTTTTGGTTATTTTATTTTATTTTTTTTTTTTTTTTTAGCACGATGGGGCTCGTTTTACTGCAGCTCTGAGCGAGATGGGATAAGTGTGATATGATATTATATGTAACAGTTATACGTTTATATATATATATAAAAAAAAAATGTTTTCCCAGTGCAGCAAAACTGCACTGGGAATTGCAGTGCAAAATGCAAGTTTTAAAATTAATTCATCCTGACAGGTTTGACATCGCTCGGCTCCCTTTTTCCTGCAACTACGTCCGCAAATGAATGCCGCTTCCAGAGTGTATGTTTTAATTTGTCACATCAAGGCAATAAAAGGGAGCGATATATACTTAAGCCAGTTAACATTGTAATAACAGGTTTAAAGGAGCAATTAAATGGTAGTGAGTCGCATGTCTGACTTTCTATAGGCATTACCACATCAATGGTACCTTTTAGGCTGACTATAACTTAGCATGATTGTCTCAATTAGTTTAGCTACATGATAGTTATTGTGAACTCTTTGTGAGTAATCAATGTTACGCAAGCTTATGGGAAGGAGGCTTTAATAGGGGTGAGCCACAGCTAAATAACACGGACCTCCTATTTTAAAGAAACACCTTTCTTTCTCTGTCTCTGCTTCTCGCTCTCTCCCTCTCCTCTTTATTTCTCTCCTCCAAGCCCCAAGAAAGAAACTGTAATTTATAGACTTATAAATCTGTTTCCGAGATCGGTGTAGCTGAACGTAGATTTACAGGCAAAAAGCAGCTTTGCCGCGGTTGATCAACGAAAAAGCCCAGCGCGGATGGCCAGGCACCCCCGCCTCGCCTCTCCTTGGCTTCAGTGGTGCATGTCGCGGCTGTTCACTGTCACGATAAAGACGAATAACCTTGAGGGATGCTCACCTCACATGGTGCGTGTGTGCAGAGCTCCCGCGGGCTCCCAGCCCGAGGAGGGAGCGCTGCGGGCACGGACGCGCAGAACAGAACCGGGGGTGAAGGCGAGGGGCGGAGGGAGGAACGACTGCAAAGCGGGGTTAAAAACACGATTTAATGCGGAGAGAAGGGTCCTGCCCGACTAACGGGCCGCTCGGTAACTTGTTAATTCTCCGCTTACAGACTCTCTTGCTAAATACTGAGCCACGGGTGGTTAATGCAAAATATGGGGGGGCTGGAAACTGTGTGGGAGCTGCTTGAACTGCTTCAAAACACTAACAAGTATGTACTGTTTTCTGTCACGGGGAAAAAAAAAGAGCAAGAGAGAGTGTACCATTGAAATTTAAGATTAAAAAAATCCAGGGATATTTCTGTTGGTGAAGTTATTCTCATTAGTCCTAACAATGTCTCGCCATTAGGCAAGGCTGGAGTTAGCCTCAGTCGCAAGATTTCAGATCTGCAAGGGTTTTTTTTTTTATTTTTCCTCCCCCCCCCCCTTTTTTTTGCATGCACATTACATTTCTGTCATGCTTTGCAGAAGAACACGATATCCCCAAAGAACCCAAAGAAGAAAAAAAATACTCTGACAGCAACCATTAGTTAAGAGTGCAATGAATAAACCCCTTGCACAAGAGTATCAGGACTAATTAAGATTCTGTTTAGCAGCCCTGGATGGAATGTTAATGTAGCTTTGACTAACTGGGAATAAGCAGGGGGGAAAACTGCATTTTAAGAGGAATGCTGGGGTGATAACATCTCTCACTTCTTCTGTCCAAGGTCTGCCCAAGCCTGTTACAAAGTCATTATCTCAAATTACTCCTGTACTTCATTTTTAGAGGGTTTGGGCAAGATCCCCTGGCGTTGAAGCGCTGCCTAGATCCTCACAAAGCCAATACTCTCTAAGGGGATAAAGGCTGAATCAACCCACTATCTCTACCTTCGAGAGTTTGCTGGTACCAGTTTCTTGGACAAATACAGCCAGGATTCTGGAGGCAGATTAGGATCTATTGCTGGCGTCTCCTCACAAATCCCTAAAGGGTTTTTGACCCTTTGAAGTTTCGTCTATTTTGCTTACACAGAAGTTTACATGATTAAGTCAGGATTTTACAAGGCTCAACAAGGCAAATTTAGTCACCTCGGAACACTCAACACCAAAAAAAAGAGTAAAATATCCTGTTGTCCTGCTACTCGGTTAGTTCCAGAAACACTAGCATACTGTTGCATTTGGAGTGATTAATTTAATACAATAGAAAAATATCTGCAAGACTGCTTCAGCAGGGAAGGGTAAAAAAATCCCCCTCATTATTATTATTATACATTATTATTTTATTTTAATAATTATTTTCAGACTTTTATATAGTATTCCCCCCACTTCATTCCCAATGATCGTTAATGCAGCTATGTTTATCCGAGAGTGGATAAAACTTCCTGAAGTCCTTTCCAGCCTTTTTAAAATTTCCAGCCTGCTTTTGCTTCCCCTTATCCAGACAGTTACATTTTTTCATCGTCGAGCAGCAAGCCTCCCCTAATCCTTCCCTCTGAAGTAAACTTTTGCCAACGCTTTACTTGCAAAAAGCAGCCTTGCACAATGCAAATCTTTTCCTGGAATGAGAGGGCTGGGAACTGACAGCGTAAACAGGAGAGGAGGAGCAGAGCTCCTTCTCATGGAATTGTTACCTATTTAAAGAAGTCTCCTGCAGTCAGAGCGGGAGTGCTGCAGCCAGGGACTGCGGCTGCATCTGGCCCACCCTACTTCCACAGCCTCTTATGGGACACAAACAGACCCGTTCTCTCTTTCAGTCTTCCTCTCTCTCCCTTTCCCACCCGAGGGAAGATCACTCTGCTAAGGAATTACTCCTGCAGTTATTATCAGTGAAGGAAGGAATTATGTGTTCAATTCATCCTGCCTCTGAAATAACAGTAATAGTAATAGCAGTAATAATAATAATAATAATAATACCTGGCTGGCTGGATCAGTGAGTAGCAGGGACAGCAAGGCCAATCAGGCAAGCTGCAGATTTCTCTTCCTCAATTGATTTATAATTGATGAATGGATTTTCTTGTGCAGCTGCAGTGCGGTTAAAATCTATTGAAGAGGTAGGTGTCCTGGAAGGTGTTATTTTGTACGGGAGACAGTTAGGAGTAACTGGGTGCATTTATCAGCGGGAGATCTGAGCAAGCAACACGATTACATTGCTGTTAGTGGCGAGGATTCAACTTTCCATAGGCCTCCAGCACCTGCAGGCTTGTAGGTGACTCACACAGAGGTGGTTCCTGCCGGCTGCCGGCCACATGCTGCATCAGGGCATTGATCTGGCACAGACCTACCCACTGCTTTTGGCCGGGAATGCTCTGCCCTCCTCCCCGCAAGCCGTTCACTGGTGCTGTGCTGGCGGAAATCGGTCAGGCATGGTTTTGCAAGAGAACGGGGAGCAATGTCTTGCAGCATTTCTCTCACACATTTAAGGAAGTGGAAGGGATTTTCATACCTCTTAATAGGAGCTGTTTTCCTACTCCAGGTGTGATGTTTTCCCCTGCCTGTAGGGATGTACTTGGTATTTAGTGCATTTGCAGTGTCTCTTAAAGAAACAAAGCTTTAATGTGGGTATCAAGAGACATGCAAAGCTATTATCAAGCCTCTGGATCGTAGGTGGTTACCATAGATCTCGATAAAATTTAGGACCCGGTTTTTTTCCCATATGTTCTGGATCCATATTGTAAACCATGTAGGCTTCAGTATAGTACCTTATTTTTTGCTGCTCTTTGCAAAACAAACCCCAAAAAATTATCATCATAAAGGACAGGCCTCCAGGTATCAGGACCTTCCTTTGCTGCTTGTAAAGGGCCTTAAGGCTGTGTTCAAGGAGACAAGGTGTAAAATGGGATAGAAAGGTCTTACTTGGTTTTGGGAACACTTGGCTACAGATTGTAATTTTTTTGACTTTAAACTCACCCAAGAAATCAGGTGCTGTCGTCCCTTATGTTTAGGAAGGCTTCAGCCTTACCAGAGGTGATTATGCCTAACCAAGTTTGGGATGCTGACCCTAGCAAGGTGACCCCTTGTCCTTGAAGGGCTCAGCTGGCCTACCTGCTCCAAGCAGGCCTCAGACCCCAGCCTCCTTACTGGAACTGGTCACCCTTGCCTTCTCCAGCATGGAATGGGCTTGCTCCTGCTGGTGAGAGCACAGCACACACCCAACACAGAACCTCTGAAGCAGGGATAGAATATGTGAGTTAAGCTGGCGGCCATGCAGCCGCGTCTCTGCGCTGCCTGTCCCTGTGAGGAGCTGTGCCTTGTTGTGCACAGCCCCGTCAGGAGAGGGGGAGAGAGCCAGCCCCCTCCCACTCCTTCCCCCTTCTTTACCTCTCTGACAGAGGGGGCACAGGGATTTCCCTGGAGAGGCAGGCTCCAGCATATGGACATTATCTTCCCTGAGCTTGGAGCTGTGTGCGCCTGTGACGGGAGCAGATTTAAGCCACATTTTGCCGCTTTTTGTCTTTTGTATGGGATGGCTGCGCACAGGCGAGGTGGCTCCGTGTTCAGGGAGAGGGGCTGCTCCTGGGCAGCTGCTGAGATGCAGGTGAGGCCCAGCCCCACTGATGGGGTTGTGAGAGGGAGTGCGAGGGGAAAGCTGTGGGATTTAGTGCCTTTCTCTTCCTTCTTGCTCTTCTGCTGCATGAGAATAATCCTCTTCTCAGCACATGTTTCTCCTGGGAAAAAACAACCCACTCCAAAAAACCTCCAGTGCTGTGCTTAGATCTGTTTCTTTCTACAGATGATGAGAGTAGTTGATTTTTTTTTTTTTTGGGGGGACGTTGGGGGGGAGGCTGTTTCATTTGTCTTCTGATTTTTAAACTTCTTTCACACTAAATTTTACACTCTAAGTTTGGAAGAGAGGTATTAATTTATAAAATCATGAAATGTGGAATACTTGCCTCATTACTCAGTTCCGCAATCTGGGGCTTAGAAGTAAAAAAACTCCCCAACAAAATGAATATGAGATTTCCCTTAAAACACTAAAATCTCACTTGACATTGAAATATTATTATTGTCAGCAAAGCAACTGCATAATTACATTTCTGTTTCTCTGTTTAGTTGATATTAATGTCTGTAAGCTAGACCTTCCCTCTTCATCAGCCCACACATTTTTTTAAAAATTCTTGTTAGAGCTGCAAAATGTGCTTGTAGAGGAATAAAAATCTGACTTATTTGAATTATTTTCATAGTAAATAATTTGAATTGCAGAATATTATTGGTGAACATGTAAGAACACATAATTTATCTTTCCTATCTGAACATGGAAAGTTTGCCATATCAAACAAATTGTTTTAATTGTTTTTTTACAACAGTTACAAAGAACATACAGTAGAATTGTCCTAACCACCATTGTGGAAAACCCCTTCTGAATTACAAACACACAAAATTCTACTTCAGCTAACTTCAGTGGGAGTTAAAAACTCAAGAAGTAGCATTAAAAGGAAATTTTTGTTATCTGTAATAGAAAGAATGAAATTATAGCCCTGCAATTGACATAACAGGAAAAAAAAGTTTACAGGAAATAATAAACAGAAGAAATGATTCAGTTAAAAGCACATTTTTGGGGATGCTTAAGAGGGCTAGAAACAATAAAAAAGTCCATGGAAATGTGGTCCATAATATCCTTGAAAAATCCATGCATCTGAGTCCAATTTCTATTATTGTATCCAGTCCTAAAAAACCTGGTAAAGTTGAACAATTCATCCTTAAGTTATTTTAATGTAGTATGCATATAATATTATTTTTATTAGTGGATTAGGATTAGGTTTGTGATTCTGAAGATAATAAGTCTCAGCGTAAATCCATAGTAAACTTGTTTTCAAGCTAGTGTTAGGATTGGACAACAGAGAAATCTGCATTTTGTCTCTCACTTTTTTTTTCTTTCTTTTATTCTAATCCCTTCCATAATGCCTAGGAGTATTAAATAGGAATGCATTAGGTGCTTGTGTGACTCAGTGGATAACACAACTCCGGTCTTCTTCTTCCACTATCTCAGTGTTATTAGAATGTTATAATAGAAGTATATATTGGATAGACTGTAAAAAAAAAATCATATGTGAGAAGCAGCCTATTTTAAAGTATGTGAAATCATGTATCAATCAATATGGGAAAACAGTTTCTAATATTGTTTAATTATGAATTAGCTATTTTTACATTTAAGAATAATAGAAAAGTATGCCAGTTCTAAAATTCAAAATCTAAAATGCATGATTGAATACAAGCCCAATAATTAAGCAGAAAATACCACCTTTCTGGTGGAAAGTTGCTACCATGGATAATCCACCTTTGTACAGAATGAAGAGAAGTCCAGTGAAACAAACCCTGTGTGGTCACAGAAATAATTACTTTATTGTAAAACATATGGATAAGAGGATAAAAAGTAAGATCCCACAGCCACTATTTATGTGGAATTTACACTACCAACTGCTTGCACTGAAAAAATAAAAGTGAGTTATTTTAGTTGTTTATTTTTTGGTACTGTAATACACAGGATTCCTTGAACTGGGTCATGCAGTGGCCAAACTCCAGCTACCTCTGGAACCCAAGACTCTGATGATCATGCCTACAAGGCACGATGGGCATGTGACAAGGAAGGCTATTATATGGATCTGGGAGAGTTCTGGGTTCTTCTGGAAGAAATCTACTGTGGTGCACTCTTCCATCTCCATCTCTTATTGTTAATAGCTTCTTTCTCAGTCTGTGATTGCAGACACAGCTGGTTAGTACGTCACAGATCAGGTCAGACGGTTGCATTTGATGTGTGGGGGTCATATGTAAGACCCATATGTACGAGTGGGGAGTGGAGAGAAAAAAAGAGAGAGAGAAAGAAATCACTCTTTGCAAATTTGTGAGGCACAAGCACTGTTAAAGGTTAATATGTTGGGAATCAAATGGTGTGAAATATGTCAGATCTGATATTTCCTCACATATGCTATCTCAACGTTTTTAAAAAGGGATAAAAATAAGTTAGGCTGTAGCTAACTCTTACCACCTATTGTCCTCAGTAAGAATCTGGTGTTTTGTGTATATACACCATCAACTGAACTGAGTGACTGATACATTAAGTGTCAATCGTGAGGATCTGGGACTATGCTGACTGTTGGGACCTTATCCTGACTGCTTTCTTTTTACCCCCTCTGTCAAAGCCATCAGATATTTCTGGAACAGCATCTACCAGTAGCAGAGATAGACTTCTTGTTCCTTGTTGGATAGTCTTATTCATCACAGCAATTATTTGATGTGGGGAATAAAGATAGGCAATTTTTATGGCCTTCCTTTACTTTCCCTCTGAGTGTTCTCTGCACCCTCAAGAGAAATGTGGCTTGTTTATATGCAGGAGAGTGCAGGGGGAAAACCACAGTTTTACCCAAATTGGAGTTTTATGATGTTCAGCCAGGATCTGTCTATTTGCTGAGACAGAACTATCAACTTGTTTATGTTTAACATTGGCAATGCCCAAGTTAAAGGGAAACTATAGATTTCTAATTTTTTTTTACACTGAAAATGTGACATCACATTACTGTAGCTCTACATGCTTACATGTTAAACATATTAATCTCTTCAAATATGCTAATAATCCATGAATCAATACAGAAGGATCTACGAGTTGACTTTAAGGCAATACAGTTGCCTTTATCTAAGAATGTAAACACATTTAGAGGTATAATAGATAAACCATAATGAGATTAGTCTTTCCATCAATTCATTTAAGATTTATGCTTACAACTTTTGTTACACTCTCGAAGCTTCTCCTACATGAATCCTGTGTAAGACAAGAAAAAAATGAAGATAAAAAAATTAAAATACTCTTTATCCAACTATTCAGGCTTTATTGCAATGTATAAAGAGAATGGGATAGATTTTATAGTAATTTGAGAAAAAGTTCTAAATAAGGCAGGTTTTTTCTTTGTTCTTAAACTTTGCATTGGTAAGTAACTACGCGCAGCAGGATTTCAAGAAGCCCATTCAATATATGACTTTGATGAGGAACTTGGAGCACAGTGAGATGTTCAAGTGATTTCCATCTCAGAACTTTTAAATGCATTTACATTATTATGTGAGTATAAAGCATATTTTCATTGAAAATAATCACCCATGTTACTCAAAAGAGACTGGTGAATTTGTTCAGATATTTTGGCCTGATGAGTTTTATGTGTATTTAGCAAGAGAAACAGATCATGGATTTGATGTGATTATGTGCAAATGCAGGTAAACAAAAAAACTTTGAAATGCATGCAAAATAACAATGCTAGCAGATTGTAAAAAATAGATAGTGTTCAATGAACTCTTATAATGTATATATATGCTGCAGATGGAGCTAAAAGTAAGATCCCTATTTGAAGATGGATAACATTTTCTTATATAAGATTCCGACGTCGTTCTTACTGTTGTAATCCTTCAGACAAGAATTTTTTATGACTGATGTCAGCTTTGCAATGCATGTCTTGCTTTTATATAACAAGAAAGCTTCAACAAAACAGTTTAACTGTTTCCAGGAATGATAGGGAGAAATTGTTTGGTTTGCTAATGTCAAAAATCTGCGTAACCTTACTGAATAAACTGCTTTACAGTAAATGATCTAAGTTTAAGAAGGAGGTATCTTGAGGCCAAAAAGAGGTGCATTTTTTTCTTTCCCCATAAAAATACTCATCTATTTGGCAGAGTTCTCATTGGCTATACTTGATATAATAGCTTAGAGTTTAATTATTTGTAGATTTTATCTGTAGTGTGTATGTTCAAGGCTGGCAATCTTGGAGCAGAGCTAAGCATGTCATTCCTTATAATTGATTCTCTTCTGTGCCTCAGTAATTCTAAAAGTGAGGGCAAGAAAGCTGTCTTTTTCTCTGCTCTCATTCTTCCTTCATTGCCATCCATATCAGTTCAGGGCAGTCTGAAGAAGGACAGATTAATCAGCCTTGAATCAAAGTCTGAGTGGGGAGCAGAGCTGGGACAGGGCCAGATGTCTGCAGGACATGGGATCTGAAGGAGGAGGCAACTGGCTCTAGAAGAGGTCATAGACAAGGTCAAGCAGTAGAAACAATAAAAAAAGTTGGAAGGGAGATAAGAACAGCTTGTCCAGAGGAAAAGACAAAAGTGGAAAATGACAGGTTAAAAAAGACTGTGAAATGTCTATGGCCATCAAAACACATCATCTTTCAGGACCTGGGCTAGGACCTAGGATTTCTTTTTTCTTTTTTGTTTCTCAGAGTTCCTCTTCTACTTACTAAATAATTGTGGTGTCACTGGTGGTGCACATATCTTATTCCCTGTATCAGTGGGACCAAAATCACTGCTGATTATTCCCTTGTTTCAGGTGAAAAACTTCTGCTGGAATTCAGATTCCAGTGCTGTAGTCCACAATGTGAGAATTGGAAATGTTTCATATAATTAACATTTTTGTCAGACTGAGAAACAAAGAAGTGATTATCTTTTTTCTTCCCTAGGCCTTGCATCATCCCACTTGATTGTCTGCTGAATAGCCAGATCTCCCAGAATGAGGCACTGTTTCAAAAATTAGCCTTCACTAGTGGATTTCCTAACTTTTCAATGTTTGGCCTTGTAACCTCAATGTTTTGTTTAAACTTGATTCTTGAATCAAGCAGCAAGCATTGGAACAAAATGACACAAGTGGCTTTCTGTCACTCATCCATACTATGATAGTTTAAATGCATGTATGTCTGTGTGTGAGTGGGAATGTACACATATATATGTGCTTTTTATGTGTGTACCCATATCTATATATGTGTATATATATATAGACATACACACACACAGAGGTATGTGTTCTCTCTCTTCATATGTCTTTTTTGTGGGTTGAAGATGAAAAAAAGTGTAGCAGGGAATTATATAATCCTATAAGCAGTTGTGTTGGTGAAGTAATTTACCTGATTTGAGTGAGGACTGCCAAATCCAGCATGAGAATTTGTGACATTGATGTTATTCAAATGTGAGAGTTTCTAGGACTGCAACTGCAGGCTGTAGTTATTTGGAGACTTGCTGTTCCTTCCAACTGTTAGTGCTGCAATATGCTGTAACTAACTGATTGCAGCAAGGCTCCATGTTAAATTTACACATACAGAGTTCCGTATCTGTCCAGGAATGTATGCACATAGCTAGTGCCATTGCAGGCACTGAGTCATTTGTAAGTTTCAAGTTACTGATTTACATTAATATTTGTAGGATTTGCGCCTTGGTTAATTTGTCGTCTTCCCAAATGGGAAAGGGATGTGGACAAGTCAGGGCTAAACTGACAAATGTGTTAGTCCTGCCAAAGCATTCAGAGTGTATCTAATGCTTTTCTTGAGTCAGTTGGTCAGTCAGTGATTCTTTCCACCAAAGAATTACTCCTAGAAAGGAAAACAAGCTTAAGAACTAAGCAGCAGAAAGCATATGTGTTAGAGGAGAATTTTTTTTTCTCTTGCTTCTTTTCAGCTGCTCCACAGAAATAAGACTTGACATAATGTATACGAACTAACTAACATCTAACACTTGATAAGATCCAAGAAGGGAATGTGGAAATAGGGAATCATATGAAGTAAAATTTTATGAAACTTGCAGTTCAGATCTATGCTGATCACTAGTCACGCTGGCAAGAATTCAGATATCTGTTTTTATGTATGTATACATATATCCCTATTTTTCTTGGTGTTTTACACAAATGCTGACACACGTGTGCACAGACACTTCTCTCTAGCATAATGGGGGTTGATTCTTATGCAAATTACCAACATATTTTGACCTCAGATACTGTGTTTCAGAATGTTTGCTAATTTTTGATTAATATTTCTAATACCAAAAGAATTATACCAGAGCATTTTTTTCAATAGTCAACCAACACGACTAAAAAAGTCTATTACACCATATAAATGCCATCAATCTCAATAATTTATGTGTCAGATCAGGAGACAACCACTGTCTAAAAATTATGCCAGTTTTAGGAAGGCAATTGAAATGTGCTTGAACAGGCCTGAGCCTGGCAGGCTGTGAATTTACAGTTAAAAACCTCTTACAGTAATATGCTCCTGTCTTGCCAATTGCCATGTGTTGGATTTTTTTGACACTTTATAATAAGGTTTCATGTGTTTTAAAAAAGAGTTGTCTGGGTACAGGAAACATTGAGATAATATGCAAGAAAAATTCAGGGATAGTTTATGTGGCCTGTTGGGTGCCTGATTGTGTCGCATGGGACAATGACCTCTGGCTACTCCTGCTTGGAGATGTCTTTCTTTCTACTGATGTCTTAGGAAAACAGCAGTCTTAGGCTGAGCAGAACCCCTGCTCCTGAAAGAAAGTTGGGCTCTAAGCAGGCAGTACTGCATTTGGTAGCATTAATAACAAATGCAAAAGGACACAGAGATCTAAAACGTGCAGGAATTCACAGCAGAAATTTGGAGGATTTCTTCAAGATGCACAAGGATCATCATTTGGTCTCATTAAGGTTCAGGGGGAAATAGAGTTTTGCCTTCCCAAGTGTAAGGAGCTTGTGTGACAAGAGTTACTGGGGCACTGGGAAGGCAAGCATCCAAAACCTGCTCCATCCAGAGGCATGGGACAGTTAGAACTGCATCATTCGCAGCAGTGTTGTTCCTGGTTTCACTTTCACAATCTCAAGTGCATTCCTTTAACAATCCCCTGTCTCAGGCAGCTGTTTATTTTGCCTTTGTCAGCCTTATAAGAAAAAAAGAAAAAAAGACGGAAAATTATTAAATTATGGATAATGTCTCATAAGCATCCACTATAACATTTTGCTTAAATACCTCTAGATTTTATACGTTTCTCTTTATAGACACTATTAGTGTTTTAAACACCAAGTTTTCAAAGATCCTAGCACATATTGTGGATGTTTAGGTTATGCTGTAATGATATCCACTTATAGGCAAAAAATAAAAAATAGCAGGAGCTTGAGCAATGTGTACAAAAATTCAAATACTGTTAGGAAGTTTCTTATAAATCATCAGAATATTGGAAGCCTTGAGAAATGCAAAAAGGAAAAAAAAAGATCAGTCAGATACAGTATTTTGTGCTTTTCCCCTGGAATTTGTTGACACTATTATTTTTTAATTGCTTTATTACAGTCTGCTTTGTTACTGATACAATTGAGTTCTTCACTATTTCAGGTTAAACAGCAAACCCCTACCAAACCCAAGGCATAACATGCAGTAGCTAAATGTGACCCTTTAGATTTCTATCAACTGGTTAAAGTCAAGTGGGTTGTGTCAGTTCACAGACGTTACTAAAAGTTCACTGGAATTGTCAGAAAATCTCTCTTTTATTTAATTGAGAGTGGATGAAATTTTAAGTGGAGGTATTTTTTCATATTTAAAAAAGCATGATTAAAAGAATTTGAGTTGTGACTTTTCAAACCCTTTCTTGGCTCTAGAATGAGAAGTAGCTAATGCTGTGAGCATTTCAACTGTTCAGGAGGGTAATATAGTCAATCAAATTAACCCTTTTTACTTGTCAATGACACATAAAGGTAATTATGCATGCTGTATTATTTGTTGAGATTGTTAGTTAAATAGCTTTACTAGTGCCGTTAAACAATAATCTGAACAAATGTGAATATTCAATATATTGTTTTATAGAATGAAATTCCTGTCAGAACCATGTGAATGGATATCAAAGAAACTTGACAGCATTTTGGTGTTTTAGTTGAACTCAGTTTACCCTGGGGTTTTTTGGTTGTCACTTGGTTTTTTTGCTTGTTTGCTTTATTTTTCTTCTCTCTCTTTTTTTTTTTCCCGCTTTCCTGCAAAAAAAAAATGGCAAGTCTGGTTTGATCATTTGACAAAAAATACTTAGTTCATGGCTTACATTATGAAATGATTATAACTGTAGCTAAGAGGGAGGGTGAATTCACACAAAGTGAATATTTCTTGTTAGGCAAATCTGGAATATAGATCAACTGTAAGTACCAAATGATGAAAGTAAATCTGGAATATCTTACGTCTCTTCTAGTAAAACGTAAACAGATGCAAAACGTCCAACATAATATTTTTGGTTACTTTTTGATGCCCATTGTTATACCTAAACTACCAACATTTGGATGAGTTTCCCGTATATTGAAAATTCTATATTGTGCCGCTTCACAATTTTGTTCTGAAGAACTTTATTTAATGTACCACCACTCTGGAATAACCCTCTGAGCTTTATATTACAATGGGATATTAAGCGGTTCCTGACAGCAGAAAAATTCACTTAGCTTATTTACTTATTGTAAGCATTTGTATGTACTTGGTTGAAGTGAGACATCAAAATAAATCAGTTAATCTCTGTCTTAGTCCAGCATCTTTAAGGAGTCCTATAATACTGTTAATAGCACTAAGAAGTAGAACTGCCTAAGAATTTTTTCCATAATTTAAACTTTTGTAAAAGTTTGGTCCCTAGCTAAATCCCATGTAGAGAGCTGCCTTCTTTTCAGGACAATCATATTTCAATAAATCCACACAGGGATATTAGTTGTAGTTCATTTAATCACCAAATCCTAACAACTAAGTATTCACTTCATTAAAGACACTAAAAAATTCTGGCCAGCTGTTTCCCACCACTTGGCTGAGGACAAGGTGGAGAAAGACAAGCAATTCAATCCTCAGTAACTCTCAGTTGTATTCAGCATAATTCTGCCACAGAATTATACTTTCATAATTTTATTCCTTAACTAGAATCTAAATCCAAAGGGGGTTCTGTGACTTATAGGCTTAAATTCTGACATGTTTGAATTCATGTTGTACACACAAAAATTTCCACAGATTTTAGTAATCAACTTAGACAAATGCTTTGTTTTGTCAACTGTGCTTTCTCTTTTTTTTTTTTTTTAATACCTTTAAAGTAGTCAAATAGGGACGTATAATTAACATACTTTTTGTATATAAAAATGATAGATTAGTTATTTGCTCTGTTCCTGGAAAACTGTTTTCTGTTCTGGTTCATACACAAAATTCTGGAGCATTAAGAGCTCTTTGTCAAAGATCAAGATGACTGCCTTATGGTGATTTTAAAGCTGCTAGCAATTTTTATGCACTGAATGTAAAATAAATACTGATTACAACCAAAGAGTGACTTTAAATATACCATTTGATAGTATGAACAATCAGGCCTATTGCCCATGAAACTAAGTGCTAAGATATCAAATAATAAATCAATATTCTAGGGCCAAAATCTAAGCTGACATAGATCAGCGAAGTTATATGGACTTCTGCTAAGCTGTGCTTATTTATACAGCTGGGTATGGCTATAGGGTGCTGCAAAATTGACAAAGTTATCCAATTTGATCATAATTCAAGAGAACTCTCCCTGGAAACAGAATTTAGCATTTTGTACAGCCCACAGAAAAGATTAGGTATGCCAGGACAGGATCAAAACCTATCCATCGACTGAGGAAACATTGAGCAGGACTGTGTGAAATCCTGCCCATCCCTGGGGTGCAAGCAGCCCAGCCCAGGCATTCGTGGCCACTTGGGCACTGCATATTTGTGTCCTCTCTCCAGTATGAGGCTACTGCTGATTTTCTTTGGAAGAATAAGCAGGATACAGTCTTTTCAATAAAATAAATCATCTGCTTACAGCCTGACAGCTGCAGAGCCAGCAAATTTTTGCAAATTTCCTTCTCTCTGCTGTATAGCTCCTGTCCCAGAGGAGTGTCCTCAAGCCCTTGAACCAGGGGAGTGGGATGTACTGAGCTGTGGACTATATTCCTATTGCATAGGCTAATTAATGGGGAAAAGTGCATTCATTTTGCCTTGCCCTGGGGTTTTAGAATCGAAGCACAGCTTCTCATGATGCTGCCAGCAGCATGATTTTATTAGTGCTTCCTGGACATACTCTGTAGGTTGTGATCTGAGTCAGGCAGCTCAGCCAGTAGGGACTCATTCATGGGGCAAGAAATGCTATGCTTACTACAGAATTCCTCAGGGGAGTCAGGACTAATTTGGGATTCCTGCCAGGTTAGCAAGCAGGGTGCCCAGGTCCTCATCCTAGCTTGAACTAGAGCAAATCCGAACGCTGTAAAGTTCACATTGCCTTCAGGCCAGGCGCCAGCCAAGGAAAATTTTGGGTACTAATTTTGGACTAAAATTTAGCCTAAAATCCACTCAGGTGTTGTGTTCCTAATGGGCTTGCTTCTTTAAACCCTTCACCTCAAGAGGTCTTCAGCACATATTTATGAATTAGGCATAAAGCCTGAATGTTTCCTTTGAAAAAGGATACTTTACTCAACTTATGAGTGTGGCCAGCTAGAGCTTTAGGTCAGGATCTTCAAAGGTAATGTACTGATTTCCTCCTGACGTACTTTGTAAGTTTTGTGGTCCCAACTGCTCTTTAGCTTTCTATATATAAATCTTGGGGCTGCTTTGCTCTTGACCATAGGGGTTTAAGAAATGTTTTCTATTTTTCAAACAATATTGAAATTAATTCTGTTTTCCACTGTTAGATGGTGGAGACAGAAATTGTAACCCAATGTTTTTGTAGAAATTTGTTAATAAGACCAGCAAAGAGGGAAAGTTGATAGATGGCACTAACAGTAGTCTGAAACTACTGCATAGACTTTTATTTCTCTGTTGCAGTTACTGAGTTTCTACTTACCTACTTGCAGCAAAGATGAGCATCACAGGGAAGTGCAATAGTATTTACTCAAGGTTCCTCTTTTTTCTTCAAATCTCATTGTTATGCTGTAGTTTTTCCTGTTGCTGCTGTTCATTTAATCAATAGTTTCATCTCAATGGGCTTTCATGCCCTGAAGAGATATGAGGGCTTACATGGATCAGAGGATATAAAGCTAGGAGACTTGCTGACTGCATGGATGAGCCAGAAAACTGCAAAATTGTCACCAGCAGTTTGCTAAACCTAGATCTTCACTGCCTTACTTTCCCAACAGGACAGATAAAAATGCAGAAATTTTGAATATGTCTTTCCATTTTGTATCTTTCTGCTTCCCGCAAAAAAACTTCTCAAGCAACATGAATGGTAAGGGTTGAAAAGAAAAAAAATTAAGCTAGTTTTGCTGCTGGATCCCTGAAGGAATTGAAGGAGATTTAACAGCCTGTAGTCAGGTGCTGAATTTTTTGTAAGATGTGAGTGGGATAGTTAGTCTCCTTAGCCTGACTCTAACTGCAGCCACTGAGCAGATCAAAAACTCTGTTCTGGAACATGTAAAAGAGAAAAGAGTCTTTTATCTTGTGCAGGTATGTGCTGTGCTGAGCACTCTGTCAGGTCTGTGACAGTCAACAGCAAATAAGGAACTGCAAACCAGAGCACAAGTTGTCATTATCAAGTGAGCCATTCCTTCCGAAAACAGATGGAGAGAGGTGCCACTCCTTATTTTACAAAATGCATATTGAGAAGGTAAGTGGTTCCTGTGAAACTTCCAGAAACTCTTTGCTAAATTTATGACCTCTGACTAAGCGTTGTGTCTTGCCAAGGAGGAGACAGCTTTTGGTGTGCACAGCAGGACTGTGGAAGTCTAGGAAGCTCCATTTCAGAAATTTCAGATCCCCACAGATTTTTGTTCTGCATTTGATATCTGACTGGCAGACATTAAAATCACCTTGGGCTCCTTCTATAGTCGCTAGTGGGAAAAGTTGTGTCTCTAGAGCCTGAGCTAAAAGCTGGAAGACTTAAGAGCAGTTTCCTAGATGTGCAGGGAAGCACTGAAGGCACATATGTTGTTTTACAGAGCTGGGTTCTAGTCACACCCTCAAAAAATGCATGCACAGACCAAGTTATGCAACCTTTCCAGGCTACTTCTGTCCTGAGCTGCAGGGGTCTCTGGGATAGGTCAGCTTCCCTTCTCATTTGTTCCACTGTTTCTGGGAGGATTTCCACCTGGAATAAAGTTTCCAGGAACAAAGATACAAACGTTGTTAAAATCAGCAACTGGTTGATATACCCAGGCTGCATAAGACCTGACAGATGTCAGATTTAACAATAAGAAGACTATCAGAATAACAGAGAGATATCAGAGGCCTTGAAAAGGTTAGCAAAATTAAAGAAAAAGAATAGGAGTTATAAAGATAAAATGTTTTCATTTTAATGATTAATTTATTAGACTAAAGAAAGTTTTGCTTTTCTTAGTTCACTTTGTTTTAATATTCCTTTGAATATAGCTTCAATATCAAAGTGAAAGGAAAGAAACACACCAAAAATATCTCACCCCAGATATTTTTTATGTGTGTGAGACTTGAATCACTCACAGTTTATCCCTCCAAGTGAAGGAAGGCAGTCCTGTTCAGTTGATGGGTGAGTCAAACTCAGTGGGTGCAACTAAAGCTTGTAGGGGCCTGTGAGGGATAACTACTTTTTACCATGCTTGTCACCATGCCACTCATTATCTGCATGGAATGATCTATTGCTGCTGCTGTTGCTGACAAAATCTGCTTTTTTTTTCCCCACATGCTTATCCTGCCCAACAGCATCTGCTTTTGTTCAAAGAGGCCTATGCCTTCCCTCACCTTGATGATCCGTTGCTGTATCTTTCTGGCAAAGAACTCAAAAGATTTTGCCAGAAGGTTGCACTCAATCAATCCTGCCTTTAGGGTGTCCTAGAAGCGCTTTCTTGGATCACCATTGCTTCCTCTTTCCACACTCCAGTTCCCTTCATAGGAGGTGCTTGAACATATGTACATCATTGATTCAAGCCATATGTCCAGCCCATTACACCTGGGCTTTCCATGCCGATATGCTGCAGGAATTTATCACTGGTCAGTTTAGTGTAGCATCTGACTCAGAGTAAGACACATAGGTGCCTCTGGTGGAACTTCTCCAGCTGGCAGATGTGCTTTCTATACTACATCAAAATCCTGCCTCTGTTTAGCACAACAGCTTTTTACAACTCCAGTCTGTATTTCTAGTCTGATCTGACACTGATTCCATATTCACTTATTAAACCCAGCAGAAAATCCCCCTATTTCTATGAATGCAGGAAACCACCTCTCCACGAACATTGACATAGTCATTCAACACAATTTGAATGTAGGTGAACCCACATGCAGCACACAGCTTCATCTCACTGTGTTTAGTGGAGGGGACAGTGTATTCTTCTCCATGTTGATTGACAAATTATCCAAGTTTTTCTCAAATTTATGATTAGTCTGACTTTTTGTTGTTTGTCTTGGAAGTAGCAAATTTGTTCATTAAGATCTGAAGTCTTTGGCTGATGTGAGCCACCACTGTGCAATGACGTGCATGCCAGCATTCTTGTGTGCTCTACTTGGTGGCTTCTGTTTGGCGTGCAGTATTCCTGCTGCTCCAATAGTGAGTCCTGATATTTAGGCTGAGGTTGCATTTGTTTTACCTGACTCCTCAGAATAAAATAACATTTTCTCAATTACATGCATCAAGGAAAACAGAGAACAACAGTCCATTTCATAGCCAGATTTACAAAAACAAAGTAAGAGACTTTCAGGGAGGGTCTGAATGGCATATGGTCTAAATAGAAAAATGAAGGCAGAAGGAAGAGGAAGGAAAGAAGGGGAGAATTAGTTCAAAGAGATGGATGTGGGTGGTATAAATGGACAATGAACACAAGGGGGAGGAAGTTGAGGTTAAAAAATAAAGAAAAAAGCCTCTCAACATGGCCCTTAGGAAAGAGGTGAATGAAATTACACCACAACAGTCAAAGCACTGCTTAAGCAAGAAGTTGCACTTAAAACACACTTAAATAAAATTAAAGGGAGCTTCAGTTCTGGAGGCACTGGTGGTAACAGTCTTTCAGAAATATTCTCCCAAAGAAAATGTTTAAGTACTGAGCATAAAAGACTTACAAAAAGGTAGAATAAATCATGATGTCATATAACAGCAGAGTGACATATAGTTTGGCTTTTTTCCTAAAATTAGAAGCTCAATTATATATGTATACCTTAAGACCAAAGACTGTGCAGTGCTAAGCCTCTGTTGCATTAATCTGTGTGTTGCCATTTTTTCAGAATATATTTATTAGCAGAATGCCAGATTCATCACTGAATTAACTCAGCTTAACATCTGTGTATCTAATAGAATTTGATCAATGAATCAAGGAGGAAGAAATGGATCAGTTTGTTGTGGTTTCTATTCTTAACTATTTGAGTGTTTTTATTTCCACATTGGCACAACTTTCAAGAACTACTTGAAGTTCTTGGAGTTTAGACTACGGCTATGCTAAAGAGCAGCTGATACAATAACTCTTTACATGAATTGCCTTACCAACAAAATATTCAAGAATGCCTTAATGACAAACTCAAAGCATTTGGCTTGGTCTCTTTTGTTTTAAATAATAAACAAGACAAAATCATGTTATGAAGAATCTAATTGAAGATTTGGGATAAGTAATTATAATAACCCAACAGGAGTTCCAGGGTCTTTTTGAAGCAACATTGTTCTTAGATTACAAAACACTGATAGAGGTCTCAGTGCTGTAAGCCATGTGAAGAAAGGAAACCCTAAATCAAGAATGATAATTACAAATCAGAGACATTTCTTCGGCATCTTTCTTTCATCAAAAAATGCCAACTTGGCCATTAAAAAGACATGAAACAGTGTAATCAGATTTTTTTCCCATGGGAAATGTTTGCACAGGAGATGTAGAAACCTAAGAACACGCAAGTACAATATTTGAATATGCAACACCATATCATGACCACTTAAGGAAGCTTTCTACAGCATTCTGATTTTAGAATGGTTCAATTCCACAATAAGCTTGTCTTTTATAACCAAAGAAAGGAAAAAAAAATCAAATCCATTTTCTCTTGAAATTTGTAAGTATTTCTTGCAGATGTTCAAGCGTTCAAAGAATAATTTGAATCTGTAATCTGAATCTACCGGAGGAAGTTTAAAGCATGTTGACCAAACTGTTCCATATTGCAGAAATCATGTTCTTATGATTAAGAAGGATCAAACAAAATAATAATCCAAAGTGATGGAACCATGTCTCCTAAAAAAAAAATAATTCTAAGTCCATATACAAGCACATGGATAAAATAAAAATATTTGTAAGAAGGTGAGATTGCATTGATTGCAGTTTGAGTTCAGATGCAGTCACAAAGAAGTAGGTTCCTTACTATGGATTTAGAAGCCCGACTTTAAGCATTTATGTTTACAAGTAGTACCTTATGATAGGAGGTTGTTGTACAAGCTTATAGAGATATCTGTGAGGAGATATGTCTGAAGGGAAGACATTCTTGTTTTGATTAGTGGAAAACTTAGTAACCATGTCAAAATATTTTCAGACTGAATGCCATAAAGTCTACATTAGGCATGGAGATATAAGACCAGTTGCTACATTCATTTTTATTTTGGGAAAAGAGTAGAGTAGTTGGTAAGCTGGTTGGAGTAAATTTTCAACATATGAGAGTTTGATTATGTTGGAATTAGAATCTCGGGGTTCCAGCTGTAGCTTTTTTTTAGAGAGGCTAATGAATTACCTCCTATTAATTTTTAACTTCTCATTTTCTATGTATTAAACAACAAAAAGCTCATTCATAATTATGCATAGTACAGCAGCAAGGTACGAATAGCAGAGAAATAACTTGAGATATATACAAATCAGTTTCTGAGAATTCCTTAATATCTCTGAACACATAAAGTGAACTGTACACAAAGTAAAACCCTTCCATGAAAATTGCACAGGATGCAAAATTTCTATGCAATATCCAAAACAGTCTATGTTGCCTTGTCTCACAGTAGGGAAATAAAACTTCCTGTTGCAATTTAAACAAAACTATTAATTATATACTTCTTCATTCCTCTTGGTTCAATGTAATTTAAATGGAATTTAATGCAAATTTAAGGACACCTGTGCTTAATGCAAGGAATAGCTCTAGAATCATAGAATCATAGCTTCAATCTTATAATTGAGTTGGAAGGGACCTTAAAGATTGTCTAGTTTCAACCACCTCGCCATGGGCAGGGACAACTTTCACTAGACCAGGTTGCTTAAAGCCCCATCCAACCTGGCCTCAACTTGGCCTCAAATAGTTCCAGAGGTGTAACAACCTGTTCTAGTGCTTCACTACTCTCTGAGTAAATATTTTTTTCCTATAATCTAATCTAAATTTACCATCCCTCCTTCAGCTTAAAGTCGGTTGTCCTTGTCCTATCATTACACGCCTTTGTAAAAAGTTCCTCTCCTGTATTCTTGTAGGTCATCTTTAGGTACTGGAAAGCTGCTATAAGGTCTCCCTGAAGCCTTCTCTTTTCCAGGATAAATGGTCCCAAATCTTTCAGCTCCGTCTCTCCCATCATCTTCATGGTCCTTCTCTGGACTCTAGCAGGTCCGTTTCTTTCTTGTGCTGAGAACCCCAGACATGGGTGCAGGAATCCAGGTGGGTCCTTGTGAGGGTAGAGGGGAAGAATCACCTCCCTCGACCTACTGGTCACTCCTCTTCTGGTGCTGCCCAGGTCTGGGCTGTGGGCACACATTGCTGCTTCATGCACAGCTTTTCATCCACTACAACCCCCAGTTCTCCTCTGCAGGACTATGTCCTATGAATTCTCCCAGTCTGTGCTCATGTCTGGTGTTGCCTCAAGCCAGGTGCAGCGAGGTCCTTCTGGATGATTTCCTTTGCTTTTGTTGTCTACTCCTCCACTCAGCTTTGTGACATATCTATGCTTATTGAGGGTGCTCTTGGTCTCACTCTCTGTGTCTTCAATAAAGGTATTAAAATTTACCAGTCCCAAGAACTTTCATCTCACTCTGATGAGAACTCTATTTTCACCTGGAAATAGAGCCATCGACCACAACTCTCTGAGTGTGTCTGTCTAGCCAATTTCTTATACACTGAATAGTCTATGCTTCAAATCCATGTCTTTCCAATTTGGAGAGAAGGATGACATGTGGGACAATGTTGAAGATCTAACAGAACTGTAGGTGGTCTTCACTTATTGACTGTTGCAGTCACTCATCATAAAAGGCCACCAGAATAATTTAGGTTACTGCCACCTCCAGTTATTTCAGTTTGACTGTTTTTATTGTAAGCTAATACCAATTCTGAGGCTTTTAAAAATCTACTTTGTCTTAAAAATATTTGTTCTTAACTCTAAGACTGCATTGAAATTCTAGGTTAGTATTTCATCTTTAATGGCTTATACATGAAAGTCTGATGTTGTTATTCTGTCTGATTAAGAGGAACCATATGTTTTAAAATTAAAAAGCAGAAAAGCGTTAGTGTTTATACCTTTCTTTTCAGAACAAGCATGATATCTCACTCACACTTCTTTCTTGAAATGTATGTATGTATATATTTATCACAGTTACTTAGTGCTTTGTTTTAGCTGAGAACTGGTTTTCTTTACTTCACTTGGGCAGCTTTGTTTTTTTGGCAAAGCAACAGGATGATATCAAGTTCAGACAAAACACTGGAAGCTAAATTTGGTAACATGGGGTATTTTTTTTACCATTTGGGAAATTTTATATAATAGATAATTTTACTGCAAGTGGATTCTACCAGAAAAATATGGGAATTTGTTGGTTTTTTTGTTGTTGTTTTTTTTTCTTTTTTTTTAGGTTTTTTGGTTGCTGTTTTTTTGTGGTTTTGTGTTTTTTTTTTTTTTTTTTTTTTTTGTTTGTTTGTTTGTTTGCTGATTTTTTATGGCTCAGTATGGTTGATAATATTTTCTTTACTTGTGGATTTACTGTGGCACCTTTCCTTCAAGAAGAGCTGACTGGGGCTGAGAGCTGCTCTTTTCCTGGAGTAGGACAACTTTGCCAGCTGGGCATTTGGAGGACAGCAAGGAGTTTGCCCACAACGGGGAAGAGCAGGAAGCACACAGAGAGCAAGGCCTTGCAGGAGGCACAAGAAAAGACTGCTAAAGAAGTCAGAGCACTACTTCTGCAGTTTTCCAAAGCCAACATACTGGCGTTGAGCCTAGCGGATATCACTGATGTGCATATATGTAGGGGTTTGTATGGATGTTCAATTCTATCTTGTCTTTGGCACTTTGAATTTTACCTGTTCTAAAATGATGGTTGTCGTCTCTCCTGATGTAACCATTCCCTGTGTTTAAAGACAACAAATACAAAATATCTGTAAATACGGGTCTGAATTTTATAAGGCCTTTTGGTCTTAAACAGGTGCTTGCAGTTTTATCACAAAGCTTCTAAAACTTCCAGTTGTGAAAATAATTTTTAAGTACTGCTAGAAGCTTGCAAATGATGGAAGATTAAAGGTTATGGTACCAAATTATAACAAAAATCCAAATGTATGCTTTCAAATAGAAATATGCTTAACATTTGCTGCCATTACTTTCAGCATTAAGTTTTGGTATGAACAGCCTCGGGTACTTGCCAAGTTTTTATAGGCAACCTGATGTTGGCAAACCAAAGAAATATCCCATTTCCTGACCTTTGCCTTTTTTTTTTTGTTCTTGCACACAAAATATTTGATTCATAAGAGAAATTTTTAATATTCACTATTAGGCTTAGATGCTTTTGCAGTTAATGTATGACTTTCAACTTAATCTTGTTTTCCTTTAATTTTTCGTTCTTGGTGTTTTTCTTGAAAATGCATTAAAATGTAAGTCAGCTGATTTCCTTCATAGGTAATAAATAAAATAAGATTTTCCTCTTGTGTTATTTTCTGGTATTTTGTTTTTATAAGTAACTGAATTTTGTGTTGCCATCAAATACCACGGTCAAACTAAACCACAATATTTTAAAGAGTAATTTACTCAGTACACACAAACATAAAATGTGATTCTAGTACACAACTCAGTGTTTTTAAAAGAAATGACTGATAAAATAGTAGTTTGTTCTGTTCCAAGTCTTCCTTCCTGCTGGTGATTTTGTTGCACATCACACTTGTTTATAATCAGGCTGCTGGAATAAAGGTTATTGTACCCTTTGCACAGTATTTACTCTTTGGGAGAACTGTAATATTTAACTATATTCTACTACTTGCTGGTTTGTGATCTACACAAAAATAATAAACATTTAATAGCAGAGAGCTGTGATAGGTAACTTGTTATTACAACCTCATTACTTTCATAGTACCTGCTACAGGAAAATTGCATATAGCATAATTAAATACATTTCCTGCTAAATTTGACTGTGTTTTGTCACGTAAAAAAGGCTCATTCCTTCACAGGTCAAATAAGCAGACTAATTTGATTTCCAAATGTTTCTTTTGGGTCTTTGTTCTTTCACAGAAGATTGTGACTGTCTCTCTCAGATACAGACCCTGATACAATAATCCATCCCTTTGTCTCACCAAGATGCAATCTCCATGGCATTTTGTGTGGTGGTTTTGAATGTTGTATTAAATGTGGCTTCAGGGACCAGTGTTTCACCATCAGCTCATCTGTGCCCCCGATGCAAAGTGCAGTGTAAGGCTCTGGGTTTGCCCTAAAAGAAGCAGGGTAGAACACCAGTACCTCTCTGTCCATGACTCTGTATATTGGACTTGCTTTTTAACTTGGCCTACCTGCAGGTATTAGTGTTTGAGTCATGCTGGAAGGCTTACCTTTTCCCATGGGGTTTTCTGCAAGATGGTGTGAGATTTGACTACAGTTCAGTGTTGGTCATTACTACATTTCTGTGCAAAGAAAGCATTTCTATTATGCATATTCCTTGGAACAGTTAATTAGTATTTAACTGCACTTTAGAATAGAAGTGTTTTTTTTAAGTAGACTTAAGTACATTGTGGAAGTACAAATAGGTCTAATTTATATTACTGACTCCTAGCACAGGAATTTTCTGTCATTTTTTTCATATTTAACCATGTTGTTATCTCAAATAACTCATGGCAATGTCAAATGAAAAAAATATTATGTATTTTCTTCCCCCTCCGACACAGGGGGAAAATTCCTCAAATAATATTTGATTTCAAAAAAGCCCTGTCAGCTGTATAAGAACCTCCTAACACCTCTCAATGATTACCCTTAGAGAAAAAAAACCAACCAACCTCAAGCTTTCTGGTTTTGCAAAGGATCTTGTCCTGGGAATACTTGTACTTACCTGTAGAACACATTTTTAAGCCTTTGGCCAAGACCCAGTAAACACTCTGATATCCATTAGGTTTTACAATGCCGTTTCCAAACACACACTGGATTGTTGTGGATTCAGACTCTGACCACACTTAGTCCAAATTTTAAATAATTTCAACTCAGTTCATACATTGCCTTTAAGAACAGAGTCCCACTTAGTCTGATTGATCTGTTTCCTAGGAACCCTGGAGCTTAAGTACAGTCATTGTGAAATCAGGCTTGTAAAAGCATGGTTAAGTATTTCCCGTGTGCTAACTCCCAAATGCCTCCTCCATCCTCATTGTTCAGACTGTTCTTTTCTTTATTGATGGAAATCATCCCTACTGGTATAAACTGACATTGTAAGAAAAATATTTACATTTATTAAAAAAAAAATCAAATGGCAATTTGAATTTGATGCACTTGTATCTCATATATTTGTTCTGAGCGACTGCCACTTTGAGCTAAGACTTATTCCTTTAAGTGTTCACTATAATTAGAGAAGAAATTAATTAAGGAAAGAAAGCTTAGTTTTATTTTAACAGAGATAGAAAGGATCTAGCAAGATTCTTTAGATGATCCAATCAGAGTAGAGAAACAAGATCTAGGAGTGTGGGTGACTTCTCACTAACCCTTACTAACAGAAAATGGTTGTTGTGAGTCCTCCATCTAATATTCAGTCTCAACACCGCTCATAGATCACATACATCAATACAAATGTCCACCTAGAACTGCTAGGTAGAAAACCAGTCAGTCACGGTTACCTCCTTGCAGATGGTTCACTCTTTGAGAGTGCTCTGAAAGTGGCAAGGTACAGGTGCCCTTCACCACGGAGAACAGTTCTGAGTAGTTTGTCAGATTATGTAGCACCACATTAAACTGATGATTATGTGAGACAGTCAGGTCTGAAGTGCTCACAGAAGGTTTTAGAATACTTAACTAAACATATCATCCTCTTTTTGAATAAAACACTGTTTACTAGTGTCTACTCACACTATTACTCTCTTAGGAGAAATAAATACCTGGATGAAAGCCAGGCAGTTTTAGTTTAGCCTGAGATCAGCAGAGCTGATGATCAAAGGAAAAAGTGCAACTACCTAATGTAAAAGATAGGAACGAGTTAAGGTTTTGCCTTTGTAGTCTGCTTGCTTACATTTTGAACATAGAAAGCAATGCAGGTATTAAACTATTTCCCTCACTGTCCCCTCCTCATGTCCCTGTGGTCCAGCAGAACCTCGCAGGTATATGAGCCTGATGTCAATTTTCAATTTTGCCTTGTTAATTTTCTTTTTTTTTTTTTTTTCAGATTACACAGCAAAAATAGAACTATCTTAAATTTCATTTTCAATTTTATGATACTTTCAAATATGTTTATTCACATGTGTGAATGTGTGTATAAAGGATATAAAAACTTTAAAAATAATAGCAGATCCAATTAGCTCAGCGTTTAAAAATCAGGTCAAATAGGTAAAAATGTATACAATTTTATATGTATATATACAGTAAACACTTGATAGAAAAATGGAAAAATGTTCAGTTTTCTGAGATTTCGATTCAACTATTAATGCATCAAACACAAACATATCCTGCTAATAAGCTAACATCAATTTAGGAAAAACTTCTATGAGAAAGTATTTCTTTTACTGCACTTAAACGTTTTTATGTAAAGTTTAGAAATTAACATGTTCTTCCTTTATTTAGAATTTCCAAACTTATCATGTTTCTTTGGAAAACTGTACTGCCAGAAATCCACATTTTTATTTCTAATTCATTATTATCCTATTTTTCCAACAAATATAAAAATTGAAAAGCATGGAATTTTTTATTTTCCGATGTCTATATTATTTTTCCTATTTTCCACTGTGGAGCTTTCTTAAGATCAGAACAGTTGCTGATAGACAAAAGAATATTAAAAATATACAATATTATATGTATCTCCATGAAATTTGAAGGAAAAAGAGAAAAAATAGAATTATAGAAGTGAAACAGAAAAAATACCCTCGAAAGAGTTTTTAAACAAACTTTATTATTTTGTGGTTTTGTAACAGGAAGAAATCTTTTCCAAAGAAAAGGAAAGGGCGTTTAATCTTCATCCAGTCATCTGGGAGTTCCTCACTCAGTTGTGATTCCTGAATATTTAGTAGTTTCCTTGTATTTATATAATTTTGCTACAAGGCATCCCACTTTTAACTACATTGCTTTTGGAAAGACTGTCTTCTCTTTGAATCTTCCTCTTTTTAGCTCCTGGTTATTACTCTGCAAGTGACAGCAAATTGGCCACTTCTGCCAACTCTTTCCATTCCAAACAGGATATTATCATACCTGCTATTAAAAAAAAAAAAAACAACTATTTTTTTTTTTATTTTCTAAATTAAGGAAACTGAATTACTTCCTTAGTGATCCATATTCTTGGCTGTTCTCACCCTGCCCTGAACCCTTCCCAATTCAATGATCTCCATGAGAAAGAGGGACAAGAAGGAGGGACCTTTTACTGTGCAAGATGTGAATCAGATATGTGTTCACTGACATAGTAATAGATATCTTTTCCTTCTAATTGCTGATGGTTGATTTGCCTTTTTGATTACCAGTGTCAAATTGATGTTTTCACAGATTTTTCCATCATAACCCCAAGACCTCATACTTTAGTGACAGTGGTCAGCTCAGTGACCTTATCTTTAAATGGAGAGGTAGGATTTATTTTACCATCAGCATCAGTCCAGATTTATCAAAAGTAAATTATACTTATTTCTGTGGTTAATATTAGTATTAGTATTAGTATTAGTATTTATTAGTATTAGTATTGCCAAAGTCCCGAATCAGGGTGAGATTTTTTGGATATTCTTAAGAATTGGCCATGATTTTACCATCCCTAGTAGCGTCATCAGAAAATGTATCACCTGATTATCCTAATTCCAGGGACAGGAAAAGAATGAACCCTAGGCTGACTATTTTGGATTCCACAAAAAACCTCCTTCCATCATAAGAATTGACCATGTCTTCCTGCTCTTTGTTTCCAGCTAAGCAACACAGTATTTATCCATGCATAACCCCTTTTATTCCATGACTACATAATTGCCTTGAAAATTTTTGGATGTTCATAGAACATATATTATTCTTCCTATATCTAAATTCTGTTGTTGAATTCTGCAAAGAAGTGTCACATGACTAATTTTACAGTTCTAATAAGAACTAAATAATTCTAATAACTGAAAAGGTAAAGGAATTGTCACCATGTTTGTGTAGGAGAAAATGTGATAATTCTCCAAAAAAGTTCAATGTATTTAATGAAAAAAAACTTGTTATATTTTGTTTTGAAAGCTTCTTATCACACTTATGTAGGCACTGCCTTAAATTTAGACTTTTGGATAGTCAGTTATACTATCAGATTGTTTCCTGTCCTTTATGAAAATTCTGTTTGTTCTGCTTAAATATTAATTACTTTATTTCTGGTCAATTATTATCCCATAAGAAACCCTGTATAGAATAATTTGAGATGATTTTTTCTGTGTAACAATCAAGGAAAGGAAATATGAATCTATACTGGACAGGGTTCCCTAGTAGGAACAAATAGAAGAAATTTCATCATAAAAATGGAAGTGTCATTAAAAAAAACAGAAAAGTGCAAGCTGGAATCTCTAAGTGTTAGAGACAGCTGCATATAAGTAGTGGATAGAAGACTAATGTTAAATAGAAGTCAAGTAAATACAGCCAAGTATATTTGAAATTATAACTGGAGATAGTTAAAGGATTTTCTCTAGGTCATCACTCATTGACAATTTCTAGAAGAAAATAGTACTTTATCATAGAAACAGTAACATGAGAATTCACTTCTTCCAATTTGACCATATCCAATTATGTTGTGCTTTCAGCATTCAGCTGTTTTCCTTTTTGCTTCACTTAAGACACAACATCTGGAGGGCCTCATTAAATGAAGGTTAGATAATCTACTAATGAACTATTTAATTAGGAATTCACCAGCGGGAAAAGTACTAAAGCTGTTATTTGTCTTTACTCACACTTATTAGGAAGAGAAAAGAAACCACAGAAGTACCTAGAATATTTTTCATATTTGAAAAAAAATAGTTTAAAACAAACATACCATAGTGTTTCTAACTGAAGTAGGAGTTAGAAAGTATTCTTTTGTGGTATAATTTAAAGTACTCTGATAATGAAGTAAGACAGTTTATTTTGCTTCTTTCTGATTTAAATGATTTTGTCATTCTCTTATTCATGCTAAAACTTGAGAAAAAATAAAAAGCATTGCCTTTATCACTTATCTTTCTGCACTCTTCATACAAGCACCAGTAAGTAAAATGCTCTCCTGGCTTTTTTATACATGACTGGCAGACATTAAATATTTTTTGACAGTGACCCTGTGGTGCACTCATCCTGGACTGCTTTAGCATGTACTTCAATCATACTATCACCAGACTAGTACAAAATACTCCTCTGTTTCAGTGAGAGTGCTGAAAGAGGACCAATGCTGGATGTCTTCTGAGATGACTACTTCTGCTCCGTATCATCTGGGTTGAGACTCTCTTAACATGTTTCATTAGTGTTCTTTTAAAGCTGTCAGGATGGAATGATTTTCAGTCACTTTGCTGTGCAGTGGGTTTAAAATCATGTCCCCAGAATATCATATTAATGGATTAAAAAGTAAAAGTATTAATCTAATGCTCTCTCTTGTCTTTGTACCCATAATTTATAGTATGACTATCACAAAGTTATGCCAATTCTCCAAAACAAAGTACTTATATTTTGTTCTCCATGAAGTATTTCATTGGCTGTTGCATTTATTGTTTCAGTGGGTTATTCTGTATGGAGCAGATTGGTCAACCAAACTGGCTTTTAAAAAATTAAACACCATATGAGCATTAATTTTGATTTTTATGTTTTGATTGTTATATTTTTGAGATGAACTTAATTATGTGGAGTAAATCTAAACATTAGTTGGAAGAAATAATTTTCCTGGGAGGTTAAAATGTGCTCCTTGTACAGTGCTGAGTCTCAAGAAGGTCAAGAATGTTTTCACATGAAACACCCTCAATTCACTTCAGGTTTTCTTTAATAGCCTATCTGGACAGATGGCAGCAGCAAACCACTCTGAATGGAATAGGAAAATGATTTCTCCCTTTGCCACTTGTGATAGAAGAGATTCTGATTTCACTTGTTTGTTGGTGTGTCTATCTAGCAACTACAAAAATATTTTTGTCTTAAGTATCTCAAGTAATCTCAGTTTGTGTGTTTTTTTTCTTTTTTGGTTGGTCGACTTTGGGTTTTTTTTAAGCAAAGTGAAAATACCTTATGAGTTTGTTCTGTAAAATTACTTTTCTAGGCTAGGCTAAGACCTAGGGTACTTTAGCTAAGGAGTTCCCAACCTTCTCCAAAATGACCAACTTCTACAGTGAGTTTTAGGATTTTCTTAGAATGCTCTTTAAAAATAAGACACTCATGCATCCACAGAGTTTCATGGCTCATTCCCAGCAACAATCTCAGGAATCTGGTATTTTAAAAGAAAATATTTAACTTTTTTATAGTATGGGACAGCTCTTTGGAGTATTATGGGCAAACTGTGGAGCCTCTGCTTCTTTTAAGGACTCATATAATCTGAAAAGCAAAAACCCTATGAAGAGAGTGTGCAACCTATTTGCTGTCAGTGGCTGAAATCTGTTGATGTAGTGGTTGTATACATGTCAGCACAGTTTAACTTAAATGTTTGGTGAAACAGGGACTGTGTATGTAGAAACAAATGTCAGTTGGCCTAAATTTTGAAGTTTTAATAATACCCTTCCCTGATCAAGCCATATTATTTCTTATATACTGGAGCATATTTATGTATGTTTCCATTTTCCAGACTTATGAAGTACAGATTTCATGCCAAACTTGTTCACTGGTATCTTTCACGTTTGAGCCACCACTCTCAAAAGACATCAAGAAATCCACAGTTCTCATCTTTCAGTTTGCATTCCCAATGAGTAACCGAGAATTTACATCTCTCTGTGTTTGCACAGGCTGCTGTGCCTCCTCAGTAGAGCAGAGCCAAAGCTTAATTCTTAAACAAAGGGAGAAATCAAAAGAGAAATTTATGATAATTATTGATTTGAACAAGTAATAAAAGTCAAAAAAGAGTCTAAGAAACAATTTACAAAAGTTATTAAAGTTGCTAATAATTTTTCTGGAGTAGGAAGTTGCCAGGAGATCTGAAAGGGCTTCAGAAAAAAATAATTTTACAATGTCAAAAGGATTTTTTATAAGACTTTTGAAAATTTGAAACAGAATACTTCATATTTATGGATGAAACTCGTGGTATCTATCTCAAAATTCAGATATAAATAGGCAGCATTAAGGAAAAATCAGTAAATTGAACTTTAAAATTTAAAAAAATTTCCTCTCAGATTTTTTATGTTTACTTGGATGAATTATTAACTGTAGCATATAATTTCACTTGTAACACAGACTGAAAAAGCAGTTTTTTTAGATAATTCAGGAACTATTTTAAATATCTAAGGTATATGTGTACCCAGAAAATCTGTAAAAACTACAGTAAAGGATTAGATCAAACATGAATAATATATTAGGGATAAATAAAATAAGGACTATAACATATGAGAAGGGAATCATCAAAATATATCAGGAAAGAACCATTGAGTTGTTATAATAAGAATTCCAATCAATTAATGATAAATTACTTCTTTAAAGAAGTCATTAAGTATGTAAGTAATAGGCAGTTGATGTAGCCATCTGGTTTTCCAAAAGCATTTCTCTTTGGAGTTTCTTCTCCAAAAATTCTTGAACTGAGTTGTGAGATAAGAGAAAATCTTGTCACTTGGAGCAAAAATTGGTATGAGAAAAATCATGTAGAAATAAACTTTCACAGTTGAAGTAGATCACTAATGGAGACTTACAGGGGTCTAGTGGAAGGTGTCCCTGCACTTGGCAGGGGCTGGGAACTAGTTGGTTTTTAATCTCCCTTCCAACCCAGGCTATTCTATGATTCTATGATATATCTGCTGTTTATCACCCCAATGAATAATTTAAGAAGTGAGTAATAAGGTCAAAAAAAATCATAGGCTTTGATAAGTTAATCAAGGTTCTAAAAATGCCAGAGATCTGCAAAGTACTGCAGAGTGACATCATGGTGAGGCAAGAGCCACACATCAAATAGCAAACAAAATTTGAGTTAGATGTGTTTGAGGTGGTGTGCATTGGGGAACACTCCTCATTTAATAGTTTAATGAAAACTATGGTCAATGATAGCAAAAAAACCAAAATAAAATATTATGAAATATGACGGCAAGTGCTGCTCAGAATAGAAGATGTTAATGTTCTGCTTAAATCCTCCATCTGCATTGTGAATATTGAATGTAGAATTGATATCTCAACTTTGAAAGGATCTGTCAAAGTCAAAACAGAGACAATCAGGGGTATGGAATGGTTTCCATGCAAGTAAGTATCTCATATAGATGGGACTTTTTGTAAAGAAATGTCATAGAAGAGATGTGACACAGGTCTGTATATTCATGATGGGAAGGTGAGAAGAGTACTTACTACCATCTTTTCTGCTGCAATAATATTAAAGTCATCACATGAAACAAGTCATCGGTAAGTTCCAAACAGGGAAGGCAGTTCTTCATATAATCTGTGGTTTGTTGTGGAGTTTCCTGCCAAAAGGATGTTTTTAACATTAAAAATTTATCTGAGATAGTCATTGGAAAAAATAATGAAAAAAAAATTATAAAGATGCTCTTTCTGGCTCAGAAGTTTGAATTTTCACTGAGACATGCAGCTCTTCCAGGAGACACATCTGCATGAGATTTTGATTACAGGGATCTTTGGTCTGACAAGGTGTTTTTGTCCCAGTTTTTCCACCTGCTCCTTTCCTTCTAGACTCAGGCTGTTCAGGAGCCCATGGCTCAAAGGACACTATCCCTCACAGACACCAGAAAAATTGGTCTAAGAGCTCAGATATGAGATTTGTATTTATTCTATGTTCAAAGGAAATGGTTGAACCATGTGAATTCTTGCTTGCCATAAGATTCCATGTGTCAGCTGCTTGTTGAGTGAACCTGATATTTCTGCTGATTTTTCTTTCCATTCACACTGTTAACATGAAGAGGAGGAGGTACAGGAGGACTGAGGACTCAGCACAAAGCCTGCTTTATGGGGAGCTGATGATAGGGAGACCCACACTGATGAGTGTGAGAAGAGAAATGCTGCATCCAGAGCTGACTCCCTGTCACATTGCGTTGCTGAGACACAAACCAGGAGCGAACGCACAGCTCCAGCACGTAGGCAGTCATGAACAGTGAGTTACAGTGCACCTCTTCAGACTGTCAGCATAATTCTTTGTGAGTTTCCTCGTGCAGCTTGCCTGTTATCCCTTATTTCACTCATATTGTTGTAAAAGCAGTAAAGGAAGAGGGACAAGAATGGTGCATGCTACTGAAAGATACCTGCTGTATTTTTCTTTCTTCCCTGTTATGAAAAACTTGAACACGTACACACAACAGCTTAAAACAGCAACAGGTTGGAAATGAAGACAAATTCTTTTTGCAGCATCTGAAGAAAGAAATGTGAGCTAGAGACCACAACTAGAGCAATTTCCTGTACTGACTAATGCGAAATAAAATATAACAGGCATGTTTGAAGATGCATCAGTTAATGGAAAATATAAACAGAGGCAAAACAAAACAAAGGGAGAGAAAGACAGGAAGGATAGCTGCCAGTTTAATGTGCAGTTTACTGGGGAAATAACCTGGCTGAAGGTGAGGAAGGAAGAATTCTTCAAACAAAAGGTTTTAAAATATCTTCATGAGCTTTCTCAGTTGCCTGGAGCAAGAGCCCTCCAGGGCACTGTCAATTTCTAAAGGGAGCTTTTGGAAATCTCACTTCAAAAGTTAAAAAAAAGGTTCTTGGTAACTCCAAATCAGCTAAAATGTGTTATAGAAGGAGGAAGATGTGCCAGTCCATAAGAAAAGCAGGAAATGAATGGGAAGTGTATTGAAATGATTTTTTTTTGTCAAGGAAGACACCAATAGGAAAAGATAAGAGTTATTATTCACTTTCTTAGACAAAAAATAGGGGTCCAAAAGATGGCAGAAAGCCAAGTTGTAGATCATTGTCCAGCTATGATCTCTGTCATGCTAAGTAAATTTGTTGGACACAGCAGTAATCACTTGATATACTAACTATGACAAAACCTGATTCTTGAGCAGCTAAAGATTAAAACATTCCAAGTCCAAACTGGGTAAAATCAAGATATAAGTAGTTCTCCCTTTATTAGGCCAGACATAAGTTACATAGCCAGAGGGGATATCCCGATGGAAAAAGAAGCATGATTGGTTTGTCTGGTGGCTATTCAGATCTTATCTGGAAATGAAGGGTGAGAGGAGAGACTGGAGAAGGTAGGCAAAACTGTCAAAGCTGGTCGGCTGCCTTGTGAGTTGTGGGGTTTTTTTAGATGCAGATATGTTTTGCACGCTAAATAGACCATTTTGGGCAGGAGTCTAGGAGGTATCTTTGTAAGCGTTTGTAATATGTGAAAAATATTCAATAACATAGGTCTAACTTTTTTCAAGTTTCTTCCCCCAATTTAAAAATGGATTAGATATAATGGCCAGGATCTGAAAGAATCAGAAAATGTGGGTAATGGCAGGCAACTTGAAGAAAATTTAAATGATGGTGTGTTGTGGAAGAAGGAGAGAAGTTTGTGCTTATTATTAAAATCCAATAATTTTGCTGCAAGAAAAAAATGTTTGCTACGTTTCTTAACCTGAAATACAATGGGATTGCATAACTGATGAGTCTTCAGAATTTATATAAGTTCGTCTCTTTTTGCATTACCCTCATATTTGACTTCCTTTCAGAACTTTGATGATAATATCAGTTTGTTGATAGAAAAACCAAAATAGATCCTTTCAGCAAACTGTTAAAAATTAGGTTAGTTGGTGTTCAGTCAGGATAGAAGTCTACCCACGTGTGTCCACATAGCAAGATCACGCCTTGGCAGACAGATTTGATTTTTTTCTGAAGAATACATATTAGATTTATTTGAAAATACAAATTTTATAAAATGAATTCTCTCCAACTTCCTGGTAACCTCATAATATATGAATTTGTAAGCATCTCTCTAAGTAAGTCATCTTTTACAGTTGTTTTTGACTGACAGTTTCCTTTTGCGTGTGAAAGCTGATGAGCCCGTGGTATTCCTTGTACCTTTTGTTTGTCAGATGAGAGCCCTGAGCACGGGATCACAAAGGAAGGGAGGGAGCTGGGAAGCCAGTGGCAGACAGCTGCCTGCTATCACTCCAGATCACCTAGGTGTGGACTAGCTCCAGCAGGAGGATGTGCAATCACATTAGCACAGTTCTGTGCCTGAAGGAATGATCCCTGCTGGATTGAAGTACCTGCTCTGTCTGAAGATGTTTGGCTCCTTTTGTCCTGCAGCTAACACAGCCTCTCTGGGGTAGAAGGCCCACAGGAGAGGAGAATGAAATGGTCATACTGGCTGATGAGACATTTTCCCCTTATCAGTTAGAAGACTAGCGTTGAACCCCAAGAATTTGGGATGCCACAGTCACTGACTACAATGAATGGGCAGCTTTGAACCTTGAAGGAAAATCTTCCTCACTTTTTCTACCCCATAAATCTCAGGCAAAATCACTTAATCTCTATGCTTTGATTTCTGAAATCTCTAATAAATCTTGCTGTTAGTGCTTATAATGCTGAACCTAAATTATAATACTTCCTTATAACATTGATCTTAAAGATTAATATAAACTTCTTAATGGCTGCTTACTATGTTGATTTTGTTAAGCTTGGGAAGATGAAAACAGTATGATCACAAATATGTTAATTTGAATGTAACTGTACAGTATCTCAGAATTTATTTTCTGTCCTGACAGAAAAAAAAAAAAAGTGTAATCTTGCTGCTATCATCCAGTAAAATTCCAAAAGAATGAAAATTTTTTTTTGAGAGTACAAGAAAATACAGGAATAGTGAGAAAGCACAGTCTGCAAAGTGAAACCTGTGAGTGAAATTTACAATCAGAATTTTTGGTATGTTCCTTTTCTTTAATGAGATCTGCACTGATGTGTTCATATGCTGGTGAGCTAAAGACATTTTATTATATCCAAAGAGAAAAGGCATCTTAAAGTCGTCATACTGCATGTTGATAAGCACAAAAACAGCCCATTTCAAAGGACCAGTTTGTTAATTTCCTTAATTTTTTTTGCATCTCAGAAATTTTTTCCTAAGAATATAGTTATTTAAAGACATTTAACAGCAACTGAAAGTTTTCATTCACTGACAATGGAACTGTGTATCCATAAAATAATTTACATAGTTATTTATGCTAATACCAGTAAAAGATGTCATTTAAATTTTGATTGTCGGTTACTTGGCTGTTTCAATGACCTGGAAAGGCCCGGGGTGGCCTTGGACAGCCCGCGCTTCAAAGGACGAGAAGAGGCTTCAGGTTTTTTCTTGGTCTCGGTGTTTATTAGTTGTTTATCTAAAAGATTTTCTCTTGGCCCGACAGAGGTCTGCACAGCAGCCAGCCATGAGCACACTGAGAGCCCCCGGGGCGGTCACCTATCTTTATACTCAAAATTACGTATACAATATTTATCAATTTTCCCCAATACCTTTTACCCTTATTAACCAGTGCACTTTTAGTCATAACCAATCCCAAAGTGCCACCATCACCACAGAAGATGGAGGCCAAGAAGAAGAAGAACAGGACACGCCCCAATTCCTCCATCTTACTTCTTTAGACCCCCCTGTACAGAAATCTTAAACCCTGTGTTTCACTCTAATTAACTTATCCCTTCACCATTCACCCCAGTGAAATCCTCCCATCCTCATACAGGTGTCATCTCCCGTGTAGGATCAAAGTCCTGCCACCAGACACTTCTGGCAACATTCCAGGACTCCCGAGCCCCCCAAGGGTGGTCTCGGTCACTCTGCACCTCAGTCCTGAGGTGCTGAGATCCCACATTTGATAAATTAATTTATTTTCCAGTCTCTTTGCTTCGCAGTGGAATTCCACAGAATTCCCAACAATCTGGCAGTGAGAGGCCTGCAATTACTTTTTTACCTCTTTATGTGAATATTACACTGGGTTAAATTAATCTACTAACATTTTAAACATAGTTGTTGAGTTCCTATTACTCTTAATCAACAGAAGTGTTAAATACTTCAGGTGATGGAATGATTATTGCTTACAACACTTTACCCTGATTTAAAAGTTTTTCATATCTCCAAATAAATATTTATCATCACCAATCATAAAAGATAAAAAGAATTTTATCTAAGCTATTAAAAATTTTGAAAGAGCTGTTTCTCTGTAGGTATTAAGCATCAAGTACTGCTGAAATAGGACTCCACACTACCTTCTGCCTTGATCTAGTGGCAAGTTATTTCTCCTTGTACATTTGTTCTTACAAAAGTAAGTACTTTGGGATTTGGCATCATGAAGGACAAGCAGCTGTTTCATAACAAGTTCAAACTGTGCTAATAACTGACGAGAACAGTGTTACTGAGATTCCTGGACGGTGCTTCTTAGCATCAAGTGTGACACGGCTAGATCCATGGATTCCCATTGCAGAATATGTGCACCTGTTTAGACCTGCCCTTTCCCAAAGAAACTTTGTCTTAAAATGCTAGAGGCTCCGCAAGGTGAAGGTAACTGTTTATAGGAGGAATTTTATGGCTTTTCACCCACCTCCTTTCAGCTACTGCTCTGCCAGATGCATTTAATTATTGCCATAAACTGTAAACACTACTGCATGACCATTTCCCCTTTAGCAAGACTGTGTGTGTGAAAAAAGTAAACAGATTGTATAACAAAGTGTTCTCTAGCTGTCAGCAAGGGCTTTGAAAATAAAACACTTCCCTCCCGACTCACAATTGGCTGACAGTCGGCACATAATGAATAATAGCTCCTGGGGACCAGCAGAAAGATGTGTGGGAAAACTTTAATTAAAAGCTTGTCAGTACAATTTTACCTGGGTGACATCACCTGACTGAAATCCTGCTGCCGGGCTTTGTTGTCTATAGGATCGCAGGTAGCGCACTTGTTTTGCTGACAGCAAACAATTCAAAAAGTACTTCAAAACACTGGGGGGAAGACGCTATGCTGCCAGTAAAATATAATCTATTTGTGGTGTTCTAATTTTCTAATTAGCAGCTGTAGAAGGCTCTTCGCCATTGTGGGAGGAGGGTGACAAACAGGTTTTTGTAGCTCGTTATCTATGATGCCCTCTTGATTATGCATTTTCTTGACATTCCTTTCCAGAAAATTGTGTTTCAAAATCAAATACATTTCCAAATGTAGACAGCTGGGCTTGAGCCAGAAGTACAGACCTAGCATCAAATTCCCAGCTTGAAACTCTCTTATATATATGAAAGCAGAGCACTAAATCCAAACAGGCTAGAAGTTCACAGCAGAGGACTTTCAGGCTGTGCAAAATTCCTAAGGAATAGGAACTTCATGCTGGCCCAACACAATGAATCATATAGTCTAAGGGAAGAGTCACAGTAATGGATTTGATTCTGCCCATCTCAAGCTGATGGTAGCAACGAGGTGTCATATATGTTTTTGTATACTTGTTAATGTAAAATGGAAATGGGAATTTGAAAGCCCAAACTGGGCCCTAAATTTGCAATTACTAATATTCATGGAAAGAAACTTTCATCTAACACTGCTGAAATCATTAATGCTAGTAAAGCTTGGCTATTTTACAAGTAATTTGTAGTAATGGAGAGTAGTTTCTCATAACTTAATGCTAATTAATTCAGTTACATCATGATCTAGCTCAAGTCCTGAGCTGACTTTGATGTGAATAGGCTGGATCTGATCCAAAAGCCACTGAGGCCAAAGGGAGGCCTTTCCACTGATTTTGAGAGAAGTTGGTTTGGGTGTGTAGATGCATGGAATTTACTCTCCTGACAGAGGAGGGACTCTCACTGAATTGTCTGTTTGCCTTCTTATGAACATTCTCTCAATTTCCTTAATTTTATGCAATTATGATTGGCCAAATGTTGAGAAAAGTATTATATCTAATTAGTGGTGAACAAAAGTAAACAGGAGGTTTATTTTCTCATTACATGCTAAAATTAAATGCTATTCCTGGGCATGTATATGTGAATAATAACACAAAGCAACTCCCATATAAGACTAAAGAGAAGGCTTCTAAAATCAAACATTTCCAGTACAAACTTTCTGTTTGTAAGAAACAAACAGTCTGAAGATTGATCAAATTTTTTTTTTTTTTTTTTTTTTGGTAGAAGAGACTTGAGTTGGGCAAGTGGGAAGGAAAACTGGAGCAATTAGCTAAGAATTTTCTTTTTTTCTTTGCTGCTCTGATATGCTGTGCAATATCTCCAATTTCTCTAGTAAGAGATATGCCCATCTGGATATTGAAAAAAGAGCAGCTGCTTTCATTCTCCAAAGGACAAAGAAGTGTTATGCTAAAATGTAAAATAGTTGTCATTTGCTTGTCAAAATGTCCGTCACTTACTTGGTTACAAAAAAATCTTTCTAAATTTCAGTTACTAATGCCAGAGCTAAATTCATCAAGGCACCTTAAGAAGAAGTTTGCAGCAACTGAGCATTAGGACTTTCAAGGGAGGCCTGGACTTGAAGCATTGTGCATGAGTCAGGAGTTTCTGATTAGGCTAAATAATAGTTGGCATTTTGAGAAATTTCCCCAAAGTCCCCTTCTAGGTGAGACTAAAATCTATGGGGCCAGGCAGTACCCTAATAGTCACGTCACTGAAAATTCATTGACACCACAGCATTTCCCCTGTAATTTTTCTGTCTTGTGTAAATGCATGAGTGAATGTGTAAGGAACGTTGTTTGGGGAATGGGGTGAAGGAAATACACATGGCAGATTAGGCATTCCTGCAAGGACAGAAATACTACAGCTTTATGTATTTGTTGGAGAAGCAGATGTAACTCACTGTTCAAGTCCTGAACAGGGGAGCCTTTTCCTGCTTCAGTCACTATTTAATCGTAATATAAAAAGCAAATAAAAAGTGAAAAATTCAATCAGTAGTGTAAAAAAGTGCATTGTACCTAGCCACTTCTTCCATGAAACAACTTCTCAGGAAATTCTGCATGCAAATGCATAACTCAAACCTAGTTTCCCATGAACTGAGAAGATAGAGATATGTGCACTTGTGCTTTTAGAGTAGTACAGGCAAAATCCCATTTGTGTAGTTTAGGTTGTCCTCAAATATGCCTGTGCCATGTGTTGAAAAGGATGGAATTTTAGGCGTGATTCACAACAATCTACGGCATAAGGCTCCTTGCCTTCTTTAGTACTTTTTGTTTGAATCATCTGAGGAAGCCATGGGTTTTTGGAATTAGCTGAAATGAAAACCAGAATTTTCTCACAGTGCAATATTAAATATTTCAGGTGGAGGCTCTTTCATTCATGTGTGCTTATTCTCGCTACCAGAATGTTGTCACTGTCTCATTCTTGCCAGCCGTTTATTCTTACATCATTATTCAAGAACTCAAGCATCAGAAAAAAATGATCTTTGCTGGCTAACAGTGGTAAATTTGAGGATTGGGATAGAGCAATCTGGCAGGTGTGGGGAGCAGGAAGAGTGTATCAGTTGTGTCATCAAACTAGTTTTATGATTTCATTCCAGTTCTTGTAGTCAAGAATCCTCTTCACACACTCCAAAATAACCGTGATTCTCAGCAGGGTTCATGGGGAATGTAGTAGATATTCTTTTCCCTTTGAGAAGTCTTCCTTCATGGGCACATATATTAGTGATACAGTACAGGGATGGTTGCAGCCTTTCTTGTGCATGCAAATCTAATGTGATATACCACAGTTTTGCATAAATGTAGTGATGTAAGTAAATTCAGGGTCACGTAAACCACTAGGCTATGAGAAGAGAGGGTTTCAGTTACTGGCACAGGCTTCCTGTGTGATCTTGAACAAGTAATTTATGATCTGATTCATTAAACTGTAAAGTGATAAGTATTAGATCACTACATTTTAAGCTATTAGCAACATTTTGGCGCATACGTGAAAAGAGTTTTTTAGCTCTTGTCTATTTTTTCTGCTTTTTATGTTTTGTCTCATTGTTTGGTGGGTTGTTTTTTTTGGGTTTTGGGAGATTTTTGTTTGGTTTTGGTTTTTTGGGTGGTTGTTTTGGGGAGAGAGGGAGTTTTTTGGCATGTAGGATGGTTCAGGAACAGAAACAAGCACATGTCAAAGGGACCATTTGGATTTCTAGGCTTGGCAACAAGAAAAGGTTGCATTGAGTGTACAGGCAGCCTGTTTGAAATTCCCACAACATCATGGAGGAAAAAGCCTTTGTCCCTTAGATTTTTGAGTTCAGAAGTCCCTTCCAAAAGAAAGTGGGTTTAGTAGGTTAAAATATACAGTCATCAGTAAAATATTAAACCTTTCTCTTGCCTATTTTCTTAGTTGCTGGTTTATAATCCCTATGCTTTCTCTATGTAGAGGATGGTTATTTCTCCTCCTCAATCCTGTGTCTTCCATGAGGCCAAGGAAAAAGAACATGTCCTATTTTTCCCTTCCAGCCAGACTGCCTGTAAGCTTAAGTAGATAAGAAGCAGAATGCTTCTGAAAGGCACAGGCTTGGAGTCCTCTGAAGAGGAGTGGCAAAGCCTCCTTTGCATGTTGTGGGTAACCATTACCATGGAAAACAAAGCAGCAGTGCCAGGTTTTTCATAATAAATGGATCATGTCTTTCTGTTTGCAGAGGCAGTAGCAATGGTTGCTGTGTGGTGCTGGGAGTTTGTATGATGGTTCAAGAACAGATGCTCCAAATAACGAACGGGATCAGGCACATCAAGGGCAGCTGAGACTACTCAAGGAGCCTCAACGGTGACCAACCTCATATTAGAGGGATCATACTTCTATAGATGGATTGAATAACTAGGTAACTATGTAACTACGTAACTTACAGACTTTGGGGTCATCCACTACAATCAAAATGGTCTAAATGACATCTGAGAAGTCTTCAGGTGGCAGCAAATTCATCCACAGATGAAGACATAACAGCCTCTTGCCTAAGTCCTGCTTTATGTACCTCATTCTTTCAAACTTTTTTCTTTCCTCTTTTCATCTATTCATAGGAAGGCTGTGAATTTCTTGTCAATGAGAACAAATATACTCCAAGTATTTCTCCAATCAAAATTTACGAGCTTACTTGTGTAGGTGGGAAATATGTCTTTCTGTTGACATTTATTTATGCCTTGAAGGAGGGTTTCAGAGTTCTTAAAACCATGCCAGTTCTACAAGTTAGCAGATGATAGTTGTTTTCATCACCACAGGGTTGTTACAAAAGCTAGTAAGAAAAGTATAAGCAGACAGTTTTATTTATTATTTACATATTATCAAAGTGAAGGAAGCCTCCTTTAATTTAAGAGAGTTATGAAAAAACCTATAGAAAACCAGCTTTGCTCTTGCTATTTGATGAACTGTAATATTTGATTGTACTTGATGATAAATTAGGTGGCTGATCTCAGTGTTCAGTCTGATTTACAAGAGATTCTTTTGAAGTGATAAATGCCTATCAGCCTGCAGTCTTACACTGTAGAACAGAAGGATCTGAACATACTTGACCAAACAGCACCGTGTTTTGTTTCTAATAGATAATTCAAATGATGCAATATAGAGACATTTTAAATCAGTTGCAAGCAGTGAAACCACTGTGTTGGTACTTTATTTTCAGACTGACAAGTCTGAAAACAGAAGTTAACAGAAAGTCACAAGTCATTCTTGAGACAAGTGCGTGAAATCTAAAGAACAGATTCCATATGGTGTCATATTTCAAGTTGTATGTCAATGACTTCATCAGAATGTTATACCCTTCCAGTAGGAGAAATGATACCTTTGAAAACATGTGTGGCTGCATGTAAAAAGTAAGCTCTCCCTGTCTTCGCAGAGAGCCAAGACACTTTCTGCTGAACAGGCAGACAGAAGAGAAAGAACAGATGTAATTATCAATCATACACTGTCATTAGCCCAGCTCTCAGGATCTGCTCAAGAGCAGAGTACATACTGGTCAGTTACTGGTGCAGATTGTAGCTGTCTTCATTATAGATTTCTTGTCTGCTGGTTATACTCCAACATAGTGAAGGCAGGATTAATCTAAATGTTGACAGTTTGAGCCTGAGGATGGCTGCCAAGTCCATATGCATTTGTTGCCACTTGGACATCCTCTGCCAATGGCACAAGTGGGATGGTCTGAGCCACAGAAACTACATGCACCAGTGTGAACCCAAATCAACATCCTGTCCAAATATGTCTGGCTCCTCTTTGTCATAGTGGACAGTGCACAGTTCAGATCTTCTTCAGAGCTCAGATCCACTCTATCTACCATCCCAGAATGGTCACCTAATGTGTGGAAATGAAATTTCATACCACTCTTCAAAGGAATCCAAATTTCTGAGTTCCCAAAAGAATTTCCTAACATTGATTACACACATCAAATATTTAGTTCATTGTTTCTCCACCAAACTAGTTCTATCATAGAAAAATATTTCCATCTATGCTAAAACACTGCAACGTTGTGGATAATTATATATTGCTGAAGATAAAGATGTACCTGAAAAGATGAAGCTCAAAGCTGTTTTCTGCAGTAGAAAGTAGAAAAACCAGTGTCGGTATTTTAAGAGGTGCTTAAGTTAAGCATTTCTATTTATTTCCATTCTGGATGGCAGTGAGGGAAGCTGCTAATTAGGACTATTGAGACTAATTAGATTACTGAGCCCTTTAAATGTGTATTAACAAAAATAGAGATATTAATCCTCAAGCATACATTAATGAAGCTGAATTTTATCATCTGTATTTGAAAATACAGTCTAGAATCCCTTGCTTGAAGTCACCTTTTCTGTCTGTTTCTGTGTCTTTTGAATTAGATGATTTCTTGTAGACATTGTAGTTCCTGAATATATTATTTCTTTTCATTTAGTTTAGTTTCAGTTGTGAGCAGCATTTTGCAGAATCATAGAATCAGCTGAATTGGAAAGTATCCACAAGGACACTCAAGTCCAACTCCTGGCCCTGCACAGGACTCCCCAAGGGTCACACTGTGTGCCTGGGAGTGTAATCCAAAGTGTAAGCCAACCTCCTGGCTGTTTGTACATCACAAAAAGAAGCAGATCTGCCTGTCTAACTTCAGTTGCTTCAAGAAAACTTCAAAGAAACATGCAATCAGATCCAAAAAGCTGCACCTACATCCCAAAACTTGTGGAGCAGTAGAAATAGCAAACTATTACAGTATAATTCTCTGAAATTAAAAATAATAGGGGAAACACTTTTTTAAGTTCCTCATCCTGAATGATTTCGTGATGTCCTTGGAGAAAACCCTAAGTAACAGCTGAGAACATTATTAAGTTTTAGTGGTCTATGGATGAAACATTTGTTTGTGCAATTTTGCATTGACATTTCAGAAAAAAATTACTTCATCTTGGACTTTGTTCTTGCCCAGAAGTAAGTGTGAGGGCCAAATATTCTAACAAATGCACAGATGCTCTTTCTCTTCGGAATTGTGAATAGACCTATTTCTAGATTGCCTGTTTCAAATTTATGCTATCTGTTTAAGGCTGTGATGGGTAATCAGTATACAACCATATTCAAGTAACCAATGAAAAATATCCATAGCATATCAAAATGCCACTTTATTCAGAGTGGGTTGGGCCAGTAGGGCCATCTAGTAGGGCCTGGATGATTATAAAAAGCTCTGAATTCTCCTTTAAAAAAAAAAAAAAAGGAGAATCTATTTGACAGTCCTTGAATTCAAAGCTTTAGGAACCAAAAAGGGGAAAAAAGATTTCAAACATATTTCTATGAGATCATGCATGAGCTACTGTCAGAATTGCACAAATGGTTAAAATATTTGCACAACAAAAAAGAAGTTGTAATAATTCTGCTTAGCTAAAGAACATCTTCTATGTTAAAAATAAGCAGCAAGGTGAGCTACTTATATAATTTACTAACCAGAAAAAACCTTAGTGACAAAGGCCTAAATCTTATCTTGAGGGTTCTGCTTGAAGTATGTGAGGTTCTAACTTTCTTCTTTAACCACAAGGATAGTTTCACAGTTTAAATTCTAATAAAAATGAATGGTTAACACTGCTTCTAGAACTCAATTCTTCAAGGGGACTTTTATAACATAAACATATAATAGTTCCAGGGCACTCTTTATAACTGAAACCAACAAAGATATCTAATGCAAATGAAATAGACAAGGCTCTTCATTTTGTTTTAAATTGGCCTGACTTGCTTCATGGCATTCATTTCAGTGGTTTCCAAACCACAGCCTGAGAAGCCTCTTAAACTTATCATACAGGATTCTGTTCCAGTAAGGTTTTCAGTCCTCATGCATCAAACAGACAAATTCTCAACACCAAAAGGCCCCGTGCACTGAACATAGGGTAAATATTGGCGCTAGTGAATCTATGTTTTATTGCTGAATATTAATTTCAATATATAAAGCTATATATAAATATATATGCATAATTTTATATATGCATAAATAACCACATATAGTATAGATATAATTATATATAGTAAACACTGAGTTAATGTTGGTATGAATCATCATTTGCTTTTAAAAGAAGCTGCCTATGAATATCTAGGAATATATAAATATCAAGGCATGATCTTCAGTAAAACATAAACAAGGGAAATCTGTAATCATAACTGTTTTCTTTACATCGTTGTGAGTTTTGTACTTGCCAGGTGTGACATGGCTGCTGTTGAAAAAGGCTTCAATAAAAAGGCTTCAAAAAGCCTTCTTTGATCAGAAGGCATCCAGTGTCCCAAATGAGGTTTTACACGCACAGAAGAGAATTACCTAGAAGTTAACTTCTTGCAGGAGCAAACGCAGTCTGTCAGGAGGAAAAGTAGTTCCTTCCCACCATGTCCCAGAGTTGCAGGTCCTACCCAGCAACAACCTCTGACTTCTTTGATGGGAAAGACTCCACATATTCCCTTGGGTGTTCTGAAACATTTTCTTTCAGTCACTTCTGATACTTATCTCTTTCTGCTCTTCACATCATGTCTCTGACTTTGCACCCTTGCTGCAGATTTCCTATTTGCTGTGTTTATTCCCCTATTACCAGTTTCACCAGTTGCTCCAAAAGCAGCACCCAGCTGTGTGTGTTTGATGAGACTATGGAGAGCACAAGCTCCCTGGAGATTTGGGATGTGGGAGCCAGGACAAATCACAGGGGGGTCTATTCCCTGAATGCTTGGCTTCAGCTTTTCTGAAGATTCATTGTACATGGCAAAATAGCAAGACTCAGACTTGTGGTTCTTCCCAGACCCCAGCCCCCCATGCTAATGTACTTGGGGGAGAACCACATTGAACAAAGGAAATATTTTCTCTTTTCTTGTTATATGGTTAAGATGGTTTTTTTTTCATCATTTAAAAAAATACATTCTCTCTCATTCGTACTTCTATGATTATTTGGTCAAAAGTGGCAGGTTTTAAATGAAACCTATTTTAATTTAAAAATTTTTTAAAAAAAATTATTTAAAATCTTATCTTCTTTTCCCTGAGAGAAGAGAGAGGAAATTATTTGTTCAAATGCTTTAAGAAAAAATTATCTTAGTCTTCATCTTTCCCAGAAGAAAAAAGAAAACAAAAACAGGGAGAAAATGTTGTGGGATTTTTCTTCCCTCTTTTTTTTTCAAGTTTCTTTTGGAAGTTTTAATATTTCATTGCCACAATTCCTCCTTTGTTTTAGCTGGAATGTTCGCAGTGCAGAGGTCCAGCAGTCTGAATATCTGGTTATAACAGAAACCAACAACCACATTAAAATTTGTGTAAAAAGTTAAAAAATTCTCCTGCAATTTAAAAACATTTCCATAAACATGTTTATCTCATGTTTTAAAATATTTAATTTTTTTTTAATTTCTGACTCATTAGGAGATAGTTAAATCCAAGCTTAATAGGGAACATCTAGAACATCCATCAGTTCTATTTGTCTGAAGTGATTTTTCCCAAGATCTGTCTTAGCTATGATTTCACATGAAGAAACACCATTCACTCTTACTTATTCCTCCTTTTCCAAGGTGGAAGTTTTTCATATCTGTACAAGACAGTTAAAATGCAATGTTTATGGTAGGTTTTAGTAAGTAGTAGTAGGGTTAGCTCAAAAAGTCAAATATTAGAATTTTTTTTTAAGTTTATCTTCTTTTTGTGCACGTAATCAAGTGGATCTGATCAATGGGGTGTACAAATGAATTAGCAGCGGGGTTCAGTTGCTCTGTACAAGAGGGTGACTTCCAGGATTTTTTTCTGGGATAGAAGGGTTCCCCTATGCAATGATTAGGTTTTCAGCAGAATCAAGTCAAGGAAAGCTGTCTCAGCCAGGAATCTCTTGAATCCTGTACTGAAGGAGTTTTGAGCACTAGAATCCCTTTTTCTCATCTGACACAGTGGCCCGAGAGTATTTTAATGTGTCTGTTGTTATTCAGGCAAACTATATCCTGTAACAAATTTTGCAGAAAAAAAAAGGAAACAACAAAGTTGTGCCCAGAATTAACTGGCTGTAGCAGACCATTTTTCATTATTGTGGTCAGAATATGATCAATTTATTTAGAAAAAGTAGCAATTACAATGATAAATTCAACTTATCAGACTAAGCTAATTTTAAACATACTGTATGTAAACTGCTGCTGTTCTGCTCATCAACTATACATAAACATGAATTGGGTATTTGTTAAAAAAATGTTTTGTAAATTGCTAGATATGTGCTAAATCTGTGGGACTGAGAAAATTCAATATCAGTATCAAATGAAAAGACATTTCAGTAATTTATTGAGACCAAGGAAATTATCCCTAGCAAGAAAGAGTGTTTGCCACTTAAAATGGGAATAAACCCAAGAATTCAGAAACAGGTTTCAATTGAATAATTTATTTTGTCTGTGGAAAGATCTACTATTTGAAAAGAAGTTATTTCCTTCATTTACTTGATTGCTTTTGTGAAGTCTCATTAAGCAGTTCCTAGTGATGCATATGGTAATACCGAGCAATGTCTCCTTAGAACTTTATCACAGTGTAATCCAGCCCTTCTGGCATATATTTTACATGTGTAATTTCTTCTAGGAAAATGTCTTATGGTGGATTGAAGAATGGGTGGAAACACATATACTGAGCACATGAGCCCAGTAATATACAAATGTCAAAGATTAAGTTGGTTTTATGCTCTTCTATGTATTAGGGTATGTCATTCCCAACTGAGTTCTAAAACATTTCCTTTCAAAGGAAAAAAAAGAACAAAAGAAAAAAAATAATTAGAAATCAGATCATTGTCTGGTCTCCATTTAAGCAGCATGTGAAATATTCTGTAACATTTTAACACCTAAGTTTAGATTTTCTCCCTTTTTAATATGTTTTTCCTAATACTGCCTATTCCTATCTACTTTTGTAGTGATATGTCTCCTATTTTAGGGAAGCCAGAAATTTGTGTAATGCAGTTTAGTTATACTGGCATTTAAGAAATTGCCTCTCAGAAATTTGTACCATGTCATAGATCCTTTAAATGGGATTGTAGGATTCTGATTGTGAAATAGTGCTACTCTTTAAAATGCAAACAAAAACTCAAAAAAATTTTAAATTTTTCAATAAATCTGTCACTTTAAAGGAGCTATATGGGATTTTTTTTGCCCTAAAATGTAACCCAATAAATAAGACAATAACGTAAGACAATAAAGAATTACTACATGTGCCAAATATCAAAATAGGGTGAGGCTTTTATATTGCAAATGTTATGGCCTAGATGTACATGTCAGTGTGAACTATTACTTACCTGTGACTATTCTTCTTGTCTTTCTAAGTGCAAAACAGGGAACCCATTAAAGATTTTGATTTTCAAGAAGCATAAATGTGAATAACCAGTAACTGAATAAAGGAAGAAGAATGACTACAAAATCAACCGCTGCACTGACTTTTTCCTGAAGATATACCCAAGATATGCTTGCTGTTTAGATTTCCAAGATTCTGTCTCTTTCTGTAAGATACCCACGTTCTTCATGCAGAAAATGCCATTCAATACAGTGAATTGGTGTACTGTCTCTTTCTCCATTTTGAAGTGTGATCAAAACCAAAAAAAATTTTGGGAATTTGGGAGCCTTTGGAGTTTCTTAGATAGCCAACTTTTAGATCTTGATTTGATCTCTTTACAAGAAGCAAAAGTCACAGGTGATTTGATTATTTTAATTATTTTTTAATAATAGCTGTTCTTGTGAAAATCTAATTGTGGGTCATATAGGTTTAACAGTGAAATTATTAAGTCTTGACAGTAGAGGCTATGTAAGTGACCTAGATGCATTTCCAAGCATTTTTTACTTAATGTGTAATTTTTTGTTTTATTAATTGTGTCTCCTGTGATGATTTATAGTATACTTGATTGGGCACAGTGTTATTAAAGCAATCTTATCCCTAAATGTGAGTATGCATATTCTTAGTAAAATTGAGACCTCTGCATATTACTTGAGAAGTGTAGAGTAGCCTTAAAATGAGTTAAGCTTAAAAGAAAGGATTTGCAATTTGAAACAATATATTAGACATTTATTTATTAAAAAGGAAAACAAAGCCAACAAAGCAACACTCTTTTTGATCTTAAAGAGAGAAGAGAACAACTGTAGAGAGTACATTAAAAAAGTCTCACAGGCAGAGCTGTGGCTCCTGGTGGAGGCTGGAAAATGGTAGCTCAGCCAGACTTCTTTTGTACATCAGCAAAACAAAGCACAACAGTAAAAGTCAAAAGAGAAAAATTAGACCGTGGATGTATTGAAGTGCAGAAGTTAGGTTTTCTGCTAGGGTTGAGTAACTGCTTTTTTTTTTTTTGGTGATTATGAACATGCAAAGAGAGTTCTATGATGTGAATGAAAGAAAGAGTTGTATTTCACTATATGGTTCACTACTGGGTAAAGCAGCTAATGAACAGATTTTTCAAGAGGTGGACCCACAGAAAAATATCGTTGACAGATAACTGTTCCTAAGAAAGCTGGCTATAAATCATTTATTCAAAACAGTAACTGGAAGTCTTGCTTGTCAGATTTTTAAAAGGAGAGAAGTGTTTTCTTGAACTTTTGCCTGACTTTGGCTGCCAATATATTACTAGCACCTGGGAGAAGCCTCAGGCTCAAACAGTCAAAAACACATGAAGTTCCATTTTGATTTAATAAGGGTCCCCTTCCTGCAGCAGACTTTGTTGTATTACTTAATTTATTCTTCTATTAAAACTAAAAAATACCAAAAAAATCTGTCTTAATGTCTGAAGACACTTGAATGTAAGTTTAAAGTAAAAATTGCTCTCATTATAAAAAGTACATCAGAATTTACTAGCTTCTCTAATTCTTGTTGATTCATCCTCAGAAAATACTGTGAGTAAAGAAGAAAAAAGCCCTGCTTGTGTTAGGAAGAACCACATGTGTGAACGTCACTAGTGGAGACAGTTTGTATATCTTTCAGATTTGTAATGGACGCCACTATTATTCATGGCTACACATGAGATCCTGGAGAAGACTCCAGGACCTCATGCACTCTCTCCACTTTGCTATATACCTGACTTGAAGGAACAAAGAATTAAGGTAGTTCAGTCTTGAACTACCCAGACCGTGGCCTTTCGGTATTCCGGTGTGATGGTGTCATAATATTCTATGTACTGGTGGTTTACAAAAGTGTTTTTGGACTGACAGAAAAGAAGAATAATACAGCACATCTGTGGCATGAATACATGGAAGAGCTTAGCCAGCTGAATGTCCCTGTGTCTAAAACCACAGAAGTTTGCTAGAACATGTTTTTTATTACTTCCTTTGAGAACTTCAGGAAAGAGTTGAAGCAGAAGGAAATAAAAGGATAAATATGATCTCATTTCTGTGATGCTTCTGACATAAGGTTTGATTTAATTTCCCATTTAATTATCTTTCTGGCTTCTGTTTTATGTGAATAATTTAATGCATATTCTCAAATCCTAAGAGTTCAAATTTGAAGGCAAAATTCCTGAAGATCTCATTTTAAAATCTCTTGAACTTTTTGAACCATTCTACTCATAAATGGGTCCTTTGAAATGTTTGACTACTCCAAAAATCAGATAGTTACTGTCTCAGTAAACTTCAAATACACATTACAGTAAAAGAAATTGTGACCATAAAATGTCTTTTGCTTATTTTTCCAATATTATGTCAATAACTGTTTACTGATTTGGCCATTCTTTTCAATAATTCACAAGGGTATTTCAGCCATTCAGCAGGATGGAAACACTTATCTTCAGAGGGTTACAGCATCAGTGGTGGCTTGATTGGCCATGGACTTCCATTTTCTAATGACATTCAAGTTACAAGCTACTGCAGGGAAACATAATTCTTAAAATCTGCAATTATGTATTTGAAATTTCAATTGTGCCAAAATATGTCACAATCACACTGTACTCTAAGTTCTCAGAATATATAAAAACTGCACTTTCCTTTGTGGTGGCCTTTAGCTGAGAGATTGTAAAGAGCCTTTCCATTATAAAGTTTTTAAGAGAATTTTATGTCATGTGAATATCACAAGCTTTTAAAGGAAGGAAAAACCACCATTTAATGCTATTGTAGGTAGCCATAAGTACCACAGTGAGGTTGCTATTAGAATGCAAATTTTCTGTAGTCTACTTCAGAATGCTAACAATTGAGTTACTGTTGGCCTTCATGCAGACCCAGCTGCATAAAAGGATGTTAAACATTTTCCTATCCATACAGATCAGCAATAAAATATCATCTGGGATGTATATATTCTCTTGCAGCAGGGAGACAATATGTAATACAGCAGCTAATATGGATGTTTAGAAGGCAAGTATCTAATTTTCTTCCTATTTGGTACTTTGTATTCTACTGTTTGGAGCAAGAGGAGGTTGATTTCCAAGCATATAGTACTGTAGGTCTAGAAGATAAGGTGTTTTGCAACCTGCACCGTCAAGTTTGAAGATTTTCTCGTGCTGTATGCAGAATCAACAACTAGCCTAGTACAAACCAAACATGCCTGTCCAGTGTTGGCTATGTCTTAGTTGCAATATTAAACTCATCTAATAGTAAATGAGGGGAGAGGAGAGGAGAGGAGAGGAGAGGAGAGGAGAGGAGAGGAGAGGAGAGGAGAGGAGAGGAGAGGAGAGGAGAGGAGAGGAGAGGAGAGGAGAGGAGAGGAGAGGAGAGGAGAGGAGAGGAGAGGAGAGGAGAGGAGAGGAGAGGAGAGGAGAGGAGAGGAGAGGAGAGGAGAGGAGAGGAGAGGAGAGGAGAGGAGAGGAGAGGAGAGGAGAGGAGAGGAGAGGAGAGAAGGATGCCCACATGATGACACTTATGCTAGGAGCAAGACATTTATTCTGAAATGAATAGTTCTATTGGTAGTATCTTCACTGCTAGCAAGAACAGCTTCATTGTTTCCTTGGGCTGGCTGCCATGTGAATATATCTAGCTACACATTTCTGCTGAGCTGGCCAGCTCTTCACAGCCCTTTGTCCATGATTAAAAAACAGCAATAAGGTTTGCCAGTGAGTACTGGTTTGCATGCTGAAAGAAGCTGCACTGAAATACATTCACTTGAGATAAACCACTAATCTGTTTTGCCTTGGTTTTATTCATTAAAATGCCAATATAATATCTTTGTGGAGTACTAGACTGGAAAACTTTTAAATCTTTAAAGTGTTTTATGTTTTCTCTTGAACTTCCCAACCTGACATCTTGAAAGAATTTTGCAGTAACCTGCCATGGTTTATGCTGGATAAAGCAATTGCTTCCATACACTGAGTTAGTTCTACGTCTGAATGTCAGTAAAGGACAGTCATTCACATAGCTATGATAGCATGGGGAAAACCTGTGCTGCCATTTTAAACAGCAGTTCATTGGTGTAGGGGCATGATAAAGCAAATGGCCCAGTCACAAAACCATCCCAATTTTTTCTGCATCCCAATGCAGTTGTAGTCAAACTCAAGAGTAGCAAAATTAAAAGTTCCAGGAATTTGATTTATTCATATGACCACCCAAGTAGGCCTGTTCTGCAGCATGCTTGCATGTAACAGTCTTAGCAATGACTGGTGTACCTGCCTGTTACGCCCTTTTTTTACAGTTTCCAGCCTAGGGCCTCGGGTGTGGGTGTATTGGATAGCAACGATTAAACCTTTCATTATGTTGTTTCATTGTCAGATTTCTTTGCTTTCAGGAAGATCAGAAAAGACATGCAACTATCTCAAACTGAAGTGGTTTCTCAGCTGGATTTCTCACTAGTCATTGTAGCAATTTCTTGTTCAAAATAACACACAATTTTTACTAATAGGTCTAGCAATAGAGATGAGCAATATAACTGGTAAGTATTTTCAAATATTATTCAACCCCAAAAAATGGTTGAAATGTTAAGAGCTAAATTAGATTCTGTGAAGAAGTTTCAAGCTGTTCTCTTAATTATAGCATCACTTTTCAGTTGAATTGTGTGTCCATGAGGCCTTTACCTTCATGCTCTGTAGGCTACTGTAAATCACAGCTTTATCCAATTCAGGACTGACAGAGACATGAAATAATATTTTATACTTAGAATGGCATAAGTTAAGAAAATCAGAAAACCAAAGCAGGCTATCAATCACACAGCAGTAACAATTGTCCACAAAGCCTTCAAGAGGACCTTGCTGCATTGGTCAAAATACAAGATCATTGCAAGGGTGGTAGAAAGTCCAATATGGTTCTTCTGACAGACAGTCTTTTCAAGTATGGTGAGTCTCAGATTTGGGTGTTATGTAGCAGGGTCAAACTCTTTTGTTACAGGAAGATTAAATATTGTGCCTCTTGGATGCTGATGGGAGCATCTCCGGAGCTAAACCCCTTCTGATTCCAGGGCTGAACCACTCTCTGGGTGAAAACCAGTTTCCTGATATCTAACCTAAACTTTCCCTGACTCAGCTTCATGCTGCTTCCTCAAGTCCTGTCACTGGTCACAAGAGTGAAGATTTTTGTGAGTCAGTTTTCCCTTCACAGCTTCTTATCCACGAGTCATATATCCACATAGGAAACATGGTAGTCCTAGTGATTTGGTAGGGTTTATTCACAAGGAAACAGACTGAACTTTATAACTGTGGAGAATCCTTAACAGTAAAAGACATTGATAATCACTAAAGAAAGACAACACAAGGTGAATATATCTCCCAAAAAGTCAATCTGGAAGACACATTCTGAAGAAAAGGAAAGAGAAAAGCTGTGTCACATCATCCTGCAGAGGAGCCCTTTGAGACCCTGCAGAAGGAAAGGAAACTCTGCAAGTAGGGCCGGAAGAATGATCCAGGAGCTGGAGGCCTGTCAGTCTAACATCAGTGCTGGGCAAGGTCATGGAGCAGATCACCAGCTCTGGTGAGTAGCAGCACCTGGCACATACAAGACAACCAGGGTGTCAGGCCCAGCCAGCAAGGACTTAGAAGTAGATTGTGCTTAAGTAACCTGATCTCCTTCTATCACAGGGTGACCCACTTTGGAATGAAGGAGAGGCTGTGAATGTTCTTTACTAGACTTTAGTAAAGCCTTTGACATCACTTACCATGGCTGGTGGGTTTCCCAGCTGGCCATGGGTCACAAGCGTTTTTCCTCAAGGCTCAGTAATGGGGCCAGGCCTGATAATTATCTCCAGTGATCTGGATGAGGGGATTGAGTGCACCCTTGTTAAGTTTGCAGGTGACACCAGCTTGGATGGGAGTGTTGATCTGTGGGAGGGCAGCAAGGCATTGAAGAGGGATCTGGACAGGCTGGATCCATGAGAAAAGGCCAACACAACAAGACAAAGTGCCAGATCCTGCCCCTGGGTCACATCAATCCCATACAGCGCTACAAGCTGAGGACAGAGTGGTTGGAAAGCAGCCCAGCAGAAAAGGACCTGGGAATTCTGGTTGACAGCCAGATGAAAATGAGCCAGTCATGTGCCCAGGTGGCTGAGAAGGCCAATGGCATCTTGGCCTGTCTCAGAAATAGTCTGGACAGCAGGACTGGGAAAGTGGTCATCACTCTGCTCTTGGCATTGGTGAGACGTGTCTATGTGGCACTTAGAGACATGGTTTAGTGGTGGACTTGACAACAACTGAACTTGATGACCTTGGAAGTCTTTTCCAAGCAAAATGATTCTATGATGCTATCAGTGCTGTGTTAGCTGTAGGACTTGTCTGGTAACTCTCTTCTCTTACCTTTTTGTATTCTGGGCATGGGAGTGCAGCTCATGTATTAGGAAAACTGCTATTGTGTCCACACAATTTTGGTGACAATATATGGGAGCTTTTCCAAGTGGCTGAAGCACAGCCAAGCAGCTGCCGATTATTGTGTTTGAGGTTAGAGAATTTTCCACCTAAATTTACAGCAATGAAGGGATTGTACCTGGTATTCCTCAATAAGCAATACTCTTCAGTCTGTGTTCATGGGTGACCTTTGTCACCCTTCTATCTTGACTTTACTGAAAAGTAGTGATGAGGCACAGTGGAAAAGATCAGCATCTGAGGGGCTGGCTTCAGATCTCATAGAAGTCTCCCTGCTGGGAATATAAATATTTTCTCTGCTCTCTGACAAGACTAATGAAATTCAGGTCTGCTTTCTGCTTGGTTCTCCTTTGCCTTCACCATCCAGGAAGGTGGGGCAACAGAGATACATCTGAAGCCATCATGAAGGATAGCTCATGTCTCTACTACAAAAACATGGTGCCATGACTACCAGCAGAGTAAATGACAGAGCCCTGTTTATACAAGGACCTTGCACAGAATGTCTTGCACACAATTTCAGATTTTATTTCGTTTTCTAAACATAGACGAATGAAGAAATTAATAAGAACTATTATGTACAACACAAAAAGATTTAGGCATCTGTGAAAATAAATTATTATAATCTCAGCTTTATAAGATCATAAAAATTTGAAGCTCTTGGAATCGAACCCACATATCAGTATCTAATATGTCAAAGCATTCAAACATGGTATAGCCTTCTGGAAAGTATATGAGCTTCAGAGATTATGGGAGGGGAAGTAATATGAACTAAAGGAAGATATGCAATTTTTTTGGCAGATTTACATTATGTTCTCTGCCTTTCCCTCATCACTACAAATTTTGAAACTTGTTAAACTGTCCCTGCTCCACAACATGCCCCTTTGCAAAGGCACTGGAGGCAGTAGACAGTCGTCTTTGCCTTGGGGCAGCACCTGAGACTGCTAGTTTCTCCAGAACATGGCCTCAGGTTGCGTCCCAGCTTTCCAGACCTCCACCAGTACTTCCATCTTTCCACAACTCTGGCACTGTGCAGCAAGTGCACACACATAACTGGGATGAGCTAAACCTGAGGTAGACCACATAACCATGAAGGGAGCTGGCTTCAGGCAGCAGGGTAGGAGAGCTGGAGGGAATGTGACCTGAATGGCTGGCTATGCCTAGACTAATTCAGAGCTGTCTGATGTGGGTGTGTTTGTAGAATCACAGAATGGTTTGGGTTGGAAGGGACCTTTAAAGATCATCTACTTCCAGCCCCCCAGCCATGGACAGGGACATCTTCCTAAACTAGGTTGCTCAGGGCCCTGTCCAACCTGGCCATGAACACTTCCAAGAACTGGGTGTTAACATCCTCTCTGGGCAACCTGTTCCAATGACTCACCGCCCTCAAAGTGAAAAATTTCATCCTTATAACTAATCTAAATCTAGTCTCCTTCAGTTTACAGCTACTTGTCCTATGACTACATGCTTGTAAAAAATTCTTCTTTAACTCTTGTAAGAATCCCTTTAGGTACTGGAGGACGGCTTCAAGAGTCTTTGGAGCCTTCTCTTCTACAAACTGAACAGCCCCAACAGTCTCAGCCTTTTGCCATAGAAGAAATGCTCCAGGCCTCTTCTCATCTTTGTGATCCTGCTCTGGACCTGGTACAACAGGCCCATGACTTTCCCGTGCTGAGGACCTCAGAGCTGGACTCAGTACTTAAAGAGGGCTCTCACGAGAGCAAAGAAGAGGAGAAAAATCACCCCTCTTAACCTGCTGGCCACACTTCTTTTGGTGCAGCCCAGGATGCTGTTGTCTTTCTGGACTGCTAGCGCATGTTGACAGGTCACGTTGAGTTTCTCATCCACTGCCACCCCCAAGTATTTCTCCTCAGGGCTGCCCTCAGGCTGTTCCCAGGGAATAGCTATGTAAGAGCAGATAGGGCTGAGTTTTCCCACTGCTTCTGCACCATCCTTCCTGCCCCTCCCTGCACTATTAAAATTAAACTGTGTTAGGTGACAGACAGAAGTGTATCAGCCCCGAAAAAGTTGTGTTCATTCTGGTTGGGTGCCACAGTTCAAGGTAGCTATGGGGGAGCCCTTTTACATGGTTGGGGAAGGCTCTTACTCTCTCCTCCCTCTTAGAAAACCTCCATCACCCACCTCTGCAATGAAAACTCAAGCATCAGGAGCGTGTTGTTGAGTCTACCATGTTCTGTAAGCCACTTGGCACCCACAACATGGATGCTGGCAGCTGAGCTGACAGCAGCTTCTAAGCTGACATAGTGAACACCACTTTGCCACTAATGGTGACTACGAGACAAGAAAATTTGGATGGGTGCTCTCTGGTGTAGAATCAATGCTCCCCTTATGAGCTTTAGCACATAACAGGAAACAAGGCTTTAGGTGTTTTTGAAATTTTTCACTTTGGTGCTTAGATAGAGTATTCATGCACTTCAGCTGGCACTTCCCAGAACTACTTTTCATTATACCTTGCACCAAACTCTTTCTTGATAGAAAAGCCTTTTCTTTTCAATTGAAAAAAAAGGTTTTATTTTGCAAAATTAATAAATGCTTCAGGTGAACATAGTATTTTGTGTTGCCATTGATTAAACTTCTAGGAGGTCTTCATGTTAGACTTCTATAAATTTCTGGGTATTTTCTGAGATTCCTTGACCACTTTTGCTTTTTCATCAATCTTGCTTTTTTTGATCAGTTCCCCTAAAGAGACAACTCTCTTCCTAGAGTCAAAGTTATCATAGACTTTGTATGATATATAGATAAAGCACATCTAATGATCAGTAATTTTTTTATTTAAAAAATGTGTTTCTTCTAGAAATTATTAGGCTATAGATATGGGGAAGTCCAAAGCAAAACTTTGATTGAAAAAAAAATCTCCCAGTGCTAATTATCAAGAAATAAAAATAATTTTAAACCCACAAATTTGCTTAGGGAGCCTAGAATCTAGAAAAATGCCAAGTGTGAAAACACAATTAAGTGAAACCTTTTACTTCTTCAACATTAGTTCTGTGTGTGATTGTTCTATGCACAGTGCTATTAAAAGATCTTAACACCACTCATAAACTAACATAAGTTTTAGGACAGATAAACATTACTCACTTGAAATTTCTTTCCATTTAAGAATGAAATAAAACAATTCTATGAAATAGAGATTGTAAGGCTGTCACAGTGAGCTCTCATGCATCAACAACTTTTACATAACTAAATACTCAAGTATGCACTGAAATTGAGTAGCTGTTGCCACAGCGGCTGTCACACCAAATCGATCTTCTCACTGAAAACACTTAAAAATCAAGCATCTGTGCTATCATTATACTACTTATATTGAGACTGCAGCAATAGGTTGATCTAACGTTTTGTTTAATTACAATTACGTATTGTGGAGATGAGCGTTTTCTTTGGAGCCTCATTTTTATTTTGATTTTAATTCCTTTGGTATATTGCAGCACCAAAATTGAGTTTTCGGAGTGCCAAGTTGTATCAGAGTTCACTCACATTGAACTGTGGCTGTTAAGGTTTATGTGGTGGAATCACAGATACAGTGAACATGGGATAACACCTTGATTTGAAAATCCTATAGCAAAAATCTATATTATTGCCATGTGATATTTTGGAAATAAAATTATATTTCCAGTTGCATGGTAGAAGAACATTGTCATCTAGTTCATTCTGTAGAATAAAAGAAAATAAAGAAAATAGAAGAAGTATAATAACCACTTATTCACACTCCAACTCAGGTAGGAAAACTTGCCAACACTCCCTACATGTTTAGGTATCATTTTTGTAGTTTTGAAATTGCTAAAGGCATTGCTTTATTAAATTTCCTTTTTAAAAATAAGCTATTAATTTTCAACCTGTACTATCTTTACATATTTCATGTTCAGTTTGTTTTTATTTAATTTCCCTGGCTTTTGTTGGAACAAATAAACCCTACAGAGCTTTCTTCTTTTCTCTAATAACTTTTCATGTGACCATCACAAGGCAGTTACTGTAAACTGGAAAAAAAACAAATAAACATCAAACCAAATAGAAATAAACATTAAAGAGCATTAAAGAGGTTTGTTTTTTTCCTGAGAAATCTTGCTTTAAACTGCTCTCACATTTCCCTCCTCTCTTAATTCTAAATAAAAGTTCCAAGATAGTTAATTGTCTGCATTTCTGCTAATGAATAATAGAGTGTGGAATAGTGTAGTTTACTAACTTATTGCCCCATTAAAAACCAAGCAAATAAATGTTGCAAAGGGATGCTTGAAATAAACCATGGAAACCTATTAGTTCAGCATGCCACTGAGAAAAATGGCATAGTTCTATTTTAACCATTTCCTAAAAGTCTTCTTTGTGTCTTGCTAGTCTTTAAAAGTAACATTGATCTATACTCAGTCCTAAGTTTTCTTGGATATTTTCTAAATAGTAAGAAAGCAGGCTTATAGAAACATTTCATTTTAAAGTATTATACGGAAGTAAGAAAACATTATTAAATGCCCATTCATTTTGCCCCCATTGAATCCAGTGCCGCGATGTTTGTGTTGCCGAAGTTCCAGCTGAAGGAGGAGGGAACTGGACTTCCACTCGGGCTGTAGGTGGCTTTCCTAGTTTCCTTGTGTTTCACTGACATGGGGAAAAGTAAAAAAACCCAAAAGACCTGGCTAACATATGGCTCTGCTACTGGTTTGTTGGGTAGCCCAGTTTCTCTTGGCCTTTTCCTTTGTGAAGTGGGATAATGGCGTTGAACTTTGTACTGCATCCTGACATCTGCAGATAAAAGTATAGAGATGATTGTGTCACATTTTGGTTGAGTTGTGGACTGCTTCATAGTGGCCCAAAGCTGTTTCCATAATGCATGATGCTAAAGCAAGACAGCTCTTGGAATATGTTAACTATATGGGAAAGTGGGAAGGAACAAGGTGAGTGGAGGTTTTCATGGCAGCAGATGGCTGCCAGTGTTTCATGCCAGTCACAGCACTGTACAAAAAGGATGTGTGCTGAAAAGTAAGGATGAGTAATATTTTTTCTAGTTGAGATGCTGCCTTATAACACTGTGTGTTTTATTCTCTCCATCTCCATCCTCTCAAAGTTTTAGATTTTTTTTTCATGTGAACCATGGGGGAAAAGAAGGAATAGAAGTTTGAGAGGAGGAGAGAAAGGTGAAGTAATGAAATAAGGAAGGCTATCTTGTGAGTTAAGGGGTGTGTGCAGAAAAGAATGATTGGTGGACTGAATGGAGGTGAACGAAAAATGGCATTTGATGGGACAGATGAGGAAATGGAGAAAGGCAGCCAGGTAGGGGGTACTTGTCAGTGCAGCAGCATCAATATAATGCTGATTCCCTACGCAAGGTAAGGAAAGGATATCACTGAATTAATAATGTCTGACAAGCAATTGTCAGGCAAAAGAGAAAACCCTTGAAATCTCCTGGCAATAAAATAAGATGTGAAGATTTCTATGAGATTTAATTTCTAGAAGTGGGATGGTTTTTGTGCACTTTCTTAAAGTCTTTTTAAACTAGTGAACAGACAGACTTCGTGCTCAGAAGGTAATACATTTATCACTATTCTCTGCTTTACTGGTGTGGCTTTTACATTTGTTAAAAGTCATTGACTGAATTTAATACACTGTGTCAGTGTTTCCAAATTTGTAAGTTTTCCTTCTTTGGTAATGAAAGCATGCAGAGTCAGTTCACACATGCAGTTTATGATAATTCAGTGATTAAGATGAATGTCAGAAAAGATAAATGCATCTGACTAACAGGTCTCTGGTCAGAACCCAATTCTGCAGAGTTTTCAAAGCATCTAGCTAAGTAATTTCACATACCAGACATGAGCCAGTAATACACTAGGACATTCTTCTTGTTGTGATAGTCTTTGCACGGCAATTTTGAGAAATTATTAATTTTTAAGGAGAAAGAGGAGATAAAAAAAACTGCATGTGTGCCCAATGACACACGCCTGTTTGTGCCTAATTCATTGGAAAAATTGCTCAAGAACTGTTCAGCCATGTTCGAATAAGCTGCCAAGGTCAATGGGCTCTTTCCAAAAGTGCTGGTTGTATGAGGTAAAAGTGCTTGGAGGCAGCTTCAACTTCAGCATTTTTGGGTATTTACTTATTTTGTTTGGAAAGCAGATAATCTGACTGTTTTGGCAGACGCTTGCTTTGACCAAGTGTCTAGAACCCAGCACTGTATTACAAGGCTGCATAGTACAGATCACCTGAGGGTGCCAAAAGTGTATTCAGACTCCACAGTTTTTCAAGTTAAATTCCATTTTTATGATAGTGGTAATTCAGAGATAGAAACAAAGCATGTAAGTGCATTAATTTCTTGTCCTATCATCATTATCTTGTATAATCCCAGAAGGCATCTAGAAAACGTGGAGGAGTTGATGCCAAATCTGAAGTGGTCAATATGCATTTGCAATAAGTTTTGAAAGCAAAGAGAGATAACAGTATCATGTACCAGCTGTTGCTGTTCTGTGAGCCTCTGGAAACAGTAGAGAGGTAAAAAAAGCAACCTGGTTAATTACAGATTTTGTGTGTACACACGTGAAGGTAGCTGAGTTGGATTTGAATGTTGTAGTGAGTGGGAAAGTCACTGAATGAAGCCTGGCCACATCCAGCTTAATTGTCTGCTCTTCCAAAATTGCTTCTGCAATGTGGTTTGGGTACGGCTTCTACCTGTTGCAGAAAAAGAGAGGCTCCTTCAAGAGAACCAAAAGAAGGTTAGAATTGAAAGAAATCCAGCATTTGGTTAAACTTTGAAGTTTAACATAGTTCAAGAAGAGAGAACAGAATGATCCTGCTCCTACGAGAGTGAAAAGTAGATATAAAAATACTTTGTTTCCCATATTTCTCTTAATAATTAAATTTGGGACATGTAAATCATACATATGCAAGGCTGCTTTAGGTGTGGTTTAGTTTCCAACCTGGTGGTCAAAAATCACCTCCAGCAAGATTTAATGCCCTGGCCTTTGGGACTTGCAATGTCAATGCTTGGCTTAACAGGAGTTTCCTTTGCCCACCACTTCTGGCTCCTTGAGACTTGGAAAGGCTGATGTGCAGCCCCACCTCTGTCCTTGGATGTTCTTGGAACTGGTTGATATTCCTTTGGCAGGAATATCCCTGAGGCTAAGCAGGGTGATGATACAAGTTCACCTAGTTTACTGGAATGTCACTTGTACCATCCAGTGCTTTTTGCATTGTAATTATTTCCTGGGGGTAATTGCATGCTTTTTTAGACTTTCTTTTGCGCTCCCATGCTCAGCTGAAAAACTGCCAGAGGGCATTGCTGAACTGTTCCCAAGGAGAACAGTAATGTCTACTAGTCACTCTGACATTATTGTTATTTATGAATTCCAAACAAAAGAAAATAAAGGGCTAGATGTTGCTAACCCGAATCCATGTGTTTGGGGTATGAAGCTGATCTTATGGTAGACAATTCTTTTCCTGTTCATGTTATATCTAGACTGGTCATGTGCTCTAGTGTGAAAGTGTGGGCTACTTGCTGGTGCTATTCCACCAATGGATGTGTTAGGTGTTTATCAAAGTGTTAAAAAAAGTTGAGCATTGCTAGACATCCTTCTTTACATGCGTCAGCTGGAAAAGTTAACCAAAAGGAAAATTACATACTCTATGCCCCCAAATTCTGTTTGGGGTACACTTATTTCATCCAGAACAGGATTGGGGTTCAAGGAAGGAATTTTGAATCACAATTCTGAGATAGTGCTGCTCTCTGGTGCTGAAGCTCAGTACCACCATTTCCTCCCAGCTGTTTCTAGCTGTAAAAGAAACATTTTGGGAAACTCTGAGTTATCGACTCTTTTTGTTATCTATCAGCATTAATGCACTGTGAAAAATGCAAAATTGAGTGTACCCAAATATTTCTCATCTTAAAACAAATTGTTTAAAGGCATGACTAAAAGAAAAAACAATGCAGTACAAATAGAGAATACTGAAATCTAACCTAACTTGAATGGGTAAAAGACATTTTGCAACAATGCAAAGCACCTCACACACTCTTATGGTACATAATAGACCACAACTAGATATGACATCTAGATGTCAACTAAAAATATTAATTTGTAGTAACTTTTCTAAGTGTTTTCACATAATAAATTGAAGACTTGTTTAAGACATTATTAGTTCATTTATCTCCTTCAATTAACATAAAATAATTTAGTAGCTTACTCTTTAATAAGAAGCACTACAACTTACTTGGAGAGCAATTCTTTTACTGTTCCTAAAAATAATTAAAAGTATTTAGAGTAATCTGCTTACTTTGCTAAAGGACTCCACACTTAAGGGTGGTTGCTACAAGAGAGTTAAACAATCAGAATCCTCCACAACACTGCAAAGCTTCACTGTTTTATGTGTTATAAAACTTGTAGTTGTAAGCAACGAAGACTTCAGCTTAGTTGTGCGTTACTAGTACAACTTTACTGCTGCATTTAGAAACCTCAATGCAGCTACATTACATAGCTATAGTAATTCAGTTTCTCTTTTGCTTTTTGAGGGAAGTTATTTTAAACATTCCCCAGAGTTTCAAACTGTAACAGAAAAGCATCCTTTCCTTTGAAAGAATGGTCTTTAAATACGTATGAGGAAACTCAGTTTTCAGTTCTGTTCTGTTCTGTTCAATTTGCAGGTTCATCCTGTTCAAGTTTTATACAGAAAATTGTCCTAAGTTGATATGTTAATTGTACCTTAAGAGTTTGTAAAATCAGCTGTAATCTCTATAAACTGAGCTTACAGTGAGATTTGTTTATGACTTTCCTGAAAATTAGTTAAACAGGAAAGTTCCAGGGCAGTTAACATCTGCTTCTGTATTTGTGTGGGAACAGATAGGGGCTAGGCTAAAAAGAAAGAATGATTAATTAAAAAATAATTTAGAAAGCCAGGGTAAAAAGAGAGAGAATTTAGTGTCATAGAGGGAAATAATAGGAGAGGATGTTTTTCACTTTTGGGTGAGGCAGCCTCTCATCATTTATGGAACCCCTGAAGTATATATATAGACATGTGGAAGCCTATCCATAAGCTTTTAGTAGCTGCTTGCAGCATAATGCTACCCCACAAGCTGCCACATTTGATTTAAAGACTGCAGACTCTGACAGAGATGGAGCAACCTATTCTGCTGGTAAGGAAAAACACTGAATTGAATGGCACTCAAGAACACACCCATGCACTTTGTTTAACTGGGGCCTGGATTTTCCTCCTAACTTCAAAATGGCTGAGAACTATAGCCTTTTCTTTGATTTATGATAGGCCAAAGCACACATTTCAGAGCTCTTGAGCAAAACTGAGGGTATTTTTTAGCTATATACTTTAATAAATAATGGAAAAGATAGTAGAATTAGAACTGTGTAAGACTGACTGAAAGCAGTGGAAGAGGAATTACAGGTAAACCCAGCCACCCCTCTGATGCACTCTGTTTCAGAACAGTTTGCTCACTGTATCCAAAATAGTACTATATTTTAAAGACTGCCACATATGGAAGATGTTAGCAGTTTCCATTGCCACGTTCCGCTTGATAGACATACCCACTGAACCTACACAGTCTGTTCCAAGGTAGGTGATTTGTGAAAAGTTTTCATGCTTCTGGTTCTTATAAAAACTGCTATATAATCAGTATATGACTTTCATTTTGTTTTTGCTTTTCTAGCACAAGCATTTTATTTTAGAGAAAATATGACTATAGCATTACTCTTCAGTCCTAATGTTAGTAGGTGGAGATCTTCTGATTAAAGTCTATTTAGTCATTAGTACTATCTGCATGACAAAATGAAAGCTTATTTCTAATACAGAGTATTTACATGATCTTTATCACATGTAACTATTACTGAAAAATGATAAATTAGTCATACACTTTCAAAATAACACCTGGAATAGACTACCTCTATAAACTTGTTTAACCTTTTATTTTTTAGTGACAGATTGGAATTTATTATTTTGAAAGTCTTGGAGCACCTGGTCGGTGATTTTATCAGAGTTATAAGAAATGCCTTGGAGGCGAGGGTGGGGGAATGGTTTGAACAGGAACGGGGATTCTTTAAAAAGTGCCTTTTATCTCAAGAGCAAATTTAGTTGAAAACTCAAAGCACTCTGGACTGCAATTCATTCTGACAAATCAGTTCTTAAGGTGTTACTTATATTGCAGCTAAATAATCCTAACATCCCTGCTGACTGTCTGAGTTTAACCTCTCACCCTGGGAAATCTGATTAAGAGAGAAATGGAGATGGAGAAGTACACCAAGTATTTGCTGCATTTCTATCCCCTGTGAAACAGTTATTGGCGTAATACTTCCTACATCCAAAACACAATGATGTGAAGTTAACAGTAAATTTAAAATTATGCAGAAAGTTTAAAACAGTCTAATAGTGACTTATCCAGAACCTGCTTTTTAGGCAAATATATTGTATGAGATTTGCAAACTTTTAGTTATCTCAGAATCAAACCGCAACACTTGCAGATGCAGCGGAGGCATAATTTAACTCCTTCCTTCCTTCTTTGTCACCAGCACATAATGGTGCAAGTATCAAAGAGGTTTTTTGCTGTCAAGCTTTAAAAATCAGCCTAAGAGCTGATTTTTCTCAGATGTGCTGCCCAAGCCATGGTTGGCCCTGATTCTGCATGGCACTGGTTGCAAGGCTCTTGTCAGTGGGATTGCTGGTATCATCCCAGGACTGGTTCCTGGAAAACCTGCCTGCCTGTTAAATGTCTCTGTTGCTCTTTTGCTCTTTGACTGCCTCATTAGTTGGACTTTCACAAAGCTAAGTTTGAGTGATCATTTCCATTTGAAACTTTTTTTCCTGTTAAGAACTGCCTGACTTCAACTTTGGATTAAGGCTGTTATTAATGCAACTGTAGACACAGTATTTTTGTGCTAACTTAGATAGATATTAGGCTTGCTGCTTAGCATGTCTAAAATTAGGCTGGCATGAAAGTTCAAGAATGCAAATCAGCACTAAATCCAAGGTCAGTTTAAAAGGTTCAGATAACTTCATAAAGGAAAAAGAGGAAGAGTTGTATAATTTAAGAACACATTTCCGTGCCTGCAAGAAAAAATAAAAAAGCAAATGCACAATCTGGGTAGCAAAGATGGATTTTTGCTCTAGCTCAGATCAACTAATTTTGTTTTCTTTCCCATCTGTCCTCCATGTGAGTCTGTCCACATGAAAAATCCCGCTTGGTGAAGCCCCACAGGGATGGCATCCATATCACAGCAAACGCTGGGACTATTCATCACTTTGGTGCCTGGGATAATTTTACAATAACCTTGGCAGGCACACTTCTACGAAAGATGATTTTCAGCTGTAGGCCTGAAACCAGATTAGATCTTGTTCTTTAATCACCAGCATAGTCATATTCCCGATGCTCTTAAGCGAAGTTTCTTTGTGCTATGCATTTCTTCATTTCAGCGTTACACTTTGGATGAATAAAGACACTGTCTATAAACTCATCTGACACATTCCAGTATTAATCTTGGACAAAAACAAAAGGGATAAAATTCATGTGATATAATTAGTCAAAATGTAATTGAGTTGTGAGTAGAGTTTGTAAAATATTTAAAGTTTCTGCCCTTCATAAAAGGGATAAAGGATGGAAATTATGGGGTTGGGATAATCCCAGACCGAATAGATGAGTAACAATGAAGCTTTCAAAAGAAAGCTCACATATGTCTGTATGACAGTGAGATTTATGATTATTCTGAGTTGTTCACTTCAAAGTATCTTTAAGGATGATTATTGTCAAATAGAACAAGGCAGAGCAAATTTCATATTGTGAACAAAGAAAAATTATTACTGAAAATTATCCACAAAAGCAGAGTGGAAAAATGAGCTGAAGTCATTCAGATTTGCTGCTGGTTAAAGACTAGTGGCACACAGAGATTTCTAGGAGAGGAAAGTAAAGGTAAAAGTTCTTCCTTTATGTAATTTATCTTTACTTGGATTTCTAATAACATATTAGAAGTAATGGCCCAAAGTCCAGTGCTCTCTGAGGTTGATGAAAGCCTCTGATCATGCTCTAATATCTGTCCATGTGAATGCACTAGAAGCCCATTTCAGATTGGGTTTCTTTTTAAGTCACAGGCTTAAAAAAAAATCTCTGCAGTTTTCAAGAGACATTGAAATGTAAGTGTGAAAGATATGCAAACTAGAAACACGGATATTTTCCAAATAATTTTTTGAGTACCACTCTGCAAGGTTTTCACTACGAAATCTATAACCATTAAAAACATGCTAAATGTCCACTCACATTTTGAAGTATTGATGAAATCATAGCCTATTCTTGCTGAATGTAGGTTGATTTATACGAGTGAAGACAAATGGCTCTCACTAAGCAATCATCAAACTCAAAGTGAAACTCTAGAGTTTTGAACCTACATGACCTGAAGCAGAAACCAGTGTTCACACCAACCCTTGTAAGGCAAAATTGCTAAGTTTAGAAGAAACATCAGCCATTCATCTGAATAGTCAGGGAAGAAAAATAGTTTCATGAATATCAGCAAAACAAACTCATTGTTTTTAATTTATGAAATTTATTGCTGCATCATTTGGCACCTTCTCATCCTTTAAAATAATTATGTATAACAAAATGTTTTGTGAGAAATAAATATATACTGATGCCCATTTACCTAGGCAACAGGAGCAAAATTTTGAAGAGTGAAGGTGTGTTTACATTTTCTTACAGTAGTAAATAAAAAATATGATGGAATTCAAATATTCCTTCCTATGGACATATGTGATAACACAATTCTTAATTTCCATGCATGAATTCTGTGAGAAACTTACTTCAAAACTAACCATGAAACCACATCTCCAGATAGTGGAAACTTGGTGATGATCAGTGATCAGTCTTATGTATTGGAAGTAAACTTATCAAATGAAATCGATAGTACCTTTCAGAGGAACTAGAATTTTGCAGAGAGAGGTGTCTGTAGGTGTATCTGTACATATATGTGTAGGGCTCATCATCCTGATAAAAGGTATGATCAATTCTTACTTCTCTAGGCCAGCTATGTTATACTGACAGGTCCTCTGTTAGAAGTCACTGTGTGCCTCTTTTCTCAGATGCTCTCATTTATGCTGGTGTTACTTCCACTATTTCAGAAAGCCCTTACCATCTGAAGCTGCATAAGTGGTAGCTTTATATTTTCATTTTTTCCACCAGAGCCTAGTTTCTATTGATATTTCATGATTGGTGATATCTATATAACAACCTATACTGATGAGCTCATTTTGGCTCATATTTTTTGTTTGTTTTGGTTTTTTTTTTCCCCATTTTTTCCTGTAGGGTTTCTTTTTTTTTTTCTTTTGTTACAGGAAGGCTCTAACACATGTCACTTCACATAGCCAAAAGTTAGTCCTGTGTGAAATCACTGCAGAAAAGTAAATGGATTAAAACCAGACTGACTGAGTTTAAAATAGAACAGCTAAAAGGAGTCGTCACTGTGTGCAATCATTTACAAAGGAATGCAGAGATTTTTTTACACTCTAGCCTTTGCAAGGGCTTGGAAGGATTATAGAATAACTTTTCTATGAATGTTTGTACATTGTTCAGAAGCAGGGGGAGCTATACCAATGAAGAGCTCATACAGGGAGCAGCCTAAATGTTTTGGTTAAATATGTGTCAGATGAAACAAGTCAGTTTTTGTCGGGAGGACAGGACTGGCAGGATCCTCTTAGTGAGTAAACTGAGTCACACCGGATATTAATATTACCTGCACTCGTTCAGACAAGGATCTTACTCCAGGAGAAAGTTTTAAGTCTGGCTGTGATTTATAAATTAGTTTCCAATGTTTAAGCTGTTGTTTCCAGTTGAGCTGCTACCATTCCTACCGATTGGAGTGACAGGCGTAGGGTACTGTGTTTCTAGCCTGAGTGAACATTTGAGTCACCACTTACAAACGTTGCTGCTGTTTCTACACCTATTTTTTGAGAAACCAAAGCACTTTCTACTGTTAGCCATGCTGTGCCTTGGCACTAGTGAGACAAGGGCTCTGTAGACACTTTTCCTAACAAGTCATCCATTCCCCACTTCTACCTTTCTAGCACCATTATACCAAAGTGTTACCAACTTGCCACTCTGGTCCGCCTGTGCCGTCCAAAACCAGGGAGTGGAATAAAATTCAGAAAACTGTACAAAGGTAACACATATCTCACTAAAATTTGAGTGTGTATGGCCAGGAACAAAGAGGGAGAAGGTGCTTCTGTCCAGTTCTGGCAATACATCAGTATTATGCACAATACTATGGGATGCTGACTGAATGAAAATGTTATTCAGTCTCCCAAGAATAGTGCTAATTTTTCCAAGAGAGGAGAGCGCAAAAAAAAATGGGAGAACTTTTCTTTTGAAAACTGAGTTAAAAGAAACCTGGGAACTATTCCTCTGGAATAAGATTTAGGGAAAATATAAATAAATATTTTGAATTCGATGTTATAAAATCTGAAATAAGGCGCACATTTTTACCAATGATGATAATTAATTATAGGAGTTGCTTATCAAAGGATGTGCTGGATTTCCCTCCACCTGAAATCTTTCAGCAAATACGGGATATGCTAGTGATTATCTCTTGTTCAGACAGAGGTTATAGGCAATGTTATGCAGAAAATCAGATTAGAAACTCATAATGGGCTCTTATGACCATAAAGGTACATGAAAGTCAGTGGCACAAATTTGCAACAGTCAGTGATTTGGTTCAAGGCTGAAACTTCTAAATGCAGATTTCTGTTTTCCATTCTGAATGATGAAATGCTTAATGAGACTGGGGCTGAATTCTGCCTGCAGTCAGGTTGATGCAATTCTGGTGACTTCAGTGGAATGCCAGGATTTCATACAAGGACTTTTCAAACCTGTCTGTTTTGACAGAAGCATTATTGCCACTTAATCAAAAGCTTTTACCTTGAGAAGCTTGTTATCACCAGCATTTATTGTGGAGAGTGGACATTTTCTTTTTATCCAGGGAGGAAATAAATGGAAATAAGCCTTTTAAAAATATAAACACATCTGACTGGTTTTACTGTGCCAAACACATGACTCCCTTGTAAAAGGAAATAAATATGTGTTTAAGTAATCAAAAACAAGTATCTGATTCCTAAAAATCAAGCCTAAATTCACTGGCTAAAGATCCTGGTAAGCTATGAGAAGTGCTTTGTTTGAGAAGGAGTTAGGATAACTCGCTCTCATTCTTTCAAGTTGCTATCCAACATACCAAGCATAATCCCACTACTTTACAGGTGGAGCCACATTGCAGCTAGTGACACAGACAGATGACATATTTATTAGCTTGTCAAAGCTTCCTCTGTTTATGGAAGACTCACCCAGCTAAACAAAACAGTCTGCTTCCCATTGGCTAATTGAGCTGGCCCCTGTTGAGAGCCTCAGCAAAGTGCTTGATGAGGCATAAAATGATGATTAATTAATTTACTGCTCAGTTGATCATCAAACTGAGAGGTTTATGATTCTCACAGCGGTCAACACTCTCTCTTCAATGTGCAACAGCATGAGCAGCCTTCACTCTGGCCTGCTGCTGCCTTTGCTATGACCTGAGATATGGTGGCTTAATTCAGGGGAAACGGAGAAAAATTAAGAGAAAAGTTTCAAAAGGGATGTACACAGCAGCCTCTTTTAGAGAGGCTTGTGAGTGCCAGAATGTTTCTCACAAAGGGGCTTTTCATATCTCAGCATTAATAAAAGCTACTTTGCTGGAGTTGGTTGTGTGGTTGGCTGGTTGTTTTGGTTCGATTAATTAGATAAGAAACTCCCAAAAAATAAGTTCCTTCTCTGATTACATGACTAAAATTCAGAATTAGAATGAAATGGTCTCTCGATATGAGACTATAGGGCTCTATAAAGGGCATAATAATTGCAGATATAGGTGTGCTAGAAGAGATCAAAATGCCAGTAGAAAAACTGAGTGGAGCTCTCTCTTTTTTATTCTTAGAGAAGAATTTTAGTAATTTAAAACTCCTTTAAAAAGATTCTTAAGGTTTGTAGGTTTAACAGGAGGCATTCTGAGTATTGTGGGTAGCACATTTAAAAACATTCAGAAAGCACATTTTTTCATTCGTATGCAGTTGCAGCTTGTGCACCCTCACCAAGTGTTTTGCATATGTTTTTATGTGTAAACTTTTAAATATTTACACTTAAGCTAATATACTGACTAACTTTTCCCTGAATGTTGATGCAGTATCCAGTTTATCCCTAATGTGAAGACAACTAAATTCTGCTTAGTTACAGTAATTTAATTCTAGAGTAATGGCACATGAATCAATATACATATAAGAAAATAATTTTATCCTGGGGACAGGCATGTTTTATACCGACCATTTGGTCTGATTTTACATATAATCAAGGTGGTGGGATGTGTATATTGGTATGTATATGCCAATGCAAACGTATTTAGAAATTTATTTTATCTCGGTTCTGTAACACTGTCCTAGGGTTGCCAGATGTACTGGAAAACCCCTGGAAATGTCTCCAAAATGTCCAAAGCCCTAAATGTTTCCCTGATTGGGGAATAAATTGTTTGTTAGTATAATGGGAAGAGAGAGTCAGTTTGCATGCTAAACTTTCCACCTAGTATGTATAACTCATTCTTAGATAGCGTTCTGGCTGGGAAGAACCAAGACAGAAAATGAAACTCTTCTTTAATATAACTTCAGTCCCTTTATTTGTCTCAAAAGAACAATGAGAACAATAAGCAAGCACGAAGAGGAATTGAGTTACTACAGTGACTACATCTTTTGTTTATGAACTAAGTTTGATTAACTCAGCCTTTAGGAAACTTCTTGTAGTTTAGATAAACCACTGGAAGCAGACTCTTTTTCTCAGAATAAGAGTGTACAGAAACATTAGTTTCCAACTTTACACAGAATATGCTCTAGTGTAGGACAAAAAGTCAGAATGAAATAGAGCTACAAAGCCAGTAAATTCTGATAGATCAATTTCATGACAACAAGAAAAGGAAAGGAAAACAGTGGAAGATAAGATGAAACATTGTGTTCCAAGAACCTGCACCTTTGTCAAGGAATGATAGAAGTCTCACTAAGCAATGTAAATAACAAGATTACAGGGACTTATTTAAATAAAACAAATTTTAAAACACAAATCATCATTTGGAAAAAGGCATGTTTAAAAAATGCATAGATGAGAAATTACTTTCAAAATATTTAGGAGCAGATATGGAAAAGTATTTAGTGTGAACATTTGTGACAATTTGACAGAGCAGGCTTATGTTGACTCTTGGGTAAATAAATAGTGTTTATATTGTGAGTCTTTAGAAGCTGAAGGCCTTTTGCCTCTGAGAGTGGGACTACTGATATTGCACAGATTGTATAAGAAGGAGCTCTGACAGCAAAATCATTATCCAGTCAAAGAGATAGTTCTACTTTTACCTTCTGCTTTATCCTCATATTTCCAGATTTGCAAAGCATTGCTGAAGAGGTCTCATAAGAATGAGAGGGAACTTAGTAACTTGCCCAGACAGGAACATAGGCAACAGAAAAGGTAGACTTAACTCTGTCATGATCAGATATTTGTTGTTGGCTGTTTATGGTTCTTCTAGGCATCTTTTGCTCTACTTTATTTTGCTACTCTGAGTTAGAGTAGCCACAGAATGGAAGCTCTATCTGCAATGGACATTTTCTGCATAAAAACTTGTCCTCCTCTGATATTTCTGATTTTTCCCCACTGTTCTATGTCCTATCATGATCTAAAATTCATCATTCTGTACCAATGTCTGCTTTCTCTCATACTTCTTTTTACGATCCCCTTTTGAGGCTCTGTATAAAGATGCATAGTGCTTCATTTTTTATGGCTTCATAAAATGTAATGGCAAAAAACCCATTAGCTAATCTGGTTGGCTACCTTTGAAACATGGGCTGTAGAATTTCACCTGGTTATCCTTGCACTGAGCTGAATAATGTGTACTTGACTGAAGCGTATCTTCCAGATGGATATCTAGTTTTGATTTGAAGACATCAAAGGCCACTTCCCTGACAGTTTTGAAAACATCAAAGAGTATTGAGCTTATGGAAGATAAAAGAAAAATGAGCTAATTGCCTGGATGCTAAAGGGAAATTTACAGCAAATATTTTGGTCCTATTCTGGCTTTTAAAAATCTGGCTTTCTGGAAAGTCTACAAGCCATTATTACTCACATATTTTAAAATGGCATTCTTTTTTTTTTTTTTCTTTTATTTGGATCGAAGCCTCACATGGTAGAAAAACTGCTCTTGAGGAAAAAAAAGGAAAACAATCCAAGATCTACCATAGTTCAACACTGGCAGCCTTTTTAAAGAATAGGCTAAAACAGAAAAAATTTAAATGCATGAATTTGAGTGAAGAATATATCATACTCTCTTAGTTAAACCATAAGATAAGGGCAAGGGCAAGGGAAGAGGTGAAATCATGATCCAGCCATCTCAAAGGGATGTATAATGTGCCTTTAAATACTGCTTTCTGTTCTCATTCTGTCATAGTAAAATTAATGTTCATATAATTTCCTTCTAAAGAGGGTTTTCTTTTCCTATTCTTTACATTAATTTAATTTTTTAATGTAAATTTTACATTTTTAAAAATATGTCACATGTTCTACTTTCCTACTAGAAGAAATGAATAATGCTAAGAATACCATCCTGACAAATTTGATTAGCTAGTAGTATTGTAGGTCAGGCACTTTTCCATGTAGAAAAATTTCAATTATGTTTAAATTAAGCATTTGTATCTTATTTTTGGCCTTTTTTGAGAGCATTCAGTTTTGTGCTTGGATAATCAATTAAAAATTTTTTATATTTTATGACTGAAGTGTCTGTCAGAACTAACTATCTTCAATAGTAGCTGAAGCATCACCTGTTAGTTGACATGTGCACAAGGACGTACCTTGTGCTAGGTATATCAAATATCAAATATTTCCTAGCTTGGAGATATTTGATAAAAATAATTTTGATAACAGGTTGAATTGCACCATTGAAAGAATTAAAGAATTATCAATACTGTTGAAACCAGAATTAAGAATATTGTAAAAATTATTTTTCACAGAGAGAAAATACATGGCACTTAAAACAGCATGAAACTCTCCTAACAACATGACTGAGAAGAATGTAAGACCTTTCCTACACACTTATTTCATAGATTGGCCTCAATGAACTATTACTTACTGTAGCAGTCACAAAATAAATTAAAATAAAGATTTTTAATTGGTTTTGCACTGGAACGTTTTATCTTCCCAGAATATGATCATTCTTCAGCAAGGAAATACTCATGATACTCTAATAGTTCATAGTTTATGATAATGATCTAGGGAGAGCTCACATTAATTAAAAATAACCATTGTTAAACCACATTTTTCTGGCATTAGGTTCAGCCATGGACTATGGACAGCTCCTGGAAGAACAAATTCCTTCACAATCTTTCCCGGGCTATGTTCCTATAACAAAGCCATGTGGGCATGGCAAAACCTCAAAATTTTATCAGATAGCTCTATCAATTGATGGATTTGTCATTAAATATCTGCTCTGGTACATCCTCCTGCCCTCCAAGCATGCAATATTCAAAAGGCCACTGTTGATGCTAAGACTTAATCTGAAGACTTATTTCTTGTCCACACACACTTATCAAGGTGCAACCCATGCCTGTTGAGAAACACAAAGGACTTTGACATATTTTGCTGCACCTGAGAATTTTTGATAGGTACACATGTGGATACAGGCATACGCACTTCTCTTCCCATGCATGTGTAAAACGATTATAGGATAAAGGTCCTGGATCTGTAATTAAGTAATTGTTGTAATTGTAGTTAATGCTATTGAATCACTTTATAAATGTTAAGTGCTACCATACCCTTTTGCATCCTTATCTTTTTGCATCCCTCGTGTCCATGTGAATAATTCCAAATTGATTCTAGTCCAGTTTTTCTTTGCATGTTACATCCATGTAGTAAGTAAAAGAGCGAACCTTGACATTGAACTTGGTAAAACGGTTCCTTCACAAATTCACAGTAAAACCTTCTCTTTGCCAATATATTTTATGGTGATTGTTTAATCAGCCAAAACCCTCATTCACAGCATCATCCTCTTTAAATATAACATTCAGTGGGTTGAAAAATGTCTTCCTCAGTCACTGAACCAAACTACTTATCTTTTAAGAAATTTAACCCATTATTTATTAATTATTTTGTTGGAGCTGATACCAGAAGAAGTGACAGTGAAAAAAGGGTAGAAAAGACACAGCTCAGTCTGACTTAGGAAGCACTGATTGAATCCACAAGGACATATCATGCATTCTGATGTGAAGGAATGAGTAGGATGAGCAAAATGAGATGAGAAGTGAAATATATTATTACTATCATAAAGAACTAGTCTTATGCCGTTCTGGAAAAAAAAAAATCAAAAAACATTTGGTATAGAAGTGATCCTGAATAGAGGTTACCAAAAAAAGGCTATTTCACATATATTCATGAACTGTGCTATTAAACCTTCCACACTCCTTTCTATTCCTGTTTTAATATGGAATCTGTAAGATATAATAACATAAAACTAAAATCAAGGCATGCAAAAAGTGATGTAAAAATCTATTAATTGAAGTAGATTTTAGATAATCAACTGACATACCTAATTGCTCAAAGCATTTCTACTGCACGGAGTTTCCCAATCTTCTTACTTCCTTTCAGTAAGATTATCAGGACAAGGATGATACCTGATGACTACTACAAGACCACTTTCTAAATTTCTTCCCTATTTTTCTTAAATAATACCAGTCCATGAACCAGGACTACACTTTGAAAGGCACAATGCAGTAGAAAATTTTGCTTCAGAAGCTGTAAAACCCATGATACATTATAGACAGAATATAACAGTTCTTTCCAGCCATGAATGCAGAGCTGGTTTAATAAACAAATGTTTTCTTAAACTGATGAACACCTTGCTGGGACAGAACAAGACACCACCCTAACAGTCCTTGAAATATTTTCATTATATAGTCTTGATGATCCATTTGTAATTTCAAGCAGATTTGATTGGGGTTTTTTGCCTGTCATTTCATTAACTACCTGGTACCTATTTTTCCACCCCTTTTTACTTTTTTTACTTTTTTTTTTACTTTTTCTTTTTTCCCTTTTCCTTTTCCTTTTCCTTTTCCTTTTCCTTTTCCTTTTCCTTTTCCTTTTCCTTTTCCTTTTCCTTTTCCTTTTCCTTTTCCTTTTCCTTTTTGTAGGATGACAGTCTCAGCCCCCCAACAGAAAATCACAAGTCTTTGGTTTTTATACAAATATCTTGTGCTTGCTGTTGTCAGTGTTTGAAGACACTAAGATGCATTTATTGTCAGCAAAAGAAGAAAACATATATAATTATAAAATTAAGTTTCAGAAAATAATCAAGTTTCCTCACACAACCAGAATATGAATTAGATATGTTTAGCTCTAAACCTCTCCTCCCCATTATCCAGCATCAGATTGAAAATTTTATTTTGAAGACAAATTTGTTCCTTGTAACTTAACATCCCCTCAAGTGTAAATTTTGGTGTGGATCTTTGTTTTTCTTTGTTTCACGCTTTATCAATTTTTTTTAACAACGACTAAAATTATAATGAATGCAATTTTGTTAAAGTCACAGTCTTTGGGAACCATCTTGGGAGGTGTTTACTAAGACTAGACCTCCATATTTGTCACAAAATAAATGCATATAAAATCTAAATAAACTGCTATGAATTCAGTTAGACACCAAATTAGATTGCTAAGGTTTTTAAAAAAATTTAAAAGATCAAAATATTATATTTAAGCTTAACACTTTTGTTTAATCCATTTTCCCAACCATAAATACTTATATGCTTTCATTCTGCTTTTCCATGATCCTTTTAAATTGGAAAAAATTCCTAAATAATCCTAATTAAAACATATCAGGTACCAAAATTCTTCTCAGCCTCAAATTAATTTTCTTCTACATATATTTTGATCATTGATCACCATAAGTTTCAAGAGAGTGGGTAGCAGTTGAGAGTTACAGCTTCAGGTAGCAGAGCTTGGCTATGCTCTACTGTCAGAGGCATAGATACTTTCCCAAAAGTAAGTCTTAAAAGACCTATCAAAGCCAATGAAATAAGAAAACAAATAACACTGTAAATTGAAAAGAATAAGTGTAGTGTTTAATGAGCACTTATAGACCAATAACCTGCAACTAATGTAACTATAGATTTTTGCTTTGGCTATTCATAGCTCTAAATGGCAGTCATTTGAAGCTGTACAGAAAATAGGGTGAAGTGATGGCTAACAGAAATGCATTTTATTAAAAACTAAATTAAATAAGACTAAATTGGAAGGAGATGAAAAAATCTGCTTAGTTTAATGCATCCTTGGCTGTTTGTATCGCTCAGTCTTGATGGTCTTTTAACATGTAACATTGTGAGGTCAAAATATCAGAGCATTTTTTTTGCCATTGCCAGCATTTCTGCAGAAACCAGAATTTAGTTTGATACTTTTTACAAATAACCTGTAAGCTAGAAATGCCCTTAAATGAGTAAGCACCTGACCTTCTAAAGCCATCCAATAACAAGAAATGTGTATTGCAAATTGTACACTCCTTATATGGGACTGGACTGCAAAAAAATTTTATTTGCAATGCGTATTAGCTCAGCAAGGATAAGACACTTCCTGTTTTAAATAAGAGGTCTCCTTTTAAATAAATGGTCTCATGCCTTTTATATTGGAATATAAATAAATTTTCACCAGCTTGTTTTTTTCCAGAATCAAGGGGAGGTTAGAATCTCAAGATGTAGCCATAGGAAAGATCTATTAGATCACATAGGCCAAACAGGTTTTCTAAGATGATGTAAACTGCTGATCATAAATACAAGAAATGCTGCACTTTTACAAGATCAAATTGAATTCTTTATTTCTGTTAATGTAACAAACTCGATTCAAACATTGTAGGGCTGACTAAGTCTCCATTATAAATTTGTGCAAACCATGAAGTAAAGCCAGGCATCATAAGTGTTACCAACTATCTCAGTATCAGATGTGATATAGTCAAATAAATGCCTGGGATAAAAATGCAAGATTACTCTGGTGATGGAGCGACATGCTGGAAAAAAATGGTATTTTTAATGCATTTTAGATTTATTTCAGGGAACTTTTAAGTTCCCTGAACTTAAGTTTTTTGGCTTTTAATGCTTAAAATTTTAAGCATTAAAAGCCAAAACCTCAAGAAAGAGATTTTATCCAATCAGCTATTTAAATGATTAAACCTAGATGTTTTTTGGGAGTGAGAACTCTTCTTATTAACTTTCTGTGCACATTTATTGCTCTGGAGAATGTCTGTGTGGGGCCTGCCAGGTGTATATGGATGCCACATCAATAATCCTTTTACCTACAGAGCTCTGGTATATGTAGAAGAGCATGGTCTGGAGGCTGTTTTCCCACTGAACTTGCAAAACTGCAATATGGAAAGCTGCTTGAGTTTATTAGATCATAAAAAACTCTGATGAGTCTTTGCTATGGGAAAGAGAAGTTAGGCCTCTCTGATGAGTTCAACAAAGCAGGAATGCAAGCATGTGTTGAATATGTAGAGCTTGCTGATGGGAAAATCAAGTTATGACTCAGCAGCAACTGAGCAATTGATTTGACCACCTTGCTTTGGACTCCTGGCCCTTGTGGTTTGGAATTTGCTCTCTTGATGAATAAAAAAAAAAAAAGCCTTTTCCTTCCCTACTAACGCTCTGAAACAACCAAAGAAAAAACAAATATAAGACAGGCAAAGCACTGCTGGGAGTTCTCTTCTTGTTTGTCCTACTCTAAGGATTCAGAGTTAGATCTGTGCTCATATAGCACATCAAGATGCAGCAAAGAGCACATTTTCACAGCAATTCTCTCCTCCCCTTGAGAATATGCAAAATTAGAAGATGTAGGATTTGGGTGCACCATTGCTCTGACAGTGAGGTTTGCTGTCAGGCAGTTGTGACATCACTTTGGAGTAGCGATGGACAATGAATACCTGACCAAGGTTCCTCAGGGATAGTGCTCAGAAAATCACAATCAAAGCCAGAATTCCTGGGGCAGGTTGCCACTGCAGCTGTGTTAGAAGAAGAGATGATCACCACTTTACCTGTCTCTGCTGTAACTACCATAGTGCATTTTCTGAGGGTGAAGAATGAGGCGGGATTTCAGAGGTACTTAAAGAGGTTGACCCGCCATGCCATGAAGAAGGAAAAGAAAATAACTGCTTCTGAAATTCCCATAAATCTCTTGATCATTCCTTGGAATTTTATCTGTGGAAACCAGAAATATGTAAAGAAACTCTTTGCAAACTGCAGTAAATAATTTCATTTTAAAATATGTCAACATTTTAATAAAAGTATTGTTTGTCTTTTTTCCCCAGCACATACAATAGACCATGGCTTAGCTATGAAAACAATTCAGTAATTCTGAATTTGCACATTTTTAATTCAATCATGGCTTTCATCTTAGAGTTGCTTAATATAAATCCTGACGAGGAGGGAGAACAAGAAACAAAAACTCTAAAAAACGAGCCACGCCTAGTACACTAATGCAAAAATTATGAGTCAGAGTATAGTTTAAGGTATACAGCCACATAAAAAAATAAATTGAATTTTTTAAAAAATTTGGAAATTAAAAAAAATTTGAGAAAAAAGGCAAAAAAATATTAATTGAAATTAAAACAACCCCAAAGAGTGGGTACACTGCTATTTGTCCAGAGGGCAATGCAGGAGATCTACAGAACTTTGGAGTTTGAGTTCAATTTAGCTGCCCTTGGAGCTGGGTAACTTCAAGCTCTGGGATGCAGTGTAATTCAAGAATGATTGGATCAGGAATAAAACTCAGATAACTTCTTTCTCTACAAGTGTGCTGTCCAGTAGGTTACAGTAATTAATTTTTACCCTCCAGTTCCACTAATGTTGATTTGTCAATGCAAACGTAGCTTCCAACACAGTGCAGAACACTTACCCCGGCAAATCCTATGAGTGAGTAATTACAGCTTTCTCTTGAGAAATCTGTATTGTAGGATGAAAAGTGCTTGGGCAGAGACTGGCAGACAAAACAGCAATGAGCTGACTTTTGTGTCCTATTGCATGGGAGGAGGTGACTGGTTCTTCCATACCTGTAAAACCTTGTGTGAATTAATTCTCTAATTAGCTTAAGGGTAATTCAGGGCAGTGGTTTCAGATGTGTCAAACCCTGGAGAAGGATCCTATTCATAGTTTGATAGCCTGCATTACAGGTTCCTTGTTCAATAACTAGTACAACCAAGTTGTGATGCAGGGAAAGGCAGACAGAAATATTCATAAATAACTCCCCCTCCTCTGAAACCAAATTCTATCAAGGAGAGAAATAATTTCCTGAACCCACAAGTAAGGTGGAGAAAAGCTTATAAAAACTTATATAAATTTACTCAGGCCCTGAGACTGATCTTGTCCCCAAAGTATATCCTGAATTATTCTTTCCAAATCTGCTCAGCTATAATTTGGCCAGGAGATACAAACTCCTCTCTTGCTTTGGTATCTGTAAGTAGTTTTATCAGCTTTATTAGTGCCTGTGATCTTGTTCTTAGGCACCTATTTCTTCATTTTTAACCACATCAGGAATTCAGGAAGCTGAATTTAAAAAATCTTTGGCATTCCTGTTGTTATAAGACATAGAATACTTATCATTGTAGCCAAATGTGTCAGAGCAATTCATAAGGTGATGATGGACCTTGGAATAGCTCCCAAAAAAGCCACATCCAGTAGACATAACTAACTTCAAAAGCAGGAAGCTGGGAGAAATGTAATAAACTTTTAATGAAATTGGGTTTTTTTTTAATGTACAGACTACTTTCTTGGTTTATTTTCTTGCCGTGGAATCCAATTCAACAGTAACACACTGGCAGAAGGAGATTTCAAGAAAAAAGAAAGAAGAAACTACTTTTAAAATTTTATACATGAAGATATAAGTGAAACAGGCTCCCTGGAGAAATGGTTGCAGCACCAAGCCTGACAGAGTTCAAGAAGAGTTTGGAAAATACTCTCAGACACGTGGTGTGACTCTTGGACGTGTGCTGCGCAAGGCAGGAGCTGAACTCAGTGAGACTTCTGGGTCCCTTCCAATTCTGCTTATTCTGTGATTCTGTGGCACAGGGAAATTAAAGTGAGCTTCAAGGTGTTGGAGGGTGGGAGTTGAGGGAAGGAGAGCAGTGAGCTATGACAGTGATTAGAGAAGGGAAACTGAAAGGAATCACAGGACTTCCACACAAGCTTCTCCACAAGGCTCCACAGAACAGGTATGGTCCTGCCCCTTCCTCAGCTGCCTTCCTTAGCAATATCAAGCCATCAGAGCTAAATCTACCATCATAATGCCATTTCTATAAATTCAGATGTTGTAAGGGCATTAAATATGGGGTCTACCAGTATTTTAAACCTGACTTGAGGAGAACGTTAAGCCATGGCTTGTAAAGGCCTAGCTTTGTTTTAATGTAAATAGTGGAGTTTTGCATACCTGGGAATATACACCTGTTCTGGTTTTTCCCATGTTCTCACAAAGGAGTCAATCCAACACCATTCTCACTGGATCAATTTTTCACAATGAGTTTATTCACAATTCATAAATAATTTTACATTACTATTACCCAAAGTATGCACTTAACATTCAGAATAATAAAAGGAACAATAAAATCTATTCAAGATAAACTTTATTCTAATTCTTAGAATTCCAAAGGACTATTTGGTTTCTGAAATCTGCCTTATTGCTTAATAATCAAAGTCAAAATAGCTTTCCATCACAGACTGGTGCTGTCAAAGCATCATTGTACCATAAACCCTAAAGCCTTATGGTAAAGAATGGGGAATGGTATACAAAAAAACCAAAACAAAACCAAACAAAAAATACCCAAACAAACAAACCTGCAACCCAGTAAGACTGGGGTGGAGAACACCCCAGTGGTGCTTCTTTGCCTTCCTTTCCAAAGAGAAATCAACTTCAAATGCCTTCAATAAATGTACTTAATGTAATGCAAGATATTTAGATAGTCCAAATCAAACCACGTACGACTTTATAGGTCAGTTCTGTCTTAAGTTCCACCAGGGAAGCAAAAGGTATAGATTTCAGGAGTATATTCACCATTTGTATCTTCTTTTCAGAAAGAGAGACCAGCTACTTCATCATTTTAAATATTATTAAAGTGAAACTTAAAGAAATGCAATCAAAATAGGGATATAATTTACAGGTTTCTCCAAAACAAGCTTTACTGATAGTCTCAACTGGAGAAGAGAAATTTTTGTATCAGTGGCTCTTCTGCTTCTCTGATACCACAATCTGGCAATCAATACTTTACTCTTCAAGATGGCCAGAAACATTTAATTTTTAAAGGATCTATGATGCATCTTTATGCTGTATAGGTATCTGTAGTGATATTTTGTAATATTTTTACTTTTTGAAATTGTTTTTAAATGTATGTATGTGTGTATGCATGTATTTTAAATTTTAAATAACAGAAGCATAGTAAAGATGTATTGTATTCTATGAATAAAATCCACATTCTGGTGCAAGCTATGCCAACAAAATGCATTTCTATTGTGTTTACTATACAGTTATTATCCATTTATTATTATTATTTTTGTAATATGTGGTTTTTTTCCTTACTCTTTCCTTAAAAAATGAAAGTGTTGGTTTTTTTAACTGAGGATGATACGGAAAAAGATTGGTCATGGTTGTGATTCCAGATTTATCCATAGGATATGCATAAATATCCTAATATTTAAATTTTTTGTACACAATTTCTTGTGTACAATAAAATTTAAATATTTATTGCTTATTTAAATATTTCTTGCTTGAATTAAGGATTTGAACCTTCCTAACAAGGGAGTTTCAGATTATTTTTTCTGTAGATTCCCAGTAGACAAAGACAAAGAGATTTACTGTAAGAATAGACTGACACAGGTCATAGCAAGAATGACGAGCAGGTAAAGAATTTCTCAAACATTTAAATAATCACAGAAGCATTAATGTGCAAAGCACCCTGCATCTACTGAAATTACTGTTACAGTATACACTTTGAAAACATCACAAAAGCTTTTCTGTGTCCTTTATGCACAAATGTTTACACTTATGCCTGTGTGCATCTCTGTGAGTGAACACAAATGGAAGTATAGTAACTGACATATATGTTTGCTTCCTGCAAACACTTCAGAAAGCAAACCAACTAGCAGGAGTGTTTACTAATTCAAAAACTCCACATGAGAACTGCTGAATATGGAGACTGGCTTCTTAATTGCAGTTATGCAGCATGACAGTCAGATTCTAACTTTTACATATGCGCAATTAACTAACAGCAGGATCATCCCATCCTTCAGCCAGTCTGGTCAGCTGCCCAGAGATGCTAAATCAGAGGGGTGGTGTGCCTGGAGCACTTTCCAACACAGTCTCTGTTACACTGGTTGTTAGCTACTCACATACAAGGGGGAGGATTAACAGCATTGTTTTTTCCACAGTAACAATCAAAACAACTTGGGACAGGGCTGGGTAACTATCCTGGCACATTGGGGTGGTTTGTGTCAGATATTCAATGCTGACAAAAAACAAACTTCATATCAATGAGCAACAGGCCTAATAATCAGAAAACACAAGGAAGGGCAGAAAGGGATGATTATGGGACTGGAGCTAATGCAGAAAGCAGCCTTAGGACACATCACAAAAGCTTCTATAGACATTCTTGGGGGTATTCTGTGATGGGCCAAAACCCATGGCACAGTATTTGCAGCAAGATTGAGAAGAATTCTGTTGTTCTAATAACTGATCTTGGAAATTATTCACTAGGTTATCATTGTGATTTTGTTTTAGAAGTCTAGTAAAATATGTTCAGCTAATTGCTCAAGTAGACATTGGTTCTTATTAAGTGACAGAGCCAAAGAAAAGTAGGCTAACCCATTTGTGAATTATGATGAGGCTTGCATCCAAAAGGCTTTGGAAGGGAATAATTATGAAACGTCTGTCATTTCATCATAGCAGTCTGTCTTCAATCAAAGCATGTTGTAAATAGAAGTGTTCAGAAATTATCAAAGGAAACAAAGTTTTGTCAAAAAATGCTACTTCATACAGTCTGAAGTCCTTCATTTAAAACATCTTGGGTTCAATGAGGTTTTAGCAAACTCAAGACAGAGTTCAAAGAGAACCCTGCCTGGATCCCTGCAGAGTCTGCCTGGGCTACGGACATTGGAAACAGCCACCACAGGTCAGATCAAAACTAAATTAAAAAAAAACTTCCAGTGAATTTGGAATCCCAGTTTTGGGCCAATTTTGTTTATGAGGTATTTTTACTGCTATTTAAAAAAGATATCTAGCAGCTACAGCTCAGGAGAGAGTTTTTATAGAACAGATTTTTATCTTCAAGAAGAGACACATAAATGATTTAAAATTAGAAGAATATGACTAAAATGCACATTTTTTTTCTGCTATAATCTCTAAAGAGTCTCTGAAAATAAAACAAATTAGCCTACAACTGACTTTTAAATAACGCGTGCATTAAATACATATATGAAAAATAAATTTCCTAGTGTTACACATTCCTGCCTCACAGCATTTGATTTGCTATACTTGGTGAATTTTGTAAAAAGAATTACATACTTAGTGTTCATGACCAAAATGTAAAGGGAAAACACAAATTCCTGCCTGCATAAAGTATGAGTGCAGTGATTTTACACAAATATGTTCAGAGTCACTTCCTATTCAGGAGATAAATGTATAAAATCTTAGAAGATAATTTTTCCATATTTTGGTTTCTTTAGAAAGTCAATGATTTCAGGTATCTCTTGATACCACTAATAAAGTGGTTTAGGGTTATAATATATATGGACTATGTATACAACATACATAAGTATGGAAATTAAAGTATCCAAATTAGTAGGTACATTTTCAGAAATGCAGAGCACTTGGTGGTGGTAAAAGTACTAAAATAGGCTTAGAATACATTACATTTGTTTCTTTCTTCACCAAAGTGACTGGCACACATACCAAGTATAAAGGATTTGTGTATCTTGTTGGAATGTTTCCTGCCTCAGATCATGCTGGCATAGCACATCATGCTATCATAGGAAGAGTCAGTAGAATAACCGAAGGGTACTCGCCCAGGCAAATGTTTTAGCATTATCTTCTTGTGCAACATACCTAACACAACACTGTCTTTAAAGCCCATAAAAGTTTTCAAATAGGTTTTGAAATCTAGATTTTTTTTCTGAGCCCTTCTGTCTGCACTAAAAATAAGAACAGTGGTGTGTTTCTTATCAACTTATTTGAAAGAGGAATCCTATTGAAAACTAAACTCATTTCAGTTACATGCTGAAATGACTGTGCTAAAGGGCCTTACTGTATAAATGGAGCACACAAGCCAAAAACAATACAAACGTTTAGCTGCTGGCTTTAGCCAGTCTCTTTCAGTGCAAATCATAATTGCTTTAGGACTTTCTGAATCCACTTTTGAATTCAAAGCTTCAGACAAATAATTGGATTTCCTGAAAACATGCTGAGCTATGTTGCTCTCCCTGTCTTGCTTCGTGTCCTCAGGGCTCCAGTCTCTGCTTTATATCAAGCTGCACCTAGTAGGCTAATTGGAGGGATGGGTAGATCACTCTGCATTAACATGTCCATCTGTATTAAATAAAATCTCTTCAACAGTCTTTGTCATCTTCACCAGAATTATCACTTCAGAGCTGAAAAAACAGGAAATCAAGTAAAAGTGTCTGTGTAATTTACCAATGGCTCTGGTGTCTTAGCCCTGTAGACCTATGATCCAAGCCAATTATATACTAGCTGACTTATTTTTACAGTACTTTGACATTGTATACTCACTTCATGTGTCTCACTGACTGCAGGGCAGCTCTAAATATGCTCTGGGCTATCTGCCTAGACATTTCTTGCTCTAGGTAAAATACAGTTGAAACACCATTTGAGTTTGATCTGTGAGGCTTGTAAATATGTAATATCAAAGATTAAGCCCTTCAGTTTCCCAGTATTGTGACAGGTGTACAAAAGATATCATATTAACAAATGAGGTGTGGCTTTTTTCATTGTTGTTGTTTAACATCAATAGCATATAATAAGCTGGTGACACTTTTTTCCCCACATTTGTGTAAAAAATAAATAATTAATCTACAGTGTCTGCTGAGACAGAAACCCAAAAAGCAAGACCAGCAGAACCAACCAAAAAAAACCCCAACAAAACCAAGCCCAAAGAATCCACCCTGCATTAATTGCTGATGATATGTCTAGGGTCAGGTTTGTACTAAGAGTTCTCCTGGCATAGCTGTGTTCAGATTCTGAAATTATTTGCACCTTCTGGCTGACCTCATTGTGTTGGAAAACACTAAACGCCAGTACTACGAGAACACAATATTCCTCTAAGGGTGGTTTGGATGGTTTCACTTAAGGAATTCAAAGAAATGGCACAAGAATGCTGACAAACATTCTTGTCTTGTGTCTCACAGTTTGATGCACTGCTCGCTCCTTAACATGCTACTTGCAGCCCCATTTGCCACTGTTAGAATCTTTTTTTCTCTCCTTTCTGTTCCAAGTCTCTCAGACAATGGTGACACCTCTCTCTAGCCTTCACAGAAACCAGATGTCTTCTGCAACCTCTGTCTATTAGCTTGATGGTATTTGACTTACAGTTCTGCTGCTTTGAGGACTTCTTCTTTTCTTTTATTTTTTTTTAATGAGTTGTTTATAAAGGTTTCCATGTTGTTGGATTCTAACATATTGTACTTCCAAAATGGCAGGAGACACTTCGCATAGCTGCAGCAGAAGAGTTTTCAATACTGCAAAAACAGTATACATTAAAATTTTAATGTGCAGAAGCATATGTATCTGAGCATCTTTTTCATTTTATTTCTCTTCTGGTCTCAGTCTGCAATAGTTTATGGCTGGTTTTGTCTCCTACAATTTATATTCCATGATATATCCTTAGAGTCTTGCTGGATAAGAGCACAGGACTAGTGCCAGAATTCTGCCATCTGTCAGTGGCTAGGAGGGGGAGCAGGGATACTGCCACCCATGAGACAGTATGCATCAGCAAACCACAAGTCACTTCAGGGCTTACCCTCTCCTCTACACCAAATCTGAGCATAACATAAACCCCTTACCAACCCTTTTGAACTCCACAAATTAATTTTCCCCACATTGAAAAGTGACTATACTTTCTTAGTTTGTCATGTTTCTTAACCAGTTTTTATTTATGGAAAAACTTACTTTATTTTGCTAAGGCTACTCAGTTTCCTTCACATCCTGCCTAATGCAGGACTTCCTCCTCTGAGAGAAGATCCTCAGCAAGCTTTTCTTTTGGCACTATGGATGTTTCTTACTCTTGGTTTGGCACAGCTGGGGCATTGTTACAGTCTCTGCCAATTATGGATGGATCTTATTACTGAGGTTAAGTTTTAACCCACCCATTCTCACCATCATTTGAAGATCTGTAATAATTTTGACAAACCTTAATGGCCATTCCAGATGCCCATTTATTGTGGAGTGACCCACAAACTATCACATCACAAATGGTCACAAAAACATACTCACCATCTGTGATGATGTTTGAGTTTTGCATACAACTCCTGATACATAAACCAGGGATTTAGTTATGCTTTGTAGTAGAAAAGTTGGCCAAACCTGGAATTAAATCTGAATATTGAACAGAATATAGCATTTTAAATCTTTAAGAAGTGATATCTTTTTTTTAGGAACCAAATTTATTCTGAGGAAGAAACCCTCTGTGAAAAAGGTAGCTATAACCATTTGATCAGACTACAGTTTCACCTGTAATTATTCCATTTTTGTACAGATAAGAACTACTATGATGAATCTGAGAAAAAATAAATCTGAATCTTAGCACAGGATGGTAGGTTCACAGGATAAGACCAGTAGAAAGGCATCTCAGGAGGGCTCTGGTCTCACCTCCTGCTCAAAGCAAGGTCAGCTGTGAGGTCAGACTGGTTGTCTCAGTCCTTTAGCTGGTCTTACAAATCTTGAAATGCTCAAGAATTTGGCTTGCACAATCTTTGCTTGATTGAACCTCTCATGTTTCAACCCATGCCTTTGATTCTCATACATCCATTGTGCATCACTGAGGAGGGTCTGGCTTGATCACCTCCAAAAGCTGCTCTTAAGTGGTGGAGCTAGAATTAGTATTGAGTCCCCTTAGAGCTGTCTCCTCCCTGACTGAACAAATCCTATTGCTCCAGCCTCTCCCTAAAGGGTGAGTGCTCCAACTTCTGATCATCTTTGTGTTTCCCATGCTGCACTTGAAGAGAAGGAAAGAAAAAAAGTAATGTACCTGGGCTACTGGCTGTAGTCCTGTTGCTGTAACCCAGGATGCAGATGGATAGATGTATAGATTACAGCTCAGAATAGTGGAAGTGTTTGAGCTATGGATTCAAAGGCTTGTCCCTTCATGGCATGAGCCCTTTAGGGCAAATACTGCTTAGCTGTTTCAGAAACAGCAGTATGACCAGTGACTGTACCACTTGCAGTGGTTTTAAGTCCCACTCAGTAAACTTGTTTCAGTCTGTAAAGATCTTTAAGTCCTTCTCTTTGATGACTGCCTTGTGCTAAAAGACGTTCCCTGCACAAACAAATGTTTGTGACTAACATCTAAAGGTTGAAGCAGTAAAACATAACTTGACTTGAAAATGTGTGTGCTGAGTTTTGACTAATGACAGCCTGGTTAACGTGGAATTCTCTTCCATAAAAGTGAATCAGTTGTAAAGTCTCTCCATACCTATTTTTTTCCTGGATCAGATTTTTCTCCTAATGGGATTTGTATTGAAAGAAAGCGGGTAAAGACACTCTGCCGAATTTTATCTACAAGTTCATGTTCACCTTCTTGTGAAATTGAAGTGACTTGACATACAGAAAAGGTTTTATGTGGCTCTTTATAATATGATCATCCCTCAAATGATGAATGGACCATGCCAGTGGCAAATATTTAATTTGCGTAATTCTTTATAGAAGTATTTGGTTTTACTCTGGGTTAAGGCAAAAACCTACACCCAAGACACTACCTCTTGGGCCTTGGATTATGTTTAAGTTTTCATTTTAAAAATTGCTTTTAGACCTTATACTTTGATGTTAAAGATGGAAATGCAAACATTTTCTTGACACTGTAGATATGTAAGCAAGGCTACAGTCAGGAAGAAACCCTCAAACCTCATGCTTGTGCTGGAACAAATCAAGCTCAGTGACATTTAAGGAGGAGGCTGCTTGCTTTAGGGAAAAGACTGGATAGTCCTTATTGGAATGACTTGGAAGCCCACAGGGCTCTGCTCTTCTGCTTTCTCATGACCCTGTGTAAATCAGCATTTTATGACTATTCTAGGCAGAGGGCATTTAACTGTTTCATTAAGAGAAGGATGATTTTCTCCTAGATTTAAAAAAAAACATTGTTGGCTTTGCATCAGAATAAACATGTTGAAGATTCCAGATGCCTGCAGCCAGTTAGCATTTAAGCTATAAAATCCTTATAGACTTTTGGCATCAAGCCTTATAGTTTTTGTGGGAAAGGAAGAAATTGTATTGCTTTCCTTCTTGCTATTTCATTTATATCACAGAAATGGAATGTCTTTCACAGTTGAATGTATGTACTTCTGTAATTTTTAGATGTAAAGCCAAAAGGCCCCTGTGATTTCTAAATGTAGTGCAGCCAAGCTTCTCTCTAGGCTCTTCCAAAACCTACCAGGACACTGTTCAGGCCAGAAACCAATGGATAACTGCTTAAAACCCTCTGCCCATTAACTTAGAGAAAATATGACTGTACTGTTGAAGTAAGGAGACGTTACCTTTGTTGTCCTAACAGGAATGTATTTTGCAAATCTTTCTTTAAAGTCTTTGTAAAATGACTTTTTATCAATCTTATGTCTTTTGGATGCTGAAACTAACCATAGCTGGCAACCATGAACTATTTACTTTTGACAAGAGGACAGAGAAATGAAAATATAGTTTGTTTGCAAGACACAGCCAATATACCTGAAGAAAAAACATTCAAGACCTGATTTAGCCACCAGTGCTTTAAATGGAGCAATAAAATATCAACCTATTGTGCTCTTTCAAAGATGAAGGTGGGAGGTAACCTTGGCACATGCATGAAGCAATCGTTTTCAGTTCTTTAAGCTCTCTGAAAAATGTGCAACAAGTCATTAGAAGATGAACCTAAAAAAATTCAAGTTGGAAGGCTATTTTTTTTTTAAAGGAAGGATAATTAATTGTTTGAGAAGCCCTCCTCAATACATAATTGTTCAGTTGCTCAGTTACACAAAGTTTCTAAAGGGTGCTCCTGGAACCCTGGACACAGTTCAGTAATTACAGTGGTAGATCCAACTTTATAGAGTCTCATAATCTAATTAGAGGTGGGAAAATTAAATGGGCTTCTCCCACCACCATTCAGGTTAGAGATTGAACTCTAGATTTTGGAAGCAGGAATGCAGTAGGCTATGCAATATTAGGAATGATAAGGGGGAGATGAAGGACTAAGGTGTGATCTATAAACCTGAGGATACTGCACAGATAGGCAAGAGCAGTCAGATCAACCCTTGCAGGGCACTGGCAGAGGTGGCATCAGCCCACCCACAGAATGCTGTTGGGTTGGAGTGAGGGGGAGCCCAGAACCTGGAACAGGGCATTCTGAGCAAGAGTAGAGGCTCCCTGCTAAGGAATTTGCAAGACTTAGACACACAAAGCTATGGCTGATCTGCTCCATTGTTGGTTGTTAAACATGTTTCAAAAGAGAAGCAGTTTTGGGGACTCAGACAGACTTCTCCCCACTGAGGTTTCTGAGCTCTGTTATTCTGTGATCCAAACTGCATCAGCAGAAATAGAAGGATAATTGGAATTCTGAAAACATTGTGACATTTTAAAATTTTCAGAACACTATTCGTCGTGTACGAGGTTGTTAGGTGCTTTTAGCAATGTTTTCCTTGTCACATTGCTAACTGTTCTCCTGTTAGCACAGGATGCAAGGAAGCTTATGGAAGTCTAATTTGAGACATTGTGCTCCTTGCAGAGAGAAAACACAAATACACACATATTAGCTTAGCCATGAGAATTTGTGACATCATATATTAAGTCTTCAGCAGAGACCACAGATTAACTGTAAGATTTACTTTGCTTAACACATGTGTTTTAAAGCTACAGCTTAACTGGTCATCACTGTCAGATTTAAATATTCAATAAACAACTCTTAACAGTATATTTTTTCCTTAGTGTAGACTCTTAGCAGCTCTGAGCAGGAAAAAAGTAAGGATTCAGCTGGTTGAATCTTCCTAACACCTGGTTATTTTTCAGAAGTAAATATGTATATATATTTAAGTTTAGCATACTTAATGTAATACAATAAATAGTAGATCAAGTGATTATGATAAGTATTTAAATAATTTTGTTAATGTGTATCCATTTTTGAGAACTTATATATTTTATTCTTGATTCCCTGAAGAAAAATTCTTAGCTTATTTGTGTTGCAATGAGAAAGGTACGTGCATCTCTTAATGAATATGTGTTTTACACTTATCTTGGGTTTTCCTTGAGGCTTTTTGTAACTTATGTCAAAATAAGATTTTACTGTAGATCTGAACTGAGTCTGCAACATGCTGTTCACTTTGGCATATATGTCAAAAAACATGGGCTAGATGTTGGATAAATCAGAAGGTCCACTCTAGGAATGTAACTCACAAGCTGCAGGTACTACTACTCAATAGTCATAGAGTTTATCTGAAGAAATGATCCCAAAATATCTGCAAGATACAGCACACAGGCCATTCTTCAGCACAGAAGCACAGATTCTTTTGTTCAACATGTTTACACCTGTAGTGCTGGACTCTTTTCTGCTGTAGGTGAGCCTCATAATATGCAATTAAAGTACAATATGTGAAAAAGGGTGCAGATCTTTTCTTCCTGTATTAAAGTGGAAGCCACACTTGAAGAGACGGGAATTGTTCCAGTTCAGATGGTTCACTGACTTGGTTTAAGATAGTGTAACAAAGGTGCTAGTAGGAGCACAGATAAATGCCTAGCCAGATACTGTTAAGAAAAAAGTTTTAGTAGCTTTTCTCTCCCACCCCAGAGAAATAACAGGTAACAGCTATGACATATATGATTGTGCTTTCAATGTAAATCTGATATTAATTCCCTTAATCTCTATAGAGTAATGTGATAGTTCACAATAGACTGGAGATATTTATATATGTGTCTAAATTAATCACTTTCGGATTCCATTATCCTAACAAATCTCTTGAAAAATATTCCTGGTATTAGTCTTTTGACAAGCTAGGTAATATTATTTAATTAAGAGTAACTTAGTTTAAAAAAGATATATTTAGAGACAAAGGAATTATTGGTCTGTAAGTGGCTTGCAACAAAATTTTTCATCCTGGAATGGATGAAATGGTTTCATTATATATAAGAGAATTTCAATTTATATTACCTAAAGAAAATTGTATGCATCAAAGTTCAGTTGGTATAAAATGCAGTTTGCCTAATGGAAGTTATATGAAAGAAATTAACAATTCTATGTTTTGTACTCATGTTGTCATAATCTCAGCTTAGTGCACTGTGCTCTATACAGCTGGCATCCATTGACAGAATAGGATGGGAAAAGCATATGTTCACAGCTGAGTGGAATTTGATCAGCTGGTGCCAAATTTAAACTACATGCACAATTTTTTAATCTTATTTTTTCACTCACAGTGAAATGATGATGCAAAACACAACACAATGACTTAGGCAAGCAGTTTTCTTTTTTCTTCCATTTAAAAAAAAACCATCAAGCATAAAAACAAAAACAAACAATCAATCAAACAAACAAAAAAACCCCCAAACCAAACAACTCAACAAACAAAAATGCCAGCAAAATAAGGAAGAGGAAAAAATAATAGATTTTTTCTGCTCAAGACATGACGTACTTTTCTCTCCTGTATGAAAGGCAGTTCTGAATCATAGGATTATTCTAGGAGATAAGGACAAAGATGTTCTATAGGATGTGCTCACGAGGGCTGGAGTCCGAGATGAGGGGATGGAAGCAGTGGTACCATCCCAAGTTTTGTCTGCAAACTAAATTCTGGCTGTTTGAGATGTCACCAGATTTCACTGTTAGAAATATGATGGTGTGCTCTCTTCTAGGTCCCTGAAACTTTCTCCTGCTCAGCAGGTATGGTTCAGGATATGGGACACATACACAGATGGGCTCAGAGTGTCCTGAATTTTTCAAAGGAGACAATTTCCAATCTCACTGTAAAGAAAAGTGATAAACAGTGATTCAGTAATGAACTATTCTATGGGTCTGAATGCCACTTATAAAATGCTGATCTGGGGGACATTTGTGTTGGCTTATATACACCAGTGAGCTCTGCAAAGTAATCCCTGTGGTTTTTCCTTCCTATAGGTTTTTCCGAGGGATTAGGAGATGAAGAGGTGCTGACGTTCTTCAGAACATCATCCACAAGTGGTCCAGGCTGAGCACTACACATCATATGAGTCCTTCATGACACCATCTGTTCTCTGTCTTCTATGTACAATCAGTAGATATAATTTTATGACTGGAAAAATGATGATTTTTTAAAATAAAGATACTTGTTTAGTATCTACTAAACACAAAGGAGACAGTAACTCAAAGTCTTAAAGATTTTCTTTCAAGATTTCAGGCTCAGATGCCTCTGCATTCAGTTAATTTCTTTTTTTCACAACCATCAGGGCCAGAGAGACTATTTCACCAGATGTAAACAGAAACTTTGGATAGAAACATGGCACCCTTAAATATATTATCAAGTCACAGACCTAATATGGGTGGGACAATTTTGAGCTTTGAAGTTAAAGAATTCCTAAAGGACTGGTAAGGCAAAATCAATTATTTAAAGAAAAAAACATGGTAAAATGAAAAGAAAGGCATGAGAGCTTTATAACAACACTGAGAAGACGTCTTTGAGAAGACTTGAGATTTATTGATTCACCGCAGTAGATACATAGAATAAAAAGGAAGAACCTTTGAAGCTGAAGGGAGTTCCTTTAACCACAGATCTTGTTGAATGTTTTTATTATGAAGCAAGGAGAAAATATGCTGATGGCATATTGTGCTGTCAACATGATGAAGGATTAAACTGGCCTAGAGGGAGAACGCAAATACCTTGAGACTGGAAGCAATGGAAATAGAAAGAAATACTATTACAAAAGTAACCTAATGCTTTAGGAGTAATAATATGAGGAATTTCTATAAACTTTTAATTCTGCGACAGGAAATAACAGAGGAAAAGAAATATATGAGTGCAAAAGTTGTTCACATTAATAACTTTCAAGCATGAGGTACGTTTGAAAAAGGTTCCCTTCAGTGTATATTGAGAGGTTTCCTTCAGTACATTTCTTGACTAACAAGCAAAAAAAAAATTAATTCAGAGAGGCCTCTTAAACTCTGTGCCTTCTTCTGGATGGCCACGTTCAACATAAAAAAGAAATAAAATATTGACATTAAAACATATGGAATGATAATCAGAGAAATGTTGGACCTGTAGCATAACAAAAGCCAAAATAAGCTAGATATGTGTCATTTAAGAAAAGGAAGAGTTGCAACTGTTATGGATAAACATGCAAGGGATGGAGATAAACACCGGGAAAGGAGAAGAGTCAAGTAGATTAAACGAGGTTGTCCACAAAGGAGCAATGAGCATATTAGCTGTCAAAGAACTGCTGTGTCTACAAAGAGAGAAGTTTTTTGCGAAAGAGGTTGGAAACAGCCCTATTTAGTAGAATTGGAGAGCTAAACTTATATTGAAATATAAGGTCATATGTATATATATATATACATATGTTTATATATATTAATATATTTTAAGATAAATCTTGGTCAGTCCACACAAAATATTTTGATGTCAGGAGACCTAATTTGATAATGTGATTATACTTAAATTTTCAGTTTTGGAGACTGTCCTGGGGTGACATTATGATGCTTGTGTCCCCATTCATCTGTTCTGTGCCTTAAGACCGGCTCTGAAGAGTGGAAGTTTTGTTTGGGTTTCCCTTATCAGGGACACAGAGACGAGCAGTACATAGGGCTGTTTTTTCACTTCTTGCTTCTGCTTGCTGTTTGCTTGCTCCCTTTGTTCTGCTCTTGCTTCTGCTCTGCTTTGGCCTCTGCTTGTTAGCTAGTTCTAGGTAAACAGTCCGCATCCCTTCCTGGACTGTTTCTCCTCTCCTGTTTCTGCGACCATCTCGAACCTGCTCCGGACTGGGACCCGGGAACGCCGAGGGTTTGCACTGTTCGGCTGCAGCAGCTGCCCCAGCCCGGAGGGACTGAGAGCAGAGCAACCACCCCCGAAAGAGACTTTCTGATTTTGTCATCTTTCTCAGAGCCGTGTCATCGGGTATTGTTCATTTTGTGTGCTGGGGGGTGCTGGGCCAGTCAAATAAACAGGTTCTTTCCACCTCTCTCCAAGGAATTTTTTCCCGAACCGGTTGGGCGGAGGAGCCGCGTGGGTTTTGCTTTCTGGAGGGGCCCTCCTTTGCAGATTCTTTAACAAATTTGCCCTAAACCGGGACAGAGACAGTATTAACATACTATATTGGCTAGTTAATAAGATCAAAGTTCTAATTTTAATGTTTTATAAAGTATATTAAAATTAAAATAAGTCTGCTAAAACCTTCCTCACAGGATATCTTCTATATGCCATGGTTTTATTTAGTAGAAATACAATTTTATGTGTTATTGTTTATATGGAGTAATGATTCCTAATACTAGAAGATAATAGGTCAAATTAATGGATATCAGATTTTTAAGAAGAATTTGTCCAAGGGATCGCTGCATCTTTTACTAAGTTTGTGAGGGATTTCAGTTCAGGAGCAGAAATAAACTTCTTGGATGATCATAAATAGTGAAGGTAGTGATCATAAACACTTCAGAAACAAGGTCTACTCACACCATTATCACACAGTTATAAAATATTTTTGCTTAAATTAAAGGTATTGACCTGTGCCAGTGATGTTGATATATTGTAGTGACATTGATATATTGTATTTATGCTTTTAAAGAAAATCCAGTCAGAATCAACATATTAACATCAAGAGCACCTTAGGGTTAACAGGTAGTCCTATGGTACATGCCATGTCTCTGACACTCTGCTTTATGTGGCTCAGGAAGGTCTTTGATTTTTCCTAAAATAGGCTGCTGTAGGAGAAGTTACCAAATATAGGATTTGGTAATTAGCACCAATGACTAAACTGAAGAACAAGAAAGCAAGTAAAGAGGAAATAAAGGAGGAAAAATTCTTTCCTTCCAAGTGTAATTTTATTCAAATCAGTATCAACAATAATAACAGTAGCTACACGCTAAAAGGAATTGGCAATGGCATTTTATAGTATGGGTTAGAAAATGTAATTGCTGGTATTGACTTTGGACATTGCTGTGGTTCCAAGCAGTCCCTTTCAAATACAGGACATCTTTTAATTGAGTAAGTAAAAGCTCTGAGGTTTCCAGGAGATTTAAATTTAAATATGCAGGACAAATAATTCCCTGATGTCACTCATCATCAATTTTCCTCACCTTTATTTGAGAGCAATGCCTGGCATGCCAGTGCATTTTGTGTCTTGCCATTTTTCCTTGAATTCCTACAACTTTTACATTTTTTTTCTTACCTGATTTCTCCTGTGCTTCTAAATTTTTAAGATGAGACAAAAAGCACAAATGATTGAAAGTTGCAGTAATTTATTGCTGGCATATGACACCGACACTTTTTTGTGAAAATAATTTTAATAATAAATAACTTTTTGTGCTGTCTAAAGTGACTAAAATCATTCCTATTTTACTATGAATTCTACTATTTTAATGTCTTTTTCTGATGTTTGTGATATTGATTACTGAATTACTTCAGTGACCAACCCAAATTTTAGAAAGCAGTATGATGAATTTTTGAAGCAGAACATCAGATAATAAAAACACTCTTACTCTCCAGGGTGAGCTCTCTAGTTTATATAACTTTTTGCACTGATTGGTAAAGTTTCATTTATATCTTGCAATTCCTCTCACCCACACTGCACTTGGCTGCTGCCCACCAGTGGTTCATCCTAGGGAATACATGAAAAAGAGAGAGCAAAACATTATAGCCATTTTTATTACATCAATAGAAATAATATATGCCAAGGCTAAGATATGGTTAACTACTTCTCTTTGTCAGAGAAAAAGAAGAAGGGGAATATTACACAATTATATAAATCAGGGAGTTCTTAATATAATTTTCTATGCTGGTTGTTAATTTTCTTCCAGTACAGATAATTTAATTTACCACTATTAAGTATTTGCTCCTGAATGCAAAATGCTTACTTGCTGCTTTTTCTTTTCCACATTTTTCACCTAACAATGATACGTGCATATCAGTGGATTAGTGAGTTACTACCTTGCTTGTCTACCCTACTTGTTGCTTAAATGTTGGAAGTCATTGTACCTTTATATTTAGGCAAAAGTTTTAATACTGAGTAGACTTATAAACTTCCTAAAGCTGTTTTCTAAACAGCTGATTTAGTAGCTTTGTATATAATTATGCTAGTTAATTACCAACCAAATAATCTGGGAACTAAAACATTAAGTAATGAAAAGGAACAAACTTTTTACTATAGAAATGTATTAAGTCATATCAAAATAAAATCAATTTTTATGTACAAAGAGAAAGAAATAAAATCTTCTTATATCTTTTCATTGGCTTGAGAGAAGAAAAAAGAAATACCTGCTACTTTAGGATGACCTGGCTCTACTGTATTGCAATACAATTAATGATTTACAACATTCCTTCTCTAGAAGAAGTAGACTGGAGGCAGGCAGAAGGCATTTTATTTACATCAAATCTGAAGTATTTTGCAGATTGCTGTGGCTTTCAAGTGTGTGATTCTTTTCAACTGCTGTTTTCATACTGAGAACTTTCTTGCATATGATTAACATATATCATGTCTGGTTTGTTCCTTCTGTGACACATGGTGTGCAGCATTTTCTTTTGGCTGGATTTTTATTTGTTTCAATTTGATTTTGAAAGATATCTGTGCCTTGGTACTTGTCATTTCCAATATAATTTAAAGGAAATGCATCAGGGAAGAATGACGGTGGCACTTATGATGGTCTGTAGTTCTTATGGATGTCATTTGGTTATTTTAAAAACTACTGGTAGAGCTATGAGGAAACTTTGCATGGAAAAATTTGCAGACTGAATTGAGGAAAAGGAAATTATGTATATTCAGCCAAAGGAAACTGTGTGAGATGACCTTTGAATGTATCTCACTACCCAAACCATTCAATGGATTCCATCATTCTCAAAGTGATTTTCCCCTTACTGATGACATTATCTGTATTTCATTTATTTCATTCATGACTTGAATTTTTTTAAACACCAGGCCATCCTAGGCATTGAATGGGAAGGCAAATCTTGCATCATGAAAATACTATCTCCTCTGGAACCTGTGTTGTCTGAACACTTCTTGCTGCTGCAAGCAGATACCAAAAAGATATGGAGAAAACAGGAAAGTTGCTTCTGCTCAGTGAGATGACCTAAATCTCTGTAGTCTCGAACATATGGCCTCTGCATCACGTGAGGGACCTTGCAGATATTTATTCCTAAATCCTCTATCAATTTAGTCAGAAATGAAAGGGTGGATGATAAACAGTGGTTACATCTCCCATGTATTTCTTGTAACATCTATGAAGGAGAAATCTTTTATTTTCTGAATTAAGTGCTGGCTGTTGTGGACACAAATGTCAATGCTTGTACAGGACTATGTTTCGTAAGCCAGAGAGGGCAAAGTTGGATTAACAGTCTAAATTCATTTACAGATATCATTGGAGGTGGAATTTGAAAATATCAGTGCATTATTGATGGTGAAAGAGATCTGTATTATCTGAGAGGACACCTTAAACGTATGCAATATCTGTGAGGAATGTTGACTTGGGGTGATTCTTCACAGAATCTGGTGCTGGGTTCTCCAAGCGTTGGTCAGCTCCCAGCATTGAGTGTGAATAGCTCTGGCAGAGTAATGGGAGGCCTTTGGGTTTTTATACAGTTTAGATTAGGGTTGAATGATTTCTGAAATTTTTATTGCATCAAAATTAATATTTTATTACTCATGTGGGCGTTTTCTTTTAATTTGGTTGACATTTTTTTCCCCCACAATCGTAGTATTGCTTTCCACAAAAACATTTTAAACTGGAGGTAATTAAATTGTGGTTTACTGTCTGGTCCTGACATGGCACAATGTCTAGTAAATGTTTTGTTCTTTTTTTTTTTTTTTTTTGACAGAGTTTGCAGGCATAATTTCTAATAGTGCTCTTTCCTGGATAATTTCAACATATAGTATATACATTTCCCTTCCTGAGAAAATAATATAAGGATGTGACCAGATGACTTTTTCATTTCATGTGTCATAATATATTTATTTCTTGTCTCTATTTAACCTAAAATTTCCACATTATTAGCAGTATCTGTATTATTTAATTTTTAATTTTATTTATGGCATTTGAATACTCATTATGATATGGATGTTCCATTGCCACTCCTACACATTTGTTATCTTTTCATTGTTCTTCTACAATATCAATTCTTTTGCAGAAACCTGCTGTCTCTTATGTGTTCACTTCAATATAGATATCCTGCTTCTGACATAAATCAAATAATTAATCTGTCAGGATTTTTGTTTTACCTCTCTATATAGTTCATATATACTCCTGTGAAGACTAGATTTTTCTCTCCAAACCATTTGCAGCTCTCAAATTCATTTTGCATTGATGTCCAATTTTTAATATGTTTAATTTCTGTTTAATATAGTATTCCAGTCGATGGACATGGTTTGTGTTGAACATAAACATGACCCCTTCCTTAATGTTGTTGCTTATATTTTTAGATTAGATGAAATATTCTTTCCCAAAATCCTCTTAATTCTGGACAATCTAATTTCTGTGGGAAATGTTGTGGTGTCATTTCTCAATAGTAGTTTTATTTCTCAATAAATACATTTTCCAAGTGTTGGAAGGCTTTTGAAAAAAATTATTTATTGTGTCCATTAATGGTGGCCATTTGCAAAACCTGTGTTTATGTGCTGTGAGTATTTTAGTGGTCTTGCTTTCATTCTGATGCTCTTTGAAAGTTCATTGTGCTTTGTCTCTGTATGCAGCTTGAAGGCCAACTCCATCTTTTCTTTGCCTTCACTATCCTTTCCTCAATATTTGCCACCTGGTCTTTATAATTAACTAGTTTATTCTGCTCTTCCAGTTCCTACAACTGCAAATTCAATTCCCCTTGAGGTCAGCTTCTCATTTTTGACTCTCCGAAGTCCTCTAAATTTTGGTTTCAGATCAGAGATTTAATGGAAATAATCACTTTACAGTTGCATACTTAATTCAGTAGCCATACATACTTAATTCAGTAGCCATACATAGTCTTCAAAAGTTTGCTTTTCTGTTACTGTTTCCTGTAAAACAGTTGTTGTTGGGGTTTAATGTGGCATTGTCCGGTAAATATTCTGGTTTCATGTTATCTGAAACAAAAACTCAGCGGCATCAGATAATTTTACAAATGATCACACATATTAGTTTTTTTCTTTATTATTTCACTTGTTTCCTTGAAGAGATTACATTCTTGTACCCTTTGTTTACACATGTTTCTAGAGACATGGGCTTTTTCAACATTCTTTAGATTCTCCATGTTCTCCCTTTCCCCCTGATTTCTCAATTTCAAGACACTTTCTCTGTTTTAGTGTTTGTGTATTTGTTCAACTCTTTAAATATTTTTGTAAAATGAAACTGTTTAATGGACAGAAGGAAAATGGCAAACATTTATGGTAAGAAAAGACAAGATCTGTGTTGCTCATTTCAGTGTACCCACAGAGGATATGGGACCAGCCACAGTATTTCCCTGTGACACCCAGTGCTGCCAGGTGCAATAGCTACATATCTTCTGTAGGAACACTCTGAAGACCCTCCCATGCATTGTTTTGCAGGAGTATCCAGCCTTGCCAATAGATTCCAGGCTGCTGTGTCTCAAGAAGTTGTTCATGGGTAGCTCTGGATCCATTTCACAAGGCCACACTGGTGAACCTCTGCTGTGACTTTACACTCCACACTGTGCTTCCAAACTCCTTTGAAATGCCAATGTGCCTCCATGTTAGGGAGTTATGGACAGCAGACTGTGCCTTTTCCCAGCATTCATACGCAGGTATTTCAGGTTCACCTACCTCACACTGCCTTCTTCCTTGCCTCCTGACATCATTTCTAGCATAGTTTTTCCCATACTTCACTTGGTTTGAAGTGATGTTCCATCCATATCCCACCTCTCTTCTCCTACTCTGTGTGGGTGGGAGATGACAGACAGCTGCCCTAGCAATTAAATCCCTATGTGAAAATATGCAGGAGAAGGGCCTTGTCTCTGCCAGGTGCAGGAAAAAAAATGTTTTACTTTTCATCCTGATCCAGGATGAGAATACCTCAATACAGTGGATTTCACAGGAGATGGAGATTCCGCCAGAGCTCTATCTGCCTCATCACTGGTCTAGTTCAGCAGTGCTAAACCAGTGTCTCTGGATCTGATGCCCATCTGAAAGGACTAGTGGGAATATTTGAGTTATGACCTGCACACCTAGGTAAGGGGTAGCTGGGTGTTTCTAATTACCTCCTGCCATTACAGTGGGCAAAACATTTATTCACCATTCTTCCTTTCCTATCTGTTCCTTCTCTTTGTCCTTTCTCCTCATCCTTTTCTCTCTTTACTATTCTCTTGCTGCCTGTGTGGACCTAAATTCCACATTGTGCTCACTCTCCATATCGGTGTGCTGACTTTGTCCACTAGAATGTTTTGTTGAATTTGTTTTCTGGAATTTAACGCATTAAATTGATTAAAAAATAAATTCACTTGCAGAAACTATGATACAGAAGCTTGTATTTGGAAGCAAGGGTGAGAAGGAGGAATATTAATTACTACCTTTAGCTGCAGTGAGCTGTTAAATCAGCTTAAGCAGGAACCTTGGAAATACTGCATTTGAAGAAGCCTGTGTAGGACAACTATCACAACACTCTGTCATGACTGCAGTGTGGGATGATGAACAAATGGACAGTTTGCAAGGTCACCCTGCTCATGGCATCAATTGTCTTGCAGCTGAGGGCACAGAGAAAGAATGCCATACTGTTATTGACCACAGGCTGTGTCCTGCTGCCAGGGGACCTGCTCCCTTAATTCCAGAGAAAAAACCACATGAGAGTCAAGGAGCTTGCGGCTGTTCCAAGGTGAATGATGCTGATTTAGTTCCTCTTTGCCAAAAGTCAGTGCCAGAGCTGTTTGTTGTAGTGACCAAGACACTGGGAAATAGCTGTGAAGGTGAAGTGTACATCTGGTCTCAGACGTGCATGAACCTCTGATTAGGCCAGTTTGTCACTATATCCTTCATCAACAGGGTGTTTCTTCCCCTTTAGCAAGCTGCTGCATAAATGCCTAGAAATCAACGTCCTGCAGCACAATGGAGAAACTTAAATCCACTTGTGAGAAGCAGTGGGGCTTTTTCTGGGGGGGGCTTCTGCAGTGGACTGGCTATTGAAAAAACACACACTTGGTAACAAAGAGTGTTAGGTGTTTTGATTGTTTTTTTGGATTGTCTCAGCTTTTTGGCCATGAAATTCCTTGAGTTAGACTGCTTCCTGATTTAGGACAAAATAATCAGATCTTCTTCAGAAAGTGTGTTTAGAGCGGGTATTGCTCTGAGATGTAGTAAGATGTAACTATGGCAGAAGAAGTCAAGGGCAGACTTTCAGCCACTTGCCAAATGTATGTAAGGCAATTCAGTGAAAAAATTCTCAGAATCCAGAAGTTAGTGCAGCCCCTCTCCTTGTACTAGATAAGGTTTAATTATTTAACTTCAAAGTACCAACAAAAAGATACCCATAAATATTGTGAAAATTTGATCATGATAAAAAATAATGCAGTTCTATGAACAACAGAGAGGGGGTTATCAGTTCTGTGAAACCTGAACACATGATTGCAGTGCTCCACATGATTGAATCTGATATCCCAACACATGGCATGCAATAACTGACAGTCACCATTGTGGTTTAACCCAGCCAGACGCCAAGCTCCAGGCATTTGCCTGCTCACTCCCACCAACAGGATCGAGGAGAGAATTGGAAGGGCAAAAGCTAGAAAACTCATGGGTTGAGATAAAGGCAGTTCAATAGGGAAAGAAAAAGCCATGTGCACACCACCAAAAGCAAAACAAAGAATTGGTTCACTGCTTCCCATGGGTAGGCAGTTCATCCATCTCCAGGAGAGTACAGCCCCACCACCTGTAATAGTGGCTGAGGAAGACAAATGTCATCTCTCTAAATGTCCTCACCTTCCTCCTTTTCTCCTGCACTGAATGTCCTGAGGATGGTGCCATGTAATCTGCACTATCAGTTTGGCCAGTTGAGGTCCCCTGTCCTGGCTGTCTCCTCCCAGCCTTTCATGCACCCCCAACTTCCTTGCCTGTGTCACCTTATGAAAAGCAGAAAAGGCCCTGGCCCTGTGTAAGCTCTGCTTAGCAATAACAAAACCATCTCCAAAACCTTCACCACAAATCCAAAACTTATCCCCATACTAGACCCTGTGAAGAAAAATTAACTCTGCCCCAGGCAAAACCATAATCAGCTTTATCAGTATAAATGAAGCAATATCAAGGCAAAGTTTAGCAGACCACAGGTAAAACAACTGGAGATAAACTTGAAGATCAAGGTTTGTCAATGTTGACCTTTACCTGTTTAACAGCTGCTCTTTGCATTTGTTCCTCTAAAGATGGTTGGAGGGTCAGTTGAGGTTGGTTGACCTTCATCTCTGCTGCTTGCTCATTTTAACTTCAGTATTGTGAAACAATTTTTAAAGTCTTGACCAAGAACAATAGAAAAAAAAATCAGTGTTAGCAGCAACCATCATCACTTACAATGAGGCAAAAAGAAAAAAAAATTGTTTAGGTTCAAAGTTTTTCAGAATTCAGTTTAAACTTGATCTCTTTAAGCCTTGATCAATTATACAGTCAGTCTGTGAAAATTAGTATGCTGTCCCTTTTTACTACCAACACTGTATTACTCCATCTCTTCAAAATCGTGTTTCTTAGTCTCAAAAATTAGGAGTACAAACTGAAAAGCAGCTGTCAAGCACATTTTGAAAAGTCTGACCAGCTCTGTACTTCCTTAGAGTCCACAAATGTCACTGTCTACCTTGCATTTGTTGTCTTTTAGACTCAATTGAATGTATACATGCCCTTGCATAAAAACCACTTTGCACTCTGCTTTAAATACTGTTTCATGATAAGAGGGCAATTTTCAAAATTTTTACCATGCCTAAAGATTTAAGACAGAGGTATAATAATAATAATTAGAGTAATTATCTATTTCAGACTTTACGATCAGTGGCCTTACATCTGTCAGTTATCATCACTCACACAACTGGTGCAGTGCATGGCTTTGCTTCTACTGGAGAAATTGGAGTGTTCTAAATGAATTCTTCTAAAAGATTTTAGTGTATAAAGAGCTATCCTTAAAACTTTTTTTTATTTTTGTATGATGTTTTTAGAATTTTTTCAAAATTACACTTAATCACATTGATATGGCAAAGTTATACTTGGTATATCTTAGAGCAGCCAATGGCACTGAGAGGGTATACTGGGCTCCCCCTCCAGCATTGCCTTGTTAAATCAATATATGTCCATTAGTAAAGGTTCATTTCCTTCTGTTATAATGAACAGTGGCATCAAATATCTGGCCTTGTATTTTGTACATGATTTTAAAAATCTACATCTTCCTTTGATTAAAATTCTTCTGTATGGGTTTCCCAAAACCTAAATGTTCAACTTTTTTTTTTTTTTTTTTTTTTTTTTTTTTTTTTTGCATTGAACAGTGCATTATTCAGTAATTGCATGGAATTTGCCTAACTTTATGTTCCCTTAGCTGCATTATTTACTTTTGCATTAGCCACATATGGAACATTAGTGTTTCATTTATCTCCTACTGCAAATAGTCTTGTGGAGAGACATAAATCATAAGACATCTTGTTATGGATAGAAAAAATTTTAGTAACATCATCATAACCCAAGAGTAATGGGTTAATCTGACAGGGCAACTCTGTGTTATGATACACCCAAGTGTCTGGATTCCCCTAAGTGGATTAACTGCTAAAAAATGCAGTTTGGCAGAAATTGGAATGATCATGATTTACAGTCAAAACATTGTGTACTTATGGTTAAGAAAATAAGAAGGCAAAACATCTGAGATATGGTTTTTTTACTCTTATTAATGGAATGCTGGGGTTTTTTTATACTTCAAGACATCTTAATTATTTAAAATTTTCAACTAATAGAGAAGGAATGTCTAAAAGATTTTAAAATAATTTTCAGATTTGTCTGTGACATCCCAGATGACTTTTAAACCTCTTCAAGTATAATTTAATCCTGATGGGAAACTATTTCATTTTCAATTTTCCAACCAAAAGAGATGAAAACAAGCAATCAAAAATCCACAATTATTCAGTTGAGATCCCCAGTTTCAGTTTTAATTTTTTAAAAATTGAATTTCTGACAGTTGCTCTTTCTGAGCACACTCTATGCAACAAGGAAGTTTTAAGCATGAATATATTACTGTATAACTGTTTATATTCACACAGCTGGTGCTCAGTCAAATTAGAAGAGAGCAACCACGAGCTGCAAATCCTCTCTTATCTCCATTCCTATCACTTAGGCTGGTTTTGGAAATTTGATGCCAGTTGATTAAACAACCCAGATCTCTCCAGCCAGGTTTTGCTGTCTTTAATATACTGATTGTAATCTTTCTCGGTCACATCATCCTCTGCCTGAATCACAGGATGAAAAGCTCTCTCTCTTGTGTTACACAGTTCTCTTGAGTCTCTGGATTTGAAACACTTAACATGATTACTACTGCCACTATTAGACAGCATTGTTTGTGAACAAAATATTTGTCAGACACTCCTTTATTTGTGAATTTCTCATCCCGGATGGAAATGCAATTCCTTAGAATTTCAAGGGAGTGTTATTAAAATTCAGATCATGGATAGCACCATCCTCCTATTGAAATATATTTCTACCTTTCTTTTTGTATTACAAAGTAAAAACAGTAACATTTATGCAGCATGCTTTTAAAGAGTGTACACTACTTTTAAGTAGTTCAAACTGTCCCTTCTAATCTTTGCATCCAGTTACTGAGAGAAATTTGACTCTTTCAGAGTGGAAGGATCCTTTGCCCCAACACAGCAGGTTTTTTAGTAGTGTGTGCTTTTGTATTGAAGTTTAGTAAGTTGTTCCTCCAGCAACAGCAGCAGTGAAAACTCCCTTCATGGATTTTTGTGCCCTGTTACCTATCATGATTCCTTGAGATGTCTGTAGTACCTTCCCCAGGTTTCTCTCCCTGATGAAAACCACCAGCTGCAAATGGGCAGCATATGCCTTGCTGGTGCCAAACTGCAAGTGCAGTGTTTGCCAGGCTGCATCTGCACCTGGGCTGCCAGGTGGCCAAAGAAAAAATAAGGCTGAGCTCAGGATTCAGCCTTTTCTTCAATAAGACCTTCCCTTGAATCTTGCCCCCATGCTTAGTGACAGGCTTTCATGATACTTGTCCAAACCCAGAATCTCTGAGATGTTTATCTCTTTTTCAGTGGGTTAAACAAATAATGGGGGAATTCAGATGGCTTATAATAAACATAAGTTTTATCTTCTTAAGAAATCAACATTAAAAAAATATTTCTAGTCTTCACACCCTTTTTTTTCTATACATAAGTTATTTTTGGCTTCTTGATTTTCAGAGACCTGGTGTTTTTCTGCTGCTTATTAGCAGAACTGCTCCAGAAAAAAAGCTTTGCCATGCTGCTGCTTCTTTCCTGGCTTTATTTTCTTAGACCCCAATGAGCCTTAGTGATGTTTCATTTAGGGTCAGAATGAAATAAAGAAGCCAAAAAGCAGTGTCATGTATGCAAGTAACATATTGGAAAGTTCCCTGAATTGGAGGCCCCATTCATCCTGCTTTGTCTTGTAGTGCCCAGCAGCAGTGGAGCTCTGGCTGCATCTGTTTCCTCCTGGTCTCTGTGTAAAAAATGCAGAACCAGCATTCAGGCAACTGAGCTTTCTTCACAATGACACAGAATTTTAAGGTCCCTGGTAGATATAGATACACCAAAGGCCATGTCTGACCTAAGGACCCATGGCATTAACCTAACTCTCCTTCAACTTGGTCTGAATAAGTTTTGCTAAAGTCAGGTGCTGTAGATCTATATCTTGTCCTTTTCACTAGTTTAGGAACAGAGCACAGATCCCTGCCAGTATCTTCTTGTGTGTACTTGATTTTATTTCCTTCCTAGCATGAAAGGTTGCTCAAAATGTTGTCTGCGAAATAGCTCTCTGCTTTGAACGCAGTATATAGAGCATGATGAGTGAGATGGATCAACATGTGGAGAAATTTGGACTCCTCTTTGGTATCTGTTTCCATCTGTCAGAACTGGAAAATAGAAAGTAATGTGAATCAGTTCACATTTAACTATAATCTCCACTGTAAGGACTGCCAGAGATGACTTTGGCACAGTCTGCCTGGGCAGGTATCCAAGACTTCTCGTTGTATGTGTCTTGACTTAAGGAAGCCTCCAGGCACATAAACCCCAAATGTTTTTGCTTAGAAATGAGCTCCAAAACATTTAACATTGATGTGATCCTGAATTTGGTGAATGTGTTCATTCTTTTTTTCCTTTTGAACAGGGTTTTTTAATGCTTAGGCTTGATGATATCAAGGAAATTTTACTTGATGTGCATTGAAAAATGCTTAGAAATCCTGCCCTATCTTCTCCTCCTTCTCTAACTCTTGCACAAGAAAAGACATTAATGAAAAGATCAGTTATAAAGCAGAAGAGAGATGAAAAGATAACTTCAAGTGACCCTCAACTCAAACAAAAGCAACATCCCTTTTCCTCAGACTTATACTTCCAACACTTCACTCTGTTGCTGCTTGAAGGAAGAAAAAAAAACACAGCAAGATAAAAAATAGATGTCAATTAACTACAAAGCACTCCTCTTATATTACAGATCTGCGTCACCTCTCCATTCTACGGCTAGTGAATGACTAATCAGGAGACTTTTCTAGAACAATGAGGCCAGATAGGACTGAAAAGTTTGTCCCATTTCCTGAGTGTTTTGGTAGGATTAATTTGGTTTTAACATGGACCTTGCAAGTCAGTACAGTGCTTATGTAATGCAAATATTTCCTTAGAGCAAGGCACTGTCACTTTACTATTAACAGAAGAGGTAGAAAGACATACAAGTATGTTGAAATACATTTATGATGGCTGAAGGAGGACTCTGCTGTTGAATATATATACATACATATACTAGTGAGCACTGAATCTGAAGGATACCTTGTGAAATCCATGTGTTCCAGAGGCAATGACAATGTACTTGTACATAAACACCAGTATTTTCCTGTTAGGCATCTATTCTTGGCAAGAATGAAGTAAGAACATAAATTAAAACAAAACCGCATAAACTTACTAAACCTCTGTTTCTTTCAAGTTTTAATTGTAATTTTTGGTTTGGGAATAGTACATTGCATATTGTTTATGTCAATGTTAACACTATCAAAAAGTTGTAACAAGTTTTTCAGCTTGTTAGAAGTTCTAGTTACCACAGAAAATCAGGGAGAAAAGAATAGAGTTATAAAACCTGTTTTAAGAGACGTTTAAGACGCCCCATTTCTATAATTTAAAATGTTTAAAATTTTCATCTACGTTGCAAAATATTTTCCTGTCTATGGTTTAGGAAAAGAGAAACCCAATATTAACTCTGCAAATTGTCATCTAGATCTTTAGAGGTTCTAAGTGAATAGGGATAATTTTCCTTGCTGAAGCTTCACTGATTTACATCGTTTGAGGAAGCATCCTCTGATGTACAATGGCACGTGCTACAGAAGTGACAACAAGCCACAAGGATGGTATTCTAGCCCTATGACATTGCTGGGGTATTTTTCATGCCATTCATGCAGTGCTCTTTTAAAGCTGGATAACTTAGGTCGAGAATGTCCTCAGGCAATCTAAGGCTACTGTAGCAAAACCTGCGTCAGCCCATCTCACTGCCAGAGTATGACTAAGGAAAAGAGGAGAAGTGAGAAAATTTCAAAGTCCTTTCTTCATGAGAAGAGACCTTTGATAAAGGTCAAACAGTGCAGCCACACTTGCCTTAACTCTTACTCCAAATTAGTTCTGAGTCTGACTCAGCTGCAGATGCATGCTTTCATTTATACCTTCCCAACAATTACTATCTACCTAAACCCAGCCCAAGGCAACAACCCATGAATAGGAGAATTTGCTTTAAGATGTTAATGTATGCAATAGGAGAGCTCTCTACACAAAGAAATTATTTCTTTTTCTACAAAGTGACTTAAAAATTTGTAAACATTAATTTCCTTTTTATTTTTTAGTAAATACATCAGTAAAGATAGCCCATAGTTTTGAACCATTAATTCAAATTTTATTTTAATTTCATGGCATAGAGAAACCCTTGAGGTTTTTCAACTTTTGAAAGCAAAGCATTTTTTTTCATTTTCTATCTACTGTCCCTTATTCTTCCTTATTGTAATTTTCCCTAACACTTCTAAAGATAAAGATCCACGTTAAATAAATGGTTACAATTATCAGTATGAAGTTTTATTTCCTCTGCTTCCAATATTAACACAGATAAAATTAATTTAAGGATAATATTACAAAATATTAACTCTATCTGCAGTTAGAATTTAGCCTGTCTCAGCTAAGTTCTCACTGTTTTACCACCACCTCCTCTGAATATTGTTTCCCATGCATAACTAAAAAAAACCAAAAAAATCTCAAGTTTGAAAAGTGGTTCCCCAGTTTCTTACAAACTGAAAAAAAAATTAATTTTCCTACCCTACTGAAGCAAGTGCACTGATACATCATTGAAACATATTTTTATACAGAATTGAATAGGATAAAATTGGAGTTTAGTGTGAATTAAATTCCTTTTACAGTAGTCAGAGCATAACTTTAGCTAAAATGTTTATCAAACCAATGAAACTGTTAGAATTACTTTTCTTTCCCCCTTAGGAATAATGCAAAATCAATACATGAGATTACTGTATGATTAGCAGTCTTACATGATGTATTCAAAGAGAAAGATTTTCACACAAGTTCCCTTGAATGTCTTGATGAAAGTGGGCTGTAGAGATAGAACACGCTCAGGAATATTTAATGAAGTATAGTTCAAATACGGGTGTCATTTAAAATTAGGAAGACAGAAGTGATCTAATGTAACTTCCTCATACTCTCACTTCAGCTATGTTCCAACTGAAACAGATGTCTCTTCTTTGTAGGAGAGTAAGAAGGTTAGGGCTTACTCTTGGCATGATTTAAACTGAAAATATTGTGCTTTGTCAGTGGAAAAAGAGGCTGGATTCACCCAAGGTATCTAAGATGAAGTCTCATATAATAAAAATAAAAATGAAAATGTAATAGTTTTTACGTGACTTCTGTTTCCTCAACATCTGTTTCAACATAAAGGGAAGTGTGTTTGTGTGTATGAGTGTATATGCACATTAAATAGTTAAAATTCCAATTTTATTTTAAACATAGAATGCTTATTTATACTTCATTCATTATTTTGCACATCCTAAAGCCACTAAAACAAATGTGACCCTCGGCTGAAAGCAACAAAATTGCATGTCCATCTATAAAACACTGTTTTGCTTGGGGCAATACATCTTGAGCAAGTGTATAGCAAATCTCAATGCATTTTAATATTAAAAATTTAAGCTCAGAGAATGGTCTTATCCGGTTCCCAGGCCCCTTTTGTAGCCCTTTGGGGAACATCTTTGCTAATGTATTGAAAATAAGTAATTGGGAGGGAAGTATGTATATATATAATAATATACATTACTAAATGGATAAAATATCTCCAAATACAGCTACGTCATATTTGATACATGTGCCTGACAGCAAAGCAGCCTGTCACTGAAATGGAATCATGTATATTTAATCCTGTCAGAGTTAGCCAAATCCTGCCTGACCAGTGCATCTTTCACTAAACTGCAAAATTCATAAGGAAGGGTGACTCCAGGGTCAATGTTTCCTTCTCCTGGCTCTTCTCCAGACCTGGGATACCAATCTCGAGGTAGTGAGTCACCCTCTTCTCCCTATGCATCCTAATTTTTGTTAAAATCAGTTACAAGTGGTGCTATGTCTGTAGGCATGATGTTGGTCTGTTGTTCTTTTCCCCCAGCGCACGGGTTGTGAATTGAAGGTGTGCTGTAGACACAAAGTGTTGCAGCAGCATGAGTGTGCAATAGCAGTAGTTGTATCCAAAACTATAATCCCTAATTTCTAGAGGCCCCTAAGAACCTTATTATGCACTAGAAGTTTCCAAGTTTCTGCTATTCTGGGCTATCAATCTTTTTATGATCTCCCTCTGATCATGCTCCAAGCATGAGAATTTGGTTTTGTTCCCAAGCCTTGCCAGAGCTGTACAAATCTGTTAATTTCACGCTGACCTAACCACATCTCCATGTCTTCTGACCAGTTGGGAGACCATTTCATTTGCCAGGAAAGAAACCATGTACACACAGCTTTGTGCAGCATCTGGAGTAACTGTTATAATTATGTGTACTGTATACTATTATGTATAATTGGTGAAGGAGCAGAACTCTTCTGTCCCACTCACTTTTCAGATTTTCCCTCTATTCTAGGTGGCAGCTTCAGCTACTGTTAGGTAGTGCTTTTGCAAGGAACTGTTCAGTGTTTCTATGTACTCAGCTCCCTTATTTGGCCCAGATAACACTACTGAACGCATAAAATCCTACTAAAACCACTTATGAACCCATCACTTAAGATTCTTCTGTTAAGTAGCTCACTCTTTTTTATTTTTCTTTTTAATGAAATAACAGTTCTGTTTGATCAACCAATACAAGAAGCCCCAGAGTTCTGCAACTTTCACATCCTATCTTGAAACCTATAAATTCTTGCATGGCACTACATTTCAACATTGTTATTTTTCTAGATTCCCTCTTCCCTCCCACCACCATGTCCATAAATTTTATGCCATTTTTTTTTCTTCCCTGATTTGTGGAATGGCCTTGGAATGATGTCTCCTCCTTCTCCATTTTTTTCTTTTAATTCAATTATAATGAACAAATAGTGCTGTCATCATATTGATGTTCAGCACACAGGGTCTTTGAGATTGGCCTGCCCATACCACTTTTCCCTCCTACCTAATATTGACTTGTAATATGTGTATGTTAAGAGTTGATGTACCTGCTTGTCACTTTTTGTCTAAAGGGAAAATAGAGGCATGAATTTCTCTTCCCTTTCTCCCTTATTTCTTTAATGAAAAAGAAGAAACCAACAGGTAAATATGGCATTGCACATATTTTGCACCAAACCCTGTTCACTTCATTCTCATTTGTAAATTCATTTACTTCTGACAGGTCCTTTCATGTTATTTGATGAGCAGTGTTTGAACCCTGTCAGTCAGTACCTGGATTATTAGGTTAAGAATAGAAACAAATAATTATATTGCCATAAAGGTGTCTCTGCAGGGTTTCTTTAAGAAGCAGATTTCCTGATTAAAGCAACTCCTGGCTTCTTTTATTTTTGAAAGGCTTTAAGCAATCTGAAATGTTGCTTTGATTAACTCATGATAAGCAAGTACAAGCAAAAACGTTGCAGTACAGAGCTGCTTTTTATACTGTGGCTTTTTACAAAGGTTTAAATTACTAAGCCTAAATGAGCTTCTTAGAAAAGGAAGAATGCCTCTTGCTTGTCACAGCAACTGTCTTTTCTGCCTGCAGTAGGCAGGACATTGACCTCTACCTGAATAGCCTGAGGTAAGAGGAGTAGCCACTGGAAATTATTTATAACCTGACCAGCTCATTTAGTTTCATCCTCTGGGGCCCTCAGAGTTGAACTGACACAGCAATAATGGCCAGCGAACTTTTGATCCAATTAATTGTTAATGAGAGGTTTGATTAGCAAATAAAGGGCCTATTAGGTTAGCTGATTGTCTTTCTTTTGCAATACCAGAGGTCAACATTTTTTTTTTCTGAAAGAAAAGTACACGGTGTACTCTGTGGTAAATTAATCACATGCTCACAGGTGTTGAGTAAAGTTGATTCAGGAAAAAAGTTAGCTTAGACATCTGTCTGTAACCATGAGAATGTCATAGGTATTCCTCATTTTGTTTATGATTGTTTTTTTTTTTTTGTTTTGTTGTTAATTCAACTGCCTCCACTTTTCTGTGTGTGCAAAATTTTGCAGTAACCCACCTTTTTCTTGTCCTGCTTTCCTCCAGACTCACCTTACAATTGTCTTTTATTTTAATTACACTGCCAGACTTCTCAGTCAGCTTCAAATTAATTAATTCTTCATATGTATTTAAAATCTCCCAGTATATATATGCAGAAATTATTCAAGTGATGCACTAGTCCTGAAAATCTCCCTCTGAGTTATGACATGCTTCTCTAAAATTACAATGACTAAAGAGAAACACAAGATTAAGGATAAAACCGAACTACAAATGACACCTATGTAAATTAACAGTATTTTGATCTCAGTGCAGCCATGCTGGATTTATACCAGTATAAGTCTGTAAATCTGTCATTAACAAATTGATCCCTGTAGAGTAGTTTTTCTTATATGAATGTTTAATCTTCTTTCATATTATCAATAGTGCTTGTAAACAGAATGTTGCTCACTGTCTCTTCCTTCCAGCCCTCATAATGTAGAGAAAGCCCTAATTAGAAGAACATTTAAGTTTGTTGTCAGGCTTTCAGATATTGAAAATCTGGAGATGTGGTTGTCTCTTTTGCAGGGTGTGATTGTGTTCTTTAATTACATGACCACATTGTGTTTTACTGTGATTCAATTGATGGGATGGATGGATGGATGGATGGATGGATGGATGGATGGATGGATGGATGGATGGATGGATGGATGGATGGACGGATGGTACCAATAGCACAAAATCCTGAGTGGTCTTTTTTTCACCCTTGTAACTCAATGAAGGCTCATGATGTTATCCAAACTTTGCACACATGAAAGAAATGGTAATTTTGTGATTATGTGTTCTGGTCATCATTGTAGAACAAAAGCACACAGCAAACATATCAAAAGAAAAAAAGCAATGCAGAATAGTGTAGTTATTTCTGTTGTGGTTGCTTGTTTTGTTTTGTCTTAATTTTGTTTGTTGAGTGGTTTTTTGATTTTTTTTTCTTTTACAGAAAAAGCTGATATCTAGAAACATTAATTCTATAGGTGTAGGCTTACTCTTCTCAGACACATGCTGTAATACCACTCAAACATTGATGTGGGGCCATGAATTGGAGCTTTGCTCTGGATTCTGCAGACTGAAGTTTGTAGTTCTCTCTCAGTTAGTGGAACGTCTGAGTGAATGTTATAACTGGTCAGCAAAAGCCAACAGCAGGGAGCTGTGAAAAAGTTTTTTGGTGTTGATGGCAGCTTCAGCAGCTTGGTAGTCCACCTGGGCTGCATTCATGCTCTGATTTTTGGTCGTCTTTTTGCATGCATATGGCCTGGTTTCTCTGTATGGGCTCACTGTTCTCTAGCTGCCTACCAACAGCTCTTACAATGTAAATGTGAGCACAGCTCTTACCAATGTAAATGTGAGCACCCAGCAAATTTGCAAATCAGTGATCCATAAAATGAAGTGTACATAATGAGTAACCACCTGCAAAAAGTTTGGTTGAAATCAGTAGAGCAGCCTCATTAACAACCAGTATGACAAGAGGCAAGGTTTAATCCAGTTCTCTAAGGCTGCTTTAACCACAAAACTTCCTGTAATCTTCTCTGATCCAGTAATTGGTCTGTATCACACAAAGTGGTGGTTAGGTAAGGTTCTTCATGCATGGAGAAAAAAAGCTTTTGCCTGGCTGTTTTGGGTTCACATATTTCACTCATAATTCCTAGATCTTTGCAATGAATTAAGACTTAGGTCTTATGTCTGTCATTAGCTGAATTAAAACCTTTTAGACACTGCCTCTACCGTGTCTGATGACAATCAGTAGTAGTGAGGTTTTGTCCTTTGCATAGAGACGCTCTCAGAGCTAAACGAGGCCTACAGTTTGCCAAGGGCTTTCACAGAACTATGTTTGACCTTCAATATGTACCTGAGGCCCTGGGAGCCCTGATTCTTTCCCAGCGTCTGGTGGGAATCTTCCTAGTTCCCTGACCTAACCAGCCAGAGGTCTTCTATCTCAAACTTTGTCAGACTTTAGCAAGACTTACCCTTTACGTCAGGGTCCTTCACTGCAGTCCTAATCCTGCTTCATCCCCTTCTTTCTGTTTGATTGGTGTCTATCTCTACTGCTGGTCGCCCTGCTTGCCCTTTTCAGGTATAAATAGAAAATATTCTTTTTCTGAAGTTATACATGAAACTTTACCCTTACATGTGCAGGCAAAACCACACAGGCACATGTGCAGCTGTAGACATGCACCCAATGGTTCAGAATTCTTACAGCCACAAGTAACTGAAAACAGTCTTTAATAATGAAAAATAGGATAATGCTATCAGTTTAATGTTTGATAGACATATTTTCTCAGGGGCATAAAATTCTGGTTATATGCATTCTGCATATCTGCCTTTGCACATGCCTCCAGTGAGTAAAAAAGGCAGGCCAATGGGTACAATCAGCAAAGTGGCCTCGCAGTTTGGGTGGCAATTAAAAAGGAAATTGCAGAAACAAATTTTGTTTCCAGTGAAACTAATGGCAAAATCACCACCTGATTTGACTGAGTGGGGAAATGCTCTTTAAAAATTACTTATCACATATAAAGATAGACAATGAAGACATACGTATTAAAAAGCATATTATGATCATGGGAATCCATTAGTAGTTGAGCAATAGCACAGGTATGGATAATTGAAAATATCTAATTGAGTCTGAAAGATGTATTTCAAGATGAGTGTCAGTTGAAATGGAGAATCCAAGAAATTGAGAAAGGAAGCCTGTGTAAAACAGCAAGCTCTGAATAATTGTAAATTTTCATTACATGAGATGTGACATGGCCATCAGAGCTTATGAGGAGTTCAGTGGGATAAAAGGGAGTAAAGTATGCAGAGCAGACTTTACAGATTTGTGCTGTGTTTGGCCCACCTTCATCTCAAACCAGATCTGCTTTAAGGGATGTTTGGTAAGAGTTTTTGTATTGCTAAAACCAGAAGCCTGGAGGGTCTTGGAATTTGAAACCTTTATGAAGTCACGTTACTGACATAGCATTTGCTGACAGCCTTCTGACGAAATCTGTGTCACAGACTTCCCACTTTAATCTCTGGGCTTCAGACTGCATTTAATGTCACTTCAAATTGAGTCTGTTTTGCACACACTCCTCCACCTGTCCTTTTTTATTTTGCCCACTGTTCTAAATAAACATCTGGTATTATAAAAAGCTAGTATGTAACAAGAATGAAAATTATTTTAACAATAGAAGGGACTCACTATTACAAAGTTATTTTGTTAACAGGATAAGCAAAAATTAAATGACATAAAAACGTGGTTTTGCACTAATAAAAGAAGCAGAGTTAGCTCTCTAGCTTTTGATTGGCATAATTCCTGTTATCTGCTTGTGGCTGTATATTGTATGGATATAAATCTCTAGCACTTTTTTTTCCTCCATAGAATAGTTTTGTTCTTCTTCAAATCAAAGTGAGCAGTATTTTTAACTTTCTATCTCAGGCTTTGTGATAATGTTGACCATAAGCAAAATGATCATTAAATTCCATATTCACTTCATAGATCTGTATAGCAGCTTCCTTGAATGTGGTATTATTTTTTAAGCCTATTATTTTTAAGCCTTAGAACCTAGGAAAAATAACACAGAAGTAAGTGTGATCTGTTTAGATTACTGTTTGGTTAATAAAATTTGCTTCATATTTCCCTAGCCATCCTATAAAGTGATATAATCTCATAATTAAAATGTCTAACTTATTTCCTTGTGATCCCAATGTTGTTGAAACTGGCCACTTCTACTCTAGGTGCCAAAGCTCTAACAGACTCCAAAGAAACAAAACAGTTTGTCTAATTTTATTTTCAATTATCATTATGCTAATAGAAAAAAAAATAACCTAAGATCAGAGAATAATCCCATTACAAAAAAGATTCAGCGGATAAATGCTAGGATGATTTATAGAAATCAGTATTTGGAATATAGACATTTCAAAAAAAAAAAGGAACAGTTTCATTTATATAATGAATTGAACCTGATAATGGGTGATTTATGTTTGGACTTGTTCCAGTAACTTCTCAATCCATATGAGAGTTTCCAGCCTACTGAGAGGCTGGAATGAGAGGGTTTATGAAGAGAAATTAAAGATATACTGTGTTATTTATGAGAAGAAAAGGGGATGGAAGGACCAATACACCTTTCATGTAGGAATTTTAGTGTACAGGGTGTCCATACCACGCAATGTTTTTCCTCAGTCTTCCCAAATCCACAGATGAGCAGATTCACAGACAATTAGGGACTTTATTACACTGATCACAGTGTGAAAATGATATGTTTTGGCTGTTATCATGTATGACTAAGCATGAGCTATAAGAGAATAGACTCCAGGCTGATACACAGTGGTGTCTTTAGAATCTCAGTAACCACTTGATGCCCTGATAGAAGGTGATTCTTTGGACTCTTTATGGATGAAATACATTCCCTCCTGATCTTACATAACAAAGCCCTCTTGACTCATTACTCTCCGAGATTTTTAGAAAGTTGTGAATTATATGGAGAAGAGGTTATTCACAAAGGCTAGCCCATGCTCCCTCAGTGTAAGCAAAGAAGAATCCCTGAAGAGCTCCGAACCATCACTTAACTCCTAAATTTACATGTCCAAAACCACTCCCTTGAAATAAATCTATGCCTATTTTGATTGGAAAGTTTCTATGATGAAGAAAGACCCCACAAGGCTAATGTGCATTCCAGTGGATGACCCCCAAACACTGCACAAAAATAGAGTCTACCAATTAAAACAATTATTCCCAATGCTGTTAAGTTTTATTCTTCATATTCACAAAAAATGTTTTAGATATTTAAATTTCATGGTGATCATCCAGCCATTTGATTCTTATGAAATTTAGTTCTGTGAACATGCTGACAAACCCAGATTATTGTAAAATACAAAGATGAAGCACATCTGAGACATGACTAAACACCTTTTCATCTTTTTATGTTATCTTTTGTTGCTACAACATGAAATTTTGCACCCTGAAAAATTCTACTGCTCTCCAATTTATTGAATATGCACTTGATATTTCTCTCCTGATGTGAGAAGAGATCCATATTCATATTTATTTTGCTCTAAATTAGCTACTCGCTTATTGACCCTAAATAGTTATCATCTCAGCTGGAAATATATTAGAGTTCTAGTTGCCAAACAAATATTCAGCAAAAGATGAATAAAAGCATATGGGGAGGAAAAACCCACAAAGTTTTCAGTGCCAATATAATGGAAGGCATTCTGGCGGACAGCCATCTGCACCCGCTGAACAGAGGGATCCTGGGATGACATTGATCGATTTAACAGTAGGAAGGTATTAATGATATTCAGCACTGATGGCTGAGCCACTTCACACTCATTTGCATTTCCATTCATCATCTCAGCATTTATCATTATGAGGCGAATGCCAGAACTAATTAAAGTCTGGGCTAACAGGGTGACATGGGAGTCCAGCCGCTACTTATACTGAGGAAATATGGGAAACTTTCCAGCAGGAAGTAGACCAACCTTACACCAAACCCAATTAACTTAATTCCTAACTAAACCTTTTGAGGGTCCTTCATTTGAATAAACTAAAAAGCTGGGATTGAAGTTACACCATGTCTTTTTCTCCTTGTGCTCTAGTAGTTTCATGACTCAATAACATTCTCTGATGTAGATATTTAGGAGATGTCCTTAATGTGATTTCACTCCTCCTCAGTGATCCTCTCCCAATTTTGTCATAGGAAACTGAGATACTGCTTCAGATTCTGCAATAAAAAATAAGTTTTATACCTAAATTCTAACATATTTTGATCCTGAAGAGACTTAAAAAGTATTGTGAATATCCCAGTAAGAAGTACAGTCAAAAGCTGGAATAGACAGAAATCTATTGTTTATGCAATAAGGCTAGTAAATTACCTCTTCAAAGAGAAATAAAAAATATTTTTATTTTTTTCCTAGCACAAAAATATGAAATTTTTCTTCTCTGCAGGTGAAGACTTTCTTGGCATATTCTCACAAATTGTCCCATCAACTGCATTGAGGCAATGTGTGACCAAAGTGACCAGCATATGTCTTGGAAAGTTTTGGTTTCAAGAATCTCCTTGCTGAGAGCTGGGAATAATCATAAGGATATATTTTATCAAATTCCATTTAGGTCAGGTCTCTAGCACCTTTTGGTTTCTTTGAAATTTCCAAACTGATAAAACAAATGTAATAGAAGAAAGGTATAGTAGCAAAGAAAACTATAGAAAATCTTTGCAAGTAAATTATTACTTTTAAATTTTGTTTTTGTTTTCAAATATGGGTAGAAAAGTAGTCATTTCAAAAGTGGATTTTAGTAAACTTTACTACCATCTTTACTAATGGTTCTATATGCCGTTTTATATTTCAAATATTTTATTTTTCTTTCTATAAGCATAAAGAGACATTTGATCTATGCTCAGAGTTACATGGTATCATTTCATTGCCCAAGGAATTTCTCTATTAGTAAAATAAATACATACTACAAGGTCAAATATCTAGTTCCCATGTCCACAATGAAAACTCCACAGTTTTCTGTCTAAGACACTTTTAGGAGAAAACATGGCTTTTACTCTCTTTTGTAAAAACATTAATGGTTCCAAAAGAGATGCAACATCTTTATCTGTCTAGTGGCATCCTTCCATGCATATCCACATATACAAGAAAAGGCCATATATGGGAATCCATACATCAGAAAGTTTTGGGAAAGCTGCAAAAGGCTTCTGTGTGAAAGGCTCTCCAATGATGCTTCAGAAGAGTTGAGAGATTCACAGATTAAAATGAAATTTTCATAAACCCTTCTGAAATTTTATAAGAAAAGTAGTGAGCCTGTAGTCTTGGTGAATCTTGGTGAATCTCCTTCTAAGAGAAAACAACCTTTGGTCATACCAAGTTTTTAGTGCTTTCATTGCATAGGTTCGTCTGGAATGCATAAAATTCATACAAGGATGGATGAACTGCTCAGGTCCTTCTTGCCAGGCATTCATGAAAATATATACATTTTATGCAAGGAGAAGGAAGACAGACAGGAGATAATTTTCATTTTCTTTTCAGGTTGGCCAATTTTAATTTAGACCTCCTTTCTGGTAACAACTTTGTCCTCTTCCTGACATATATTTCTGTTCCATTCACATGGTCAGGGAGTGTGTAGCCTGTAAAAAAGATCAATGAACAACGAAGGGTTAGATTATATTGACTTAATGTTGATTAGTTTACACTGAGTTGTCGGCTGCAAAGGATGTCAGAGCTTTTGTAGTTCATTAGCTCCCATCAATTGAGCACTGGCTTAAATTAGTACATGAAGCTCTTCTTTTCTGTAATGTAATTTCTACTTGCATTTCATGCTTAGTTTTCCTGTCTGTACTTCCATGTGATGGCTGTTACAACATTTTTCTCCGTGAGAGAGAAGGAAGAGAAAGAGCCTTAAAAATTCAGAATGATTGCCAGGTGAGCTCCTGCTCATTTCACCTCAGGAAGTTATCCTACTTGCTAAGATCAGGAAGATCTCTGACAACAGTTTTATCAGAAATGTTATTCACCTGCAACATGTCTTGTAGTCGTGCTGGGAAATGACATCTCATAATTTAAAAACATATGACTTTACTAAATGATACCCTTACTGTCACAAATTGAGTTGCAGCTTTTGGAATTTATGATCATGGACCTGAACAAATTCAGATTCCACAAAAATATTTGCTGTTATCAAAAAAGTGTCAGAAATTTAGTTCTGAAACACTGTAATGGATAATGTTAACAATATCATTTTGTTATCTTTGAGGAGAGAGAAAGAGCCCAGGTTTGGAATCATGGAATGGCTGGGGTGGGAAGGGACCTCTGGACAAGCAGGCCCACCTACAGCCAGTTGCCCAGGACCATGTCCAGGAAGATTTTGAGTATCTCTAAGGATGGAGACTCCACAGCCTCTGTGACTCCACAAACTCTGTGAGCAACCTGCGCTGGTGCTCAGTCGCCCTCAGCTAAAAAACTTTTTCCTCATGTTAAGGAACAAATAAGACAGAGCAAGAACAGATTTTGACACTTATTTTTGTCAAGCAGCTGGATATTTTTAACATGCTGGCCACCTGTCCAGCTGTGTGCTGTGGCAGGTTTCTTCCACCACCATTACCACAGACTCTGAAATGTGTTAGAAAAGGATGGGGATTGCTGCCAGAAATACAAAAAGTGCGTTGCACAAAACTGGTTTCGGCATGATTGATCCAAACTGGCAAAGGAATGACTGCTAAAAAGAGGAAGTAAGAAGTAAAGTAAGGCAAAGATTAAAGTTTGCACTTGAAAGTAAAACTATTTATATAAGAGATTTTAAATTTTGTAAATGTGAGGTTTGATTCATACCTTCAGTGTCATTAATTATCAGTTTGCAAAAAATAATTTTAGTCTGCTTGGGACACCTTTGCCAAAATGTTGTTGACACCTTTTATTTGGGGTTCTATGGAATATTTTGATTTCAACACAATTTACTTTCACTATTAAAACAAATGCCAATATTTTATTTCTTCTAAAATATCAAAATATTAACTTAAGATTATAAAAAAAAAGACTCCTTATGTTACTAGATCTCTGGTGATTTTGAGAAAAATTCTCAAAAACAGTATTCTTTAAAAATCTCCATTATCTACAGTAAATTTTGACTTTCTGGAAGATTTAGTGTTCCTAAGAAAAGAGATACCATAGAAATATAGAATTGTAGTTCCATCTATTGACTCTACACAAAGCATATCACCGTGTGATGTCTCTTTGGAAAGGTTTTTGGGTTTTTTGACCAAAATTCTAACAATAAAACCGACCAAAAATGAATTACAATTAGGAAAAAAAAAATTTGATGCAGAAAAGAAAAAATACATAAAAATGTGTAGTGATTGTAATGATGTCTCTTAAACCTTCTTTTCCAATAATTTCAACTACTTAAGAAACTTTCCATGTTATTTACGTAGGAAAAAGTCTTACTTTATGCACCTGCCTCACCTCATTATCATTGTTCTGGATCTCTTCCACTCTGTTCTTCCAACTGCTAAGTTCATGTGCCCATACATGAAAAAACTGCATGTACATATAATGTAGGGTAGAAATTATTTCTTATTATTACCCAGACAGGCAAAACCACACCAAACGCAGAAACAAAAACATATTGTCATATCTAGAAGCCACTTTGATTTTAACTTCATTGCTCAGTGATATGAATCAAGTAAGACAAAGTAACACGAATTCTGGTCATCCTGAGAATGATACATAATAATTAAATGATATATTATATTATACAAATGATTATTATTCTGTTCCTGTTTTACATGACAAATCAGTGAAGAAAAACAATTTGGACATTTAAATCAAATTTGCAAAAAAAAGGGAAAAAAAAATCCCAAAAACCAGGATATGAGGGATATCATATTCATAAACTGGTTACAAATTTCAAAATTAGGATTAAACTTCAACAAAAGTAGGGTTTTCATTTTCTTTTAACAGAAAGGACTACTTTTAATTCTGTTTTAATGCGAGCTTTACTAGGCAGCAAAGGTGCAGTTTTTTGGTGATTCATGTTCCTTCTAAAGCACCTTCCAAGTTACCTCCTTTAAATGTTCAACAAGCACCTGGCACAACCAGAATAAAACTGGTGGTCTGTCTGACATTAACTACACTTGTGGCTGCTGTATCAGTTAATCTCCAGATAAGCATATAGTGTCTTGTCTCCTAGAAAAACATAATGACCATGTTAGTGAATTTATTAAGAGGTTTTTAAACAAGCTTTTAAATGCCCAAGTCCTGTGTTGCTTTTTCTAAAGCTTATTTAATTGTCACATGCAGCTATAGGAAATAGAGGTATAGATAAATACTTTATTTTAGAGGATAAAACAAAACAAAAAATTATATGAAATATCATACTGGTTTTATTCATTTATTTTAATTTAAATCCTTGACCAATTAATTATAATTTAAAAAATAAGTTTATTTTATTAAAGGAGGCTTTTATACAACACAATCTAAACAAGCCTTTTTATATCTCTTCTAAAATTAAGGTCATAATACAAAAGACTGAGAAAGTTTGAGGGCTTTTTTTTGCGTAATCAAGAAAATAATCAAACACACTAGCATGCCTGAGCTTCTCTGCTTTGAACCACAGAGATAATTCATGGAGTGAATTTTTGTATGTGTTTTCAGAATCTGGCCATTTAAAAGGTTTCCATGGAGAAGCAATCAGAATTGTTCTGTATGATGATATTTATTATTCATGGTCCTACTCTTGCAGTAAAACAGCTAATAAAACAACCTGAAAGAAAGAAATACTAGAGCAGGCATTCTGTGACTCTCTTGTAATGGATAAAGACTTCAGATTCACTTGTGAAAGACTCTATTTCTCACTGTGTTCATGGTTATGCATTTACAGGAACACACAATAAAGATTATTATTTTATCTTATTTTCATGATCTTTTATAGCAAATAAACATGTAATATTTCCTTTCTGGAAAAAGGAAGTATAATCCAGTCCCAGGAAAAAATAATCATATCAATCAATATCACTGTAAAACCAAACTAGGCAGTTTGTCTGATAAGTGGTACATCTTCTCAGGGTATGAAAATACTTCTGTAAGATACTGCATTCAAGTACTTGCACAGTCACAAACTGTGGAAATATGAGGTAATAATAACAAAAAAGTCTATACCCTGGAATAAAAGGAAAGAAAAAGAAAAAGAAAAAGAAAAAGAAAAAGAAAAAGAAAAAGAAAAAGAAAAAGAAAAAGAAAAAGAAAAAGAAAAAGAAAAAGAAAAAGAAAAAGAAAAAGAAAAAGAAAAAGAAAAAGAAAAAGAAAAAGGGTGAGAAAGAGAGAAAGAAAGAAAGAAAGAAAGAAAGAAAGAAAGAAAGAAAGAAAGAAAGAAAGAAAGAAAGAAAGAAAGAAAGAAAGAAAGAAAGAAAGAAAGAAAGAAAGAAAGAAAGAAAGAAAAGAAAGAAAGAAAAACTTCCAACAACTTGTTTTCCCTGCCTCCTTTTTTATGATAAGGGAATAGTTTTGTGAGCACTGTCAGCCTTTTGCCATATGTTCCAGGAAACTAGGGACCCTTGAAGAAGAAGGAGAGGCTTTTGAATTATTGATCAATGATTAGCAAATGCAATCGAAATTGTAGACTTGACGTTGTGCAGGGATTCATAATTTATGAGTGGACAAAATAGTAGGTAGCAGAGGTAGTGGTAGGTGATTTCAGCCCCCATATTGATTACTTAAAACAACAGGAGGTAAGTGTAGTGTGACAGACAGAACAAAAACTGACAACTCACTGCCTGTCCATCACTATGGACTGAGCACTGAGGGAATAAAGCTTACTGTAGAAGCAAATACATTTCTATTGTGTGTCTTTGATCATTATGCTGTTCCACTAGACCAAAGGACATATTTGTTTATAATTTATGTATTCCCTTACTATAAAAGATTGATAGCATCCTATTAGATACCATAGTATCTAAATATCTGGATAGTTTGTACTTGTAACAGCTTGAGAAGCATTACTGTGGGACATTTGCATAGTCTATCAGCAAAGGTAAAAACCTGGGAATGGAAAGCGGATGAGGTGTGTCTGGCACCAGCCTACAAGTCAGCTCTTCTTTCCATCCTTTGCTGTGCTCTGCCAGCTCTTCTTGGGCTGCTGTAATTCTTCCTTACAGATCAGCTCTTGAGGAACTACCTCAGAAACAGACCCATCCTGTCAATAAAAAAGCAGCTTCCACCTGTAATTTTATGGGTTGGTGAAAGAGGAGGAAGTGGGGGAGTCATCCAGTCTGCAGCTCACAACTGCATGATCATTTCTGCACCTGAGTAAGCAATCTCTGTGTGTGTATCAACAGAAGTAAACTTCTTCATCCATGAAGAGCTGAAAGAAGTCTATAACTGCATCAAATGATTTGGTGACACCAGAGAGTTCTGGGACTTTTTGTTGGTATCTGACAGAGTATATGGTTGGAATGATGCTGCTACAAAACCACTTCAAACACTCATGGCCTGCCTGTGGTCCTCTGGTGCTTCACAACAGGAAGGAGCAAGTGTGAACAATTGTATTCTCTTTTCTACCCCCACTATAAATCAGTATGACCCCAAAAATTATGCCACAGCTTTAAAAAAAACTACAGAAATAATAATTTTAGAGAGGAAAAGAAATCGCAAAAAAAAAAAAAACAACCAGAAAAGGAAAAAATTAGTTAAAAACCTCCATAAAAGTGATTTGAACAAGTAGGAAAGAAACAGAAGAGCAGAAGTTTCCAGCATTAGGACAGAAGCAAGAGAAAAACAGATGTCTGTGAAGAGCTGGGCTGATTTGGTTTTTTATATTTTCCCATAGGAAACTGAGTATAAACAAAATGAAATATCATAAGGATAATGTGAAATGATTATAAATATTTCTGATAAAAACTGGATACCTACAGCTGTATGAAAATCTTTCTGCCTCTCCTCTTGACTGATTACATTCTGCCCACCAGCCTGTATTTTCACCTGCCTTCTGCCCCTCTTAGGTCTCTATTCTGTTTTACATGTTGATGACCATCTTCTCCCTTTGTCAAGTCTGCAACAATGGTTCCTCAGGTTTTCATTCAAAGTTCCTAAAAATGTGGGGAAAAATACCCTTAATGATTACAGGGGTTGTTTTACATTGTGCTAGACACCAAAGAAAGCATTACAGTGAAACAGAAGTTTACAGTAATTTTGGTGAGCCAGTGGAGTGATGTTTTTCATGGGTCGTATGACAGTAAGTTAATTAAGAACAAAAATTGAAAATAAGTAAATTTAAGAGCAATACTTTTCCACAATTATTAGAAGGGTGAAACTCATTAAAATGCCATCTTATTGTAATGTGATTAGATTTGAATTAATAACTGACAAGAAACATATTCTTAAAAATTTTTCTTTCCCCCTATACTTTGAGAAGTACCAATGAGAAGATTGGCTTCTTTGAATGTTTATACGCTATTCAAGTTTCTAATTTTTGGGATGAACACAGGAAATTCTTTATGCCTACCTAACATCCCATTTTAATTCTCTGGAAGTGATGAGAGTCTAAGGCTGGTTGAATGTTATTTTTGCATGTCACATGGTGGGGTGCCATGAATGAGCTACATTCTACTGTTTTTGTTTCCTGATTCACTGAGTGAAAGGTATGTCTAACAGAAATGCCACCATGAGTGAGTTTGAACCTTAAGTATTATGACTATGAGGATGTATAACTGTGGATTTCTCTTCTTGCAAAAAGTAGTTATGTGTATGTGTACCTACCAGAAATCTAATGGAGAGGAAGTAGGAACTGGAAGGCAGAATTCCTTTCTCCAGAAGTTTTGGCACACTTACTGACTTACTTGGTTTGCTCTGGTGATTGGGAGTGAAAAAAAGTCATGAAGGTGCAGCAAGAAAATGAAAGAGGCAAAAGCAATTTATTTTTTTTTTGCCAGAAGGGTACCTCATCCTGAATGCAATAACAGCACAGACCCCATGGTACAAAGGAATCTCAGAAGAGGTGACCTTGTTTAAAGGAATGTCTATGCAATAGATATCTGGAATTTTTTCTATTTAAATATTTTAGCACAAAGTTGGCAGCAATAGAGGCAAGACCATCTCACATTTATCTATATTACCTGCACATCTTATAGGTGCATCACAATAAGATGTGATATGGGCACTTTCAGAGGAGCAGGTCTGTCAGAGTGGTTTTCCTGTGGAGCAGAGAAGACTAAATGGCAGAAATATCACAGAATGACAGACTCACCAAAAGGATAATGCAGAATGGGACCACAGTGGGCCATGTGATCCAAACTCTCTACTCAGGCAGAGTCATCCTAGAGCATATTGCACAGAATTGCATCCAGGTAATTCTTTAATAACTCCAATGAAAGAGATTTCACAGCCTCTCTGGGCAACAGATTCCAGTATGTGTTCACTCACAAAGTAAAGTTCTTCCTCATATTCAGGTGGAACTTCCTGTGCATCAGCTGATCTTGGTAACTACTTTCTGAACAGAATCTCTTGAAATGAAAGAATGGAACCATTTTACTAGTTCTTTCCTTTCATTCTTCCTTTTTATTTTTTTTTTCCAAACTCATACCATTCCTGAAGTGTCTATAAAAAAATTGGTATTCTAAAGATAATGTGTGTGTTCACAAATCTGTGAACTCATAGAACTGGCATAAACCGACTGACTACCTAAAGTCCTAGGAGATGTTTTTGAAAGGAATTTAGGTTGGGTAAAAAGAGTTAATCTCTGAAACGTAGCCAATGTGCCTGTGAAAGTCCTGGTGCTTAGAATGCATGATAACCTAAAGGTACACAGATGATGGAACTGTCTTACTATCAAGAAATTCTCTCACTCACTACCTAAAAGGGAGAAAATTATTTTTACATATACAAACTACTGTAATGTTTTCAGTTTGGGGTGGGCCTGACCAGCCCAGACTGAAAAAAAGGAGTGATCACTTTTCTTCACAAGTCAGCAAAGGACTTTCAGTTTCTTTAGGGAGAAGCTAAAGCACATATTTAGAAGAGTAGGACCAAGAATCTTGACAGAATCTGGTGAATTGCATAAAGCACATAAAGCATTTTAAATGGATTTGGAAAGGTTTTACTAAAAGGAGGATACTGTCAGCATTGTATGTTACTTAAAATTTCTGTTCAAGAATATATTTGATTCATCTCTGTATATTAATAATAAGTCCTGTGTTTGTACAAATATTTTTTTTTCTTATTTGGAAGAAGCTTTCCAGAATGAAAAAAGTTTATATTTAAGTCCTGCTTGATGACTAGAAATCAGAACAGTAACTTTTTGACATCTGACCAGAAAAACATGTATTGACGAAGTATTCCTGAAAGATTTACTTCATTTGATATATCACTTCTTTATTTATAGTAATAAATTCAGATCATATAATACAAGTTGAGTGAAAGCACTGATTTTGAAATTGTTTTTTATTTTGGACAATCACTATAATAAACCTGTGCAGAAATCTTTACTGTGTTAGTAAGTCTGTTAGCCAGTAGAATAAAATAGCAGGTCTGGAAGAAAAAAGTATGGCTAAAAGGAGAAGCTTTTGTTAAAAATATGACTTTTCTTATTTGGGGGAAGCTTTCCAGAGTACCTCACATTAGAAAATTATGCTTTTATTGAAGTGAGAGTCCCAACGACTTTAAAATTATTTCAACTCTGTGAGATAGGATACTAATCCAAATGATGTGCTCAAATCCCATATCATGTAAAAACAGTTTTTTATGTCTCTTGAGTGTGCCTATGATTTCAGACTCCTTTATTTTGACTCTTTCACATCCCTCCTGGTTATTCCTTTGTTTTCCAGTCTAGAAGTGAACCTTTTCTTTGAAAGCCCGTGTTGAGATGCTCACTTTTATATTGAAAGGCAGGCAGTTTAGCCCATAATAAACGTGAACCAGAAACAAACTAGGAGCTTGATAAAACACATTGCATCAACCCCACTATCCAAAACCATGATAATTTGAGAGTGAGGACTAAATGATCCTCCTGAAATCTTTGCTTCCTTCCATTAAGAGGGCTAAAACCTCTTCTATTCTGCACAGTACAAACTGCAAAAAAGAGGCTAAATTCAAACACTTGAGAAACATCCCATTATTTCTGTGGTTGTTTTGAGGTGGGGACTATATAAAAAACCCTCCTTTTCTGTGAGAAGAAGTGAAGAAATAAGCATTTTATAATTTTCTTTATCATCCCAGTATGAATAATAGCAAAAGTTAAATGAAAAGGAGGGATGTATAGGAGGAAAAAGGGGAATAAAACCAGAAAAGAAGTGTTTCAATCACAGTTATGCATGTTTCATAAACTTAGCTTCAAAGGGGGAAAAAGAAAACCAAACCAAAACAAATTGTTAGTGTTTTCCAGAATCTCACATGGCAAATTTTCCTGGATAATATCATTAACAATGCTGATCTCTCTTTTCCACTGGGGATGCAAACAGGCATGACCCACCCTGGGGTAATTTTAACTAAAGGGCACCACTTGAGAATTCACTTAATAATCTCAGTCTCAAGTCCTTCAGCCAACACCAGTCACCTTGTAATGAGTATTCGCTTCACAATAATCTCCCTTTTCCCGAAAAATGGTATAAATGGAATTACAACACAATTGCCTCCTTTTATCTGATGAATGTGAAGCAGCAATATTGTGTTAGCAGGCCTTTTTGGAAGATATATTGGACTTTAATAAAATTTGATCAATGCATTTAAGTCAAATTGAATTATATGTAAGTGGATAGGGTTGACATATGTTTCAATATCTGCGAGTGATACATTATTCTCCAGTGAGCATAAAATTTAATGAAATATAAATACCCATTAATCCTCGTGTTTCAACCAATCAGTCACCGTTGCTCCTGCCTGCTGTTAGCAGAAGCAGGCCCAGAAAGTCATCTGTTTTATCTAAGCAGGAGCTCCAAACTGGAAAGACATCAGAAAGGTTGGGGAAGTGAGAAGGCACAGAATAGGGAAAAACATGCCAGCACTTTTGTTGTTCCATGCTTTCTGAAATATAACAATGTAGTTCTCAATTCTCTCTTTTAATCTGAATCTAAATCTGAAACTACTATTTTGTTACCTTTAAAATTTGAATTCTAAGAGAAAACATATTCTTAAACATTTTGGTTTTGTTTTTTAATAAAATCTTGTCACATTCCTCTATTCCTTTTTTATAGTTGGCTTATTATGGCATATTTTGCATATTTATAAAGATAATCTGCAAGAATAGTTAATTCAACAGATCAAGAACATCTTCTCCTGCAATTATCTCTAGTACAAGCAGCCCAATAGAGGTAAACTTTGAGAACTGTACTACTGAAAGCATGAGATGGTGTGCTGCAGTCTAAACAACAAACAAACTAGACACTCAAATCCCACATTTTGTAGAATATTTCCACATATAAAGTTGTAATTTAAAATAATTTATAACTTTGTAAGAAAAAGACTTAAACAGAATGGCGCTAAGATACATGGACTCAGAATTAAAAAAAAAAATCACATGGTCTTTAGTCTGACTTTCCAGCTGATAGTTTCATCAGTAAAATCAGAAAAATGAAACAAACCTGCATACAAGCATAATTTTGAGGTAAGCACCAAAACAATCTTTCCCCAGGATAATTATATATGAGATTCAACAGAATTACATGTAAAGTGAATTTCAGAGTTTCAGAATTTCAGACCGGTTTAATCTCAGGACTGTCTATGTAACTGTAAAGCTAGCTGCAAAACCAGCCACCAAGCCCTTTGACATGGAGAACACCCACTTTTGGGCTCCCTTACCTGCTTTGAATATTCCAGGAAACTGCTCTAACCACCAACTCTAAGACATCCTGCTGCAGGTCTCTCCTAGACTGTTCCAGTCCAACAGTCTGTGAACTGAACCCTCACTGGGACCCTAGCAAGAAATAAGAGAGCTATTGCTTTGTGTCAAGTATGCAAGGACAAGAAAGCACACTGTGGGAAGCCTCAGATGTGGGAATATCTCCTGTGGTACAGGATGATATGGCCTCCTATCCTACAGGCTTTGTGTGAGGGGAGGAGCTGTGGACTCCTTGGCTGTGTTTTCTGAATTTGGTATGACAGTATGTTGCCATAACTCCTACTTTCACTTTTGCAAAGAGCATGTGAACAAACCCAATAAATATGATGAAAAATATATTAGCCAATTCTTATGAATCAAAAGATCTCTTCCCACACTTGAGGAGTAAATCACAAAATTTGTCCAAATACTAATTTTATCAATTTCTCTAACATCTCTATAGTGTTATCTTTTTTTAAATTATTGACCTTTTTACTTTTTACTATTGCAGTGCATATTTCATCTAAAAGAACCTGTCTTGTACAGATGTGGTGTATTATTGCTTTGTATTGCTCTAGTAGTCAATGTAGTGTACTTCTAAGCTAGCTGCTATTCAGAGACTTCCATCATGCAGAGATGACCATGCTTAGGCCATTTGCCCTTCCTTCACACTGAAAGCCTGCATGCAACTAGAAACTACAAAAATCTGACATTTGTGCAATGTTCCTTAGCAATGGTCCTGCAACAGGGAATCCTCAAAATGGCTTTGAAATGATGATGTTCTGCTAGAAAACCACAGAGCATTCAGAAGCCTGAAGATCAGTTTGCCATCTTGCTACAACTTTTTCCCTGTATATGATCTATATAGTAGGGGTGAAAAAGTGAAAAAAGGCAATACTACAAGGAATCAAGGATTGAGGTAAGTAACATGGAATTTCTAGTTTCCCCTCCCCTCTTAGGTAAATGTAGCACATAATGTGGGAGGGAGAGTATTTTTTGCAGCATGTGAGAATGAATATGTTGCACATTTTGCTGATAAAATTTTGATGTGTTGTCATGCTAATTTTGGGAGACAAGATGGGTGTGTTCAAATTTTGGTCCTTGTAGAGAACATTCTGGAACATCACAGTACTTGACTGACTGATATTTTCAGCAATTCAATTGTTTGAAAACTTATTTAAAACCCATAAACTGAGGTACAAGAAATATTTGGCACCAGTTTGCATTGAACCACATGGATAAGTACAGGGGGAAACAAGATGAAAGAGAATTTCTCTACTGCAGCGACCCAAGAGGAGAGATTACCTGTATTTCTTGCCAAGTTTGGAGATCTCTCTCTTAGCTTTTTGAATCCTACAGGGTCTAAATATCAAATGCCAAACTGTGTCTGTACTCATAAGACAGTTGTTTTCAGAATTAAGTAGCCAAACAACCACGATTGAGGACGACGTTCTTCAAGTGAATATGTTTCAAAATACAACTAACATAGCTGTAGAAGAGCTATAGTAATAACTAAGGACAAATCAGCTGTTTTGGAATCTTTCTGTCTCTTCCAGTACACGATGTCTATGAGCTGAGGCCCGCAGCTGGTTCAGTTTTCCCAAACTCACCAATGGTTTTGCATGGCCTTGAGCACTGGGTGCACAGTTCAGCACAGCACGGCTTCAAACACAGCTGTGCCACAAAATGACCACCTGGCTGTATTTGTCATTGTCCTCCTTTTGCTTTGCTCATGAAACTGCACCTGACTGTTGGGTGACTACACTGGGTGGGTCTCAATAACCAATTTTTATTGGTCGCTTTCAGGCTTCTGCAATTTTAGCCTTTTGAGACGTGTATTCATTGTCTATTCTTTTTTCTAAGCAGGTTATACCTTTCATTCGATTACGACCTTGATGAAATATCCCCAGAAAAATCTAGACAAATTTGGGGTACCATTGCAAAGATTCTTTGATTTTGGTAGAGCCTTGATATGCGTAGTTTCATTGCAGTTTTTGCTAATAAATCAAAGCCTTCGAGGGAGGTGCACACAGATATATACAGAGACTTATAATTGTTCCTTTTAAACATTCAACGCTCTAAGGTACAAAATTGCAAAAGATAACCTGGATATTGTCACAGAGACAATATTTTGGTTAGTACAAAACAGATTTCTGGGATGAATACTGACATTTGATTAATGTTATTCCTCTCATTTCTGTGCAAGAGATCACAAGAACCCCATCCAAAGTGTTTGCTACTGACTGTAGTATAATTGTTAAGATGTACTTTGTGATATATCAGTGAAGCAGTGAAGCGCATCTATGAAATTCTATGTTGTAGAGGTTCTCTGTGTGTTTTATATGAAAGTTATGCTGCCATTTCTGCAGTGTGAAATGCATATGAACAAGAGTTAGTTTTAGTAAATGGTGATTCTTTCTAGTAAAAAAAAATTATCAGAGCGATTAAAAGCTGTCTTAAGATGTGGTCTGCTTAACTGCAAAGCATGTTCAAGTTAAAACCATCTCCACTTTAACTCAGAAGTGGCCAAAGTTCTCTAATGAAGTATTAAAAACTATTATACAATCAGTTTTCTTTTCAAAAAATTCTTTTGCATACTTAAAAAGAATACTTGCAATGTCACAAGATTTTATTCTAGAAAGGGCAAAAAACTGTATGTGAAAGTACTCAGAGACATGTAAATATGAGGATAATTTTAATGAGAAATGAAACATTCTAGGCAAGGCAATGGTCATCAAAGAGGTTTGAAAAATGAATTTCTAGCATGATGAGGAAGTAAAATACAATAAAGAAAAAATTAAATTACCATGGTAAACCAGATCAACACCCCCTAAAGACAATAAGTATTTTTCTACTGTAAGGAAGCACTTTAAATCAAAGCCAAAGAAAATATACATAAACCAGAATATACATAAACCAGAATAACTTCAAGAACAATCTTATTAATTATAGAAAAGTTCTGAAAGGAAAATGAAGGCAACTTTTGAAACCAGCAGTGAGGGGGAAGATTTATCTATTAAACTTAGATGTTTCTGAGCTGGAATTAGATTCAGAAGCTCTTTTCATTTGCATTGTCTTCACACAAACTATTCTCCTTCTATATGCTGGCAGATGTAGAGTCCATCTTTCATGATTTTTAAAAAATATTTGCTTGAACTATATTTTTGTAGGCAGCACCCCAATGGTAGAACTCATATTAATGAGAGGAATGTGGTATAGCTCCCTCCACGAATAACCATGGTGTGTTATCTGGGAAACAGTATCCAAACTTTTGTCAGCAGTCCCTCCAGAGTTGTCTGACTTAGTGGCACAATGGATTTTCTCTTTCTACAGAGAGAAAGAGAAATTATAGATACAAACTAAGGCTTTAGTCAAAATTGAATTGCAAGATAAGTAGAAATCACTGGATAACTGCTATCTGCAATAGAACTCAAACGGATGAAACGCACTTGTTTGTACAGTGTTAAAGACCTCTAAAAGTTAAATAAGTTTGGGGCAGATGGTTAAAATATGATGAGTAAGTGTCATTCCAAACATACAGAAAACATATTTTTCATTATTTCCACACAGCTATAATGACTAATTTTTTAAATTAAAATAATAGAATGACTACTATTTCAACTGTCAAAATAAACACAACGCTATCAGTTTATGTAGCCTTTTACCAAAAATTTGCTCTACACACTGTGCTCAGATCTTGGGGGACTGTCCCACAGGTGGGACCACTGCCCTGCCTATACTACTGTCACATCAGCTTCTGGCTCATTCTCTTCTGAAACAATAAAACTTCTGCTGCTTACTGAAAATTTCATCTGGACACTGCCTATCGAGCAGATATAGTTGATGATCTCTTGCAAAAGAGTGGGAATTCTCGGTGGAAACAGACTTGTTCTGTCAAAAGTGGTTTCCTCCTGCTGGGGTGAATTTTGGGGACGGAGAGTGTACGCATGTTTAATATTGGAGAGCAACTTCCATCACTGGCTTGAACAACCCTGAGACCATGGTCCTTTGGGAGGTGGGCGTGACTGTTCCCACAGATAACTGGTGTGGTAGGAATACATAGATGAAGGTGAAGCAGATGGACACAGCAAATGAGTTACAAATATAGAGTAAACTTGACCCCAAGAGGATGAACTCTCTGATAGTAAGAGTACTTACTTGGGACAAAAAAGAAATAAAATTCGTAGCTCCAAACTAATTCAGGGAAAGCAATGCTTGATGGTTTGCATATGGATATGTTGGCTATATGATGGGATGGAGATTGTGTTTCTTCTTTGGGTAGTTTTGCACAAAAGACAAAGATCATGCTCAATCTCTTGAACTGAATTACTTTGCAGTCCTGAAAACTTCAGTGGAGCATAATAGCTTTGTTGCCCAATTTTAAGTCCTAAATTACCTTGGCTTTGAAATTATGGGTGTGGCAACACCTAATTAGTCTGAAAAATCAGTGCCTGCATAGTACCTCTGTAGACACCAACCATACATTGCACAATCATAAGCCTTCATTTTCTTCCACAGTACAAATGATTAAGTTCAACTAATTGAAGAGAGACCAAGGGTTCATTTTATTTTCATGCAAGCCAAAGCTCAGCATCCAACAATGAGCTTTAGCCATCAAAATAAATAAATAATTTCTTTTCCAAGTAAGACCTGAAGAGTGAGGTTCCCATTAGGTTTCAGATACAAAACTTTTCTTGCTGGTCATCCAGTATTGAGAACTTCTATACTTATTTTCATTAATTACTAAAAAAGAGACCTAGACAATAGCCATAGACCATTCAAATGCATCTTTCTTCAATCCTCCATCCTGTTTTCCCATTCTTCCTTAGATTCCCTGGCTAGTATCTTATCGAGTTTTGTCTGAAGATTATAAGGGCAGTTACAGTTAGAATAGTGCTTCTAAAAATGAAGTAAAGACTGGCTCAAGTTGATAATATTAATGTTAAAGCAAAAAAAAAAATCAAAGTATTATGTAAAATTAAAATTAAATAATAGAATTATAAGTAAACTGATCTTAAAAAGTAACAGTTTTGCTGCATTTCTCTCTCTATATGAGAGCATTTCTTTCTGCCTTGTTTGTCCTGAAAAAAAAAATGTTAGGGATGTAAATCTTTACAGTAGCTGGCTTCTCCCACATATTTGCAACTGCCAGGGCAATAAATTTTAAGCAAAGAAATGTACTGATGGATTGGAAGATAAAGGGACTTGATTTATACTGTCAACTCTTTAGTGTATGGCTTGGCAGCATTACCACATTGATAAATTTAAGAAAAATCTGGCTTTATAATAAGAATGAGTCGATTTAATATCACCTAGAACATACATCAATGTTAGTTCATACTTTACTATTGAGAGTGGACAAATAAAAAGAACTTCCATAGATATATTACATTACATTATATATTATATACCATATATTATATTCTATTACATCACAACCACATACTAAGAGAACTGGAAATTTGTGGCAGAAGTGTAGGAAAGAAAAGGTATTAAAAACCAAGAAAACCTGCCAAAGTTCAAATACAGAGGAACAGACTCCTTAAAACTACTGCACTTTGTACAGGTACTGCAGAGAACTTATGTCACCCATCCCTGTTCATATTTCTACATTTTATTGGGTGCTGTCAAATGCTTCACACTGTTACAATACTACTGTACTGTACCCCTGTAAAGATATATTTGAATTTACAACTTTTTTTTATACTAGTAATGATTTGAATAAGTATGATATTGTGAGAACTGGAGCGACCTTCTATAGCCTATGAATCGTTCCTATATGATTTCAGGTAGGTTTGCTGTAGTTTTAATAAGAGTAAGAGTTTTGGTTGATAAAAATGACCATTAGGTGGAATGTCCATAGAATTAGGAACAGTTTTGAATTAGTATCACAGGACACTATGAAAATAATTAGCGCAATATAGCTTCAATGAAGCATAAAATAGTGCAACATGATGGAACAAAGGATTATAAAAATTACCTCTCAGCACAGAAGTGAACATAGGATGTTTCAACTGGAATGCTAAGGGATTATTTCTCACAAATATTTTATTTTAACATCTGCAATTAAAAATAAATTAAAATGTGGATAAACCTTGTATGCAGCATGCACTGGTAGACTGTAGGCCATAGGCAGGGATTCAGAGATTCAACTTATTTGATGATGAATGGACATATTCAGCTCATTGGTCCATTAATGCAAAAATATGTTTTAACACAGTCAGACATCTATCCTTCTTTAAAAATAATTTTCTACCTGAGAAAAAGGTTTTCCTTCAGAACAGGTTGAAAAAATTTACATTTTCTAGCAGAAAAAGAAGGCCATGGTGAACCATCATTGTGCCACTGTATCAAAAGATGGTATTTAAAAAACCTGGCAGAATAGTAGCAATAAGAAATAATGACTCCTCTGGAGAGGGTGCTCAAAATATTTACAGTGAATCACCAGATTATAGAGCTGAAATCTGCATTTCTATAGGAGGAAGAAGTATTAGAGACCCTTGAAAAGAATGAAAAACCCACCACACAATTAAAGAATATATAGTTTGGAAGAAATTAAATATTAAATTGTTTATAATCTTAAAAGAATGGTGACTACATACTACTATAAAATCTTAATTTAGCCTACAAAGCAATGTAAGACTACAATCACAACTTTAAACAAATAATATGAGGAAAAGAATTGGGTTTTTTTGCTTCAAACCCTTTCTAACTAGTAGTGAATTCTACATTCCATAAGCTCCACAACACATAAGACTTTGAATCTGAAAATATCTCCAAATACCTTCAGGTATTCTCTTAGCAGTCACACATTTCTCAGGCTTGACATACACATACGTAACCTCCAGCTCATATTCAAATTGAGACTGAATGTTTAGTGTAAGGAATTATTTGTGGAAACCCTGATTCTTGGAAAATCAAATAATTGGGGAGAATATCAAGAAAATACATCATGATTAAGTGCTGCTCCTTCCAAATATGTTGGTATTCCAAACAATTTACAGCTTAGCTGAAATAAGTGGAACTGTCTTTGGAATAATCTTAGCATGAGCAATTCTTCAACATCTTTCCAATAAAGAAAATCAATAACAAAAGCAAATACTGAGATGAAAATATTGAAACAAGATTTGAGCTAATTTGTGTCTTTGGAAACTTTCTACAGCTAAGTACTAATTTTAACTAATAAATTATCAATTAAATATGGATACCAGTCAATGTTGATATGTTAAAGTCATACCTTAACAGAGATTCTACTATTTCAATATTTTATCTTTCTCTCAGATGATATATTGGATATTTTGCAAGTTTGAAAGATATTGCATGAAAATTTGGACTTTTATTTTAAATAAATAGAGATATATATTATCTGTTTAAATTTTTTTGAAGGCTCTTTTTGGATGACTGTAATAAATCAGAACTGTTCATTCACAGGTCTCATATGAACATCAAAATTCTCTTTGTGATTAAGATATCTTGAGAGCTATGGTTTCTATATGAGAAAATTATTGGATAATGTAATAAACCACCAGAGAAATATGCTTCTATACTATAGGCTTTTATCTTCCAACATGGAGTACCTTGGCAAGGTATATTTCCACATAAATTTGAAAATTATACATGCCAAAAGACTTCATTAATCTATATAAGCTGAAGTGTTTAGATAAAAAATATTTCTGTCCTTGTACCAAAGAAGACTGAAAACTTTTCTATGCTTTACTGGCAACAATTAAATACACAGTCTGTACCCATATGTGTGATTGCAAAGTGCAATCTTCTTGAAAGCTAACATAAATGATAACATTTACCTTCGAATAGTATTATAAACCTCAGTAAAATGTTTAATTATAGCAAATCTAATGATGTAACTTCAAGAATTTTGATTGCATTTTTTTCCTTTAATATACAATTTTCCATGGAACTACAATAGATACATTGTTTGTCAATAATGCTATGTTTAAGCTTACATTTACTTTCTTTAAATACATGATTTATATAGGACTTAATTCTTCCTCACTTAATGAAGTTGAGTAATAACTAAACAATAGACCTTGTAATAGACCATCTTGTATTACAGCCCTTTTAAATTGAGTAATGACTACACACTACGTAATTAACAAAATATTAGATTATCTTATATTTTAACCTTTATCTTTTAATATCATAATTAATTATTTTTTAATGTAACATTTGCACTAATATTTTTATCGTCCTCATGTTTCTTTTGTCAGGAATTAGGCTGGTAATTGTTCCTTGGTGTGTGTTTACAAACTCCAGGCCAAATTTTGCAATCCTTTGTTCATGACCTTGAGCATTTACTCAGGTACTCATCAGTGCTAATTTTCCTGTGACCAAGTGCCTTGATCACCCGCTTATCCATTTTCCTCCAAGCACATCGGTGCTATGCACTAACACCCACAATTTTCTCCTCATTTAAATCCCTCTTTAAAAGCTACTGCTTTTGTAATGACTACAAATCGCTCTAGTCCTGCTTACTCAATGGCAAGCTGGTTTCTGCCTTACTGCTGAACTCTATCTGTCCTGTTGCTTCATTCCCCAACTTACCCAGCTCAGTGTGCAGGAAAAGCCCAGAAATGCTTTAGATCTTACTCATGGCCTTCACTGATTTGTAGAAAGGATGCCCGCTGGTTTGCCTGCTTTTAATTTTCCTGTATTGAAGAGGATGGTTTAGGAACACTTTGACACAAAGTGATGTTTTACCTAATGGTGCAGTTCTGAAATTAAGCTGTAATATGTAGAAAGTCTCTCAATAAAAGGGATTTTTCATTTTCTTATATCAGCAGTCCAGTGCTGTTAAGCTTTTTTGTTGTAAGAGCTGAGTTTTCTCAAAGTGTCTGAGGTCAGATGCCTACCATATGCATCCAATGTATAATTGGATAAATACAATCCAAATAGCTGAAGTTTGGCATCCTAAAAGCAACAAACAAGACCTTTGTAATGACAAATGGTAGGCTGCTTTAAACTACCAGAAGAACAACTGACAGAAAAAAAAATCCTGAATATTTAAAGATAAAAATGCAATGTGATGCACATCATAGGTCAGCTAACCATGGATTCTATTACAAAAAATATGTACAGCCTTATTTTTCACAAGTGTCTGCAAAAAATTTGAACATCTGGGTGGATTCAACTTCCACAGTATCAGGAGAAAGGAAGTAAAACAAAATCCAGGGAAGGTGAATAATTTAAGCATTTGGTTACTTCTGTGATGGAGTAAATGTGAAGTACTTACTGGCATTTCAGAAATCTGCAAGTTCTCTATGTTCAAAGGGAAGCTATGAGAAAAGTAGAAAAACAGAACAAAAAGAATAGAAGGGTTTTTTATCTGATTCAGAATACAATAACATAACCATATCTCCTCAGTTAAAGCTGTCTGGGGAGTTTTGTGCAGTGGATCCTTAGTTATCTGAATAAAAAAAAAAAAGGCAGGGGGGCTATCAAAGGATCTGACAATGCAAAGGTACTTTGTTGAACCTATTTCATTTTTTTGAGAGTACTTGGCATGAAAATACACACTGAATCTGGAAAGTGTGCACTTCTATCCTTAAAGTATTTCTTAGATGTGAGGTTACACAAGCTAATGGGTGCTTTGCCTAGTTTTTGAATTGGAGTGGGCTTTATCACTTTTTTGCTAGTTATTTTGAATTTGAGTTATGAAAGTTGAATGATTAATTTTTCTGCCACTCTTATTAGCAATATTGTAGATTAATTAGGTCCGCAGTGACCTGATTCATTTATAAAACCTTTAATATAAAAGACTTCATTTTTCTTCAGAGAGGCAATGTGATATTTGCAATTTTGCTAATATGTCACATAAACTTTGCTCTCAAATTTCTGTTTAAATCCTAAATTAATGGCAATTTCTGAAGGAAAGAAATACATTTACCTGTACCACGGAATATTCAGTTTGGTTGACTGAGACCAAATGAAACATGCTGCAGGAAATTTTTTTTCCATTTGACTCAGCAGCATGGGACCTCAACTGTGTGTTTCATTTTATTAGACAAAAAAAAAAATGCTGTTAATATGTCAAGCTGCATTTCAGAGACAAACTAGTAAATAGCATTAAACATATGCAGTGTCAGGTCACAGAGAAAAAAGCAGATTAACTTAAGTATCTTGCATTAATAATGATATTTGGCTGTAGTGCAGATTACTTTTATTTACAGTCACAAGAATAAACTTTTTTCCTTTTAAATGTTAGTTGTAAAATGAGGTTGTGTACCCGTCATTGGGGCTTATCTTGTTCTCTATCTATTCCAGGGTAATAATAACAGATTGCTTTTGTAATCAATTTACTAGTACTAATAAAATATGGTTTTATATAACTCAGAATAAACTCTGCAAATTGGAATGATAACTATTTCAATCAGTAAAAAAAGTTAAAAAAAAAAAGAGATGGCCTTGTTTTTAAAACCGACTTATGTGGCTTTAGTTTGCTTATTCAGCCATGCCTTTATTAATACATATGGCAGTCATTTTATATCTTTATGTATATCCTGGGTATATAAGGCTTCTATCAAATGTCTCCAAAGTTAAAATCTGGTGCCATTTTTACCCAGGTCTTCTTACAGTGAATCCTCTTGGCAAGCAGTGAGCTACAGTTAGAAACTGAAATGCGCACCCCTTCCTGGTTCCTGTTGTATGCAGTTATTTGGTTTTTTACCTCTAATAAGTAAGTTTGTTAGTTCTGGCAGAACAAATTGGCTCAGAAGGCAAAAGGTGTTAACATGGATTCATTATACTAAATGCTAACATGATTCACGAGGGCTTCAAAGTTCTAGAACTAACTAGCTCATTTTCATTGCAAATACTGAGTCTTACATTTTCTTGGGCCTTTTACTACAGCTACAGAAGGGAAAGAAATAGATTATTTAGTCATAACAATCTAAAATTATTGAGTCAACACTTTTATTTTGCAGTCTTTATTCCAGTTGCTGTAAACTACAGAGCCTTTAGAAAGACTATAATTTTAAGATACTTTTTAGATTACATTAAAAGATGGTGCATTTTGGAGGAAAGAAGCAACAGTTACACAGGAAGTTATTAGCTAAGATGGCTTAGAGGTTTTTAATTTTCATTCAAGACAATTAAGAAAATTTACTCAAAAGGCAAGAGAAAACAATGGCAAAGGTTTTTAATTCTGACTCTGGTGCTTTCTCACATCTATTTTAAGAAGAGAATCATAGAGCCACTTAGGTTGAAAAATATCTCAAATATCTGTCTATAAACCCAACAAGTCTACCACTAAATCATGTCCCCAAATGGCTGAAGAATCTCCAGGGGTGATGACTCAAACACTTCCATAGGCAGCCTGTTCCAGTGTTTGACAAACCTTTGGGTGAAGAAATTTTTTTCCTAATATCCAATCTAAACCTCTGCTGGTGTGACTTGGGGCCATTTCTTGTGGTCCTGACCCTTGTCCCCTGGGAGAAGAGGCTGACCCCCATCGGGCTACAGACTCCTTCCAGGTGGTTGGAGAGAGTAATAAAGTCACCCCTGAACCTTTTCTCCAGGCTAAACAACCCCAGCTCCTTCAGCCTCCCATCATAAGTCTTCTGGTCCAGACTCTTCGTCAACTTCTTTCTCACTTTTCTCACAGAAAAAAACAAAACTAATCCCCTAAACAAACCACTAAACTAAATTTCTTAAGACAAAGAGAAGAGAACCTTTGGGGGAAAGAAAAAAAGTGGCAAACAGAAGCAAATTGAGAAACACAAAACATCCGGACTGAAGGAAGGACAGGTACGTCTGTTTTGTGTAGGGAGATTTTGACATCTAGTTAGATCAGTTCATATTGTTTTCTAAGGCTCTCTCTCCTACCCTGTTCTGCTCATCATATTTTTGAGGATTCTATAGCACAGCTTCCCTTCTTTGCCATATTGAAATTATGCTGTAGACCCCTTAGTTTGGGAAGGACAAATGTTCTTGCCAACTTTTCTAAACCCTTACACATAAGGAGCCGACCTGCACTTTTATTCCCTAGGAAAACTTGTGAGCATCACGGTTAGCTAATTAATATCAAGGGTAGATTCTGTTTGGATTGTCTTCTGCTGGCTGTTCCACTACCCTGTTTTCCCCATGCCCTGCTGTGCTGTTTGCTCCTGTAAGCCCCACCATAATGATGCAGTGTTTGATTGCCTCAGTGTTTCTCATGTCTGGTCCAGGACTCTGGTCCTTACTGCCAGATCTTCTCTTCTGCCTACACTCCACAATCATCCATCTTTCTATCACTGAGGCAGCTAACTACTCTTCCTAGCACAGATAATTCTATAATAACTGGTTCTGCATGCCTTGAAAACTTCACTACAGCTTCCCATTTAAACTATGATCTTTTATTACTACCACAAACACATATGGAAGTAAGGAGTGGAAGTTTTCCCAACTCGTAAGAACTGAACTATTGGCCAGGACAAATCTGGTTTTCCCTGTGAACTAACAATGTTGATTTGTTCCAGTCTTTGCAGGATCCGGTACTAAGTAATCTGTCACAATAAAAGAATTTTTTTGCAGGAGATTTAACACTGGCCAGGATTTAAAGAGAAAATAAGTTAAAAAAGGAAAGAATTATGATCTTCTTCCTAATATTTCTTCTCACTACAGAAACTTATTTTTCTTATTTTTTTGAGTGAAGGCTGTAACAAAGATTCAGAAATGGTTGAGTGTAAAAAATGTCAGTGCTTTTAAGTTTCTGTTTCAGTTCTATCTTACGCAGGCATAGAAGCTAATTGTAAACAGTTTTCTTTATTTTTCTGGTGACACTTGCATGTTTAGACAACTGACATATGTAAAGAGTGAGACATACATGAAAGGTCTAACAAAACCTACAAACAAATCCTATAGACACATCTTTATCCTTGTCTTCCACTCCCCACAGTAACCTTACTCTTTTTCACTGGGTTCTCTGTTATATCTCAAATGAGGAGGAGGAGATATGTACTGCTGGCACTCCAGTCTCAGCATCAGATATAATCTTTATGAAAATAAATGATGATTGAAGAACCAATGTCAAATTCCATTTAAAAAGCAAATTTTTGCTTAGTCTGTAGAGTTACAGGAACAATTTTCCAATCCAGAAAAATGCCACTGATTAAAAACACACACACACAAATAATGAGGAAATAACAAATTTATTCTTAATATTTTCATGTAGATGCTTCCAATTAAAAAGCAAATTGCAGTGAGACAAAAATATACTGGACAGCTGGGAATCTAATTCAAATCCTTTTGCAATCCATATGTACTAAAATGCTTGGGTAATTTTAATTATTTATTTATTTTATTAGTTTAATTATTAACCTAGTACGGAAGCCAAGAAAATTAATTTGGGGAAACCAGACTACAGAACTATTTTATAAACAAATACTTGATTAAGATTTGTCAACTCTGCATACCATCATTCAGAAAGATTTGTTATGCGTATAAGGTATCTTGTGAGCATTTCAAAATCAGATTATATTTTGGAATTTCAAGCACCTAAGAAATTATGCTAATTGTGGGCTGAAGTTCAAGAAATAAACATATTTCTATTGGTGCTTTAGAAAAAAAGATGCTACTTACTGCCATTTGAAATAAAATTCATAAATGAATGGGTGATTTTTTTTACTGGCTTATTCATATTCTTCAAACGTTGTGCTTTTGAAAATTCACTTTCTTTTTTTTCTCCAATAACACATCCTTGGCTAGCATAATGTCTCAAACCAGAATAAAATGTGTGCATAATTAATAAAAAATTACAGAGAATGTTCCAGAAGAATATGTACAACATATATTTTAATCTTGAAAAAAGCAGGATTCCCTTCCATTTGGCCTTTGACAAATCTCCTCCCCACAATATTGTGAGTGATATCCCACCCTAGGTAACACCAAGGTCAGGCACAGTCTTCACCCTGTTTTAGCTTAACAACAAGCTCAGTTCCACTTCTGAAGTATCCTTGCCCACACACAGCTCATCAGTAGATCATCATCATTACTTTCATGTGATTTTAAAAATAATAGCAAAAATCCTGCTCCTTTAATTACAGGTGGCAGAAAGCATTGCTCACGAATAGTCGGTCTACAGAAGACCATCAGGACTGAGTGGTTTGGCCTGTGCTCCAAGTGCTGAGCAGGTGGATTGCCAGGGGAAAGGAAAGCATCACTTGGGCTTCAGGCTGCCAAGCAACTCAAGCTGCAAATGCCCCTAATTATGCTTTGCACTAGAAAGGGAATAACTGCATTTAGGCTCCTGACCAAAGGGTTCCCTTGAAACTCTGTGGGTTTAAGGATGGCAGGAAGTGCCCGGCGCCTTAGGTGTCTGCTGATGAGCTACCAGGGAGCTTGGGAGTGCTCACTACTTAGTACCATTCACTCGGGCACACTGGCACTCTCCCACCACATGTTCTGCAGCCCTGAGGGCTGCTTCTCTAAGTCCTTTACAGGAGCAGGAGTGGCAAAGGAAATGGATGATCAGGTTAAGAAGATTGAGTGGTTACTCACAAGACATAATCTGGTTTGAGATTGTTTGCTCTTTGACTATGCATCTAATGTGTTTGTTCAACAAAATAGGCCATATTTTGTCCTACATGCATGGAATTTGCTGGATAATGACAGCTCTGTCTTCTAAAAATCTCAATGTTTTCTCATTCTTTTGCATTGCAAGGATGTTTCAAAATGCTATAGTTCTCCATGAAGCTAACTTGCTCCATGCAGAGCCACAGGAAGAGCTGCTGTGACAGTGCCATTCCCACCTAGTCCTCTGACTATTCAACAGGATCCCTAGACTGCCTCTTACAAGCCTGGGTGGGGAATTTTCCCTGCTGACAGTGGTTTCCTGGTTAGGCCTAGGCGTGTTGTTCTGGCGGGTTCTGTCCCTTCAGGCAGGCAGTTTGTTAACTGCGTAGGACATCATGCACAGAAACCCAACAATCTCAACAGCACTGTGGGGTGGTATTGGGTTCTTCTCAGCCCTAACACCTGGAGGCTTCAGCCTTTGGATCTGTACCTCAGAACCTGGCTTGGTCAAAGCTTGCACAGTAAGTTAATGATAAAGCTGGAAAGAGATTGATGTGCTGTGTGTTCAAGTGTGTAGTGCCATCCTGCTCCAGCTCTTACTTTTACTTGTAAGATTTGATAGTCTGCAAAGCAGCAACAGACCTGATGCACTCTTCATGCATGTTGGAAGGTGAAGAAAGAAGCTTAGTATATGAGGCAAATTCCGTTGGGTTCAATTTAATGTGATGAAAAATTGTCCAAACAGAAAATGAAGCGCAGGTAACATTGGTTTTCTCTAAAGTTTCACAAACTCATTGCAATTCTAATAGCAAAAGTAATGTTTAAGTATTTTTATGTTATTTTAATGATTTGTTTAGTGATCATATTTCAAAGTTAATTAAAGATTGAAAAATAACAGCAACATAGTCAATTTTTGTCCTTAATTTGTGTGTTGGTACATGGCAAATCGGGTTAAAAATCACCTAACAGAGAATTGAGTTCAGATTTTCTAACCTTCAGCATTGCAGAATTACTAGACCTTGACTGCTACCACAAACCTGAAATTACCACCTTGCAGGTATGCACGTTTGGCTAACAATTTAAATTAAGTTTCTCAAATAGAGATTTAATTTAGTTTTAAGAGGAGAGTTATTGTATGCTAATTAAACACCAAATCATTCCTAAAAAGGTATTTACTGAGTTTTAACAGTTGTGTAATAGAACATCTATGTAGTTGTTCACCTTACATAAACAGGCTCTTAATAATCAATGAAAATTCAATTAATGTTGAAAAGATCTTATGGAAGCTCAGTAATTACATGTGTATGAATCAGCATTTAAGGCCCTCCATTTAAAGTATTAGTAGCAGTTTAACATTTTCTTATATGTATTGAAATTTTACAACAGGATAATATTTCTCCCTTTCTCCCTCCTTCCTTCCCAGTAATATAACTTCTTATCCTGTCATATCTGCACAGATTTCCTTTTCCCTCCTTAGTCTCAGCAGACTGGTGAGCAATATTCTTCTAAAATTACTCTAAATCTTTTTGTTGCCAATTCATTTATAAATTTTTAAATTACTAATTAACATCAATCTAATGTTATTCTGCTTTATTTTCTTTTTTTTTTTCCTTCTAGCTGCAATATTAAGCATAACTCCAAAGAGCAAGCTCTAACTCCATGCATCCAACAGTGTGGTAAAAATTCTTCAATTTTTTTTTTACTTCAAGAAAGAACACTGCCAGTACATATATTTAACAATTTTGACAGTCAGAATCCACCCGTACATTGCACATCAAGAAACATCATCTGTTTTCCCCTGGAAAGGAAATTTGTATGTTCTATTCAGAAATTAAATACCTGTATGCAATCAAAGACTGAAAAGTGTAAAAATCTGATTTTCATTTTGTTTTAAAACAGAAAGCAAAAATGGGAGATTCTGGTGCAGGTCTGTTCCTGCACCTTTGACATGCATGTGATTTTGTTTGAACATTTCTGAATTTTTAGGTGGAGTTTAGGTGACATGAATGTGAGGTGAAATTGAAATTGCTTTTGAAACAAAAACATGCCACACTTTTGAAGTACTTTCTTTACATACTCAATTAAATATAGGAACCTAATTGTTCACTGGACTGGGTTGGAAAACTAGGGTTTTGTTCTTTGGGGAATTCCTGACACCTGGAACTTTGTTTTCAATTTGAATTCGATCAAAATTACACAAATTTGAAATTCAGATTTTTTGGTTTTTTTTCTTTATGCTGTCCTTGTAGGTCAGTCATTCTTAGCTTTGAAGAGGTAAACAGGGACTGAAGAGTTAGAAAAGCCAGACTGCCAGCTAGGGACCCACCTGTAGGGATTTGCTGTGCCTGGGAGATGTCCTGAGAGATTGGAGGAAGGAAAAGCATGTCATGGCTCTGTGCCTTGCTCTGATGTTGCTACCATTTTTAGGACATCCCCTTGCTCAAGGCCTTTATACCAGTTTCTTAATGGACTTGAAGAGGAAAACAAAATATATTTAGCACACTTTTCAGCAGAACATCCACCATTGGGGGCTACCTTGGTGGCTTGCATACGGAATGGTTTTCATCCTTGTAGAAGATTAGGAAAGAGCAATGTTCTGCTCCGTACAGCCAGATTTTGAGCACTGGCTGGTATTTAAATACAAAATAATTGCTGAAATGTGAGTGTCTAAATAGTGACTGGGAAGACTAACTTGAAGACTTTTATGTTGCACGATGAATGGAAATCTGTGTTGAATGAGTGAACAACTTCAGAAATGCAATGTCTCTCTTCTTCATCCAGTTCAAGAATGGATCTCTTCTAAGAGCAGAACATTTTCAAGAAGTCAATAGCCTATATTAAAATATGGAATGATTTCTTATTGGACTTGCTCTTTAATGATAAATTTTCAAATGTAGGAGTTAAAGGGAAAAAAATTAACATTATAAAATTTGGAAAAGTAAGCAAAAATCTAATTTCAGCTGGAATAGTGAGAATTGAAATGTGAGTTCTTTTTTTTGACAATGTAGCTGCTGCTTTGATTAAGATTTCATGAAGTATTTCTCTGTATGAATGAAGTCATGCAACCTCTTGAGAACTTTAACAAACAAAAATCAATACAGAACAAACATGCAGTTTATAATTTAGTAGGGTGCCCACAACACACACAAGTCCAAAGAAATAGGAAAATAAACCTGTGTTTAACTGTATATAGCTATCAATCTTCCAGCTGAGAAGAACTCAGCCAGTTACCATACTTAGGTCAATGCTAAAATGCTGAAATGATCTTCTTTGAGAGGTCTATTTTAAAGAAGAAAAATAAGTGGCTCTGTGTTGGCATTAAGGCTGTAAGACTGAATGAAACTAGAATGGAAAAAATGTCAGTTTGGGAAACAACTCCCTTCTCTCTGCAAGCATTGATTTCTGGAGCTGTGTCTGAGTTATATGACTTTTAAAGCTCTAAAACATCCTTGCCACCTCTGGTTTGTGTCTGGAGATGGAATTTGAAGAGTAAAATCCCACAAGAAAGCTCTATTTGAAGCACTTCCAAACCAATCTGGAGAAAAGACCCCATAACTTCAGAGAGTTCAGGATAGCTTTCCATAAACATCAAAACATTTTTGTTCTGTCTACTGACAACTTACTGCAAGTGATTTGAGGTTAAGCCTGCAACAGTAGTAACTCAGAGAAATACCAGCATCAGACTGTGTGCAACATTTTGGGTGTTGTGCATGAGGAAACAAGAATAAGCCCACAGAGGTACATTTCCATTTCAAGCAATGTGTGACATCAATCTGTGGTCAATTAAAAAAAAATACGCATATGTTGAATTCATTACTTGTAAGAATCATCATATGTGAGTATTTCTGGGTTATATTAAAATATTTTGGACCCAAGCTTCGTTGGGGGTTGGTATAAAATGCTGAGAATAAAATAATTACAAAAGTAAGCACAGGAAGTGTATATAGACTTGGGAGATCACCCATTTGGGTGATTGTCAGAGAATTGTAAATACTAGTAGTGTGGATGACTATTTTTTTCCCTATAAACATAAAAGTTGAAATTTGCTACGTTTGCAAAGGATGTCTACATTTGCTGTATATGAACATTTTAATAATGTTTAAAACATCATAATCCTGAAACTAATCTATGCAGGTATAATTTTGAGCAAGCGCTTCCTGCAGCAATCAGATCCTTTAAAACCTTTTGTTTAAGTTATATAAGCACTTCTTTCCTGCTGTTATTCTGTCCTGGTATTATTTTTCTTCTAAACCCAACATTGAATTTAAGGCTTTGTTGCCCTCTGTGCTGTCAATTTCCTGTTCCTCTTCTTCCTCCTCTTCTCTGTATAATGCACGTGTTTTTGTGTTAACTCTTAAACTCTTGACTTAATCCTCATTTTAAATGAAGGGACATGAGTCTGTGCATTCCTAATCCATTGTTGGATTATTTGGACTTGAGGGTGTGTGCACTGCCTTTAAAGGAAATTATGATTTTCATTTATAGATTTTTTTATTCAGAGTCCTGAAATTTTAGCATAGTTGTTTAAAATGTGCTGAAATTACTCATCTCTCTCCTCCTTTCCCTTTTTCTTTGGGTTATTGAATGTAAACTTGTTGATAAATGAACATTTTTTCTTAAACATATGGATGGGTGGGTGGGTGAGTGGATGGATGGATGGATAGAAAATCAGGCAAAATATCAGATTTTAAAGGCATGTAAATTGCTATAACTCCATTTTTACCATGGATTCGCCAAACAATGAAGAGTTGCAATTTCTAAATATTGGTCCCACTTTTTCTAGTACCTGTCATCATGGCTAAAGCACAAATTTATAATGAAAGTGTAATAGCAGGAATTAATGAAAGCAAGATAGTTACTGAAATAATTATATAACTGGAACTAAAATAAATACAACTAATAAAATATTTCATTAGCATGCTTAAGTCTGAACTTTCAAAATTTCTTCATGAAGAAAAATTATATCTAATGTGGAAAAGACAAGTTTGTACATTTAAGTAGTTTGCTACAAAATATGCAGAGATAATAGGATATTTTAATCCATTGCTCTTTTTAATCTATCGGTTATAATTTTATTATCAAATTCTCAAAGGTGTGCAGCACATCATTTCCTAAAGTGCAATTGTTTTCTCCAATTGAAAGTTTTCTAAATATTACTACAAACGAAGAGTGTGGGGAAAATGAGTAGAAGCATGGTTGTAACCTTTGGTTTTTACCTGTCTCAATGAAGGTTTCACTTAGGTCAATAAAACATGGTAAGACATGCCCTTACTGACTAACCAAGAAAAAAATTATTTTTTAAGTACCCACAATTGCTCTCTAGAACCCTTAATTAAGCACCTAAATTATTTCTCTCTCAAAAGGGTGAAGCACCTGTGTCCCTGAGACGTCAGCAACATTTGCCTTCTGCCAAGCTCCGTCTTGGTGTTACCACTGGAAAGAGAAATCCCTTTGTTATGTCTGTTTTTACCACGTGTTTGTGATAACTGGAAAAGGACCTTAACTACAATTTTTGACTACACATTAAAATGTATCACTGTATTTCTGGAAAAAAATGATTGAGAGTGCTCATAACTTTGAGACCTACATATCTAAGCTTCCAACTCTTCACTGAAATAACTTTATAAATATAACCTAACAAAAGTGTTATTTCAAAAGCAGTGGGAGTTAAAGTTCTATACATATTTTGAAATCAAGCCAGTGTTACTTAAGTGCCTAAATGTGGATTTAGAACTCTACCTTTAGGCATCTGAAATCTGTGGCCACATGTATTTTAAAATATCCGCTAACATCAGGAGGAGTAATTCATGCTTATTTGAGGTCTGAATTTAAATTTCTCAGCTCTGTGTTTCCCCTTTTCTTCCCCATAAACAACTTTGTTTAATACTTCAATCCACATACCTCAGCTCATTTTTAAATAGTATATGAATTAGCAAATAATAGGCAAATTAATGTTAATATCCACTTTTATCTAAATTCTGTTTCTGTGACTAAATATTGTTTCCTCTGAATTTAAAAATAAAAAAATTGAGTCTAGATACAAATAATGACAAAAATATAGATACTTCTTACTTGTTTGTTTATTTTAAGAAATAGCTGGAAAGAGGTGTTCACTTAATCTTTTGTTAAATTTCTGTAATAAAAACTTAGGACTCTTATATTTTAAAACAAGTTGAACCCTTATTTCAACTCTTCTGGATAGAAGCCAAGGAGGGTGAGAGTTGGAAGAAAGACCAATGTGTAGGTTACTTTTTGTATATGTATGTGTATATGAGTGTTGTAGTCCAGTTCCAACCTATTTAAAGCTTTCACAACAAAGAGAGAAAGTGTATTTTTTTGTTTTCTTCCTTACATTGCATGAAAGAAAAAGAAGAAATCCATCAGCATCAAAATCTGCACTTTTATGTCTAGAGCATTCACCGTGGGTTGGGAAATTCCACTTCCAGTTATTTGTCCTGGTACATTTTCTGTTTTGTACACTTTTCAGTGTAAAATATGCCAGAAAACACTGAAGTACAGGTTGAAAAAGATGGCTTTGTTGCTTAGGTGAAAGAAAAGATTCTAGGATTTGATTAACAAATGAGTTTTGGCATCTCCCTGAAAGCTTGACTGAGATGAAATGCTCTTTTAGCCAGTAAGAAATTCCAGAATTTTAGTAAATGAAATTTGCTTTAAGAAAATTGTTGGTTTATTACTTTGGAACAAACAACCCACTTGATTTGTAAAAAAAAACCCTTCCTTTTGTGTGTGAGTCTTGAGGATGTCCAACAAAATTTCCTTCAAGAACATCCAGAATATATCAGTACAGAGTAATACAGGAATTGCTACTTTTGTTTTGATGGCCCACATCTCTCTCTAATATCTGTGATTTCAACGTCATAAAGAATCATTGACTTCTTTTTTTATCACTTCTCTCTCTCTTCCTCACTACCTCTCTCCCTCCCTCCCTCAAAAATATTCTACAGTGTTATTTCAACATATTCTAGGATCAACAATAAAATAGTGATCTGACAGCTAATTTTCCTGATAAAGTTATTATATCTTTAATTATTATGACTTGTTCAAACAAGATGTCATTAAAATGAACATTTAAATACATTCTTCCTTTCACATGAGTACTGCCAAATAAAATTGTGTTGAATTACACAGTTTCAGTCTTGGCAAAATTATACAAATGTAATCCAAGGTATAGCTTTTTATATCATGTGTTAATTTTTTAAAATGACAGTTAAATAATTAAATTGGAATGTTAACAGCAGAGGTTCTTTCTCCTGAGAAAATTACATTGCCATTAATCTCATTTCTTGCTGATGTTTTACCTACAGTGTTATCAGAGGTCTAAAATCCAAAGCTGAGTAAGGAGCTGTAATTTTAACTTTGTACATTTTAGAGCAATAAAAATTCAAGCTGTTACTCCAAACTTCATCATAATTATGTCACATAACATTGAGATTTAATAATGCACTTTATTTAATGGTTCAGTGAATTCTGTACCAGTGTGGAGTAGACTTGCCTACACAATACAAACTTTAATACAGTTCTGTCAAATCTTCAGATATTTAAAGCTCTGAAGACCTGAAAAGCTTTGTTTTGTTTTTGAGTTTAGGTCATCATAAAGGAAAATATTGTCCATCTGTCAAAATTTACATAGAGATGATACATTTTAACTAGATTATGAATTAGTAAGGAGTTAAAAATATAAGACAATTAATTAATTTTTTTTTCCACAAAAAAAGAACTTGGCCCAATTAAGGCATATTTTGAGAAACAAATTGCGTAGCAGTAAAAATGCTCTGTATAAATATTTACTTGTACATGATGTTTTTCACTGTGGCTGTGTTTTATAGGCCATGCAGGAATTAGTTCAACCAACAGTGAAATGTCATCACCTCTAGAGTAAAATGTGGCAGTTGTTTAACAATGTACATAAATGATACAAAACAATATACAGTGAATTAAAGGTATTTAAATACTTTATTTAGTTGCAACTGTAGAGAATATTTAAGTTGGCATAATGCATTTACTCAGTTTGGACTTTGTCCAGGATGCTGCAGTTAACAATTTTAGCTCTTGTGAAATGTGCCAAGGGATATCTAATTAGCCCACTTGGTCAGCATCTTAGATTTATGTGTGGTGCACAGATAATGCCACCAGCAGCATCTTAGAATGGCATTGATTCAGTGTGGAGCCAGAGTGAAGAATACCACCTACTGAGTGACCAACACCACTTCCTACAACAGCTGGGTTTTCCTTGGAGGTCTTCCATCCCAATTACACAGCAGGCCCAATCTTGCTTAGTTTATGAGATCTGACAAGATCAAAGCCCAAGGTGGTATAGCTACAGACTTATACTGTCTTGTGTATTTGGCTTGCTAGCAAATTTATGTCAAATACATGTATCAAATGATTTCTAGTCAGATGCATTGTTGTCATGTAAATGAATGTATGAAAGAAGGAGGAAAAAAGAATTCTTCAAAAACTAAATAAAACCCATTTACATATACATGTGTGTATATATATATATATATATATATATGTTTGAAAGAGTCATAAAACCTGTCTTTGTCTTCTTCACCCTAAAAGGCTCTTCAGGTCTATTCTTCCCATCAGAATTGAGGAAAGAGAGACAATTTCTATTAAATGTTTGTAAAATTATCTTAATGCACCTGTAAGTTTTCTTTTGACTTGTCTGCTTTTCAACTCAGTTTAAAATAACTGTTCAAAGCATCAGAACAGTCAGAAATGCAAACCAGCTTGGTAGTCTAAATGTATGTCCTTTTATACATTTGTTTCTTCTGGAATTAATTCAGATTTTATTAGTCTTCCAATGCACTGCCAAATGAACAGAAGGAAACATTACTCACTTTCCCTCATAATATCCATCAGAGGGCTGGGCTGTAAGCAAAGTCCCCCGGTGCTCTATCAGGGTTTTTTTTAGTTTATAGGTGTGGTTGAGGACATCATAACAATGCCACCCACAAGTAAGTAATTGGGTACCAATTATTTAATCACTTTGATAAAATTTTCTCCTGCGCCCAAAGAGGTACACCTTGGTCTACACTGTGCAGTTATAACATATCTGTCTCTTCTAGGGAGAATATATTGGAGCATATATTCTAGTGCAAGCAAATCTAAGAGAGCAATGCACACAGTAGCACCACTAGCCTGTCTATTCAGGAGTACAGTAGATTTTTGCTAAATAACCTCTCATGTGGTCAACCCCATACCACAGTCCCAGCTAACATACCTGGGGCCTATATTTACATCACTGAGTTTTTATTTTCCAATCTTCCATGTGCTTGAATCTTCTGCAAAAGTCAAAGACAAAATTATTTCCATCTGGTATTTTCCAGACTCATCAAAGAAAACAATAATCTAACAAAATGATTAGTAATACACTTATCATTTCACAATAGTACCTGTCCTTTTATATTAATATGCATTTTCACTTTCCCCTGTAGGATTTGCAGATGACAGTTTCAGTACCCTGATTTATATAATTTTTATCTCACTAATTACCTGCCTACTCCCAAAGTCTGTTTATAATTCTTAATTGTTTACAAGTGACTATAATGAACTAGTGTTGAAGTTTCTCTCTTGATTGTTTATTCCTTGTGGCAATGAAAACTGACTGAGAGACAGTGCTTTGGTATTTCTTTTCAACCTTGAACAGCATACTAATAGGCAGGTGGATTGACAGGTAGACTGATATTGGCAGGGGTAGGGGAAGGGAAAGATTGCTTGACAGAGCCTGTCTTTATGGCATGTGCACAGGGATCTCCAAAGTAGGGTTTGCATAAGTACCAGTTCCTTTCATTTAAGTCATATTGACTCTTGGCCTGTGCTTTAGTACTTATAGCTGACAAAATATATATATGATGCAGAATTTCAATTTTTATTCTTAATGGGGAAGTATCAAGCCACTTTGAATTATTTGCTACTTTCATTAGTACCCTCTGTGTCTCAGAAGCTTTAAAAAATGTGTACAGCTATTATAAAAATTGGTTTGTTTTTAGATCGAAAATTCAGCTATGTGTAGAATGGTAATTTTATTTTTATAGTGTAGTAATAAGTCATTGTCCCTTTCTGTTGCCACTATGTGGCAGATATGCATTTTTTTCATGTTATAGAATCTGTGCATGACATGTTTCAGATTAGCATTTTTTACCTAGTTTAAAAAGTTGCTCTTAAAGTGATGGGGTTTTGGGTTGTTTTCTTTTTTGTAGTGTTTAAAAGCAGATGTTTATTTACAAAATTCAGAACAATCCCATGCATTGTAAAATTATTATTTAGCTCAAATTTCTTCTTCTCTCTTGTTCTGTTTGCATACTCAGTTTAAAAAGTCCTCTTTTTTCTGCTTCAAAAAGCTGAGATGTGAGAGTAAGAGGTGATTGAGAATCTGAATGCTCAACAGCATAGGCCATAAAGTATCTTTGTTGGCACTTGTGAACTGAACTGGGACAGCACAGCTGGATCTGAACATTAATCCCTCAATAATTGATGATTAATCTATTAAAGTTTAATGGAGAGTTGATAAGTAATGGTCTGGCTGCCATGTCACTTGATTGTAAATATAGCAAGTTGCCTGGAAATATGTTTTTTCTTTTGTCCATCGGAAGCAAACATAGAGGAAGGAGAAAGAAGGAAAGAGAAAGCTAGATGGAAGGAGAAAATATTTCCATGACAAAAGTTTGGGTCAAGGAGCCTGTGCTTGCACCATGGCAAGCACAAAGCACTGGTGGCAGTCAGAGAATCTCTCACACTGGCAGACTCCTCACGCAAACGGCTTCATTCCAATTTCATGCAACACAATTCAGTTCTAGTGCACTCCATAGGTTACCTAGGAATATCAGATTGAGCATGTTTCACCCTTTTAAAGTACATTTTTGAAGCAGTAAATGGGGTTTTATACAGGAAGAAAACCCACTCCCAAACCACTAACAAACCCAACCCCTTTTAATAGGTAAGTTTAGTTCTGTATTTCTTTGAGATACTGTTGGAGGATTGCACATGTCAGTGTGAAGTGGCAGGGTCTCAGTGTGCTATTGAAGAGCTGCACACTGATGATGAAAGTACAGGTTGCAGGAAATCTCAGACAACACGTGGCATGAGAACCACTTTTAGCACAAACGGATGACATTTTTTATTCATCTGTGGCCTTACGTGTGCAGCCATTACACTCTGCTGTGGCCTTAGATCTCTTTCCAGCCAGAAGAACAAGGCTTGCTCAAGTGTGAAATTCACCAGTATGAATGAGACCAGTATCTTCCATCACTTTCAATTTTATCTCCTACCAATCATCTACCATTAGTAGGAACATGTATCTGCTCCTGTGGCAAACCACCAACAAATACATTTGTTGAATTTGAGTATTTGTCACTTTGGATGTTATAAGATAATTTAGAATATGTTTATCTGTCTGTGGCAGTTTGGGTAGATAATGGAATGTAACTTGAAATTCCTTGATCCCATTCATCTGATGTGGCTCAGTATGAGGCTTTAAGGTGGGTGGTGTATTATTCTACCTGGAGAGGGTAGGATGCCCAAGACCCAAAACCAACTCTTAGAGTATGCAAGTGAATACTTGTGTTTGAGGTGATGCATGATTTGAATATTTCTGTTCAGAAGTATAATTTTAACTATGAAGCAAGCATTTGTTATCCATCTTCTTCACTGTTCACTTTCATAATTGTGAGGGAAAATGTCTTCTAGGAAAAAGCACATTAGCTGTATTACAGATCCCAATGGAAAGTTACTTGAATTCAAATATTTTTTTTACCTTAACTATGTTTTGCTTTCCTCTTTTCTAAGTTAAAGACATCCTTGATGCATTATAAAGTTTTATTTAGTAATGCCTGAAAAAAGCTATGCTATGAAGATTATGGAGAGTTAAAACAATATTCCCAACTGTGATAGAGTGACAAGGAGCTGTTGGGCAGGTAGAGCTGTTCACCATATTACTTCTCACTGTATTTGAAGACACAGTCATAAGTTTTACAGCAAGAAAATTTGTATGAAAACAATTACATTCTCCTTCATTTTATAAAAGAATTGTTCATCTGACACTTGGACATAGGAGTCAATAAAGAACACATAATCTTTGGCTTGCTGAAGCAATTTTATATGGTTTTATAATTTTATAATTTGACAATTATGCATAGAATGAATATGTGATAATGCCACAAATATTTTAAATGACAATTTAGCATGAAAAATATTGTAAATTATGTGTGATTTTAGTTCTGAATGCTGCTAGGACAATTGAGAAGTCTGAATGAAAAGTAAATCCAGCTGAAATATGACAGATTAGGTTATGATGAAAGCATGAGCCAAAGTAAATATCATGTGATTTAGAAGATTAACTTTTAATAAAAACAAATATTTTTAAAGATACACATAATTCAGAAAGGAAGAAAGTATTCTTAATGTATATTTATATCCAAATACACAGGAAAAGAATTTTTTAAAGTCTATATGACATGATTGCCATATCTATAAGGGAAAAGAGGTGCAGTCAGTCTTGCTGTTGTAACTGAGCGATGTCAAGTGCCAAGACCTGTTTTATGTGTCTGAAGAGGTAGAGAATTTCTTTTCTATTAATCATATACCTCAGAGTATCTTAATGTAGAAAGTACAAAAGACATTTGACTTCTAAAAGTATAAGTGCAGATAGTAAAACATTTTTAGGCAATGATTCAAAGAAATACTACACAGTTAAACAAAAACAAAGCTCTAGCATAGAACTTCACCTTGGTATGATAGACAAACATATGCATATTTACCCTGGCTTCAGATATCTCAAAGCATTTACCTTGTGTAAAAACCAAACCAAACCACAAAACCACCTCTGTGCTTGCAACATAAGCTGGTGAAAGCATTCCAGGCCCTGTTTAATAGAGCACAGTTGGGTGTAGCCATCCCATTGATTAAAATCTGGACATTTTGTATACTTGTCTCCCAGCTCATTTTAGGAAGCACAACTATAGTACCAGGCACACATTTACCTATTCCAATCACTCTTTATAACTCCGGTCAGGCCAGCAGTGATTCAGACTCCTCATTGGGTTCACTTGTAACCTTCAGCCTCAGGGGGACAAATGGGCTGTCCAAGGATCTGAGTCCAAGACATATTTAGCCTTACTTGGGAATTTCCTGCAGTCTCTGTTCTTCTGGCCTTGTCTTCAAATCTCCTTTTTATTCCTGTTGAGTCGAATAGTAATAAAAGCTTTATTCATGAAGTGGAAAGCTGGAAAAATTTGTTTTCGTCTTGCAGAAACGTTACATCAAGATGGTGGCTGTGTGAATGGAACAATAATAGAAGCACAAAACTTGTTGACTTACATAAGACAGGAGGCCAAGGATGGATTTGTGGAAGAAAAGCTCACCAATTCAGGAATACATTAGGATTTGGGGTTTTTTAAACCTCAAATCTTTTATGTAAACACCAAAACCAATAGGTTACATTGGACAGGCATTGGATAGGCATCAAACATCTTATCTCCATGTAAGCAGTAATTTTATATTCTTTCAATGGTTATATTTTATTATGTCATTTGTATGCAATGATTCTTATCTTATGAAGCAAGGAGTAGCTACACTGCTACTCATTTACTCACTGCTACTCATTTTAAATCATATTTAAAATCATATAAAGTCTTCGTATTTAGAAATGTTTTTGCAAAAATTTGCTTCAAAGGGAAAGCTAATCCTCTTACAGACTAGCTACGTAGCAGCTTGAAAAACTCTGCAATAAAAATCAGTCAAAGGCCAACCAGATTCAGATGCCACTGCTGGAAAAGCAAAATCTATAAAGTGGTATCTGGGTTCTTCATCTGCAAGCTTGTCCCCTGAGCAGTTAAATTGCCTGGCTCCTGTGCATGAACTGACAGGGCAAACAAACCCGAGTGGCCTGTGTTTGACATTACCAATAACATAGTAATGTCAGATCCATCTTCAATGGAGTATGAAGACTTCTCAACTCTCACTGATCACCTGAGAGACTGAAAAAAATTCTGAATTTAACATACGTCTGATTTTTGGCCTCCCATGTTCTAAAACTGTTCTTGTAATGAAACAGTTGAGCCTTCATATGGATTTCAATAACCTTTCTTTTTTTTTTTTTTGAGTTGCTGTTGTTGCATTTTGTGTGCCAAAGGCAATGAAAAAGTATATTGTTCTTTGTAAAACTCTGTGCTTCTGCAGAACTGAAATTTGGATGCTTGAAATCTCTACATTTGAGATTCATCAGTGTCTTAGAAATTCCAGGCCTCTCAAGTATGAAGGTAGATAAAACTTCTGAGACCTACTCTTAAAGGAGGTTTAGATAAAACAAGGAAAAAACCACACATAATTTCTTTACAATGGGGATTGAATTTCTTCTTGTATCACATATATGACATGCTTCCAGAACTTTGGCCAAAAGCTCCCCATGCCTTAACAGTCATGGAGCTGGACTTTCCCATGGGAAACATCTGTATTAGAAGCCTTTTTACAAAAGCAGAACATTAATTTTTCATACAGGTAGTTTTCATAGCCTTTCTCATACAAATTAAAATTTTGAGAGGGAAAAAAATTGCCTTTCAATCATTAACATCACAGCAGAACGGAGAAAGCTTCCTTCTAACATGGTGAAAATGGCAGTGTCAGCACTTACAGTCTGCAAGTTTTATAGCTGGCCAGCATTTGTTTATGTCTCCTCTACCACAGGAAGACTTTATCACAACATCAATTCTCTGGCTGCAAAGAACCATCTAATAATTTCAGCCCATACCATTTAAGGAGTATTAGTTTTGATAACTTTTATTTTTTCTTCAGTCAGTCCCTCCCTGCCTAAATCTATCCTCGTTGACCGTAGCCCTCTGAGCTACTTCCTCGTGTGTTCATCCTTTCTTTTCCTAGGACAATGATCCCAGGTCTCTTAGTTTCCTGCTACAATATAGGCTTGGTTCTCCACACTGTTGCTCATTCTGAGTTCTAGCTTGAATTCATCTCTCCTGAATGTACAAGGCATGAATAGATGCCAGCATTTCAGATGAGGACTCCATAGTGCTGTGTACAAAGACATAAATGTCTTCCCAACCAAGAATAAATCTAGTTTTTTGCCGCTTTTATTCCCCCCTACAGTAGATAAGACTCATGTTGTGATGGGTAAACAAGCACTGATCTTCTTCCTCACTTGATTAAAGCATGATAGGTCCTTTTTATGTAGCACATATTCCTCTTAGGCCTTAAGGATGAGGTTGATGTTCTACGACTATTTGAATTTCATCCTTTTCCCCTGACTCTTCAATCTTTTGCATTTGCTAGGCAGAGGAACAAAATAATGCAAGTGTCCTGCTTACAGATGGATCATCCTCTGTGTAGACCATAATTTCTCAATTTGTATCACCAGTTGTTTTGGGAACAAACCATTGATTTTACAAAATCTTTTATAGAGAATCCAAGCAGCTCAATCAGAAAATCAGAAGGCTAGCCTTAGGTTTGTCAGCGTTTGATCCAATAATTTCCCTGTCAGTAAAATTTACTCCTACCTGCCTTACAGCTTTTATCCTGTTTTTTGCTAGCTCCCAGCTTCTCTAGATATTTAATATTTTCTGATATAACAGCAAATTCCATATTTAATTATTTTTTAAATTATATTATGAAGAGCTGGGTTAAAGTGAAGTAGTTTAAAGTTATTTTGTTGACTGAGGAAAATTTTTTTCTTTACAAGAGGAAAATGAATATAATAACAGAGATAAGTTATTTAATTTGATTGTCACATGCTTTTCTTAGACTAGACACTTAAGGTCTGTGTTCTGGTGTCTGATCAAGCACTGTTTTATTGCATTCATCTTTGCTGCAATTATTTTGTGAGGCTGCATGAAATAAAAGTTCTCTTCAGCATCCCATGATTTTCAAGAGAATGTGGCAGTAAGAACGTCTGTTATGTGTCAAGAGCCCTTCAGAAGATTTAAGATGGAGGCAACTTAAAAGTGAAGGTTACATGGTTTTCTTCTCTTGAAATAAAATGATGACATTTAGGTATTTGAAAATAAGTAAATGAGGTAAGTAAATTAAATTTAAGGGAATTTCAGTAAGTTTCATTGAATCAAAATTCCTTTTTTTCCCTTTAGGGGAAAAAGAAAAGCCAGTTAAAGAAAGTAGCATAATTGTTTACATTTGAAAAGAGTTTTTCAATGTCACTTATGACAGGTGTTACAGTACAGGCTTTGGTAAAAGGTAAAGCACTGACTATAGTAAGCTCTCTTTTTTTCAAGTTCACTTTAAAAAGTTTTAACCAAATTATGTGATATTGAAAGAAAAAATATGTATAAGATATATCTGAGAATTATCACTGATGTGATTCCAGTGCCTCAGCACATTATGTTTGTTTCATGCTGGATATTTAATACCATTGGTGTAACCACCCTGTAGTGAACTGTGCAAATTCCCCTAAAACAATATATTAAACCAGCCTTAAAATATGGTTCTTTAAAGTGGGCTGTGATAAAGGAGGAATGATACAGATGGAGTTATGTTATGTCATGGCAGGATGTGTTTCAGCATGCCAAATAATAAAGGGATATGTAAATTCTTATCATTAGCTGTGAACTTTTTGAAGCCAGGACTTGTTCTTGATGCTCTATGAAGACCCAGCTACATTTATGGAACCATTTAAATGTATCAGGGTTAGGTTGGGAAATTGGTTAGGTTGGGGATCTTTTCCCTTCAATTTTTACCTTTGATTGATTACCTTAAGCTACTTTCTTGCTAAAGCATTCAAATTACTTTTCTTGCTTACCAGAAAAAAAAAAAAAAAAAAAAAAAGGATAAATTAACTTACTGAAATTGCAGGGAGGCGTTGTTTGTGGGATGGCAGACACAACTTGGTTTTCCCCTTAAAATTTAATTTTCCTTTGGCTTACCTTATTTAAGAGTTCCAGTATTAGCATTTATATACTAAGGTATTAAGGGCTCTACTAATCTACCTTGTGAAATACCTAATTTGTTTAGCTTCAGTGCACAGAAGCACAAGAGAGTTAACGCAGGGCTCTCATATAAGTTTTACAACTTGTGACAACACAAAGCACCTCTCAGATGTTAATACGCCGTGGGGCTTTAAACCTCATGCATTTTGCAAATATGACCTGAAAACAAAATTCAGCTTCTTATAAGTTTAAATACTCAATTTCTTTCAAAATTTGTAAGTTAAAAATAACTAGAATTTTTGTTTCAAATATTAATGACAAGCACTTGCCCAACAGACCTTAGAAAGCATTTGTTCTACCTGTAAAATATAAACTACTTGCTGATGTTAATGTTCACTTATTAATTTAGTTGATGCCAGGATTTTCACAATTTATATAGACAAATTTCCCTTATAATTTTAAATCAAATACTTTTGTTCTAGAGTTTTATTAAATTATTTTTTCCTAAATTGTGGAAATGGGACCATCATGAATAAAATTAGGAGTCTAAATGAACAAATTAATATCTGCCTCAGATATCTAATTTTTAGTGTCTAGTTCAAAAAAAGTACAGGTAAAAATCTTAAAGGCCCTTTTAATCCAAACTATTAAAAGTGCAAAGGTAAGAAGAATCACGAGTTTCAATTTTCAGATAATTTATTATATGATTTATTTAAAGACCAAAAAGCATGCAATTATTAAATGCACTAGCTTATTTTATATAAGTAACAATTGGGCCATGAAAAATTTCTCTGGACTTACTCCAGGAAACTTCTCAGCTATATATAAAAAATGTGCAACATTTGCTCCACCCATTTTCCCTATGGTTTCTGTCTCCAAACAAGGTAGAAAAATTTATTGTCTTGTATCTGAAAGTTGCCAAGCATACCTTCCTTTGGGAATCATCTTCATTACTGTAATTCTTAGAAGCTCAAGTCATGGACCAATACTCCCTGGTGCTAGTCACTGTACAAACAAATTATATATAGATGTGTTTTTTTCTATAATGCCAGCCAAGAAAAAATTAATGAAAATAAACAACTGTGGCTGTATCTGCTGCAGACTAAAGGCCAGAGTACTAACATCATTAGTCTTCTGCAGGAATTACAGAATTAAATAAGTAAAATTATGCATTGAATTGAGTAGTGTAGAAGATCTAGTTTCTAGACAACAGAGCACAGTGGCAAGTTTTAATCTTAACTTTGGTATATGCTATATTGAATTTTATGACTTCTATTAATGCTGATTTTTCAGGTTTTTTTGAGCAACTGTGACTTTCAGGGTGGCTTGATAGATGAATGCATGCTAATTTTCTGTGAATGTCCTGACAGCATTAGAGAGGAACCACTTAAATCTCTGAAGCCACTATCCTGCCCTGCTCCCTGGTGGAGGGAGTAGAGAAGGTGTAGCCAAGAAGTCAGCCTTAGCTAGTCAGATTATGCATAGTGGTTTATGGCTCATACATTTGTGATGAAGCAGAGGATGACATCTGATGTCAACTTTAAAATGCAGGTTAAGTTCATTTGAAAGAAGCTATAAAGCATAATTTAAGAAAGGCTCTGTGTTCTCGCAGAGTTTATAATCATGAAAAGAAATCAGAACAAAAGCATGAAAAGATTGAATTATAGCAGGTAATTAAAACAAAATGTTTGCTGTGCTAGTCCTGTCTGCCACTCCTACTCAGAATGATAGTTCATTTAATAAGCAGTCTTATTGAAATGGGTTCCCTAGCCATTGAGTCAGGGCTGTTCTATGGGAGGAAGCAGCAGAATCCAGCAAGCGATGAGTAAAATGTAAAATGTAAAAAAGTAAATATTTAATCCTTATAGCGTGCTAACAATCCTTATAGCCTGCTAACAATTAAGCCTTTGGCTACAAGCCTTTGCCTAGTATTTCTAGACAATGCACTCAAATATATTTTGGAAGAAATAAGTATTTTCTATCAACTTGATGGTCTTTTTCCCCTTCCTGCTAAAACAGTTGACTCACATAGTGTGCAGAAGTCTTTTACTCCGACACACAATGACTACTTAGTTTCCTTTCTCCTTTTTCCATTGGGCCTATGTGAGAAGCTACCAAGCCACAGGTAGATCTAGCATGGACTTTAAAAGTTTTGTAAATATGAAATACATGAATTTCATATTTAATCCTCAAGCAAGCATATAGGTAAGTACACGAGCATTACTTTCAGGTACAGACACCACGTTTAGAAACAAAGGCCCTACCCAATGGGTTCCTGCAGAAAAATTCTTCAAGGCACAAAGATGTCTAGGGTCTTGCAGACAGATAAGAGCAAACACATTTATTGTGAACTTCATGCTTACCCTCTTATCTAACTTTATATCTGAGATGCTTGTGCAGCTTTCGTTGTTTGTCTTCTCATCACTGATGGCCTTTTTAAGTGCAAAAGTGTACCTCCCATAATGTCAATTCGGAAAATGAAGAAAACTATGCTGAATTGCATGCACAAATTCTATCATGTCTTCCGAAAACTATGTCAGAATCAACGTCATATTTCATAGCAGCAGACAGAAAACAGCTTTTCAAGTCATTAGTAAAATGACTTGAAAAAGTCATTTTACTAACGACTTGAAAATGTCATAATATTCCCTCAAGGAAATAGTCATCATGCCATGTACCCTCATGCCAAAGAAAAGGGCAGTTTTGTTGGCTAAGGAATACTTCAGATTTGCATTGAAAAATAAATTCGATTTCCAAATGAACAGTAAGAACATTTAATGCAGAGGACTAGAGTTTTGTGTAATAGAAGCTCCTTTTAGATAAATTTTATGAAAAAAAGAACAGTAAAAAGTTATAAAAATAATATGTACCCTTCAGTACATTTTGTTCAGTGAGTGTGTAAGTGCCTTTGAATAATTTATGCATACATGCAGGAAACTGATAAATTTTGAACAAATTTAATTGAAATCACCCTTGGAGTGAGTCTGAAGGAAGGATTAAATTTAATGGTCTCACAGAGTGTAGTACTGTAGCACTTCACTGCCAACTCTGAAGACTATATTTTTCCCAAAAAAAGATTCTACACCTCAATCATCACAAGAATATGAATTTAATCACATCTCAGAATGAAAATCAGTTTGCTTCTGCAGTAATGAGACTGAAGGAAGATGTTGAGACAAACAAATCACAAAGTTTGGTTTCATTTTAATGGGGTCATACTAAAACACAGGGTTTTTTCCCCCATTATTTTAAGTGAGTTGCTGCCTTGGAATTCAGCAAAATGTCAAGGCGCTATTTAAAAAATGCGAATGGGAATGAACGATATAGGCAAATTTTGGTGTGTCATTAAAACTGCAGTCCCCGTCAGTGGAAAGTCCTGGTTGTACCTGGGTGCAGATACATCTTCAAACATTCATCATCACCATCACTGTATGATTTAAAGATGCATGGTCTTATCCTACATCCCTCATTGTGTTTTTATTTTTCTGGCAGCAGCTCTTGATGGCTTTTGGAAAAGTGTTGTAGTCAAGTATTGTATCCCCCGCTTCTATTGGAGCACAGCAGAATCCAACACTGTGAGTATCTTATTGTCACAGAGGATATATATTCTTTTATTTAATTATTCTCCTTCTTAAGTATTTCTAACTATGTTGGGCTTCTGAACTGGCTCCTCTGTGATGGGCCTTTAAAGTAAATTTCTCATAGCTAACAGCTAACTGGATTCCAGTCTCTGATGTCCAGTACCAAACCCTGTCATCCAGCTCACAAAAGATGTATGGAAGCATAGAGGAAGCTGATGTCTGTGAGAAATGTGCTTTGACCATTTAGATAGTCTGTGCTCTGAGCTCTGGATTTTATGCAACAGCTAACTACTCTGCTAAATTAGATTGTAGTTGTGGGGAGCATCCAAAGGAGCAATTTTTCCTCTCTAATATAACTACACCTCAACTTCTCTTGTGTGAAATCAAAATAGCAGTCCCAGTTCTTTGCAAAAGTATTGTGAAGATAAATTAATTAATCTATGCCAAATTAAGATAAATTAATTTATGTGGTGAGGAATGCCATGGAAAATGCTCATGAGGAAAGTAATAATTCTATATTCAAGAAGGGCTTGAGGTAAAGCTGTGTGAAGAATTGATTTTTCACTTCATTAGCTGACCTGAAAAATTGTGGAAAAAATCAATTTTGGACCAACCTGAAATGACTTTCTCTCATTTTTCTCACGGGAACATAAAGATAGGAAGTAATATAAAAGTTTTATCTCAAACAAAATATAATTTGTCTGGAAGTAAAACATTTCATTGTAATCCTATTTATTTATATCTTTTTACCAAATTGCAGGTGGATATTTGAGGGAAATCACCCCTTCCAGACTAATTATTGAGAGTTTATTTTGAAAATAGATTAGCAAGTGTTAGGTTTGTTTGTTTGTTCTCTTGTTTATTTGTTTAAGCCCCTATCCCTCTTTCATTGGTGAAATGCAGTTGTGGGTGAAAAAACTATGGATAAAATGGGGTCTAGTTGACAGCTGTGATGAACCAGGTGCGGTGGGCATGCAGATGGCTGTATTGGCTTAAGAACAAAAAATCCCTTTTTTATAGACAAAACATGACCATATTTCAGCATCTTCTGCTTCATTCTTCATAATTTTGAACATTCCTGCTTAACATTTTCACAGTCTATTTCAACATCTAAGCGTTGTGCAAGTAGTTGCCCATTCTCCTTCCCAACCACATCTGATCAGTGCAGCCAGCACTCCAGTGTAAATAGTTCAGTGTGCCAACCCTGTGAAGAGTTCCCAGTGCCATGACACTAAAGGGGCTTTATACATCATAAAATAGCACCCACTTTGTTGATGGCGCACAGCAATTGCCCTTCAACACCTTGTGAACAGTCTTGTACCCTAACTTGTGAGGCTGTTGGTCAACCAAGTAGCTCTGTCAGGGAGAATTTGGTATGCTACCCATTTCTGGATGATGCGTCTGTGTGTCCTCTATATCCCACCCAACTAGCAGTGTGGACAAGCAGAAAAACTTGGGGCATCTTCAGTCTGGAAAAGTTCAGCCTGAGGCCGATGTTACACTCTCTCACTGGTAAAAGACTGTAGTTTCAATTAAATATTGTAAATGTGATGAAAAGTATTCTTCAAACAATGAGTGGGTAAACCAAAACACTAGATAGCTGCTGTTAAATAAGCTCTATTTTAAAATGTTGTGAATGGTGATGTAAGATATATTACCAGAATACATATCAGGAAGATGTAATGAAGCAGGATGGGTGACAGAGTTCCAGAACCCAGAAAAAAATACCTCTATGTCCTACTGTGTTTATTTCTGTGTCTGGTTATTAGAACTTTTTGGAGTCTTGCTAGCTCCTTTTCAAATTATGTTTCAGCATCACAAACTTTGTTCTTCTGCTTTTTGGTGCAAAAGAACTTTTGTTCTAATAACTGGAAAAATAGTGGCCTCACTATGAAGTTCTCCATTGAGGAAGGGAACATATTTTAAAGTCTTCTTTAATAATCTTACTGCACTGGTACTACTGTTTACACGTATCACACATAAAATATATAAACATAAGGTGTCATACAGTTGCATGTATGTGTGTTCACTTTTTGTCAGTAGTCTCACCATTTATAGCAGTGTTTTGCAATAGAGAAATTAGTAACAGCTTGTTTGGATTTTATCCTTTAGCATTACTTCAAAGAGAATGGAAGATTTAAATAATTCTTCCATATATGCATTTTTTCTTGAGAACTCCTCTAAGTAATGTTCTCTGCCTCATTGATAATCTGAACTGTGGCATTTATAAATGTTGATCAGGTTTAAATCATCAACTAAAGATAAACAGCTGTGAAAAATGCTGTTGAGCACCTCCACCTTGGCATTCTTGGTACACAAGAGTCCTTGAAACAAGAAACCACATTCACTTTGGGTGGCAGAATCTGTACTGAATCTGTATAATCTTTCAGTCTACCAAATTACCGCGCCTGTTATCCTCATAATCAAGACTACACAACCTCCTCCCCGCCCCAGTGTCAGAGACAGACTCCTAGTTAGCACCATTGTGTTGTGTAATCTCTGTGGTCTTCACAGACTGAAGAGCCACAGTTTAAGTCCTAACTGTTATTTTCATTGCAAGTGCTTGTCCACAGACAGCTCACTTGAGGAGAAATTAATTTCACAATTCTAAATATTTACATTTCAAACTGAATGCAGGCTGCAAGTTAGAGTTTGAACCTGATTCATGCTATTCCCTACAGTTCCAAGATATGCAAGAGAACAGATGATTCTCTGTGTAATGACATGGAAGAATTAATGAAAATATATTTTTCCACTGGTCTGAAATCCAGAGAAGAATTTGAAGAACTATGCTTATATCAATATCTAGCTTACTTTACTGTCCTTGGGGTCTATTGAACTGAAGAGGCAAAGAACTACCTGGACTGAGCTCTGGCTTACTTTAGGGTAATAAAACATCAAAAAAGTTGTCAGTTACCTGCATTGACATTCACTAAGAAGGAGTTCAGACATTTTACTATATCCATGTCCTTTTTTCCTCCCAAAAGATGAACTGGAGAAATCTCTGAATGAAGAGCTGCTAAGAAAGGTTTTAAAGCAAACTGTTTATATGAATAATAATATATTACTAGGGTATGTGGAATTAATCGAAGAGTTCAAAAGGAACTTACATATTAAACACAAAAGCTACTGATATGAGCTATCAATTTCTGAGATTGAACAGAATATTACAAGAAAAGAAGGTGTCAAGGTTGAGGCCAGTCCTTAAAAATAACTCCAAAAGAGAATTCGGGATCTTTTGACCAGTCTCCAGAAAGAAAAACATGGACTTCCAATTTTCACAGGCAAATTGGTGAGCAGAAAAATAAACCACACATTAGAAGATGCTGGATGGGGAAATGAGGACAAATATCTCTGTTACCTGGTTTATCATTTCAGAGACAGGATACAAGTAAATGTAAGTAAAAGTGAATAAGTAAAGGTCTGTGTCTCTGTTGGGAGGTCATTCCTCTGTACATCTGGTATCAGAACTGATTATTCTCTATAAAGCTTTAAAATAAGTAAATTAAAAGGTGAATATGTTTTTAGACTAACTTGTGATTTGTTCTGGGGATTCTCTCCAAATCAGTCAGACATCCTAATGTAGATGAACAATCATCAATGTGGTGTTTAATGAAGAAGAAGTGAAGAAGAAGTGTGAACATATTAATGGGTGTGCAGGTTTTATGCTGGAAATTGTGTTGATAAGTCAGGGCTGTTTTTGTTGCTGTTGAGCAGTCCAAGCCAGAGTAAAGGCCTTTTCTTCTTCTCACCCAGCACACCAGGGAGGAGGCGGGAGGTGCACAGGAAGGTGGGAGGGGACACAGCAGGGAGAGCTGATCCCAGCTAACCCAAGGGACATTCCATACTGTGTGGCATCATGTACAGCATATAAATCTGGAGGAAGAAGAAGGCAGGAGGAACATTCGGGATGAGAGTATTTTTTTTCTCTAGCCTTGGAGCCATGGTGTGCTGGAGCCCTGCTCTCTGTGAGATGGCTGAACACCTGCCTGCCCATGGGAAGTGCTGAATGAATGCCTTGCCTTGCTCTTCTTGTGTGCATGGCTTTTGCTTTCCCTATTTTATTGTCCTTATCTCAACACACAAGTTTTCTAATTTTTACCTTCCGATTCTCCTCCCCATGCCACCAGGAAGAAAGGAGAGTGTGACTATGGAATGTTTGGTTGCCAGCTGGACTTAAGCCAAAAAATTGACTAAGGGAAATTTTTCTCTGCTGATTGTGCAAAACCTGTGAAAAATCCTGAGAAACGTCACACAGATCATGTGACTGCAAAGGATAAAATAAATGTCCAAAAATTTAGAGTTGTAAATCTCTCCAGCTCATGCAAAGAAAGAATTGTGATTACAAGGGAGAACATAAAGAATTTGAAACAGATAAAAATATTTAATGCTGAAACTGTTACAAGGCATCCCAAACTTTGCAGACCAATGCAATTATTTAATTTCAAAGACTGAAAATAAATTTTCAGTGTTTCAGGTTTATCACTAGCTCTGCTCTCAAGACACTAAATTCATATGCCAGACATGCTGTTTTCAAAACTAGCTAGTTGGAACTTTATGGCTTGCTGAATAGATTCAGAAAACCTTCCTGTATAAAGTTCCTTTATCCCTAAAGTAGTTTTAATGCAATGCTTTTCTACAAAGTCAATCTAGTATGTGAGTTCTTACAGAGAACACTAATTGTCTATGAGCTAGCATTTTCACAAATAATTATAATAAAAAAATTAGGTAGTAGTTTACTGGAGGTTATAATGGGATAAGTTGAAAGAACCTCAGAATTGCCTTTAATTGGTTTCAGGAATAACCATCTTAGCAGACTCACTTCTCTTTATTTGACTCACTAAGAGTCGGAAAAAGTGACTTGCACTGGCAGGCTGACTTTGCCTGTCAGTATAAATGGTTTTGGCCTTGTTTTAGACTACCTTAGACTTTCCCTTGGTAACACTTTCGGATGACAAATACTAATGAGACCGAGGAACAGATTTAACACTTACCCTAGCACATTTCTTATGAAAGAGTTTGGAAACAAGTTCTATTTCTGAGCTCCTTAAGTAAACGTTCAATTGATTCCTACATTTTTTTAAAGCATGCAGTCATAATCATAGAATCAATGTTTTGGTTTGGAAGGGTCCTTAAAGATCATCTGGTTCCCAACCTCCTGCCATAGGCAGGACCATATTACTCATGCTTAGTGCATATTAGACTTAATTGCTATCAATTTATCTTCTTTTCTATTAAAATTTTTAAGAATTTGGTTCTCGTGGCCTTCATATACTTAACACTAAGCTTTAATTAATATCATACCTCATGAAACCACAATTCTAGTCATTTCCATGCAAGAAACAATAACACATAAATTACAGCTTGAAGAATGGTAGCATTTTATTTGTATATTTTAAAGAGAAACAGCTGTAGTTCTTTTAATTTAGTATTGTAACAAAATAGAATTTTTGCACATTATTTTTTCCAACTTCACAGGAAAAATCATAGGAGAAGCTGACAAGTCAAAAGTACTTGCATGATCTTGTCTCCTCCCTTATGACAGAGACCTAGAACTTTTTAGAAAAAAGAATAGAATATCATTCATCAAGAGCTACTAAACTTTTTGTTTGGGCCTCACAGACTGTTTCGTTTGACAAGCCACTTTCAGCATGAAAAGGCCTCTTCAAATAAATAAACAAAGGCAACTGTAGCTTTCTTATGTTTTTGAAGTCTAAACATACTTAAAGGAAGTTTGAGCTTTTATTCTGAAAAAGGCATCTGTCATGAAGAGTGAGGGCTGAAACAGGAAAGGAACTTGTGCAGGTTTGCAGAGGAGATATTTCTTTCAGGGAGAAAGTTATGGGATCAGTGCTTTTGCTCTAAATACATCACCTCTCCAGTTGTATGCCTTAATTTCATCCTGTAACACTCAAAGAAGCTGAGGGTCTCATCTACTTTCAACATTTAGAGTAACATTGAAAATTTAGTTTGAAAACTACATGCATTGCTATACTGATATTTAAACTTAATTTTTTCCACAAGTCTGTTTGCATGTGTTTTGTATAACCGTAAATACAGTTTTTTTATTCTTCTACTGGTGTACAGACATCTTTTCTCTTGCAATATGCTCTTTTATATTTCCTTCTCTGTGATTCCAACCTTTGTTGCAATTTATAACATAAAGCTGTTTTTCTTTCTCCTTATGGGACATGTTAAAGTTTGTTTATCCCTTTGTCCGTCTCCTTGGCATTATACTGGTATATGTACGCGCTCACCTCATAATATAGTTGTCCACTTGTGCAGTCCTCCCGACACAACCAAGTCAAATCTAAGCCACTCTTTTCACCCTACTGTCTCACTCTTTGAGTCTACAGCACTGTCGACAAACTCTATGTGCAGTGAAAGAAAATCAAGTCTACACTTTTTATAGGAAAAGACTTAGTCTAGATTATACACTTGCTAAAAAAGAAGCTCTTGTCTCTAGAAACTAAATTACTCCAAAATCACAGTAGTAATTTTCCCCCCACCCATGCCCTTGCACAATTAACAACCATATCCAACATGAAAGGGTGGGTGGGGTTAGAAGGCATTCTTGCAAAATTCCCATGAAATATAATTCATTCAAAACTACCCAGTCTTGAAGTAACAGATGAAAAGTATTCACTCTGGATAGGTCCTTCAGGGGTTTTTCCCTCAAGTTTGGGGGGTTTTGTTTGTTTGTTTATTTGTTTTTTGTTCATTTGTTGGGTGGTTTGGTTCCCCCCCCCTTAAATTGCCCTTTGTGGTCATGGCTTAGGGCTTGTGTTAAAAAACTGAGAACTAAGCTTTTGCAGCTTCATTTTTACATTACAGTAGCAGATACTGTTATAAACACAGTTGCCTTCTGAGGGGTTACTGAGCCCAGCAGAAAAAGTGCAGCTGGTAGAGAAACACAGTAAATTCCAAATGCATTACTCCTTCCTTCCCTTTTCCAAATACAAAACATTCAACTACATCGGATTCTTTGATTTTTGATAACAGGGCTCGGTTTCTAAATGTAATATGCCCCAGGTTACTTTGTAAGTTTTCTTGGCCTGTGATCAGGAGCACACCTGACAGATGCAGACTACCTCTCCTGTCACCTTCATGTAATCCTTCATGTTTTGTATCAAAGAATTCCTCCAGCAGTTGAAAGCAAATTTATCCTCAAAGGTATTTATGACAAATACAATAATTCCTTTTAATGCAGGGAGTGTTTAATCCACCAACCTATTAAGTACAGTATACCTCCAGCAAACAACTATTACTTCTCATTAACATATTGCACTTAAAAATACAATTAATCCTTTAATAGGAACCTAAAATACATAGTTTCCTCTACACAGCACCTCTCCCGATAATAATCTGCAGAAAGTGGTATCCAAAAGTTAATTAAAAGCAAAGTGTTCTTACATACTAGGCTTCCTGTTCAGACACACAATGGCTTGATGTTATTGGTGCTTTCACTGATTAAAAGGATTTACAATACATAGTTTTGGGAAAGGAGCTCTATAATTGCTGCTAATTGCCTTCATTTTTAGATGGTTGGATATATTTCACATGGATCTTGTTTAACCGTGCTAGATATTTTCCAAGCATATATATTAAACTTTTCCTTTTATTAATTCAAAAACTAACTACAAGTTTCTTTTTTCCCTTACCTATTACTCCACAAGCTATTTTGGTAGAGTGCTTTCTCATAGCCAATGATAATTACACTTAAACAGAGAATAAAAATAACTTTTCAATTAAATTTACAGGCCTATGGCTCAGAAAATATGGTTTCTATTCTCACTTGCACAATGGATTTTCTGTGCCATTGAGCAAGGCAGGCATGATCACAGCTACTTTTCTGCATTTTTTACTGAAGAGTGTTTGCTTTTTAACATGTGACTTTTTCTGTGTAATTAAAGCTAATCAAGAATAGTGACAAAAATGCTGTTAGAAACATATACTGCAAAAAATTGAATATTGAAACAATCATATTAATCAAATGGCTATAATGATCATAAATTGTAAATAAGATATTTTATTTTGTTGAAGTAATGTTGGTAAATATATTTTGGCTTCTCAAAGCAGAGAACATAATTTTGCTCATTTACAGTTAAGCTGCCTTCTGCTGTTTTGGCCTCCCACTTTGACAGGACTAGAGCAAACATAATTTGAAACCGAAGCAACTCTTTGTGGTGTATCCTAGAAGATAAATCCAGGTTCTGAAAGACTTTACTTTTTAACCGTAATTCTCTCTCATTTGAAAGAGAAACCCAACCCGAGGTTTTCCTCATCGAGTGCAGTATGTACTACTCAGCAAGAAGATGGATGCTGGAGATTAAATTCTGCTCTGCTGAAGCTGTTTTACCATGAGCATAATGAACACGTGACATCAGGACTTGGTGGGTTTGTGTAGGTTTCCTCGTGGGAAGAAACTCACCAGCAAGATGGGTCTCAAAGGCCTCAGTTGCACAGGGCGGCTACACTTATCAATGGTGTCTTGCACTTTGTACTTAAATTTCAAACTCTCATAGCCTGAAGCAGTTTTGCCCATGATGATAGACCCTAGCATGACTTTACCAAGCACACAGATTAGGAATAAATCTGTGATATGTAACAACTGGTCCCGAAAAGCCAAGCTAGATAGATGTCAAGGGGAGGGTCATTTAGACTGGGTCTACTCTGTCTCCTGTGCTGAAGTCTGTCTCTTGGCAGCTGAAGGATATTAGGTGCTTTCTTGGAGCGAATATTCCCAATTAGTTGAATTTGAAATGTGTAGTCTGTGCGCTCTGAGCCTGCTCTGTGTGCAGAGGGGAGAGACTTTGGCTCAAGCACGATTTTTGATCGTAGGTAAAAAAGAGAAAAAATGACTAATGTCAATGTACACTTTTTCATTGTAATTTTTTTCCTAAAATAATTCTAGAATGCTTTCAGGGTACCGACACTTTCCTGTCTGTAACATAACAAAAAAAAAAAAAAGAAAAAAGAAAAGAAAAAAAATCAAAAAACATGCACAACTTTCTCAATTATAGTTATTCATAATAATCTTGAGAATTCAAGGTGGATATCAGCAAAGAAGTGTTATTTCTTCTGATTAATAACATCGTAGCTTTCTTCTGGCTTTATTTTTGTTAATTTTGAGCCTGAGAAGCCAACAATATGCAAATGAATTATTTTCTTTAGTTATCTATCTTCTATTATGAGAACAGTCCTTTAGCAGCAAACATCCTAAACACTGAAAGTTTTTTATGCTAGGAGCCAGGTCTATATGAAAAGTGCATGGTTGGCTGATTTGGCTTTATGCTTTAAAAGGCTGCCCTGAAAACCTTCGATATTTGGCAAGATCTTCTACCATTTAGCAGATTTCAAAATGTGTTTCTCAAAACATGTTTTCACCTGTTTCATCAATGCTTTTAATTTTTTAACAAGTGCACTACAACTTCTCAGAGAAACAACTTGTACAGTAAATTTAACGCAATTTCTGAAATGATCTGGAAGCACACCATAGAATTTCAAAACGTCTCAAGTAAACTTACCCAGGAACAAATTTTAATACATGATTACATGATTAGTAGCTGATGTCCATAAGTTTCACAGAATACAAAGAGAGATATATCCAAAAGAATGACTTGAACATTCTAGTTGAAATGAATCTTATTTAACTAAGAATTGGCACAACCGTGCTTTGTAGTCCTGTACATTATTTTATCATCAACATTAAAAACTCCTCATGTTTAACAAATTTGTTTCCACCTATGCAATGTAATAATGCTACTTCACTTTTGATTTTATAGAAGGAACACACAGATACTAATTCATATCTGATTTAAATGAACATGTTCATGCTAGCTGAGGTATTCAGTTAGATTTCAGTCTCTCCAGCTGAGTTACCTGAGTGAGAATACTTTTTGTGAAGGTGTGGATGTGGGAGGTTTTCCCTTTAGCAATTTTACATACAAATTAGATGCATGTGTGTCTGAAAAAGATTATATAGATATCAAAAAATAGCCTCATAGATGATTTTCTAACTTAAAATCTCAGGCAATTACTGCTGAGTATGAATTGTTACTATCCAGCTGAAATTACTCACAGGCAAAATATCTATATTTTTTGTTAGAGCAAAATTATTACAATGGAGCAAAAATATTTATTTAAGAAATGCTCTACTTGATAATTTATTCGTATTTATGATCTGTAAATTTCCAGTATTTCCAAATTTTGTCATTAAACCACTAATGCTGTAGCCTTTGCTTGAACAAATCTTGTGTAGTTTTTGCATTTTTTACATTTTTGTATTGAATTTTCAATTTTAAAAAAACTTTCTTAGCTAAGACCTTATGATTTGACTTGCGAATGACTTTTATCTTCAGCATAAAATGAAAGGGAGGGAATAAGAACAGACTCAGGGATTGTCATGCCTTATCTTAACTCTGTGAGCATATTTTTCCAGATTTCTCAATTTGATGTTTCCTTTTAATCAGAGGGGCTGCATACTCATCCCCCTATGACACTGTCAAGTGAGACTTATGAACTTATGATCTCATATTTGTACTTCATAGTGCTGGATATATAGGCTTTTTTCTTTCTGCTTTTTTTTTTTTTTTTTTTTTTCGTTCTGCAAAAAAGAGGAAATACATACAATGAAAAAAAAAGTGCATAATTTCTTTATTTTTTGGTTGTGAAGAAATAAGGTTAAAAACTGTAAAGTTAAAAGTCCTGTTTTGTAATCATGTTTGGTCTCAGGTTCTCTTAAAAACTATCCTAAAAGGAGTAACAAAGGTATCTAAACTTGTAATTTACAAGCAGATAGTCAAATATAGATTGTTTTAAATAGAGCTGTGCAGCTCCTGCTCATTTTTAAGCTCATTCAAGCATAGGTCTTGAAAACTGTCCGATGAGTCTTGTGGTGAGGAGGAAGAGATGTCATTTATACATTTATCAGTCAAATCCAAATCCTTTTCCCCCAAAAATCTAAATAAAAATTGTCTAAAATGATATAGAACAAGATAGGAAGACTGATCTATAGGACCCAGTAGTTCTACAGTAATATTGCAATGCAGTAAGGCTTACAAATGCACAGACTTCCCTTTTAGATGAGATTAGACTTGTTATGTGTCAGTTGTGAAAGTTCAGGGGTTAATTCATGACGAGATGCTGGTATTAACAGAAAGTCACAAAACTAAGAGAAAAGTATTGCCAAATCTTCACTTTAGGAAGAATAATTTGACTGTTGTATCATCCTACACATTTTCTAACACTCTGATCTTTCCCCTAGCTTCCCTTTGGATTTCCTCCTCTTCATCCACAATTTCTTTAACATTTTTTGCATATTTATCAAGAAAAGCTCTTATTTTTGCATCTCACTAAAACAATTTCATTTTTTTGTTGTTGCAGAATGAAGCTGGTGGGTCATTTTCAGTTTTTCAATCTTAGATTCTTAACTACAACTTTGGCAGTCAACCCTTCTCTGTGTTACTTTTATTTATTTTGTTTGTTGATGCAGACCCCTACCCACACTCAGCAGCATTAAAACTAATGGCCAACCTGAAAGTTTTTGGGGACATGATTAAGTGGGAGCAGAATGGCATTTGAAGTTATGACTTTTACCCAAAGGAAAAGGGATGAATGGAGGAATTTCTTCTTGCCAAACCTGAGACTCAAAACTGTACTTAATCTGGTCTCTATAACTGAATATAAGTGTTCCATGTTGTGGAAGAGATAGGTTGAACATGAGTGGCTGATGGAAAATCCAGATTGTGCCTGTGGGTTATTTGGAATTTAGGAGATATGCATCTGTAAAACCACTTTCCACCTTCTCTGGATCTTGCTATAAACACACACAGCTGCTCTGGTCATGTCTTCAACAAACAACTGAAGAACAGAGAGCTTGTTCTGAGATATTTAAGGCCACATGAATCTTATCATTAATTTAGACCAAATCACAGTTTTTCAAGTAAAAATTTCTATGTAGGAGTCTTGAGATTCCCTCTCCTTTTTTTTTTTTTTTTTTTTTTTTTTTTTTTTTTTTTTTTTTTTTTTTACAAAGCTAATGCATAGGTCTTTGAGTAATGCTAATATATTGCAAGTTCAGCAGCACAAAAGATCTACAGGATGCACAACTAATAGAGAAACCAGAGGCAAGCAGGAGAGAACTGGGAAAAGAAAAAATGGGAAGGAAGAAGAGACACTTTGGAGAAGGGCTATTGTTTATATCTCAGAAGCTGGTAAGAACTAGGAAGTGGAAGATGAGAATACCAGTGTCTGAAAGGAGAGGAGAATCAAAGACTCTAGGAGCAAGGGAATACCCTGTGACAATTCAGAGGTAGCCATTTTTGGTAAGGAGTATAGGACATAAGACAGAAGAAGAAATGAGAAAATCTCTGGGTCAAAGTACTTGTTCCAAAGCACTTCCAAATCACTTTGGAACAAGTGTCAGAGAAGGAAATGAACAATGGATGTTGAGGCTAGTCAAATTGGTCTCATCAAATAGGTGCTGAATTTGGGAATAGCAGTAGTGCTTAGACAGAGGCAGCTTTCCTGATCAAACAGAAATAGGTTCGGCAGAGACAATACTGTTGTTCACATGAATATTCCCCTTTATGGATTTGTTGAGTTTATTGTTCTAAGTATAGAGTTTTGCATTTGCCATTGGTGGTTTACGTGTGGCTTTTTTCTCCAACTTGACAAGACCATTTCAAATTCTAATCCTGTCCTCCAATGCCTTCACATCTGTCACAGTTTGGTGTCATCTGTAGATTTAATAGGCTTACTCTCTGTGCTATCATCCACCATTGTAATGAAAATATTGAATCATATTAAAGACGGGCTCCTGAAGAGCCCAATTGGATAAATCTCTCCAGTTGGACAGTGAGCCACTGATAATTATTCTCTGTGTGGTTTTCCAACCAGTTAGGCTCACCAAACAGCAGTATCATCTAGTTTATATTTCTGTGGCTTAGTTGTGAAAATGTCACATGCAACAATGCAAAAAGCCTTACTAAAGTCAGCATGTGTCACATACTTTCCCTCATCCACAAGTCCTGTTAACTTTCATAAAAAGAAATTAGATTGATTTGACATGTTTTGTTCTTAATGAATCTGTGTGGGCTGCTTTTCACCTTTTTCTTGTTTTTTAAGACACTTAGAAGTGTTTTGTATTTTTTCTTGCCATTTTCCAGAAATCAGAGTTTTTACCTTTGTTTACTTATTTTGACAAGGTTGCTGACAATGTTTATGCTAATATATCTGAGAATAAGGCTCACATTTTGTGGTGCTACCCAAAATAGAAGGCCTTTATCCAGAAGAGACTTGTCATGCATATGTGTCTGTACTTGTAAATCTATCTGTGCAGGTTTCGGCTGGGATAAAGTTAATTTCCTTTGTAGTGGTTAGTAGAGGACTAACTTTTGGAGTTGTGTTGAAAACAGTGTTGAGAACACAGAGAGGTCTTCTCTATTCTTGAGCAGTATTTACTTACAGTATTTATTTAAAGTAAAAGGTATTTCACGACCTTTTCTGCTTCTCACCCCACCCCACAGGTGAGGAGGCTGGGGAGCACAAGGAGCTGGGAGGGGGCACAGCTGGGACAGCTGACCCCAGGTGATGAAAGGGTCATCCCAGACCACAGGTTGTCAGGCTCAGTATATAAACAGGGAGAGAGAAGGAAGGTGGGGGGGATGTCTTTAGAGAGATGGCATTTGTCTTCCTGAGTTACCTTGACACAAAATAGAGCCCTGCTCTCCTGGAGATGGCTGAACATCTGCCTGCCCATGAGGTGTAGTAAATGAATGCCTTGTCTTGCTTTGGCTGTGTGTGTGGCTTTGTTTAATCTATTAAGCTGCCTTTATCTCAGCCCACAAGTTCTCTCACTTTTACTCTTCTGATTCTCTGCTCCATCCCACTGGGGGAAATGAGCAAGCAGCTATGTGGGTGTTAGCTGCCACATGGGGTTAAACCACAACACCATCCAATGCCCTCTTTGCTATTTCCATGTTTCCCACCGTCTAGTTTCTTCTCTATCAAGCCTTTCTGATAGTTCAAGGTTGTCAGAATGAAAGCATATTTCTCTATCCACCTTGCAAAAGTTCCAGGGTCCTTTTGATGGTTTTCACACCTTTTATTTTCACAGATGGGACCATTAACAGAACAAAAAGAAAGCTATGTCCTTCCTTGCTTTTCCAGGTTGTTTTTTTCCTCTGTCTCTCTTCCTCCAGAAGTAGATGCTTTAGACAGATTGGTGCATTTCAGTTCAGGCAGCTTTGTCTTATGTGGGAACAAGTTGGTTTATAGGACAGAATCAATACTAGAGCACTAGAGCAAAATGTGTAAATTGCACACTTCTATCCTCTCAGCTTGTGTGACATTAGAATCCATTATCTGTACTGAGTTTTCAACAGCTCTCTGAAGTGATCCCACTGAAGAGTAAAAGAGTAGTAACCTCTCTCCCCTGGAACCCTTTAAAGACATTAGTTTATAAGTACTTGGTATTAGTTTTCTGGAGAAAATGGGTGGTGTACATGGCCATGAAACTTGTATGACTATGTTTTATCTCTGTTTTTAGCATGCTGCTAAAAGGTCTTATTCTTGTCAAGGACAACTGCAGTTTTGAAAACAGACTGTTTCAAGGGGAGCACAGTCTATGTGCCATCATCAAAAAATATTTCTTGATATATTTCAGATAGCAAAAGTTGGAATTCTGGAAAAATGTAATTAAAATTAATGTTGATATTAAGAAATATTAGCACATATTTTATAGATAATAGAAACAACCACAGCATGTGCTTAAAATATTTAGTAGGTATTTTGTTAAAAAAGCTATTTTAACAGAAAAGGAGACAGAAGCAAGAAATTGCTTTTGTTATGGTGGAGGCTGCACAATTTGGAGTATACACATATGAACAATGATAAAGTTAAGCAAGAGAGGTAAATCACGTCCCAAAATCTTAGCAGCTATATCTAAGTTTCAGTGGTGTATTGACAGCAATATTTCAACTTGCATTTGGGATACTTGAGTTTATATATTTGGACAATCAGGCAGGTATGTATCACAATCTTAAGTGGTCCCACCATAGCTTGATCATGATTAATTCTGTGACCACCTGCAAATAATCCTTTATGCTGTGAGTAGGGGATGCCACTAGGAAACATGGTCACAAAGCCAAGAGGAAGTCCATCTTTGCCCTGTGAAGTGAATAGGAGGACATAGAAAAGTTTATTTCTTATACATAAAGTATAAGAGCTTACAAACTATAGATGTGTTTTTCCCAAGAAATCAGAGCATATGGAATTCATGGTCCAATTCATAGACAGATAAATTTATGTTGCTTATCGATAGGCACACTGCCATTGTATACATCATAATAACATCATAATGGTATGAAAATTTAATTTTATGTTGATAATTTTGCTATTAATTCTTAAAAACTTGTTTTGGTTTTAGATCTACTAGGCTGGGTGCAATCCATTCATGTTTCTACATGTTGATACTCTAATTACAAGAAGTTGCACATTAAGAGACTTAAATTGTACAAAGACAATATATCATATTGTCATATTAGTGCAGTCTGAGCTGTTAACTGAGATGCCAAAAGATACCTCCTCTCATGTTATTTCACATTCAGTTGTGAATACTTTGAACAAGCAGCTACATGCTTTGTTCACTTCTAATTCTACACCTTCCCAAAAAAGAGAAAATTACCCACTGTGATTACAGATTTATTCCATATTCCTGTATTCAGCCTATGAATTAATAAGCAATTAAAAAAACCAACCACCCCTCTCCCCCAAATACCAACAGCCAACAACAAATAAAAGGACATTTGTTTAAAACCTGCAAGAAGCAAAAAGTCCCAACACTATGGTCAATGAACAATAAGAATAATTTTCAAAGCTTCTGTTAGAGGTATATTGCATTTTCTTATATCACAGTATCCACTCACTGTTTCTTCCATTTGGAAAATTCTGATATTGGTGCTGCATTCTGGGAATAAGAATGGCTGGATATCATGGTGAACTCTATGTAAACAGCAAATATTCATCACTAAGCTCACATCAGATATAAAGTTTCTTATGAAGGTGTAAAACTGATATATTTTGGTTTACAGCCATGTAGAAGTCTATCTGGGATTTGTAGTTGTTGTGAGCATTATCAGTAGTTTTTATGAATGAGAATGTTATTAAAGTCCATCAATCTTAATCAGAGCTGGCGAACTTTGCTGCAGCTCCGGACTTTTCTGTGTCATCAGCTATACCTATATTGGTTCCAAGAAAGGAGCCATAAAGGGATATATCTAGACTGGGAAACTGGAGAGATTTTGGAGACTTCAACACTACTTATCTGTTTCCATTTAGTTCTAACCATAGACAGGAAATGGCATTTCAATATAAAATAAGTTTGGCCAGCACTATGAATTGCTAGTGGGTTTAACTCACACACACTCATTCTTTGCACTTTTCTAAAGACAAATCTCAGTTGATGTACTCATTGCTTATGTAGTTGTCCTTAAAGTGCATTGGCGGAACACTTTTTAATTTTAGAAAAATAATATGAACTGTCAGCAGCACAGGGATACGTTATGAGCGTCAGAAACAACAGCAAGGAGAATCTCATGTATGCACAAACACAAAGAATGCCAATCCTCCCTAAGGAGAAACCATGGAATCCAGTAGAGATCTGGCATTAAACAATTAAGAAGCTTCCTAAAAAACCTTTTTTTTTTTTTTTTTTGAGGGTGCATGCTCCAGATTTACATGTAGACCTCCGAGAAGAACACCTACGGTGGTACTGACAACAGGAGTTCAATAAATTCTGTTGTGAAATTGAGCCATCATCCCAAATGCTGGGTGCAGAAACTGACAAAGGGAACTCAGAGTGAGCAGAGATGTGCACAGTGTCTCAGCACTGTGGATGTTATGAATATAACACAATAATATAGAATTTTTTGTTTATTTACTTGAAAGCAGAAAAACCATGTAAAGTGCTGAAAGGCAGAATGTATTGGGGGCGAGGTGTTCAGAAAGTCAAATCAATTCTTACTTAGGAAAGTAATTGAAGAGAAAACTCATATGGCAGAATTCTTTCCTAACATAATACATTTTTTAAATCCAAAATTAGATTTGTACCAGGATATATTGAGCCTTACTATAGTGACAGGTCCAATGAAACATCAAATTGTCTCAGCAGAGAATGAATGCTTCTTCAGATTGGAATGAGAAAGATTTCCTAGTTGCAATTGCAGTCTTTTGGCAGTCCTGTGAACACATGCTCTTATTCCTCAAAGAATATTTTTGATTTTGTCATAAAACTCAATATACCTGTAGAAATTTGCTGTTCCACTTTCATGCAGAGTATTCTGTGACCATTTTAGGACTTCAGGAAAAGACAAAGTTGGTCCGTATAGATCTATAACAATATGTTAGAGATATCGGAGGACTTCATATTTCATCTTGGGATTCTTCTAAGAATGCAGTGAAAGTTTTTAACTGCAGAGATATCAGATTGACATGATGACATGTATGTCCTCACTGCCTTTTAATTGTAATCAGTGGGAAATCTGAGTGGGTCTGAAACAGTAAATAAAAAGTATCAATGCACATGTGTGCTTGTTCTGAGGGAGAAATAAGAACATATTGTTAAGGTGCTACTTCAGATGGCAATAAAGATTCTTGGTGACTTAAAATTTGAATGCTTTGAAACCAGTTTTTTGTTCCTCCATAAAGGAACTGAAAAAAACCACTTTTGCTCCAATATTTTGTGATGCTTGGAAATATACTCATCCAGGAAGCGAACTGAGCATCCCAAAATAGTTAATACCAGTCACTTATGCTTATTGTAATCAATTTTCAGTAAAAGAAAACAGAATACATCTACATTATTTGAGCTCCTTATTTGCATCCTTAGAACTGCTTGATGTAATAATCTTTTTATTCTGCAATATGTTGGAGAGCGTAAATGTTTCTGAGGCATATATTGTAATTATATTTTTTGAGCTCTGAATTAATATTTTTCAAAGGAAAAAGAAAAGCAACCAATTTTTAAAGACTTTAAAGACTATTTATATCTGCTAGTGTTATTTTGTAGTGTATTTGAGGTTTTCAAAACATCCCTAGCAGTAGGTGTTTCTACGCTTGTAGGCCAGCAGTTCCTCGCCTTAGAGGAATCCAAGGTAGCCAGTCAGGTGTAAAAAGAGAAGCATTATTATGTGAGAAACAATAGGAGGATTAATTGGAATTTTTAAAATGGAAATCATATTTAGGTTATGAAATAAAAAATTTTGGTTATTGCTATTGGTATTATTACTGCTGTGAAATAACCAATAAGACAATATAATGAATTTGTGTAGCAACTAATAAGTATTTAGAACTTAGTCTCTGTTTTACTACATTTCTTTTCATTTTTAGGTTTCCTATACAATTATTCTGGAAATATGTGTTTCAAAACCAGAGATAATTCATAAATTAAAAGGTAAAATATTGTTTTCAGATTCTTGAGAAAGCTGTTCAGTTTTAGAAATAGAACAAATATATTAGAGGTATGGGAGTTTTTTCTATTTTACTTTTAACTTATACTTTATAAACTACTTTCTTTTTAGAGTGAGAATGGAAATGGAGGAAGTTACTGCAAGGAGAAAGTATTATTGGATGTAGACAATAAGTAAGCTTGAAAGGATCACAGAAATCAGTGTCACAAAGTACAGCTAAGAAATTCTATGCACCCTCAGGCTTCATATTCTGTGGCCTGGAGAGCCTCACCTGGGACTAGAATTTCATATCTCTGAAAAATATCTCAGCTAAACCAGCTTTTTTGACCTGCTGTGTTTGAAAATGTGAGCCCAGATGAGATGCTGGTTGTTAATCACTGTCTTTGCCCTTGGAAATATTAAATAAAATACAATGGAGGAAAGGGAATGAGCCGGAAACAGAGAGAAGAAGGAAGCAATAGAAAACATCTGTTCACTACAGTCTAATAAACAAGAAAGAAAAATTATTTAACAGATTTTTCACAAGAAGTGCTAGAAAGAGAATGAGATTGATTTACTCCAGCAACTGAATCTTAGTTTAGCTTCAAACAAAACAACACAGGAAATCTAAAATATGAATATTTCAGATGAGAACAAATGAACAAAAATTCCAAGTCCCAAATAGTTCAATAACTTATGTTTAAGCATTGAGGTTACAAAGTTAAAAACCAGAATGTCCATATATATAAAAGGTTCTTTCTCAAATCCCATGTTCAATTATCTAGTTTTACAAGAAAAAATGTGGAACAAGTAACAATATTTTCCCATGTAAAAATTAAAAAGATCTTTCTTTTCAAAGTGGATTGGGTTTTTAATGTGTACATATAAGTTATAACTTGATAGAAAAATTCCTGAAGGATCATTTACAAAAAAAAATGCTTTTTCCAAATTCTAAATTCAGAAGATAATGAAAGAAACTTCATCACTACATTTTAATAGAAAAGAAGAAAATAAATAGAAAACCCAAGAACACAAATAGACCACTATTTGCTAAAGTTTGCTAATTAATTTGGTACATTAAATAACCTAGGTTTGCCTGGGACTGTCAGAGGAACCTGATCTCCCACGGAACCTGAGTGAAGAGCAGCAAAGGGACAATTGATGATTTAATATATTTAACAAAGAATTAACTAAAAGGAACAAGAATATTCCAAATATAATTTGTCTCGTAAATTTTAGTCAGGTTTATCTACCTTCAATAACCTATGAACCTTTTGCAGCTGTTCTGTTTGTCTCTTTGTTACTGTATTTCCAGTGTGTCCATAACTGTTGCGCCAAAGCTCTAAACAATGATTTTTAAAGCAGGCTTGATCCATAATGTTATATTCTTTATTTCCATTCTAGCAGAACCACCATAAAATGGCCTCTGCTCGTCAGATGGTGTACTCAGGGAGCAGGCAGCTTTGACAACCTCAGTAACTGGAGGTTTCACTCTTGTTTTACTTTGAATATAGTACCAAACCTTAAGGGGATTCTAAATTTGCTATATATATAGCACTTTCCTTGTGTGTTTTCATTGACATTTTAGCATAAAAAAGAAAAATAATTTCAGTTACAGCATGAGAGACATTAAAATATTTGAACAAATGGTAAAATTGTGGGGTGTTAGAGAAATCAAAGTCATTGTCACATTCCATGCTGGTTCACTGAGAACACAGAAAGGTTCAAACTGAAAATCATTGTAGAAGTTAAACAGGTCTTAGCTCTGCCTTTTGAAACATCACCATTTACACAGTTCTCTGAACTGCATAGCTCTTTAACTGCAAGTTTGTTTACATCTGAAGTGCACTCTAACAGTAAAACTGCTTTCGGAAGGAAAAGGAAAAAAAATGCAAATTTTCTGCTTAGTATTAAGCTGGAAACAGAGAGGAGTAATATCATTTTAGTACCAGTACCTCTTTTTCCTGGATAGGACACAATTACTCAATCCTGAAGAAGTTCTTGATCTTCAACTAGGAGCTTCTTGAGATTTTAGTTTAAACCAGCAAAGTGCTTTTGAGGAAAGTATCCTAGTTCTCCCTACTTAACACTTGTTGATTCAGAACTCATGGCCATCTCAAAGTATAAAACTCTTTTGCGGAAAAAAGGACCCCCAAATGCCCTCCATCTCTTGTTGCTGATGGCAACAAATTAGAGGTATCCTGAAGTCAGCTCCCCCAAAATGTGTTTGGTGTGGGCATTGGCTACATGGAGCTCTACAGACCTGATCCTGTTGTGCTTTGCTGCTTCCAGAGTCTCCCTCTCTTACGTGAGCTCCAGCTCCAGTCCAGGGCAATGAAGTGACACCTCGCATCCAACTCTTTCCATTGTCATTCCCAGCCTATTTTCATCTCTTTTTAACCCAGCTCTTGTGTTTAAAGCCAGCTTCTCGTCTTCAGTTGTTCCCTCTGCTCAGTTTCTTGTCTCTTAGCGAGACTGCTTGACAGATGTTTGCCTCTCTTGAGATTTTTACCTTAAAAAAAACTACATAAACTTTGTATTAATATCAGCCCTAGAAACTGAAAACATAAATCACAATTTATTAGCCATGACTTAGAAGTTGTGCATACACCTACGTTTTCATAGATCCCCCTTATATTTTTTGCCATCTTTTGGGAAAATGAAGTGGAAGAGAGAGAAAGGAAGAGGAATATGTCTTCATGTGTGTGAAGACCACTTTTCTACCATGAAAATAAGAATAAACAAAAGGGAAACTGGCTAACAAAGTGGCTTTCTTTTAATGTTTACCTAACAGTGGAAAAGACTGGGTAAATGCCTGAAAATAATGAGAATAATAATTAAAATTTTTTTAAAGTGCCATTTTTAATTAATTAGCTGTTGTGGGGCTTATGCATTTATTTATATTTTCATGCTAAACACAATAAAAATGAATAAATTTTCTTCACATGCTCAACAAATTATTTATTCATTTCAGTGAATGAAATGAAGTTAAAAGAATATGAACTGTTTGGACTTTTTTCCCTTTTTTTGTCTTTCTACTTCCTGCCTAGAGAAACAATATATGCCTCCAGGTTATCCAAGTTACTTGGCTCTCTTCAGTGACTGGGTTCAGTAGATCAATTATCAGTGATTCAGGTTCTCAGTGAATAATGCACAAGGCATCCTGAATTCAAGTTATAGCTAACCTTTTCTCAGATGGATTTTGATACCTGTAAGCCTTTCCATCAGAAAACAAAAGGAATTTTGTGCTGTTGTGTGCTCCTGCTGTTGAAAATACTTGTTAGCTTGAAAGATCAACAAGTTTTCACAAATCTGAACACAGAACTTGTAAATTCTTCTGTAGTCTGTGGTGAAAGTCTGAGCCCTTTGTTTGGCCTTGAATTGAAGCCAAACCCACAAGCTCTTCATACACTTAGAATTCTTTTGTTACTTTAGAAAGGAGGGGGAAAAAAAGCATTTGAGCTGTAAATGTGCAATCAATAGTTTTTTCTGTCACTGGGGAGGACTAGAGTGATATTTCTGCTATGTCCTTGAACTGGAATGCTATGTCAGGTGCATCTGTTACTCTTCATTGGGTAGTCATTTGGCTTAAGCTCAAACTAGCAAACTTCTGAATTGATTCAGGACACCTTTCAGGTCTTGTAACACTTATTTCTGGTTTTACAAATCCCCATATGTGAAGAAAAAGCCTTAATGTTTTCACTGTCTGTGTGTTTTCAATGAATTTGATGTTTTACCTATTTCTTTACCTCTGTTCATACTTGTTTATTGGCCATTTGAATGGGTTCTTTTTGATGGTACTTGAAAACAAAAGAGAAATGTACATTTTTAATGTTCATATTTTTGTTCCCTGAGAAAGCTGAAACACTTAACATCTCTGTGATTTTGACTTCATGTTGACTTTTCACAATATTAAGCTTAAATATGTGATACCACCTTTTAAAACAGAATTTTTTTCCATTTTTTCCATTTACCTCCTGAAAAATGACATATGCCCGAGTTTTGCCACGCTTAATACATAAATCCAAAGTATTATGGGTGAGAGTAGATCAGTTTTATTGACACCACAGGACTTGAGAATATTAAATGAAAACCAGGTGGATTTCCCTTTGAGAATGAGAGTACTTGAGAAAACCTGTAAATGAAACAGCAATAGATAGGGGAAAAAAGCTAATAAGAAAATCATAGAATAGCTTAAAACCAGGAATAAATGAAAGTATGTTTCCTGCCTTTTGCACTGCAGTTGGCCCAGAAGGATGAATGAATGAAAAAAAAAAATTGTATCTTGATATTAGTCTGTTTTCTATATTCTGACCTCAGTTTTCCAGGTGCAAGATAAAGGAGACAAAACACTCAGTTCTCCCTTCTTACACCCAAGGGTGTAAGGTACTGTTTTAACACTACCTTCTACAAAGACCTATGAACTCTTCATCTTTTCGTGAAAGCAAAGACAACTCTGACCCGACAACATGTGCAGAATGAGGTTCTGGATTACGCTTTAATCTAATGTCTAAAAAATTTCTTTTGTAAGCTTGGTAGAATAGTGAAATAAACAAATCAGAACTGAAAAGCAAAGTTCTCAAAGTGGGAATCTCCACTATCCAGAGGCAGTATTTTCCTCCTTTGGTTGTGGCTCCCCTTGCAGGTAATGGCATCAGTAGTACTTGAAACAGTGTGGATCCTCACATAAAAATAAAATGAAAAAATTTTTTTTTTTCATTAAGAATTAACAAAATTAAAATATTAAACCAAGTTTACACCGGGAATTAAATAAATTTCATATTTACATCAGTTTCTATCTGTCATCCACCTCTCAATATTTTATTACCAACATTTAAAAAAATAAAACTACACCTTTACAGCTGAAGCATGATTTGTAGTAGTAGTTTCTGCCAGGACAGCTGCCCAGCAGTGTCTCTTCCATAGCTTATGCTGAACAAAAACTTCAAAAACTGCTTTCCAGTATTCTAGGTATTTGCACCATGGCTCAAAATACAATCACTCTGGCCATTTCATATGACTGTAGAAATTACAACAATCCTTTTTGGTAATTGGTAATTAATGTATATTTCTTTCTTTGTTGTTATACTTTCCTTTAAAGATTATATAAGTGCATGTTAGTTTTTCTTTTTTTCTTTTCAATGCCTGGTCAAATAATTTTATTTCTTCTCAGTGGGAAGATTTGGAAATGGCTATCCAGACTTTACCCTTTATGTGCCCCTGGCTAGTGAGTTTGGATCTGTGCTGTCTTCAAAAAAGTAAAGCTACCTGTCTCGTCATGTGGAGGTGATCCTGGCACCAGAACCAGTGACCATTCGGTGACCTAGGCCACAGATTTCTCCTGAAATAAAACTGTGGCTACCAGTAATGGAAATCTATCCTCCTCTTTTTGTTTGGTAGTTCCACTGGTAAATAAAAATTGCACAACGATTAAAAGCAATGATTGTATCTGCTGTGCTCTGCATGGGTAGCTCTTCATGCATTAGTAATACAGGTATTCAATAAAATCCTCATCTGCTTTCAGCTGACAATTGTTTAACTTTTCTTTACACAGAGGCTCATGTTCTTCTTGCAGTATGACAAAGCCTAATGGTGGTGTTGTGAAATGCTTTCATTGAAGGTCTTCTTTAATTATAGATGTCCTGCATGACAAGTTCTTTAGCATATGTTTCTTCACTCCAAGAACATCAGTTTAAGTCAGTGATCAAAGTGTAGTTGCAGGAAAATCAGTATATTAATAAATCCAACCTTTCTCTTGGTGAACTTCCCCTGAAATTTAGCCCCAGCTCACCAGACTCCATCAGGCATTTAAAGGCTGATTCATACCAGGTACAGCCTGTTGGATCAAACTGGTACAGTTGGCTACCATCCAGTGTTTCTCATGTGACAGGTCCTGCAAGATACCACCTTGTCTTCTGTGGAGAATGGTTCTACCCTGTGTAACTGATCACCTTGAAATTTAAAAATTTCTCTTTGAATATTTCACACTGAATGTGTACCTATTTTGCTTTTTGCAACCCACTTACCTTTCAGGGATTCAAAATGTGCTTTCAAAAATATATCAATTCTGAAAATATTTTTTAAGTTTTCATACAACTATATTTAAATGAATGTAAAGTCAGCATAGCTGTTTTTACAGCATTTAGAAAGTAAAGGCTTGAGTGTAGACACATTGAAAAAGTGTTTCAACCATGATTTCTCCAAGTGAAAATATTAATTTACTATGTTTGATTGAACTAGGTAAAGTGGCACTCAAATGGATGGCCCAAATCTACTTTCATGCCATACTCTCTTAGAGCATTGGTGATATGTGTGAAAATGAGAGAATTATGTTTTATTGAGTACTCATATAACTTGAGTGACAAAATTGTTTTGAGGAGCAATTAAATTGCCTCTGCCTTTTTACACACACAGGGTATCAATTCTAAAGCAAAAAGGAACAAACATCCTCTTAAATATGCGTATGACTACTTTACACGCTAGAAAGGCTGTGTAGGGAATGATGGGAAGCAATTACAGATGCAAAATACATTCTGGAACACTTTATTACGTAACATGGCTGAGCTTACATGTGGTTAGAAACCGATCTGGGTTTGGGAATTGTTTTGGGTTTTGTTTCCATTACTTTGCAGCTTGTAGTGCTGACAGTGAGCTTTGCAGAATGTCATAAAAGTTCAGCGGTGGAGTTAGCCCTCAGCTGTAACTGTATCTTAACTATGATGTAGAGGTTATAGAAACATATAAACATAATTTTTTGTGGCAATATTATTTTATTACTTTGCTGGCTATTAAAAGCCAATGTATTGCCTACAGATGCTTACAATTTGCACCTCAGAAGCTATGTGTGATGCATTCACTAAATATAGTGGCTTGAAAGTCCTTGTATGCTTGTGATATGCCTCAAAATCCACAGACATACTGAACTCCTCCAAGAGTCTGAGTTCCTCACATCACTCCAGCTAAAGATGTAAGTTTTGAAGCCCCAGCTCAGATCATGACAAATCCTTGAATGATACTAAGACAGTATTGTCTATATGCTGTATCTGTGGGATATAAACAGTGTCAGCTAGACAGTAAAGAAACCAAAATGAATTTTAAATGCAAATTTATTTTTCATTTAATTTATGTGCTTCAGTTTCAGCACAATTGTGTTTAAGTCCTTGCCAACAAAGCACTTGAATAGTAAAAGTTGCAAAGCAGATACAAAATAAGATTATTTCTCATTCATCCATGTAAGTTCCTACAGGAAGTTTTATGATGGCCCAGGTATAAAAAGCCCTTCTACTTACTGATCACATTTGTATAAATCAATCACAGATTTAAATGAAAACAAAGGACTAGGGGGTTTAATATAATATTATGAAATCTGAAATTAATTGAGTGGCAAATATGGTTTTATTTTGTCAAAAAGCAGAGATTATTCTTATCTAGTATGATTTTTTACTGCTATACTGACCATAGCAGAGATATTCAGGTTTAAAAAACTGATGCTGTGAACTAACATATTAAAGACCCGACACCTATTTTTTAATTTTAGCAGGCTGTATTCCATCCTGTCATTAAAGGACAGCTTGAAAGACAGCTTTACTATCCAATGGAAATTCCAGTAACAACACTTTTAGTAACGTTTCTCACAAAATAAAATACAGAGCTGAGAAAAAGAAAATCAAGCCTTTTGACAGATTAAAAGACTGTGAGAAAATTCAAATCAGAAATGCTGAGATATTTGTTTGCAATATTTTTTATTTACACAGCATTTTTCTTCATGCTTCAGTTGAAACACTTTCAAAAAACAGACGTAATATCCTCAGGAGCAAGTATGTGTGGTCAAGGGCAACTGTTCAATTTTGGGTGGGAATATGAGTAAACTGGAGGAGGTCCAAAGGACAATTTCTTTTATAAAATCTTAAAGAGAGTAGCACTTAAAGAGACTAGCACTCTACAAAAACTGTAGAGTTTTTGTTGTCTGTTGTTTTTTTTTTTTTTTTTCCTCTTTTTGGTTTTTTAAGCTATTTTCCCTTCCTAATTAAAACATTGTTTGCAAACTTAAGCTTGGGCCTTAAGTCTTAAGGACTACATTACTTCTTTGCCCATTCATTTCCTTTTATGTATTTTTTATGTCTGAAGCTTTTACATATTGCACCTCTTCACTGGGAACTTTAGGAAAGAACTATTCAATTTCATCTAATATTTTTTCAACTCTTTTAAGAAGAGGTGAAGATGTAAAGAAGGTCAGAATTGTCATTATAATGACAAAAGCTAGCTAGTCACAAGTGACTGGTTCATGTGAAAGGATCATAAGAGAAAAAGACAGAGAGGTTCAGCTAATCTTTTTTTTTTTTGCTATCCCTTCTTCAAGACAGTTTAGTGTAATTTAGAGAAAGAATATGTAAGGTTTTAAAGAGCTGGAGGTGCAGTTGGTGTTACCAAATGTGGTATAAATGAGAGCTTGTAGACAATGCAGTCTATCAGATCTCTTGAACCCATTGATTAAAATCTCATGTATTTTCCATAGCGAATTATTTTGACTCCTGTACTAAGAGACCTCAATTTGATCACTGTGTTGGTTCAGTCCATCCTGTTTAACCAGAAAAATTTAAATATTTGATCTAATCAGGTTTTCTAGAATCTATCTGTATAAGGGATGAAGAGACAGGTATCTCCAGAGGTAAAATCGTACCAAACCTAGGTGGAGTTTCTAAAACTTGTACTTTTGGATGCTTTTCAGTTGAAATAACAATGAAGGCCTTTTCTAACTTACATGAGGCTACAGTTGAATAGGTGAGCATCTATACTGATTATATGGAAGATTTCCCAGGTAATGCTGCTAAAAAAAAAAAAAAAAAGATAAAAAAAACCAAAACCAAACTTTAAACACATTCTCAGATTGTTTTTAAGGGACAATGTCCTGTGTTAACTTCTTCAGATGCCACACTTCTGTCCTGTTCTTCTTTGTCCCAAATAAAGAGACAGGAGAATGCTAGCATTTCACATTTCCCATGAAATATGCATAATATATATGAAATTTTTGCTGTGTTTTACATTTGAAGAAACAAGATTAATTAAAGTAATTATTCAAAGTCAACTTTTAGTGACATAGTTTATGGAATTATGATTAGTCATCACAATGGTTAAGTTTCTCTGAGCAGATATTTTTTCCTAAGACAAATCCAGTTGAGTCATATTTGTATGCTTCTGGTGAATTAGTGAATTTAAGGTAGTTTTATTACTTGAACTATATATTTTGTTTGTGGAAATGGATTTCAGCTGTAACTTAATACATGAATAATTGTTAAAAAGATCTTGCCTCATTTTTACATCAGTATAGACACAGCAAAGTAGGAGAGAGATATTTTTGCTCTAAAGTGGAAAAAAAATCCTTAATGTTTTGAGCCTAGAATTTTAATCTTTGAACTTCATTCAGCATGTTTCATAGGAAGTCAGATCTCTGTGTCCTCTGTATTTCCAGTGTTTTGCTGTAAACAGCACTATCCTTTTATGCCCTGACAGTCTTCAGCACAAAGTCCAAACATCTGAAAGAACAAGTACTTTGTATTCTGCATATGTTTTGTTGTCTGTGTTTTTTTTATTTCTCATGTCTGATAGTTCTATTAAAACTAATGTGTTAACTTCAAAGCAAAAAAAGCTATTTTAATAACATTTAGGATGGATAATTAGCTTACTTAGCACCACAATATTAGGAAATTTGATGAGTGATTTGTTTGTATGTGTTGATTACAAATTTAAATATTTTCCCTTGCAGCTCAAATACTTTATTAAAACTGCTCTACATTTTTCCAAGTTTCATTTTATTTGGTTTGATGAGCAATTATTACTTCTAATGCACTTGCAAAATACTGTCATTGCATATTTGATGAAAATATTCTATTCTACTTTGATGTAGCATTTGATTCCTCTGTTGAAGAATCACTAAATGTGTGAAACTATATGCGCTTAATGAAAATATGGACAAGAAAGAAGGATTGGCTGTCTAAAATGCAATAAAAACATGCCTATTTATTTTACATGTAAAAGCATTAGTACAGATTAGTATTTAAATTGTTTGGGTCTTATTTACAGGGAATTGTGTGCATGAAAGTTTTAATGATTTAATGATACACCTTTTCCATTACCAACTTTTTTCCTTGGCAACTGTGTTCTGTACATGCATGACAAACTCCAGTGTATGTATTCATGATAAATTGCTTATACACATGAAATCCTAAAGCCTCCTGAAAATTAGGTCAGTGTGAACAGACAAATGCTGGTTGTTACACAGGTTGAACCCTGTGACACGTTTCTCTGAAGAAGAATGTGGGAAATAATATGGGAAAAACTGCAGATGTCTTCAGATCCTTGTTTTTGTATACACTTTCTCTTTTCCAGTTTTCAGTTTTAAAAACACATTTAATAGATTTTTTTTGTTCTCCACAGAAGACATTGACAGTGTGCCTTTAAATCTAAAAATAGGTCTCCTATGAGCAGTGGTTTCCTTTTACACTCTCCTGCAGTCTCTGCTTCTTCTTGCGTTCCCCTTCCCTTTCTTCATAATTGTGTAGTCTCAGAGAAAATGCTTTCACTATTTTTATTTTTCCTTGATATTATCAATACATTTCACAAAGCTGATTCCTCTTGCATTTTCATTTTTTTCTTGTATCTTTTTCTTCCTCTATTTCATTTCATTCAGCCCACAGCAGAATGCCTTTTCCTTTATGTTCAGTCAGCTGACTGCAGGGCAGAAGCGATGGTCCATCAATGCTCTCCATTTCTGATGACGTTGTCGCAAGTTGCTCTCTTACACAGTTTGCAGAGGAAAATGAGAACTCTTGCCCTAAAAAAAAAAAAAAAAAGGCATTCAAAATCCAAAAGCAATCTTTTTATAGAAAAGAATGACAACAGACCCATTTTAAAAAATGAGAATATTCATCAGAAACCAAAGGTTTCCAAATAAATATTGCTCTGCCTTCTGCGGCCTGTCCCAGATAGATTCTTGCTTCCAGGTCTGCTTCCACTCAACTCAAGGACTTTCTGAGCTGAAACAAAGTCTATATAATTTCTTCTGTCCCTAAAATACTTCTTTTAGTGTCACTCTTGGGAAGGTGTTTGGTCTGTTTTCCTTTCAGAGGTATTTTTGTCTTTTTCTGTGTTGCATAAACTGAGCTCTTCATGACTTTCAGCCTTCTCTTCCTGGAGAGTAAGTTGCTCAAAGAATAAGCAGAATCAATCCTTGACATCAAATGCAAACTAGCACAGGATCATAGACTCATAAAATATGTTGAGTTGGAAGGGAGTCAGTTGTTTCCTCTTTTAAGGAGGTATGTGAGGGAAATGATGACTTATCAGCCCCGTGCCCAGCGCAAACCCAAAGCACAGTCCCATATTAGCCACTGTGAAGAAAATTACCCCAGCCAAAAGCAGCACACTGAAACTTCTGCAGAAGTCTTGCATTAACCCATGGCATTTAACATGAATCTTAGTGCATTCTGAAGTTTGTGCTGATGTTCCACCAGTGTTGATTTCCACTGCTGGCATGTTATATATCAACTGTGCTATATCATCACATAGTTGATCATAACCAGCCAGTGGGAAGGGGAGAGTCGTTCTTGTGGTCAGTCAAATAACTTCATCCACAGCTGTCCTTCACTAGGCTCTGTGTAGGTCCTTTCAGTGTGTTAAAATGAATAGATTCACAGGTTTCCCTCCTTGGTCTCACACAGAAACTGCTCTCAGTGGTAGAGGTATGAGGAAAATATTTCTAAAAATTCTAACTGGAACAATTGCTAATAATGCAGACATTTTTAAGGATGAATGAGAGCAGCATCCGGTAGAAAGAGCATTTTTAGATCTGAAAATTATTAGAAGGTTTCTGAAAAATGCATTTTTAATTTTCTTTTCAATCACTTGATTATCCATAAAGACGCTGCTTTACCAGAATGTATGTCTGGCTGGTCTCACTTCATGGCCTTATACCCATTGTTGTCACATGGTCTAAATTAATTCAGAAGAAGGAAAGTCTCAGACAGGAAAATACAGTGCAGGAATTTATTGTGGGATGCTTGGGAAGATTATCAGCAGCCAGGCAAAATAGTCTGATCTCTACATGCAAGGGAGGCAAGTTGCCAACTCATCCCAATGCAAAAACCAAGCTCCAGCCTATTCTCTTGCTCTGTGTCCTCTACTGATTACACAGTGCAATAAAGCACTGGCTAAAGGCTTTGCTGTAAGCAACCACTAAATGTTACATCATTGCAGATATGATCAAGTTGAATTGATTTGTCCATGATTTATTAACTCATAGTGAGTAAATATCATAATCATTCTAAAGAAGAATCCTCTGCTTTACATTATGGAACCGTCTACAAGTATCTGAACCAGATTATTTTCACTGAAATTAGACTAGGAAGCTGAAGAAACTCACCAAGTATTTTCCAGATGATAAAAAGCATTTTTATCATTAAATTTAGCTAAAATTAAGACAAAATAAAAGCTTATAATGCATAAACTTTGGATTTTTGGTCCTGACTCCTGCTGTTTGCTTGGAAGATTTACTCCTTTTGCACCACAGGGCTGCCTAATGGAGACATTTCAGGTTCAATTAGAATTTAATTAGTATACATTGGAACAGAATACATTTTTTCCCTTGAAAATTTTATGTCTAAAACTGCATATCAGCTGTTCCAATATGTCTTCCAAGATATTATCAAAGGGCTTCTGATCTGTAAGTATTTGGGCTATTTTTACCCCATTAGAACACTGGCACAGAATTGGTTCTGTTCACCATTTAAGGCTACAGCAGACATGGAAAGAACATTTAACAAAATTTTCAGCCCTATGAAAATTTTGTTAAAACTCCTCACCTCTGCTTCTGTTACAGCTGTTGCTGAATCCCCAGCCTGTTATTCAGCTGTGTTAAAAATTCAGAAGGGCTCTGGACTAGAGAGAGTTAATCCAAGAGCTAGCTAAGCACAGAGCTCTGCCTTTTGGTTAGTCAGAAGGCAAAAAGTTACTAGGAGACGTGGGACAGTCCATGAGTATCACACATTTAATTTTAGCAACCTATAAGTGGCTTGGAATGACCCAGGTGCATTGTGTTATAAAGGAGGCACATAAGGCCAATGGTACCAAACAGAAAAGGAAAGGGAATGTAGGGCAAGTCCATGTGAAGCCAGGGTTGACTAGCTTCACAAAGTCACGGAAGAGCTTTCTTAATAGAAATTAATATTTTCGCTTCCTTGCGTTTCTAATACAATTATACTTGCCACTTAGAAATTCCTTTTACATTCCAGTAACTGAATTTAAAACTCATCTCTGAAGTTTTATTCCTCTTCTGGTGTTAGTTTAAAGCAGTTTAATCCAAAAATGTGTTTTCTTTGGACTTCTGTTGAACTTACACACCTACCATGAGAAGTGTGCAACCCCCTGCTCTACAAAAATTGCTTCCTGATAGTGTTTCTTGAGTAGGGGAGTCTACCTTCATCATAATAAGTATATTTACAGATATGATAGTTTACAAGGAAGGTTCATCAGCTGTCTTTTTTTGGTATTTGTTTCTATTTGTCCTCTAATTTTTGTTTGTCAAGAAAAATTATCTCTGGACACATTCTAAAGTTACCCAACTGAGAATCAGGAAATTCATTGCCTTAGCATGGTAGAATTATTTTTAATTTATAGAACTTAATCAGCTGTTGGAATCTTCCTTAGATTTACCAATCCTTGATGTTTCCAGCTCATGTAAGTAACAATCGAAAGTTTCATATTCAAGATGTCTGTATTGTATAGTCAGCTGCTAAACCTGATTATAGTAGAAAGTACTATTAAAACGCCAAGTAGCTGGTTTCTCATAAACTTTTAAACTCAAAACAGTACAAAAAATTACGATATTTGACTATATACTCTCTGCTAACAGGTCACATATTTTTTCAGTTACTGTTCATCTTCCTGTTTGGAGCATACAAACACCAAAAAGGTTTCTCAGGAACAAGAAGGTAAAGTATTTGGAAGAAAATCTACTATGCCAACTTGTAGCAATACTTTATTCTCTCATTAGAAGTGGTATAGCTTAAAATAATCTCAAAAATGTTCAGACTATTCTTTGGATAATAACAAGTTAGGGAATGAAAATCAGAGCTTTTTTGTGCACCATCCTATGAAAACTAAATTATGTGTTTAACACAATGTAGATTCTGAACATAACATATATAGACTTGTATGGGAGAAGAGACAGAGAGAGATACACACACAGAGAATGCAATAACTGATGTTTTTAAAGTTTTATCTCTTCATTTTGGTGTCTTAAACATTCAGGCATTGGGCTACATGAAACACTGGGACAATGTATCTTGGCAGTACCTCAGTTGAACCACTGACATTTTTTAATGATTGTTTCTCCTGTCTGGTGTAATCATATTTGATGCTTTCAACAACACTTTGAGGATTCTTTTGTAGAAGTTTAAAATCTTGCATCTGGGTAACTTACTGAAAATGTAACCTGACAGCGGAGTGGAATCTGTCTTTGCTTCTTTTCATAAAGGGATCAATAGCACTTTACACCTAATCTTTATTTCAGCTTTTAGGCTTTTAATGCATCGCTTGCTCCCTTTTGACACATAGGAAGAAAAAAAGTGCTACAAAACAACAATATAATTTTTCCTTCAATATAATTGACAGGAAAATTTTTCTTTAGCTCTGTGGAAAGAAAAATCTAAGAGTTAGGGTCATAGAAAACATTTATTTTGTTTTTCAGAAGACTGGGCAAAGGAAATGACTTTTCAATCAATATAAAGCTAGTCAATCAGAGAAAAAGACAAAAACCCCACAAAAAACAGTACAGAGGAAATTGAAGGGCCTTTTGCACTCTGTGCACGAGGTTGAAGGAAGTATTTTCCCTAGGCTATGCATGAGCAACTGCCCTGCTGGTTGGCTTCCCCCATCTGAATCAGCAGGAGCCAACACGGGGAGAAAGGGACACAAAAGATGTTGTGGGTCATTGAGTCAACCAGGCTTGTCATCATTAAAGACTTCTGTTTAGGGTCTCCCTCTGTTCCTGCATGCCACCCTGACCACAGTGGAAGGGATGCTTGACATTTGAACTATGGAAGGAAGTCATGGTCTGGGAACTTTTGTCAAATAAAGGAGTCATAAAGAATATTTTATTCAATCATATTATAGCTTTCCTCTAGACCTATTAGAGAGTGCACTTTTTTTTTTTTTTATTTTGTGAATGTTTATGTGAATTGGAATGCCTCTAAGTATTCAAATTACAAACATACCTAGATGGACATATCAGTTACTTAGCACATTTTGGCAGTTTTGCAACATAATGAAAACAATGAAAAACTGTTGAGCTCATGACAACGAAATCAGAAGTTTCTTCATAAATAAGAACAATTTTGAAGGTGAGAAGAAACCAGTTAGTACTATTTCTGCAGAAGACAACTAGCAGAGCATATTATCAGGTGTAGCTAAAATTATCCAACCCTTGAACTATGTGGTGCTTCTTAGTTCCTTTTAGGTTTTAGTTTATTATTTTCAAATACAAGAAAGTCAAATAAACATATCAAAGAATACAGATCATGGCAGCTGTGTGAGAAATTGTACTAGAGACAAAAGAGAGAATCTCTGTCACTGCCAAAACAATATAACTAGCATTTTTTTAATACTTACTCAAATTTTTATGGTATTATTATTTTATTCATATTGGAATAGGAATCCACATTATTGAAATTTTTGTTGTAAATTTGACACCTTTCACATATTTCTCTGTGATAAATACAATATTCAACCCTCTTTCCTGGAGGTATGCTTCATTTCCCCACTAGTCAGAATTGAAATTCTTAATGAAAAGGGTTTGGAATGACAGAATTTTGCATAAATTGGCTTGATCTTAAGTGTGACATTTTTTGATGCTGCACATCTCCCCTACATCTCCTTTAAATGCCAACTTCTCAGCCTGTAGGGCACCATCTCTCAGTGCACCGATTGTAAAATTTGTAAAATTTTAAAGCTGTGAAAAAACAGCTTTTATAAAATTCTCTGCATAACAAAATCTTTTCCTCCACAGAGAAAAAAGTTTGTTTCTTTTGGCTTCTCATAAGCTATTAGGAAGTTGATTTGTAATCAGCCAGGTAAGAGTAGCCACTGAAATCCATCTTAGCTGGTGCTTCTGCTACACACTGAACAATGATTTAAACGTCCACATTTTAGTTAGCCTTTAGAAATATGAATGGCTGCTTAAAGCAACTTTGTGAAGAGGGAAAGGAAACACTGTGCACCATAAAATGTGTGGGTTTTTGCAGTTACCCCAGTTAATTGGAAAACTTATGAAAGTTCAGGAAAAGGTTACACAAACACTGATTAACCCTCTATCCACTCACAGGACATTATGTCCTGGATTAATTTGCTGAGAAGAAAGACTGAATGAAACCTCAGAGAATTTACCCAATTTTATTTAATCTATGAAGTAGAATTGAAGAATTCCAGATAAGATACAAGAACATGAACTAATATAGATTTTAAAATAGGAATGGAGAATATGACCCAGAAGGGGCAAAATTAAGAATATTTATGCCAGTACTTCAGCACAAATGGTTACCATTATGCAGACTTTCTAGCCTAATGCAAAATCAGATAAAAGGTGTAATTTGAAATACATTGCTAAGAAAGAGTCAAGAGGTTAAACAATGCAGTTAATAAATGTAAATAAGCAAACCAAGGAGACTGAAGTTCAGTTCATGAATCCTGATTTAAGCAAAGACTCTTGAAGATGCCTAATGTGTGCATGCTGTAGTGATGACCAGCTTTTTAAGCAGATCATGTATTAAAACTGCTTAAAACTCTTAATATCTGACACCATAAAAAACTGGGCGATGCCAGAAGTACAAGAACCTGTTGCTCACCCGTACGGAAAACCCAAGCTATTAGGAGTTCAAATTCTTTAAAACTCAGGTGTTTAATACACGAATCTAATTGAAGGCTGCAAGCACACAAGAGGTGTTGCAGGATTGTAACAAATTATCTACAACGCTTATATCTCCCCATCCTTCACAATGGACTCCCAGGCAGTGGAGAAAGTAGGTGGAAATGTTCTGTCTGAATCCAGAAAAACTGCAATTGCCAAGAGCAGTGCTTTTCAGCCTGGGAAGTAAAGGTGGGGCAGCAGGTACATGGCCTTCATATGTTTCTGTTCATCCTCAAAAGAGGAAGATTTGAAAGTTCAGATATTAGACTGGACATAAGATTGTCTGTTCTTTGTCTAGATTCCCAACAAGGTCCCACTGCGAGTTATGAAGAGATGAAGGTCATTATACAAACATTTAAAACACCAGGGCATCGAAAAGGCAGCATTTTTGTGAACTAGTGGTGTTTACATTAACTTATTGAGTGAACGATCAGAGGTCTTCAGGTTGCTCTTGAGCCAGCACCTCATAGCTCCTCCTTGATTCTTCCCTGGCCTTGCGGTTTGGTGGGGAGCACAGGAGCTGCCCAAGACACAGGATGGAACACTCCAGCCATCAAGCACTTGTGCATTGTTTCTGCACACTGGCATACATTTCCTTCCAGTGCCTTTTTCCACCCATCATAGATGTATTCAGACTAATACAGCATCAGTCTGAAAGATTTTTTAATGCACTGCAATCTCACGTTCTTCTATGAGCACAAATCACAGCACTAACCATACAAGCATACAGAACGGAAACTAATTTCCACAGAAACTACTTCATAATAACATAAACATATATGTTTATGTTTCATAAATAACTTTTTTTCTTTCAAGTATATGTGCTAGATTTCATTTCATCCACGTCCAGATACTTGAAAACCGCAGGCATAGATTCTTCTGTGCACATAAAAAATAAAATACATCTTTTTATTTTTACAGTTTCTACAACTGATTCTGTTCAAACTCCTTTCCTAAGAGTACTAAATATTGTCCATATCATTGAGTGATTTATGGGCTTTACCACTGCTGATAAAGATGTTTGTGAATTAAAGTCTTAGCTCTTTATGTTTGTAGACAGAGTAGGTCATGAACTTCACTGTTTGTATAATTATATTTTAAAGCACTATCTTTTGGAGCCATTGGTTATTCCTTAAAATAAACTGATTGAAAAGGAAACAAACTCTTTCAGGACAATAAGCATAGAAAATAGGTAAACCAGAAATCTTAAAACAAAAGCCATTTTTTCTTACTCCAGGCAATTAAAATTGTCATGAAGTAGAAAATGCATTAAAAGTGGTATCAGATTCTCAGTGGTAAAAAGCATTCTTTCCACTATGAAGTCATATGAGACAGTGGCTATTGTCATATAATTGATCCCATACCTTATTTCCTTAAATATTTGTTTACATTTGAAAATCATAACTCATTAATAGTTGTATAACTAGACTAAAATTTCAAATTTTTTGTGAATCTTCTTACATATTTCATAGATTATGGCAAATTTTGAAAACTGAAAATATATGTAGCTCTAGAAATTTCCTCTACTTGAGTTATGTAGGGAGTCAATGTGTTAGCGTGCAAAATTAGAATTAGGTTAAGAATAAAAAAATGAAAATCAGAATCATTGTCCTGAGAATCAACAGAAGTTTAGCCATCATTAAATGGGAGCATGATCAGGCCTAAAACCAGGACAAAATTAAGCAACTCCATTGCCATGGGAAGTCTGAGAATGACAGGATATTGCAGGAGCTCATTTTCAAAAGGATGCTGGAGTACCAGTAACCCAAAATAGACTATACACATCTGTCAAAAAAAAAAAAAAAAAAGACAATCTTTCCAGACCAGATCTCTTCCATGGAGAAATATTGTCAAACACTTCAGTAACAGCTGTTTGCCTTACCAGTCCAAGGTGGGAATGACACAGGAAGAGTTGGAGAGAAGAGTGCCAGAAAATTCAGCCACAGGAGTGGGAGATATGCCTTAGCCTCTGCTGGAGCCAGCAGGTAGTCGTGAAAGTGTAAAATAATCCAGATAACTTCTCACTTTCCTATACTGAATTTCCTACATGCTGTTTTCCACTTAACCTTCTGAAGTTAATGAAGTTAATTGTGCTTTGATGGGACGTAGGTTTAAGTCACTCCTTGAACTAGAGACAGACCAAAATTTTTCATTTGTGTTATTAAATGTAAAATTATTAAGCCCTTTTAAAAAGATCAGTCACAGCATCTGAAGGTATGAATTTCTATAGCAATAGATTCCCTGGCCGAGCCATATTTACCAACAAAATAATTTAGCATACAAAAAGCCAGAACCAAACAAATTATGTTAGTTTAATTAATGTTAGTGTGTATAAACCACTGTAAGGTTCGTTCCTCTCAAAATCACATAGAAAGTTCTTTTGATTTTAGTGTAGTAAAGAGTTTCATTTTCTACTTCACTCATTTTATATCAGTCCTGAAATGACTGGGCTGAACTGTGGGACTGTAAAGAGATGTACATGAATTTATACATGTTATAGAGTACTGCTTGTATAGAAAGATTTTCTTGGTTTTTTTCTCAGTTGTTTGTTTTTTTTTTCCTCAGCCTACTGAATGTTATAAAACGTTTAACTGAGAGATGCCCAGTACTCTCAGTTCAAATAAAGCAATCAGCTCTAAACAGCATTGACTCAGGGGGTAGCCCTCAGCGATAAGCACTAGTCTATTTAGACTGTTCTCTATTCTGTTTAGGCGTTTCTTCATTTCAGACTACATGGGGGAAGGGCAGGAGCGAGCACAATGATGTGGCCTCAGAGTCCTAGGCCTCAGAGCATACCCTGCGACATGGCCCCAGGCTCTTTTCTATTAAGCTGACCTTATGTCTCAAAGCCTTATGACCTGTGACACCACTCAATTGTTATTTAATCAATTCAGTCAAAATTAAAAAGGTGTATTTTTATTTGCCTTAACACCTTTTCTTTCTGGTATTTGTTTTGGTGACCTTTGAGTATTGGATTTCAGCTGTCAATAACACACCGCATGCCAGATTGCTTTTTCTAATAAATAATGAAGCAACTTCTGAGCATTATTTGGATTGCATTGATGCGGGTTAGAAATAGTCTGCAAACATAGCCCAAAAAGAACAATGAAGCTGCATATTCACAGCCCATCTCACAGGAAGTGCAGCAGGAGAAAAGGACTGTAGGCAATGACTAAAACCAAACTCCCAAAATTTTTATACTATTACCTATTTATCAATCTTCACCTTGAGCTTGAATTAAAAACAAAAGTCTTTCTTGTGCTTCCTAAAAAACAAAGGTGGTAGAATTCAGCTATGGACAGGGGGAAAAAAATTAATAATTTGTCCCATTTTGTAAAAAACGCCAAAATATATCTCATCTTTACCACAGATTAATGTTCATTCTATATGCATATCCCATATCTGGGAACAGACACTTTCTTTTTTTTTTTGCCTCGTAGTTTAGTGTATTGTATTCAAAACAAAATTTCACTTTCCCCTTATATCATATACTTTGTTACTGATTTGGAGGAAAATTTATGGCTGTTATATAAATGTGATAGACTCTGTACTAAAGTGTGATAATTTTCTGCTGTAGAAATGTACCATCTTACAGTAATAAATGAAATAAAAATAAATCAGAATTCTTAGAAATTTAGTAGCAATGGCAGCAAAAGAGATGTAGTCCTGAAGAACGTATGCATAGTGATGCATCTTGTTGACTTTCCCCAAACATGAACAAGTCAGGTTCAAAACTAAGCCAGACTCAAAACTAAGTCAGACAGCATCAGTGACTACTTTCAAAATTTCATCTGATGATACTTTTTCTTTGTAGGCATTTCTGTGCCGTTTTACTCTCTCACCCCAAATTACAATGTGGAATTAAATTCATGTATTAACTCCAATAAGCTGTGGTTGAAGTAACAAGTAATCTTCATTTCATTGATCTGCTAACTGTGAATCTGAATTTTAAACCTTTCCATATTGCAAGTCCTCACATGCAGAAACATATATTTATTTATTGCCAGTATCACAGAGCTCCAGGCTTGAAAAGGCATCAGGAATATGATTTGAGAGAGAAACTTTGATTCTCATGTACCCAAACCTTTTTCCTTTCTTTATTTAGAGAAAACCTCAATTTTTCTTAGACTGGCAGCAAAGAGAAAGTTCCTAGGCTGCTCTTTTCTGAGCCTAAACTATATTGCACTGTGCACAGTAAGTAATAGCTGCATGTCCTGGGATTTGGCAAGAGCAAGTTTTAATCTCTTTGAGCATCCCCAGGAGCTACAAATGGGAGTGGGAAAAGAGAGGATTGCACCCCTGTTGCCCTTTCCCCTTCACAGTCCGTGATCCCCAGGGTGGCACAAGTATTTATAAATTAGGGACATTTATTTATAAAATGCCTGAGATGTGCACCACTCTAATGTATTAAAAAAATTACATTAATGTAAACTCAGCTTCATACATCACTGAACATTATTAATTGGGTGTGGGGATGTGTGAAGGGGGATGGGATAATTAAGACTGACTGTCTTTTGAATACCTGCAGTGTAAGCAGAGGAAGTAGCACAGACTGAGCTTCTACAAATGGCTCTTGGTAAAAAGGAAGGAATTGAAGCAATAGAACAAGTAGTGTGATCTTCTGTGTTTAGCTCCGGAGGTGTCTGCGTATCTTTAACTCAGAGACAGACCAGAGCCCCAGGATTAACCAGGTCATGGACTTTATTCTACAGTCTATGTGGAAAACATAATGCTTAGAGTCATAACATGGCAGAGACATGATCAAAAATATATTTTAGTATTACACAGCTTAAATATTAGGTTGGGGAATTTGTAGCAAGTGAAGCAAAATGTGACCCAATGTGGATATGACCCATTCTTTGCACTACAAATGATTGACATGCAAAGTCTTCAGGGCAAATCTTCTGCCCTGAATATTCAGTCTGTACAACTCCAGGTTATGAAAAACTATATGAAATGATAGCAGCTTTTGATTTAAAAGTATTCATTCTATTATATGCTTTTGACAGGGGCTTGGCATATTGGTATGCCTGATAGCTTAAAATTTGAAAGCAATGCAATCTTTTTTTTTTTTTTGCCACATATTTAAGTGATGGAATTTTGTTCAACTTCACTTCAATACCTGGGCTCTTTTTCACTACTCTTTCTCAGATGATACAAAGCTGGAGTCCCACCAGGCAGTCTGCTCCATTCCTTCTCTCTCCTCCCAGCACAGTTTCATAAAGGTCCATATTCATATTCATAGAAAGAGCTATCTGAGACACTGATGTAAGACAGTGATTCGAAATTCCAGTGTCAAGGAACAGCTACAAAAGAACACAAGAATCCACCCTTGCATCCCTAGCATCATACAATGGAAGATATTCAGATACCAAACATCAAAACCGTGGTGCAAATAAGAAGACCAGTAAAACTGGTAAAGCTGGAGCAGCCAAAGATTTTCAGAGGAGATATAAATAATGTGAGTAAAGGTTTCACTGTAGACAGTGGTGACTAGGGTGTATAAAAAGGAGGCTATTAACCTGGATTGTGGTCCAGTTTGAGACATTTCAGTAAGACAGTGGTTGTATTTTTATTAGGGATCTGACTTGTGCATAGAAGTATTGATAACACCAGCACCAGGACACATCTTCTTTAGGGAGGAGGATTGGTATATCACAGTGGAAGAATCAGATGGCCTTGAGATCGACAGGAATAGAAGTAAGATGAAATTCAATAGCACAAAGTACAAGGTCAGTCACTCAGGGACTAATAACACAAATACTGTGCTATAAACTCTGAGCTCATCTGTCAGAAATCACCAAGAAGAGAGTGACCTAAACTCTCTAGCTGATCACAGTATGACTGTATGCTGTAGCTGTGAAAAAAGGCAAATGTGTTTCTGAAGAACAGTATGGAGATATTTCCAGAGAGGATAAGAAAGCATTAGTATCACCATCCAATACACTAATAAAACCTAATCTAGATGATCACGTACCTATCAAAAGAAAGATGAACTATTACTGGAAACAATACGGTTGGTACATAAATATCAAAAATACACCAAAGTAATTTGGCATGCTCAGACTAACAAACCAGACCCTAAAGGAGATTTAACTGTTGCTTATATATACATATAAAAATAAACATGAGAGATAGAGACAAAATATTTAAGTTGAATGCCAGCTTTGGCATGAAAAAAAATAGGAGGTAAATTTATGCTGGAAATGGATCTTATCTAGCAGAGCAATCATTCCCTGGCAGAGCTTCCCAAGCATGGTAAGAGTGTAGGGGCTGAGGAACAAAAAACTAATTGCTTTTAAGGTGGAGTTTGATAAGTGTAAAAAGATTATATGATATGCTTGCTTGCAAGAGCATGGAATTGGATTTAGTCTCCACATTTCCTTCCAGCCCTAGATTCCAAAGCTATGCCACAAATCCTCTGAGGTAAAACAGGAGATTTATACCAGTAAGAAAAACAGATTCCCAGAATTGTACAGACTTTTAGAAACAAGGAGATAAATACAAAGATTTTTGTGATGAAATGTCCTGGATTAGTTCCTGTTATGTGGCTCAATAAGAGCAATCAGATATAGCCTAAGGGAAAAAAATAAAAAACATCTTGTCTTTAAAAAAATTTCTTGATAGAAATGTCAGGATAACCTCTTGTTAGTTATTCAGTTAATTGTTGTCACTATTTTAAAAAAAATTGTAAAGGTCTTATATCTGCTTTAAATGCTTCAGACTTCCAGGGACCTGTATGTACAATGCTTGGTTAGAATTAATCCTCTCTTATAATGTGTCAGTATATTTCTATTCAAATTTCTGCTTATTTATTTTAGGGCTAATTGCACAGACATATCCTATTTATTTCTCAGACTAATGGGATGGGAAACCCAGCACTTTGTCCAAACATGGTATTCAGTACTTGTACTTTGTTTTTAGTGATAAAGGCTTGATTACTACTGGGAGCTGATGCAACAAGCATGCAAAACCAGAATTACTCATACCTAACACTGGATTGGAAATTGGTAATCATTACTTAGCTGTTCTTCCAGTTGTGGGATAGCTGACACACAAGGCAGCAGTGGCAATAGGCTTATCAGAGTATGGGGGACAGCTCTGTAGAGGAACCAGCTACCACTGCTAACACAGCGCTGGTTTTTGAATGCAGTTCCATGGAAATCTTTTTGTTAGCAAGACATTTGTAACCAGTGAAAAAAATTGAGTTTGATGGTCAGCTAGTATTACAAAAAAACAACATTCCCCCTGAATGCCAGAAGGGACTCCAGCATTGTCATAACTGTGGAACAGTTATGGTGTTCCAGTCACTGGAAAGAGTGAGTGTGGATGTAAATGATTGCAGATAACTAGAGCAATGCTTTGTTGTTATCTTTCTCACTGATATTTTCTTGCAAGTAAGGGGGAGAGCTATGGTTTCGATGTCTGCTGTTCCTTCATTTCTCCATATGTGTGTCTGCTTTACAGCGCTTCTGTTCTCTGTTGGTTACTTGGGATGTGAGCCACAATGGAGGCCACATTGTCCACCTCGAGCATCTTGAACTCAGTGAGTTCTCAGAAGGTGATCATCCTTCTGAGGATGCACTTAGGGCATCTTAGTAGCTGTTCTTCAGTAGACACTTATTTCAGCTACACTTAAAAAATTCAGAGGCACCTGCCTGGAAAACCACTCCCGTAGCCCACAGCAACACGGCAGAGATGGCTGCATCCTACAGGCACATGTGGTACGCTGAACTCATACCCTGGGCTTTACAAATCCCCATGTATGATGTTTTCCTTCAGAATAAATTTAATTCTATGTGCAACATTTTCTGAGAAGGTTAGATTCCAGTGGCCCAGAGCAGTTCTGCTTGAGTGTTCCCTAAGCCTCAGCAAAACCTCTTCTTGTTCAGAGGCCTTGGAACAAAACTCAGAAATGACCAAGAAGTCATGGCTTACATGACTTTATTGCACTACAGAAATTTCTATTTTAAAATGTCTGAAGAAAGTGGTGTTTGTTTGTTTAGGTTTTTTTCCCAAAAAGAAGAAAAATACTGAAGAGTGCTGGTATTCCTTATAATGGCTTAGGAGAGGATAAATAAACTGTTTCAAATCATCAGGAATTTTGAGCAAACACTGACTTTCTAGAGATTCAAAAGTACAAGTGTAGAAATTGGCTTGTGTTAGGAAGAAATCTGTTACTGCCCTGACTAGATTAACCATGGTAATTGGCACTGGGGTTTTTTAACATATTGTGCAGTGCTTTGCAGGCGGTAGTAATAAATAATGTGCACTTAGCTGCACTATTGGTCATTCGCAGTCCTATCACAGCAACCTCCCCCCATTCAGGGAAGATAAATGTGATTTAAATTAATAGCCAGTCCTAAATAACTCCTCAGCTGGTAAACGATGCATTTATCAGGCCCAGACAGGCAGTGTCCTTTGATTCATGGTCCCCCCCTTACAATGTGAAGGGTGCGTACAAAAATTGTTATTACTTTTTAATAAAGTGTAGCAGTCAGTCTTCAGTCATTTATCAGAAATGGAGGCATTCTGACAAACAGAAATATCTTAGCAGTGGATGAATGAGAAGGATAAAGGACACATTTCTCAACAAAAATAATCACTGACTAAATAATCTCATAAAAGTCAGCTTCTAAGTACCTTGAAATAAATGTATCCAGCTGAAAGATACAGACTCCATGTGCTGTTAAACTAAAAACTTAAACAACCACTACAATACTCACCTGAAAACAAAAATGGAAAAAAAATTTCATCTTCATTCTGTGTGGCAGTAATTCATATAAAAATAGTGGTCAGCTAAAGAGCAAATTTTCCAATATATTTTCCTTATGGTTTTTAAGACACTAGCCCAACTTCATTTCCCCATTTATAGCTTTTAAAGTAAATGTGGTCATAAATAAATAAACAAAGCTTGGAGATGAAAAAAGAGGGATATTGAATGAAGCAACTTTTAACAAAATGTCATTTAAAATGTTTTATAGCTTATGCATTTTTGAATTCTTTTTAGTAGTTTAAACTTTATTGTTCTTAAAATTTGGGCATCTGCTCAAGGTTTGGCAGCACAAGACCTTCCTTTGCAGGAAGGTTGCCTATGGAGATTTACAGGAGGCCATTCTTTGCAGGTGAGCATCCATGTTGGTCATGTGTGAACTGAGGACAGAGCATTAAACCTGCCCTTCATCCTAATGATTTTCCCATGCGCAGACTTCAACTCACAGGGCAATCAATATAAATGTAGGGAGGCCAGATCCTGCACTTTGAACACAAACTTTTCTGCAGTTCCTCTGGTAACATGGGACTGGGCTCCTTTTAGCCCTCCACAATTTGGTGGTATATCGCTGCTCAAAGTTGTTTTTTGACTACAGGCATTCTGCTGTACCTTGGAGCAGCAGGGAAATCTGTGTAACAGTCCTCAGCAGTTGCAGGCTTCCTCACAGACAATGAGAGCAAACTTAAATCCTATTCAGGCAGGAGCTCTTCTGGTGCATCAGTCAAGACTTTTGCTCTCCTTTCCCTGTTTAACTTTTAACTTTGTCCTGGTTGGTGCCACACTTTAGGAAAGGCTCAAATAAAAAATCATGTCGTAACACCCTTCAAAAATGGTCCTTAGTGCATTTGCTCACAGTGAAAGAAAACTGCTGGTCATAAATAGAGTAATGAATAAATCCCCTCTTGTCCTCCTGCTCTGTTCCTTTGATAGCCACAAGGAATTGCATCCACTGGGTTTAGACAGCATTGGGAATGACCTGGCAACTGTGCAATTCTATGGGAACGCCTCCATTGTGCCTGTTCCTCACATCAGCATCATCAGACAGGTTGTGTGGCCATATGAAATGCTGCTTTCCAGAAATCCTGTGTTATCTTCAACATTACATTTGACATTTGCATCATAAAAACTGTACTGCTCTGTGACCAAAAACTTTGGAAATACTCCCTTCACTGGAGTACTGAAGGCCACAGGAAGTCACAAATTGCATAAATATCTTCCTTCAATACAAACATAAATTTCACATAGAAGCATTTATTTTTTATGAACTATATCACATTTCCTCTTACAGTAGGGAAATACTTACACAGATTTTTATATTGCATTTGTGTCTCATCTAATAAACTGTGTTTGGGCCAAATGCCACTGACTTAAATTAAAAAAAAGAAGAGCACAGTAATTAATTTCACTGTAATAGCTGAGAATATATGGTAGTTTTCTGTCCTTAATAACCAAATATTTAAGAAATAAATACATATATACATAATAAAATTAGTGTGAAGAAGTGATAATTAAGACTCATGTTGGATATAAATAAGGATTTAAGTCTTTTGGTGCGAGCAATTGCTCATAACACAATCTTTCCAGCTGCAGCTGGTAAGAGTGTGTGAGGATATAACTCAGTCTTTGTGCTGAAAAATCATTTGAAATAATAGACAGGGTAAAAGGATGAGTATTGGAAAATAAGTTCTGGGTGGCAGGATACATTAAGGTAAGGAGTAGTCTGCCATGAAAAATAATGGAAATTATCTGAGAAATTTCAAATAAAATTGGGCAAAATACCCCAAAATTAATATTGGGAAATGATTCAACTTTGGCAAGGGAGGAGAATCATATTCAGGTCCTATTTTAAGGAAGTAATAGGCCAGTTCTAAAATGTCAGGGTTTTTAAAGCTGACATTGAGTTAAACCAACATATTGCTAATTATTCTTTATTTGGATTTCTGTTATGTATTTCTTTTGGTAATTCTCCCTCCCAAAATTGCAAGCAAGCAGGAAAAGGAAGTTTTAGTGACAGTTTGTGAATATCTGACTGATTTGCCTCTTTTGTCTGCTTCTAGCATTCATGCTGATATTACGTGCTCAGCTTTTCTCTGAAAACATAATTTCATCAAGTGGAAGGTGCTGTTTAAGAAAGACTCTAGATAAAGAAATTGATCATGATGAAACAGCCTCTACAAAGTTCAAAATCTACAGATGGCCTAAACCTGATTTTG